>NC_141398.1:51534181-52236320 GCF_034619465.1 Leptosomus discolor | reverse complement strand
GATTTTGCCAAGACTTTGAAATATTTTTCCCTTTCTGCAGAAGCTACACAAGCATCATCTTAAACGACGCTTTGCACAAGTAAACAATGACAACCTCTGCTATTACAGAGTTCTGACAGGTTGATTTTTATCTGCCCACATGGTAGTAACGGGAGAAAGTACAAAGCATCTTCTCTTACATAGGAAGACTGAAACTACTTCAGCAGTCCAGTTGGAGCAAGGCTAGAAAGCGATACCTCGAGAGAATATCAAGGACAGAGGGGTCTCTATAGATGATGTGATAGCAGACATATTCCTACATCTGAATTGCAAGAAGGTTACATATTTTTACATGATCTCTTAGTACTATAATTTCCCAATCATCTCTCCTAAAGCTTAGTTAAGTAGATGTTTATGGTAATTCTTTTTTTCAGGGACAATTCTAAAAGAACGAGAGCTATTTTTCAATGGGAGACGTGAAAAAAAAAAAAAGCACCAAGCATAATGTTTCATCAATTTCAGTTAAGCTTTCATCTTTGATGAGAGTTTTGTTATATTTCTCTGCTAAAAGACCTAAAATATTCAAGTACCCCTCAATGATACATACATACCACCACTATGAACTGCTGATGAAACACATTTTAACTGTCCAGTAAAACTGTTTCCCTTTTACAGAACAAGACCCTCAGAACATGTAGGTCTCTTCAAGCTTCAGATTTTGCAGAGATGTGTGAATAAGCAGCCCCTAGGACAGCCCTCAGAATGAGTAAAAATGAGGTTCACATTTGCACACCTGATCATGAGAACAGATTTGAAGTACTTGTGACTCAGTGACACAAGTTTACACGTTAATATCCTAAAAAATGGGAGAAACAGTCCGAAAGAGTGTAACACAATTTGGCAGCAAAAGTTCATTATCACACACTGTGGCACCAACAATTAACTGCACAAATACAGAATGAAGAACAAGTCGTTGCATAGCAGTGCTTTGACCAAGAATACAGGGTTATAGCAGATCACCAGATGCACGTGAACAGAAATGTGATGCTAGTCTTGAAGCATAAATAGCAGGAGCAGATGTAATCGCAGCATTGCTCTTGCCCAGCACTTGCAAGACCTCAGCTGATCAGATTTGGGCATCACTTACCACACAGAGCAAATACAATGAGGATGATCTATAAAATCTGAAAGGAGAGATATACTTATTTTTTACTATTCTAACCAGAAATGGATGTTAAGACTGCTTCCCACAGTAGACTGAACTGTCGCTATGAAATGTAGAAAAGAATGCCCAGCCTTGCTATGCTTCAGAATACATTTTTTATTTTTTTAAATGACAGGCTTTTGTCAATGTCCTTGGCATTTTAAACATTTAATGTAGCGGACAAGTGGAGAAGTCAAAGAGCATAGCAATATCCCCAGCATTTTCGCAAAACACCTGAAAATTTCAGTCATTTCATAAAATGTTGTTTCACAGTATGATTAATGTGAACACACAAGTAGTGCATGGTGACACGAAGTGTGACTGAAATCCTCTGTGCTACACAAAAACACATTCTGCTTCTCGAAAAAATTATTATAACCAGAAAATAACCAGAGAATGAAATTGTTACATTAGTAAGATTTCAAAGATGCTTCTCACATCTATAATGAGGAAATACAGCTGAAGAGATAAGACAGAGGAAGCAGAAATTCTAAGACATCCAGAACACCTTTTGTTCGTTTTTGTAAACTCTTTGGGTTCTTTCAAACCACCTATGTCTACACTAATTGAAATAATTTAAGTATATCTACATGAGTATTTTGTCTTCCCAAACCAAAGTTTTCAGTACAACCTGTCCTGCCATCACAAGTCCTGACATGCAACAAAGCACAGTCCTGGTGGTTCAGATGTTGAACATTCCTCTGAATCATCTTTCAAGGATACATGGTTCACACAATTTAAATTTTTGTAGTTTTATTTTCATGCCCACATTTTGCTCCTGCAATCCCTTCCATACAAAAGAAAAGCACAGTGCACCACATAACCTCTGAACATTCTTACATTTTTTAGTAGCTAAGGTGAGCAGGTATCTCCACAGCTTTCAAGGTTGCAATTAGGATGAATGACCTCCACTTCCAGCTTGCAGACTGGGTGTAGGTGCTTACTTACACAGCTGTTCATGTTTTCATATGTAGCTACCAGCAGACAGACTAGGAGGGTGAGTACAAATTATTTTAAATCATTATTAAGAGTTTCAAAAACAAATGCAAACCGATCTAGATAACAGGAACAACCCCCCATTTGTTTTCCTCATCAAAATAATATATTTTCACATTATTCCTCCAAACTATACAGAGTTGGTGTGTAAAAGATATTGAATAGAACTGGAGAACTTAGAGATTGCAATAAAAACCATCTAAGGTGTAAATTAACTCAATATTTATCTCATCTAATATGCAAAATAAGACCATGTATTCTCATTAACATCATCTCAATTTCCTTTAAGCTAAGCTAAATCTCCAGCCAGAGTAGAAAGAAAAAGAATATCCGTAGTTCTCTTTGAAGCTAATGAGGGTGTGATTAGCCTCCTGCTTTGTTAGGAAGTGGTGTGCTCAGGAGAACCTACCCTGGATAAAGTACAACATAAACGTACGCAACCCAAAACCCAAAGACACACTTAGTATGCTACCATATTATGCACTAATAAAATACAAATCAAGAAAGGGTAAATTCCAGACAGCTTCTGAAATTTAAATGTGCAAAAAAATGGAAAAGCATTTTCTCCAGGCACTCATTTAACAGAAACAGATATGACACAGACCTTGCTGACAATCTGGAAAGCAGCAAGGGGATTTTTCAGGAGATAGTGTATCTTATGAGCTCTGAAATACATCACTTACTCCAAACCAGTGCATCCGCCACACGGAATCTCTGTTAGTATCAACTTGGTTTAGAAGCATTTAGTTTTCTGTTTATGTTTAAAAAACAACAACAACAACAAAAAAAACCCCACAAGCACCAAAAAAACCCACAACTCACCAAAAAAACCCAACCAAAAAACCACCACAAAAACCCTCATCAGAACTGTATTTCCAATAAATGGTGCTGCCCACCCCCAGCCTCCAAAGATTAATGTGATGACTTGGTTGCTCTGCTAAAGAGGACAATGTAATGTTATTTATTAAACCAATTTTAATCCATCATTGCCCATAATGATTGTCTTTGATTAGCAATTTGAATTCTAACACTTGCACACACTACCTGTATTCAGCTGAAGCAAAGAGCTATGTGCCTTCCAGCAGCCTTAGGGGACTGAAAGGTAGAAAAATGTTGCAATTCAAGATTGTTCTTAATTTCCATATGTTGATAAGCACTTCAAGTGTCATCAGCATTCTGAATCGAGAGCTCCCAAATGAAAATATGCAGGGAAAGCAGGGTCACACTACAAAACAAGAGAGAAGAAAGTTGCTCACTAAAGTGAAGGGGAACAAAAGAGAAGATCCACCTCTGAACCAGCTCCTCCAGAGAGATTTGACTGTTATCAAACCTGATAGCAGATGAGCCCCTAACAACTTTAAGTGCTATAGATACAGGCAAGGGCTGTATAAACAGAGGCCAAGGCTTTTGCTGCTGGGCTGTGGGAGGGATAGGAAATCTGCAGGGAAAGCCTTGCAGGGCTGGAGTTCATGTCCCCTCACCCGCTGCCTTCTCTCCCACCATCTGAGAAGCTGCGGGGCTGTCAGCCAGGGTGGCCTGGGAGGAAGAGAGGGGGCAGCTCTACTTCAGAAAACAGAAAAATCCATCTACTTTAGAAGCCTCCAAAACAGCTTCATGTGCTGTTCACGTGGCAGGATTTGCTAGGTAACACGGTATAGCTAGAGCGGCTTGGCAAAGGGCTGGTCCCAGGATTACGTTTGAGTGTCGGTGACATACAATGGTGAGTATAACACATCCAGTGTCAGCAGTGGATCTACTACTGATGCACTGTAACTAGCTGAATCTCCCTTAAAGTTTTCGTCCTAAAAACCAGTAATATAAAACATCAACCTGTACTGTAATGGCACTAACTGATCTGACTCACTCTAATTCCCTTCCCTAGTGTGCAGGGAGCAACCTGGAGCTGCCAACACTACAGACCACAGCCCGCCATGTTTCCTCTGCAGATGGAGAGCACAGGGAAACTCGAGGAGGGAGGGGTGCGCACCGTCACAGCCCCTTCTGCTGACACGCACATTTCCTGCTGACTATGGCACTCCATCCTGCTCCACATCAGAAACAACTGTGCCAAAAGGTCAAATCAACTAAGCAGACAGGTTTTACGTTCTTTGGGAGTTACCTTACCAACTTCCAACCACCTGCTTTATTATTATTGTTGAAAAATTTTGCAGCTCAGGTCCTCATTTTGTTCATCCCTTAAGTCTTCCAGAGGTCAGAAGTTAAGAAAAACTGCCCACAAGAAATGGATTTAGCCAACGTGTTCCATATTGTCCATGCAATAACAATACCTTCTATACTTAACAGGGGCTATACACTGCTAGTCTCTTTTACAACAAAGACAAGCTGCGTTCCTCAAGACAAATCTGTTCCAGTCACTACAATATACACCCAAAGAGCGGCACAAAGCCCTTGCAGGGGTATGGGGCTGATTATCAGCACTCGCTGCTTCTTAAGACATTGTCAGGAACACAGAGTACTAGAAACAGGAAGAACTAAGAAAAAGCCAGGTACAGCTTTAAAGTCAGCAGATACCACTAGCATTTTAAAAAGCTGACAGCGCTTTTATGGTTTATAAATCCATTTTGTTTTATTTTCCTTCATCCTATTTGTGGCAGACTCATGTACTCCTACTAAAAATTCTTTTCAACTCCAATGTTTTCCCTTTGCAGTATAATCTTGGGGAGGGAATCACTTTTCACATTACTGAAAGACATCTAGTATGTTTTATAGTCTCCAGCACCTGGGAAAAAAACATAACAATTGAGTGATATGACATTTTTTGGAGAACACGAAGTCAATCTCTAAATGAGATTTGAGCTCTTAGCTTTAGCACACTCTGATACCAATCTGCATCAGATCTCACTTCCAGGAGTGATGTGAATTCAAAGCTTGGGGCATTTTCCAATTAAAACAAGGTAACAGGCTGCTTTTTCCATGTAGCTGGAAGATAGGCACAGGTCCTGACCCTCCATGTCAAGCTTTTAAACTTGAAACTTCCATTTAGATGTTTTCTTAACACACTGACTACAAGTTCCCAGTTCTTCCCCTCACCCCTGTAATCCCCAAGGCCCTCTCAGAAATACCGCCTTCTCAGCAGACATCCCCCCTCCCTATCACTCTCGTAGAGCTGTGGCTTCTTTCCTGAGGCCTTATTGTAAACTCTGTTATTAGCACCACAACGAGTCCTTTGCCAGACACCCTTCTCAGATTTGGGATGCTGACTAGTAATGCCTAGTGTTTTACCATCCTCAGACATTGTGAAAGATACGTTACTGTGCCTGTTGCAGTGTTTCCTCAGCAATCTTCCCTTTCAGGAGTGCGGTGACTCCATAAAGCCACCAGTCACCATCCAGCCGTCCCCCTGGCTGCTCACACAATATGGGCAGGAATACAGCCCTGTGTTCCTCTGAGCAGGAACACGCTATCTTGCCATCTTTGTCCCGGAGAAATGGAACACTTTCTCATGTGAAAACCTGACCATTTTACACCTTCCTTTTGCCTCTACCATCTCTGTAGAGGGAGCCTGTCATTTGATCAGGGCACTAGTTTTGCTTAACAGCCATATATTAAAAGACACAAACCTTGAAAAAACAGATGAGCTAAACACAAAAAGCAAACCAAACAAAAAGCTTATCTTCTGGAAGATGAAATCCAGCCACACTAACAGAAGCACAGAGAATTGATATAATGCAAGCAGTCATCTAAATGACATGTTACAGTAGTTTGGAAGCAGGGTGAAAATACAGTTTGGTGTCCTATGCAATGAAGGCAGCATGTGGAAAAATCCCCAAATCACGAGGTTCCTCAGTTCAGGTCAGTACAAACAAAAACCAGATTTCTTGAGGCATCCAAAATTTTTAAAGTTGGTTTTGTTCTGATGTCAAAGTAAAAGCTAGAAATCTGTATTTTTCACAAAGCAACACAACCTGAGTATTTTCTCAAATACTCACAGCATCCAGCTGTATCTGATCTGTAAACTCTGCAGAAGCCAGTACTCCAAACAAACGGCACTTACATTTGAAGAAAAAGGATCATGAAGTACAAATGTACTAGCTGCACACCTATGAACAACCCAGCACTGTCCTGCTCTTTGATTACATGGTGCGCAAGAGGGAGACATCATTAGAAAGGAGCATTAGTACAAGCACCAGAAGAGCATTTATTTCACTGACTTCCTTTGTACCACATAAAGTTCTACAACATTAAGCAACAAGACAGAAATAGGTGCAAAACATCTAGAGTATCTAGATACCAAACCTACTAAGATATTCTCATGCAGGTATTAGAACTCCACTGTGCTGAAGATGAGCACCCCTGCCCTGTTCCAGCGCTCTTTGAAATCCTGGCTGCGCAGGAGGTTTGGCACTGCTCTCATCAGTGGGTGTGATATTTAAGTCAGGAGTTTTGCTCTTTCCAAAGTGCGTATTTCCAGAAGCACAACTTCTAACTTACTTTGGAAGTGAGGTTTTTTCCCAAATACTAAAATCAACACTACTGAGTAGCAACAGGGAAATATGAAAGTTATCTTTATATTAAGCCAGATTTTTTTTGACAGACGTGGTGGAAATTAGCACTTAATATGCATGAAACATTACATATTCTGGCATTAATGAAGCCCAAATCAATGTGGAAGTAACAAGCATTTGTATACAAACAATCATACTTGTTGGCTTATAAAAATGACAGGTAAATAACTCAGAGGACCCTTTTCCTGCCCTTATAAAAATCACAGTGATCTTGGAAGACAATTTCTCTCTTGAATTCTTTTTATTTAATGTATGACTAGAATAATAGCCTGCAAGAAATAGACTGATTGAGCAATCTGCCTTTAAACAAGATTTTCCTGTATAATTAACAGAAGTCTCCTATGCCCAGACATCACCCTATTAAATGTGACATGAAATGTAACCAATAAATAATTAAGTCTCTGATCAGTTATAAATAAAAGATCAACAATATAATATTTAAAGAGCCACACTCAATCAATTATCAGTATTAACTAGTAATTACTGAAAGCTTAGCACATCAAAAATTAAACTAAAAGTGCAAAAAGCAGAAAAAAATCTATTTGGAAAGGATAGAATTAAGAATTTTTTACATCTTGTGCAATCTATGTCTCATATCCCATATATTTCATTCCTACATAAGCATTTATTTGCTTGGCTAAAATGACTACATGCTGCATGTTAAGAATGACATGTTGTAAGTGCCAAGTTATTCACACCTCTAAAACCCTTGCTCAAAGAATGCACTTTACAGTAGTCAACATTTCAGTACTTAAAAATATTTTTCAATAATGTAAGTGGTTCACTTCTTATCAATTGTTCCTGTCACGATAATACCAACAGCAGGTACATGACATGTTTTCCTGAGTAAACATTGTTTGACAGACAGGCTAGAGATATTTTAAATACTCCTTCACTCTTGGTCAGAAAGGCATGTCTCATAAAAGAGCTGTAAGCCACTGTTCATTATGTGTACCTAGGCATTCGTATTAGCAAGGTTCAGCATCTAGTGTATTTTTCGAAGAGGTTGAGCACATGGAAAAATCACCGCTAAGCACACACACAACAGCTAATGCATTGCATCACACAGCAACTTGTATTCAGTCATTCTGGAAAAGAGAGTTCCAGCATCTGTTAACTCAAACAGTATAGACGTCTGCAAGGTGTTGGGTGAACAAAAACCCAACATACCAAAAGGTGCATTTCATTCTGTAAGAAAACTAATGAAACAATGAATTAAGTACTTTCATATCACACTTGCTCAATCTACTGACAAGATACAAGAAAAATGTACCTTTAACTTCTATTATTAGATATCCTGCATTAAGGAACCTTAAACTAAACAAGGCTGTTTGGATTACGCACACACACGTAATTATCACTCTCTATCCTTCCATACTTCTGCAACCAAAGGAAAAAAAGAGACCAAACCAAACAAAACACAACAATTCAAGAGATGCAAAAACACAGCACACTGTGTCAAAGCATTTTTGTAATTCAGTAGGTGGCCTGCCGTGTTCCACATCTAAACTGCTTAACATCAAAAAGTGATAGGAGCACCAGCCACAAAAGAGGAGAGTTTCAAGTTAGACAGTCTATGTGCACGTGACTTGAATACTACTTAATTACTGCTGTACACACAACCTCGGTTATTTTCAGGAAGACAAGAAATTCTTTTCCTTCACTAGTTGAAGTAAATGTAGGACATCAACATCTGCAATTATATATGCACATAAATGGACACTATGTACTAATAACCTACAACATAACTCAAGTGATTTCAGCTGAATCTAATGCACAATAATCAGTATGCCATGTAATAACCTAAATCATAGTATCAAAATCCACAAAGGAACAGTAACAAAAATAAGTACACACACTCACGCAACATACATCCAGTGGGCCTCATCATTCTTTCATCTAAGGACATGACCTAATTAATTCCATCTTAATGATAGAAAATATTTCCTATAAGAAACAACATCTTTGGACAGTCAGATGCTGTTATAATTTGTATTCCTTCTAGCTGACACAAAAATGACCCATGAAGGCAGCTGGAGCTTCAGTGCTGCCATGAGCAGTCAACATCCATACTCTTGACTAAATGTAGTCAACTATTTTGACTTAATTTTAGTTATTGATCCTGGTATTCAAAGGTTATGATGCTATGTATAGCATATGTAAAATACGGTCTTCCTTGGTGCTATTTCTGCACGCAGCTGTGAAGCAGAACTAATACATTTAACTGATAAATACATCAAAGGGAGCATGTCTAAAGCAATAAACATCTCCTGTGGTGGTGATGTTTATGCACTACAGGAAACATTTTGCTGAGTACGTATGTCCCTTTGATGTAGTTATCATTATTATAATGAAAGTATTAGTTGATTTTATTGCTTTTTAAACACCAGTGTTTTCCACATAGCACCATTAAATGTAGCTGTGCTCATTAATAAAGTGAATGGAGGGGGTTTGATTTAGGCCTGGATGAGTTTGTTGGTACAAGGGCTATCACACCATAAATCCATCTCTTCTTTTTCTTCATGGCCTCCTTATTCTAAGGTTACCATTGGGGATCAACAGATTTGTATTTACACAGAGATTTGTTTACAACTTACATCAGCAGACTAACCTTGAAAGTTTTGTAATTCTGGAAGATTTATAGAACCGGATTAACCAGCACCCACAGAGAAACTCATTCTGGAGTCAATTTTCTATATCTCCCTGAAAGAATCCCCAAAAAGTTTCCATTAATTTCTGCTTATCAAAGCCTACCATAAATACATAGTTCTGATTAACCAGAACCAAACAGTGAATGTTGTAAACATTCGCACTCTGCACCCCAGTGCCAGGGCAGGGCACCCCCTGGGGAGGCAACGCCGACCAGCGCAGGGGAGCCGGGCTGTGCTGGGGTGAAGCTTTGGTCCAGCAGCACAACCAGCCCCAGCCCCACTCACGGTCCCAGGATGTCACGAGGACTGTCCTGGCAGAGCCCTGCCTGTGTCGCTGCGTCTCGGGCAGCTTCTGGTGTTCACCTCAGCGATGGTGCCCGGCCTGGGCTGCGCTTTGCTGGGCTGTTTCCTCTGTGCCCAGCCCCAGCCACAGCCTCTTGCAGCATCCAGTGCACCAGCTGCAAAACAGCCTTACCCCAATACTATATGCAGTAAGTGTGTGTCCCCAAACGTGCATGCTCATGCATAACATTTTGTGATCAAATATTTATGCTCCGACGTCTAAAATTCCAGGACTATGCTCATAGTCATGACTTCAGGAATGATACCTTCAGCTTCAGGAAGGAACATTAGACCTAGGAAAGTACACTTCTTTCTGCATCTGGTTTCTAAGTTTTTCTTAGTGTACAAGTCCTGAGTGTTAGTGTAAGCAACCATCTCATTCTAGAAATCAGTTGTGTAATGAACACCAGATCCTCTATCCTGAAGGATGCTGATAAACATCAGCACTTGAACAGGTTGTTCAGAAGCTGAATATCCACCCATGGAAGTTTAAGAACCAAAGGCTAGATAAAGCTGTGCTTGACCTGATGTAGTGGTTGTGACAGTTCCCTTTCAAGCAGGAGGCTGGACCAGAGAACTCCTGAGGTCCCTCCTATGGCTCTATACTAAAGATGTAGCAGTCATCCACTGCTGCCTCCTTTAACGGGAAGAGATTTTCACACGGGCAATAATGTAAGCCAGCTTCAGAGGATGCTCTAGGAATACCTTGATTCTTTTAGATTTTTTTTTTCAATAGACACATGTAAAAGTACAGAAAGGCAAACTGCAGAACCAGCGCAACATATAATAGGAAAAGACATAAGCACAGTATTAAGAAAATCCACCCAAACAGATGCCCTGAGTGTGTGCCAAAAAAAATCTTGTAAAACCGTTTCTTGGGGAGGTCAACTTTGCAGGGATGACTGTAATTTCAATACATGTCTACAGACATAAATACAGTAGAGACAGCAGAAGACATTTTTGGCAAAAACAATGCTATCCATCACAGAAGTTTGGAAATTACTTTTACTAGGTTAGAAACAAGCAACAGCTATAATTAGTACTTAATGTTGGAAATTGGTAATCGACTGCAGTGTGAACGGAATTTACTACCACAGAGTCCTAAACACTTAGCATTTCACAGCAGAGCACCTGACAATATTTAAAACTTTTTTTTAAAGAGAAATTAAAACACTCACAACATAATTAAACACCCTGATGTACAGGTCAAAGTGAATTTACAAGTATGTTTTGTAAAATAAATTCATTATTTAGAATAGCAACACAAATAATTTTATATTTACAGTAATATAATTGGAAGAGGTGCAAAGAATTCTAAATATTTCCTGCTTAGACATTATATAGTAAAGAACTGGGAGGAAGGGTTAATGTTCTCCAGGTAATATCCTCACAGTCTAGCTTCAAGACATTCTATATATATTCCTTTTGCGTGTCCCTGAGAAGCCAATCAGGGGTTTCTTATTACGGTCCATTAGGAAAGTGCTGCTCCAGATGGGTAGTTTTCAAGTAAAGTTTGCCAGAAATTCTCTAGACAGCTTCTAACTGCTCTGGAAATGTGAAGAGTGTTAGAAACGCATCAAGCGCCAGTATCACATGTTTCCTTGATGCATGCTTTAAACAAACGTCACCACCTGGTATTTGCCAGAAAATCTTAGGTCAGTTATGGTGTATCAACCCAGTGCCTAAAATTACCTCTATTTTCCATTAAGCTACATCTTGGTGAACACGGAAAATGTCTTATGAAATATATGGGAATTTGAAAAGTTTGTTTTATTTAGAAAACGAGACAAACAGACAAACAGGAACTCAGTTACCGAGTCTTCCTTAAAAGAGGATCCAACTATTTGCAATTGCCTGTGATTTGTATCCTGCAGATGAAGGAAGCATTAGAGGAAACCACACTAATTCATGGATCCAGTGAAACATTGCCAGAAGGTAGCGGCTATTCAGTGAATGAAAATACGTCCTTGGAAAAGGAAGGTGTCAAAGGCAAATTAAGCTGTAAATTAGAGTCAAAATAGGAAAAAGTCAGCAATGCAGAAGCAAGCAGGTGTTCAGTATGTGCAAGATACATCACTTCAAATTTAAAAAAAGTAAAAGTTTGTATTGTTTTGGTCAGGTTCCAAGCTTGGTCACATTCCAAGCTTGCTCAGGTTTTGCAGATAGGTCACAGACTGAGCTCAGGTCTCACAAGATGCAGGAGTTAGATGAATAAATGGAAGAGAAGTATATCGTCCTAACGATCCCTGTAAGAAAATACTGCATTGCTATCCATCATGCTCAGACTGCTGAATCAACATTTGAGGAATTCTTACTCACCACAGGGCAGGACCTCTACTATCGCTCAGTAACAACCTCTGCCAGGGGTGTGGGGCATGGTGCCAACAGCAATGTGTGAAGGACCAAAGGGAGATATATAAGTGCTGGGCATACTTGGAGCCACGATAGCGTCTCTCACACTTCAATCTGGGACTTAATCCAAGTTATTTAAAAACTTGACAGAAGAATGGGACAGTTCAGATTGTGTGTGATACGCTATGTATCTCCCTGCATTGCTCAGTATCATGAAAAAAAAAACAACAAAACAAATCCAAAACTATGTATGAGAAGTAATGTGAATTTTCTTTAATATTTCAGCTGCTCAGTGGGTATCACATATGACCCAAAGGAGAAAGTCTAGGGTAAAGCTGCTTGAACATTCTCCAGAAAAGGAATTCTGTTGCTGAGAAAAAGCCTACTTGCTTCAGTCAAAACGTTTCAGAACATACTGATTTTGATTACTTTTCTATCAAAAATATTTTCCTGCTCCACATTGGATTTTTCAGGGAAAATACATGCCAGTGCTACAGGCACTAAGTTCAATCCCAGAAGTAGGACGAGTCTCACAGCCTGACTGCTGTAACCACAGGCAGGACAGCTCTAAGCATGTTGCATCCTCATACTTTCACAAAAATTCCTACTGGGAGCTGTGTGGCCTCATGCAATACTGCATTTAAAAATCCATGGCAGGATGTGGTTGCACAATCAGAGTATACTTGCTAGATCCTTTGTTGTGGTAGTTGTTTTAATACATTAATCTTCTCCAGCCAACTGTGTCTTGTATTATCAATCTTTCATTAACATATCCCCTTCTTTCTGAATTTTTTTTTAATACAAGGATTAGTGCAGCTGTGTCTCATCAGACCTCTTGTGTCTTTTTCTGGGACTTTGTAAGGGACCCTGATTAAAGACTGTCTCAGCTGCTGTTCTCTTCTGTATTTTTCCTTCCATGTTGCCACTGAATATTAAGAATCTTATTGTTCACTTTTGTAATTATGTTAGCACTTGGGCGCTTTAAAGAAAAAAAAAAAAAAAAAAAAGTATGTTTCACTTAATGCTTCCTCCTCCCACCCCTGCTACTTTTTAACTGAAAGCCATTTGAAAATGCAACAGCATGTTTTTAGAAGCTTCAGCAGAGGATGTGGTTCTGGGTTCTCCTCTGCTAGCATCTGCTGATCTCATTGCTTTCATAGGCTAATCTTCCCTAATTAAGTTCTACATTTTAACAAAGCTTCCCTTCAGTATGAATAAACTGCACAACTTTTGCTGTGGTTTCTTTTATGTCTGTAGGTGCAAGAGAAGACAAGCTTTCAACTGCAAACAAATTGTAAGACAAAAATCATTATAGTTGCCACTGATGAGTAAAACCACTGGCCAGGTACATAAAAATACAACTTGAAGAAAAGCCATCTAAAAAGGTCTGAAAATATTCCTATTCTATTGCAGTCTTATTTTTAACTGAATCATTGACTTACAGCCTTCACCTTCTAAATACAATTATCTAATAAGAGGAAGGTAATGGGGATATATTAAACTCTTTAAAACCTATTAAGTTTTGAGGCATGTATATTTTCCTTAACTGGTACTTTCATAATGAAGTACCCCTCAAAATTCAGCAACTTTATGCAAGGAAGTTTTTAAAAGTTTCAGAAGCACTGCAGTTTAGGGATCTTTTTCATTAATATCTACAGACTATCTGGGTTGTGCTTGAGAACTACATAGCAAAATGTCTCTCTTTTGTAAGTAACTATTCATAGAATGCAGATATTTTAGTTCAATGTCATTACAGAATGCTTTATAATTATAGGAAAGAAAATTAGAAGATATATTTGTAATAGAAACTGCTAACTACTTTCAGCTGGCAACACTACGTCCTTGCATGAAAATTATGCTATTATATTCCATGACTGTGCATGAAATGTAAAGCTCATGGCTCCTATAAAAGACTAAAGGTGGGGAAAAAAATAAATACAAAAATTATTTGAGTTGCCACAGAAAATAAGGCTAACATTTGCTTTCTTTGATCTTTTTGTTCCCCTCTCTACAACAACGTAGAATGCAAAATTATATTTAGCCTTTGCAGATATTTCTATTTGTCCAACCTCTCTCAAAAATAACAGATGATTCCTAGAAAGGCATTTTAATGTGATAAACCTAAGAACAAGAGATCATGTAGAGAGGGCTAAAAACAGGGTTCATTTCCATTTCAGGGATGAGAACATGTTAATGTCAATGAGCATTTAACAGTGCATCTGGTCCTATACAGAAATACCACTTTCACAGAATTCTAGCCAGGAATTTCATCAATTATGTAGGATCAGAATTTGAATGGAAGGCAATAAACAGATTTTCAATGCTCTAACATGCTCATGGTGTAACATCTTACTTGCTACTTTCTTCCACCACTGTGGTCAGATTACATCCTCAAACACGTGAGAAATATCTAAATGAATTTTAAATTAAGATGTACACAACCTTAAGAGTAACATTTAGCTTTTTTGTGTGGAAATTATTTGCTCTTTTGACATATACCAAGAATGTTCCTAGAAGAATTTGGCAGCTACTTTGAGCAAGATGATGATTTTTGTACTTGTTCTTATCAGGTTAAAAAAAAAAAACAAAACAAACAAACAAACAAAAAAACCCACCTTGAACATATAAAATTCGCTTTGGAGATTTCTACTTGCAAATGGATGGTGATGTCCATTATTGTGAAATGTATAAGAGAAACCATCAACAAAACAAGAGATGATATGAACTAGAAGACAAAATGGCAGCTGTAATTTTCTGTGCTATTCCTGTAAACAATGAGCCAAGAACAAAATGCCACTGGAAATTAATTTTATTCACCTCCATCCCTTCCAAAAGTCAGCCTCTCTTAGTACACCTTTCTTCATATTTTCCTTCATTTTCCACTAAATAATTACTCTGTGGGCTACCTATTGCCCTTGATGTCAAAGGGAGCTGTGTGCACAAACTGAAGACAATGTATTGCTCTTCATATCTACAGTTATTTTTTCCAACTGCATAAGAAGCTATTTTCTAGACTTTACTATACATTCATGGAAAAAAAAAACTTGAAATTTACTATCTTGTCCTAAGATAGCTATGAAACATATGATAGTTTTTATAATTCATAAAGTAAAATAAGGATGATTTACAGCATTCTGCAATGGCTGGTGACAACCAAGGACATCCACAGCACACTGTTCTTCTACAATAGGCCATAAAAAGTGCTGCAAGTCATCATTTACTAGCCTGTCTTGCAGGTCCTCCCAGGAAGGGAATCAAGCCACCCTAGCATCCCTGTGGTTGCATGACCTGTCCCTGGGAGGAGGGGATGGGTTTTAATCTCAGTAGCTATTAGTCTTCCTGCACCCCACAGCTCAAGAGAACTGGCAGACTTTTCACAAGCCAAGTATTTACCTCCAGTTCTCTCGATACCTCTAAATACTAACACAATTTGGCTGAAGCTACAACTACAGCTGCAGTTTGTTTTCCTGAGGTTACCCAAGGAACAATTCAGAAAATACTATTATCACACTATTACTAGTAAATTCAAATTCACTGCTAGGTTCAAGAAAAAGGACACTATGAGGAGAAGGAACAATCCAATACACTCTCATACATGCCACAAGGGATTTAAAAATTATTACATCTACTGACTTCTCAAAGCTGTATTTCTTTCTTGACATTAGAATGAAGTTTCTACTATTTTTCTGTAGAAATAATTTGTATGAGGGCACATAGACCAACAGACAGCAATTACTTAGGCTTTATTAAATCTAAACTATCATAATAGGGCACAATCACATTATTTATATGACATGGGGAATAAACTCTCTATTCATCTTTCCATGATGCTACCTCCAGAGCTATGCAAACTATAGCTACTACTTCCGAAGCATTCCTCCCACCTATCAGGAGCAAGACAGAGACTAATCTGACCAGAGACTGTTTTGAGTGTCCTCTTCTTCCCATGCAGTGTAGCTGGGGAAGACTAATGAAGCAATACCATTCTTTTTGATGATTTTGAGAATTTGGCTACCCATAATGGTGAAAGAAGAGAGCTGCAAGGAGTTCCTCCTGCCTTCTGAGGGATTCCACTGGAGCAGAGCTGCTTCACAGGGTAATGTCTGGAGGAACAATCAGTCCTACCTCAAGCAAATCATCTTTCACTAGCTGTACACTAGATACACTACCTAATTATCACGTATTACACTGTTGGTTAGGCCCTTCCCAATGTCTTTAGGATCGCACTCTTTCCTCTAAGAAGCTATTTCCAATCTTGTAAAGAAGTTTCTACACTTAAAGTCCTTAAATCCTTTAAGAAAGTTTTACTTAATTTCAGACAAACCACAAAATCATTACAAATAACTGATAGTGATTTAAAAAGCCAACAGCAAGCCTGTGCCTTGAGAACTGAATTCATTACATGATCTCAATACAATTAAGTTTTCAGCAAACAAAAGGATGCAAGAGAAACACGCTGCTAGGAAATACAGACAAGTCCTCATAATATGGAGATGGTGACAGGCGTAGTAGCAGAGGAGGTCACAGCTACCCCAGGAGCTAGAGCTCACTCTCTCAACCTCACCAAGTGAAACAACAGTTACTTCTATTCATTGTCTTCATTGGTTCAAGGAAGGAAAGATTAATGTTTTGAATGACCGTCTAGAATTTATTTTAACTGAGATTATCACAGTAGCATGTTACTCATATGTATAAAAGGAATTTTCACGGTTACAATTATAAAACCAGAGGCCCAGAACTGCCATATTCCAGTGTGAGTTACCCAATATTTCTCCTATGTTTCTCAATTTGTAAAAAAAAAAAATTAAAAATGAAATAGTAAAATAAATAACCTTCACTTGAAATCCTCTCTCAAATTAAGTAATGCAAGGGTTAAACAGCTAATATTTTACTGAGCATCAAAAACAATGTCTGATGATCTAATGCTCTCTTTCCTCGACAGATGGCTTAAAAGAAATCTGGGAAGCCTTACCCATAGAAAAAATTACTAGCCTTAAGAACAATTCATATAACAGATATCTGAACACATGGCTGCCTTTCAACACTTATGCTTAAACTAGAAATAGGATTCAAAAGCCACCATCTTCTAGAAGCTTTTCTCTTTACAAAGATCCCAAGTTACATTTCTCTTCTCCCTCTCCTCAAATGCAAAGTTGCCACACTATCTACTAAGCTGTTACTTCTTAAGTGACTAAAATAAAACCACCATCTACATTACTTTAAAATTACCGAGCAGTATTTTAACATTTTATAAAGATAATAACTTATTAATATGAATGAATAGTGTCAAAGTATCAAGATTGTTAGTAGAGTAGATAAACTTTTTTCAATAAAAACTACCTGGGCAAAAACCATAAGAAAATGCCTCTCCTCAATATTCTCAAAAAAAGTCAAACTTTTGCAACTCCTTGAAATGAATATTAAATTCAAAATTAAATTCGGGTATATATTTAAATAAAATTATTTCAGTATAAACATCAGAAAAATGCCAAGAAATATTTCCATTTAATCTCCTTTGTTCAATGTTAGACAAAGTCCTTTTTCAATTTCTCAAAACTATAAAACAACAATAAGAATGGTAATCTGCCCAGAGATAAAGCATTTGGGCAGGTGTTTTCAGTAATCCAAGCCCTACCCTCTCTTATTGCCCTCCCCCTTAAATTTTTCCAGTAACTGCCCTGTGCCCAGTCACCAGGTACGGTGCAACCTTTCCCATTCCATCTCATATCCCATACCCCCCTTGTTGATACTTAAATCCCCTTAAAATTACAATTAAAAAGCAATCCTGTTTGCTATTCATTAAATTTATTGCTGTCTTTCCCTAACTGGTCTGCTGATCCTTAATAGTCATAAAAGCAGAAAGCATCTTCTTCAAGTGGTCAGAAAATATCCAGCACATGGCGACCATCACTGTAAATAACAATCAGTGTCTTAAAGAAACCCATCACTGTTCTTGCAAGAGCATCTAAAGATAGTAAATATTCACAGGGGTCAGGGCAGTGCTGGAGGCAGTTCAGTACGGTCGGTGGGTAAAATCACAGCTAGTTCCAGCTCCTGAAGGCCCCAGCAAGGCTCTGTACACACCTCCCTGCTTGCACTTAGGCTGCGAGGGCTCCCCCCACTGCAGGCTCCTTGCCTGTTTTCCAGCCTTGGCAAGCTCCTGAAGCCCCAGGCTGGTGCACCATCCTCTCCACGCCATGACCTCTGGGGGATCCTGAAGTCCACGTGGTGTCTGTCCACACATCTGCATCAGCAGTGAAATAAACACCACTAGTGGACCATGCTGACCTCAGGCCACTCAAGGGAGAACCCCCAACTCCTGCCAGGTAGTGTCTGGACCTCCCTGCCACACAGCCCCAACCCCAATACCACTATAATCACAGTAGGATGGACACTCCTCTGAATCCACCACGGGACCCCTGCCATACCCAGCAAGAAGTAAGCACACTGCCAAGTCATCCACCCCATGCGTTCACCCCAGTGCTCCATCACACCCACAGCCTGAATGTTGCCATGCCTGCCGATATCCAGGGACCACTGCACTAGCACGTGCTACAACTTAACTGTCTTTCTAACACCTTCACCTACACAACCCCAAAACATTTACCAGTCTCCTGTCAGACAGAACCATAGAATCTATTGGTTTGGAAGGGACCTCTAAAGGTCATGTAGCCCAACCCCCCTACAACAAGGAGGGCCATCTCTAACTAGGTCAGGTTGCTTAGAGCCCCATCAAGCCTGACCTTGAACGTCTCCAGGGATGGGGCTTCTACTACTTCTCTGGGCAACCTGTTCCAGTGATCCACCACCCTCATATTAAAGAACATCTTCCTAACATCCAACCTAAATCTACCCTTTTCTAGCTTAAAATCAACACCGCTTGTCCAATCGCTACAAACCCTTGTGAACAGTTCTTCCCCTGCCTTCTTATAGGCCCCTTTCAGGTATTAGAAGGTTGCTATAAGATTGTCCTGGAGCCTTCTCTTCTCCAGACTGAACAACCCCAACTCTCTCAGCCTGTCTTCACAGGAGAGGTGCTCCAGCCCTCTGATCATTTTCATGTCCCTCCTCTGTACATGCTCCAAAAGGTCCAGATACACCATTCCTGTGTCACACAGCCCAGAGCCTTGGATTTTATATACTTGGAAACTCTCAAACTCTGATGTTCACTCATGCAGGACCATCCAAATAAACATAGCTCTTGCAACTCCAATCTTACAATACCACTCATTAGTCAGGAACACTGCAGAGGTGGAGACTTAGCTAAGGAAAGTTAAAGGGACTTCAGTTGCTGTTTTACTCCCCAACTGTATAAGCTTCAGTCAAGCAGATGTACTGCCATTTGAAGGGACTTTCTTCCAGGCACAGAACACAAGGATGTGTCTAGTGATAGCAGTCAGGAAAAAGGGGGACAGAGTAAATTTGTAAGCTTACTTATGCTTTTGATAACACTTCTTTAGAAATAACTGGCCATATTCTGGACCCACAATACATGGGCAGCTGATACAATAGCAAATTTATTCACTTAATTATTTACTAAAACAGCACTGTATGACATCCATTTGTTCAGCTTAATGGATAACTTGCCATTCCTTTCCTCATTCTGGCCTTGATCCAGTACTACTCCCCACATCTTCTGCTAGTTGTTTCCAGCTGTGGTCGAATTAAGATGAACCTAGCATGCTTGATTTATATTTATTTCCCTCTTTTATCTCTTTCATTCATGTTTTTGTCTTAATCAAAGCGTTGCTATTATTTGGAGACTCGCATCAAATCTTGACTTCTTAAAGACTACCTAAAGTGGTATAGCTCTGCACATCACAATGGCTTGAAAGTCTGGCTCTTTGGGGAGGGCAGGTGTATATAATTTGCAGTGTCCATTGAGTCTTGCCAGCTAAATGCTTACAATAAAGATGAAAATCTTCAGTTTCCTTCAGGAGAAGGGATATTAAGGCACAGGATGTGAGACCTTCACATCAGTGCCTATATATGCGTCTGCCTGCAAATGAATGAAATTATGATAAAGTACCTCTAGTAGCTGCTTTACTCCCCCTAGGGCCTCTTCTTATGTGGCAGAAAAATAGGAGATTCCTATTCAACATTTTGCTGATCCCTAGTAAGGCTAATATTAAACCTTGTAGCAGGTGCTGATTATAATAATAAATGACATTAAATGATGCATACAGTATAGAGGAGACCCATCAGCATTACTGCTATTGGAAACAGTGGTCTTTCTTCCCATGTTCTAAGCAAAAGCAATTCCCATTGCCTGGGAGTAAAAACTATCTTACTGCATTTGCTTTCCTTCATCTGTGCTCATTCCCTTCTTTTCCTTTCCTTCCTCCCCACTCTCCAGCATATCAATATGCACTGCCAACTTCTTCTTTTCCATATCCTAAGTTCCCAAAAGTTTGGTCTGAGCACAATTTATTTCAATTCCCGAGCACTCTCAGCAAGCAGATAACAGGCCAAGGGAGTTACTGCACAGAAGCTGAAGGACAGGAAAAAACCCTCGATCAAGCCACACTGTACACACAGAACTGCATGATAGTTAAATATGCATTGAAAATAGACTTTTCCTGTTCTGCTACCCTTGCACAGTACGATAAAAACCACAAAGAAATGGGGGGACTAGAAATACATCGTTAACTGTACTTTGGGACATCTCTACTACGAAAAGCTATTCAGGCAATATTTTTCCACAATAACCAGTAGCACAAACATTTGTTTGGCCACCATGCCACCTCCTTTGTTTTGTCCAAGGCCAAGGTCCTCTTTTTCTTCATTTTAGTCCTTCGATATCTGACTTGCAACATTTCTGAGTAGCTTGAGGACACAAAACAACTTCTCAAACAGAAATATTGTAATTACTGTAAGGCTAAACTGTGTTGGTGCCTAGTTTGTCAATAGGTGCCAGAAAACACAAAAGCTATTGGTATATAGGACACCAAGTTCAAGGGACCTGCAAATGCCTCCTCTGTTAGAGCACCTGTAATACTCATGCACGTTCAGTCTGGTAGAACAGGCAGATACAAGAGAACCTGATCCCAGCACAAGGAACAGTGCCTCTGTGGGGGTGGAGGCAGTGTGTCGAGGGGAAGGGTGGGGTAGATAGGTCTTCTTTCTTCACAAATTTTCTAACAGAAAAAAACAATGTTAAGTATTTAATGTAACAACTCAATCTGCCACATCACCACCAGCTTTAGGAGGAAAAGCAGCATGAGTCACTTGTTCTCCATTCTTTCATGATGATCATTGTCTTGGTTTCGGCTGTGACAGAGTTCATTTTCTTCCTGGCAGCTGGTACAGTGCTGTGTTTCAGATTTAGGACGAGAATAACCTTGGTAACACACTGATGTTTCAGTTGTTGCTAAGTACTGCTTATCATAGGTCAAGGATTTTTCAGTCTCCCAGCAAGCAGGTACACAAGAAGCTGGGAGGGAGCATGGCCAAGACAGCTGACCCGAACTAGCCAAAGGGATATTCCATACCATAGAACATCGTGCTCAGTATATAAACTGGGGACAGTTGGCCAGGAGGGGAAGATCACTGCTTGGGCATTGGTCAGCAAGTGGTGAGCAACTGCATTGTGCATCATCTGTCTTTTCTTGGATTTTATTTCTCCCTCTTTTTGTTATATTAACTTTCGTTATAACTAATGTTATAATTATTACATATTATTATTGTTATTATTATATTTTAGTTTAGTTATTAAACTGTTCTTATCTTCACCCACGAGTTTTACTTTTTTTCTGATTCTCCTCCTCATCCCACTGGGAGGGAGAAGGAGTAAGTAAGCAGCTGCATGGTGTTTAGTTGCTGACTGGGGTTAAACCACAACAATAATTTATCAGAAAATCTTTCATTGTTATTTTGGCATTTCCAAGTGAAAAAGAATAAAAGGCCAACATCACAAAAAAACAATGACATCATGAAAGGACTGGCCATCATCGAAATTGAATCCCTGATTTAATTATGTGAGACTTATCAAAACGGATCGTCACTTGTTCCCAATACTGCTATTTCTTAAGATAGCCATGCACAAAAACAAAGAAAAAAAAAGTCTGGTGTGTAAGCTGTGCATGTCCAAGAAACAGAAAACAGACACTACTGTGGGGACTTCTAACAATAAATACCTAATACCAAAGGGAAAAAATGGAGGCGCACAAATTCAGAGAATAAACAATCTGCTGCCCTTGGGTTATTCCCCTAACTGCTCCATATTCAGAAAAATACCTCTACCCTCTGACATGTGAATTAAATCAGTAGGAATCCCTCAAGTGTAAAACAGGGTATTCACTGCTAATCTCACGGAGATGGACATGCAATATGACATCACTAATCTGTGGGGGAAACAAAGCAGCCACTGTATTAAGCAACTGAGGGAGTGCAGAAATCATTTATTTAACATATATGGGCTTCCAATAAACATAAAGCCAAACTGTACTTAATGTGTTTAGTGTGACCTTTAAAATACAAAGTTGCCTAAGAGTGGTTTATTGCACAGATTTCATTGCAATTAAAAATTTGTAAATCACTGGGAATGCAAAAAAAATACAACTGCTATGCAAAGTCGAATTATCTTGTACTAGAAATCACATTATATTTCACATTTATGTGACATATTTCATTCCTCAGCCATATCATGAGCCTATGAAAATCCTTCCATTAAATTAATGCTGTATGTCTCCTCTACCATGATGCGCCTGATTAAAATGCCACTATGTTATTTCTTTTTTTCCTTTCCTTAAAGGCCTAATCCCATAATACTTTATAAAGATCTTATTATGTAGAGATTGAGCGCTTTTTTCCCAAACCTTTCATCTTATTCAGTTTGATTAGGGTCATGGGGCCAGGCTCATCCCAAGTATAATTCCACTGTAGTCAAAAGAGCTACACCACTGATCATACTAGACCATATAAGCAAACATTTGGTGCCCTACATTTGGCAGTACAAAAAAGATAACGTCGTATTTATTCCATTTTCAGTCTGAACCATACTTTGATATATCATTCAAGATGCTAATGAGTCAAACAGCCATTCACAAGAGTAAATACTCCAAACATAACATGCTACTCAAATCAACTGCCTATTCTTTGTGCTTTGCCCAAATCTTCCGACCATTTCAGTAAGCACTTTGGATATGATGTGCTGCTTAAGCTCTCAGAATGGAAGTTATCTCATGCAAGTTATCTTAACCAATCCATCTGAGACTGAGTCGCTGGAATCTCCCTGTCTGCTTAACAGTCAAAATTCACCAGTATCATCTTAAAGATCTTTGTCTTCCTACCAACTATGCAGTAACTTTACAGTAAATTACAACTAGTTAAAATTGTCTAGTTCTACACGTACCAACCTCTATCACATGTCATTAGAAGCAATGCCATCTAAGGACAAAACCCACTGAACTACGAAAGATCAACAATGATTTTTTTTTAATCTTCCTGCCCAATAAATTCCCAGAGTGCTGTAAATTCTGTCTTGTTCAACAAGTACGCATTGTACACAGGGACTGCACTGAATAATACACAACTCTGACTCATTTAGAATTAAAATGAAAAAGAATGGAAACTTAAAGGAAGAAGGGATAAGACAATTGTGAAAGTCCTTGGAGCCACACCGTTTCTGAACTGCAAGTATTTATAATTTTTATCTCATCATATAGAACTTGGACTTTTGAGATCCATTCTATTTAACATCCACTTTTAGGAGGTCGATAGTCCCCATTCACTTCACATACTCCACGTTTACTGCTTTCTCATTCTGTTAATAATAAAAAGGTGCCACAGATAATTAAAAACAAACTCAGTCCCAGTATTCATTAAGGAGAAAATATGATCTTCTGAAAAGCTGTCACACATAATAAAGCAGTGTTATCTGCCTAGAGTTACAGTGATTTCAAATGGATAGGTCTAGAGGAAGAAATCCACCAAAATGCAGTTAAATTAATTGCTGTTTTACAAGAGGGAGCTTAAAAATGTAGTAATTAATTGACCTACTGTTTGAGACAATTTCCCTATAGTTAACAATCACTCTTACAAAAGATGAAAGAGATCGTTCCCTTTCATTTGAAAAAAGGCTAATAAAATCAATGCAAACTAACATTGCCAGTCCTTCCGGTATATATGAAGCGTGAAGCACAAAACCAAAGAATATCTATGGGACGGGATAAATTCTGAACTAATTTTTATCTGTGCATCTTCACTGCACCTAAGAGCATTATTTCAAATTAGGACCGGGGTTCTCCCAATACTCTGACATTTTGAATATTTAGCCCTAGGCCCATAGTTACCTGGGTGGAGTGTAATTTGAAATTAATCAAAAAAGTCACTTTAGTGTTGGGGATTCAGAAAAATATATGGGTTTATTCACTATAAGAACATTTTACTTATTTGTTCATAACTCTGAAGCAGATTGTGCAAAATACCTTGAAACACGGTTTATTAACCAATCTGCAACTGCCTAATTTGTTATGCACAGAATTCCTAAAATTTTACTTATTTCTCAAAAATTAACAGAAATTACAGGCATATTCCAAAAGATCTCTAAAGCCTGCAAATATATACAGGCATATTGTATAAATGCTGCCACTACTGCTTGCACAACATACAAGTTTCAAAAGCACAATGGGAACATAGATCCATTAGGATTTAAAAGGAGAAATATGTGCATGGCAGTGCCCCATAGAATGGACCTTTCTCTCACAAGAACAGAATAGTTCAGAATGCAAAGGGTACATATAGAAAGGAACACTGCATTCCTCAATGTCGTGATTTCAATGACAATGCAGATTTTGGAAAACAGAGAATACACACAGTACTCAAGATGTGAGCACACTGAAAGTTTTACGCAATGGCAAAATGGTGCCCTCTATCTTATTTCTCCCCTTCCTGATGAGGCCTGACATTTGGTCAGCATTTTCGGCTGCCACTGAACATTGACCTGATGATTTCTGAAAACTGTCAGTGACTGCAACATATCTCTTTGTAAGCTGTAAGTGTTCAGTATCAAGTAAGCATAATTTAGACTATTTTCCCCTGGATCACAGAATCATAGAATGGTTTGGGTTGGAAGGGACCTTATAGATCATCTCGTTCCAACCCTCCTGCCATTGGCAGGGACACCTCCCACTAGACCAGGTTGCTTCAAGCCCCTTCCATCCCGGACTCGAACACTGCCAGGAAGGGGGCAGCCACAGCTTCTCTGGGCAACCTGTTCCAATGTCTCATCACCCACAGGGTGAAGAACTAAACCTGCCCTTTCCCAGCTTCCAACCATTATCCCTCATCCTATCACTACAGGCCCTTGAAAAAGTCCCTCCCCAGCCTCCTTGTAGGCCCCCTTCAAGTACTGGAAGGCCACTATAGGGTATCCCCGGACCCTTCTCGTCTCCAGGCTGAACAACCCCAACTCTCTCAGCCTTCCTCACAGGGGAGGTGCTCCAACCCTCTGACCATCTTGGTAGCCCTCCTCTGGACTTGCTCCAACAGGTCCATGTTTTCCTTGTGTTGGGGGCTTCAGAGCTGGATGCAGTACTCCAGGTGGGGTCTCACAAGAGCAGAGTAGGGACGGAGAATCCCCTGCCTCGACCTGCTGGCCACGCTTCTCTTGATGCAGCCCAGGATGCCATGGGCTTTCTGGGCTGTGAGCGCACACTGCTGGCTCATACTTAGTTTTCCATCCACCAGCACCCCAAGTCCTTCTCCGCAGGGCTGCTCTCCATCCACTCATCGCCCAGCCTGTATCTGTGCTTGGGATTGCCTCAACCCAGGTACAGGACCCTGCACTTGGCCTTGTTGAACTTCATGAGGTTGGCCTGGGCCCACCTCTCCAGCCTGTCCAGGTCCCTCTGGATGGCCTCCCTGCCCTCCACTGTGTTGACCTCACCACACAACTTGGTGTCGTCAGCAAACTCACTGAGGGTGCACTCGATGCCACTGTCCATGTTGCTGACAAAGATGTTAAAAAACACCAGTCCCCAGTCCCAGTACCGATCGCTGAAGAACGCTGCTTGTCACTGGTCTCCACTCAGACATCGAGCCATTGATCGCAAGTCTCTGAGTGCAACCTTCCAGCCAATTCCTTATCCACCATGTGGTCCATCTGTCAAACCCATGTCTTTCCAATTTGGAGACCAGGACATTGTGTGGAACAGTGTCAAAGGCTTCACACAAGTCCAGATAGACGATATCAGTTGCTCTTCCCTTGTCAATTGATGCTGTAACTCCATCATAAAAGGCCAGAAGATTCATCAGGCAGGATCTTCCCTTGGTGAAGCCACATTGGTTGCCACCATTCACCTCCACATTTTCCATATGCCATAGCATAGCCTTCAGGAGGAGCTGCTCCATGATCTTGCCAGGCACAGAGGCAAGACTGACTGGCCTGTAGTTGCCCAGGTCCTCCTTTTTTCCCTTTTTGAAAATGGGGGTGATGTTTCCGCTTTTCCAGTCAGTGAGCACTTCACCAGATTGCCATAACTTCTCAAATACGATGGAACGTGGCCTAGCAATTTGGTCTGCCAGTTCTCTCAGGACCTGTGGATGGTTCTCATCAGGTCCCATCAACTTGTACACCTTCGGGTTCTTTAGATAGTCACAAACCTGCTCTTCACTTACAGTGGGTGGATCTTCCTTCTCCAGACCCCGCCTTCAGCTTCTGCAGCTTGGACAGTGTGGCTAGAGCCCTTGCTGGTGAAGACTGAGGCAAAGAAGTCATTGAGAACCTCAGCCTTCTCCATATCCCTCATGACCAGTTCTCCTGTTTCCTTCCAGACAGGACCCACAGCTTCCCTAGTCCTTTTTTTATGACTGACATAGATATAACAGCTTTTCTTGTTACCCTTGATGTCCCTGGCCATATTTAATTCTAACTTGGCTTTAGTTTTCCTTATCTGATCTCTGGCTGCTCAGACAACTTCTTTGTATTCTTCCCAGTCTACATGTCCTTTTTTCCACTTTCTGTAAACGCTCTTTCTGTCTTTAAGTGTGTCCAGGTGTTTCCTGTTCATCCACGCAGTCCTGCTTGCATTCTTGCCTGCCTTCCTCCTCTTTGGAATGCATTGCTCCTGAACTCAGAGGAGGTGATCCTTGAATACAGACCAGCTTTCCTGGGCTCCTCTCCCTTTCAGGGCTTCATCCACTAAGCAGATCCCTGAAGAGGTCAAAGTCTGCTCTCTCGAAATCCAGGGTAGTAAGCTTGCTGTGCACTCTCCTTGTTGCCCTGAGTATCTTGAATTCTAACGTTTCAGGATCACTGCAGCCAAGGCCTCCTTTGAGCTTCATGTTAGCCACCAGCCCCTCCTCGTTGCTGAGAACAATGTCCAGTATGGCACCCCTTCTCGTCAGTTCCTCTACCACCTGGAGAAGGAAATTGTCATCAATGCATTCCAGGAACCTCCTAGATTGCTGGTGCCCTGCTGTGCCTTGCTTCCAAATGTTATCTGGGTGATTGAAGTCCCCCATGAGGACAAGGGCTTGCCAACATGAAGCTGCTCCTATCTGTCTATAGAGGGCCTTATCCATTCAGTCATCCTGGTCAGGTGGCCTGTAGCAGACCCCCACTATGACATCACCTTCCCCTGCCTTTCCTCTAACCCTGACCCGTAAGCTCTCGGTCAATTCCTCATCCATCCCGAGGCCAAGCTCCATGGACTCCAGCTGGTCCTTGACACAGAAGGTGACACCCCCTCCTCTTCTCCCCTGCCTGTCTTTCCTAAAGAGCCTATACCCATCTACTCCCACATTCCAGACATATGAGCTATCCCACCATGTTCCAGTGATGCCTATAACATCATAGCCTTGTAGACGTGCACACATCTCTAACTCCTCTTGTTTGTTCCCCATGCTTTGTGCATTTGCATAGAGGCATTTAAAGTGGGCCCCCATTGAAGCCGACTTATCAGCTGGAATACTTACTGGCTAGAATTCATTATCTTGTACTTCACATGCTTTCTTGCTGGCCTGCGAGCCATCTCTGGGGCCAGGACATCTATTTCCAGCACTGGCCTCGAAGTGGGATGGATTGAGGATCCCTCCCCCAGCAAATCTAGTTTAAAGCTCTCCTTACTAGATTGGCTAGCCTTTGTCCAAAGATGTTCTCCCCGTTCCCTGCGATATGTATCCCATCAGCCCCCAGGAGACCAGGTTTCTCAGAGTGAGTCCTGTGGTCCAAGTAGCCAAAGCCCTGGCTGTGGTACCACTCCTTCAGCCATTCATTGATTTTCCTGATTCTGTTGGCTCTTTCAAGCCCCTTGCCTTCAACTGGGAGGATGACAAAAAGACTACCTGGGCCCCCAAGTCCTTCACTGCCTCTCCTAGGGCTCTGTAATCCCTTTTGATGCTCTTGAGATTGCTTTTGGCTGCATCACTGGTGCCCACATGAAACAGGAGCAATGGATAGTAATCCCTGGGATGTACCAGGTTTGGTAGCCTCTCTATGACATCCCTAATCCTAGGCCCCAGTAAGCAGCAAACCCCTCCAGACAATGGGACAGGTCAGCAAATGGGCACCTCAGTACCCCTCAAAGGAGAGTCTCCTACTACTATTACCCATTGCTTTTTCTTGGTTGTGCTTGTTGTAATTCAGGGAGCCAATCTAGGTGCCTTCCCCAACCCTGAGGCGTTGTGTATTTCATCCTTTTTTCCCTCTTCATTCTGCAGAGCCATGAAGCGGTTCTGCAGGGGCACCTCAGGCTTTGAGGAGGCTTCTTCCTCCTCCTGGAATGCATTACCTAAACTTTTATACACTGAAGTTCATCCACTACCTTTTTGCCTGCTCAATTCTGTGAGGTACTCTGGAGTTTCTTGCCATTAACACAGTATTTGATGACTCAAAGAAGTTTCATGTTATCTCCAAAACTGGAGATTTCAGTGTTCACTTCAGTCTCCAGATCATCATAAAATCAGCATAAATCTCTAAAGAACAGCTGATTTTATTTTTTTTTCCCAACCTTTGGTTTGTAATCTTCTCAAGAACTTTTTAAAAATGCGAATATATTATATACCCACTGAATCCTTTTTACTCTCATAACTTATTGACATCTTCACGCAACTCCAGCAGACACTAGAAGAGGATTTCCCCCAAGAGAAGTGGACCTTGTCCTAACAGACCATTAGTGATTTTACTCTTTAGATGAACTCTTCTATCTCACCATGGAGAGAAGTTGTGCTTATCAGCCCATAGTGCCTCTCTAGTGCCTTACCTAGAGCCTATCTTGCAGTTTCAATGTACATTTCAAAAATACCAGGACTGGAATCAACATGGATGAAAATTCTGATTTTGAGCAAGCCTCAATAGAAAACTCATGAAATACAGTCTTTGCAAAATGCCACCTGTTATTGAAAAAGAAAGTATAAGACGACTAACGTTTGTTTAGTGTAATTTTTCTTACAGTTTATAAGCACCTAAAATTTCAGATCAAAAGTAGATCCTAATGAAGAATACAAATTTCACAGCTCACAACTGTGACAAAAATACCAAGTGTGAACAGCTTATAAATTTTGGAGAAGTTCTATCAAAACTGTGGTTTTCTCCCTTAAAAATGGCACTACATCTATGAACAAGAGGTTATACACTGAGAAAACTATCATAGATTCTATAAGGCTTTTTAGAGGCATGCTGAGGATTTTTACAATAGCCTGATTCAGTGGTTAAGAAAGACCAATGTATGTGATTTTGCAATTTAATTCCATAAATGTAAATGTTACTGACCTATTAATACCAAATATCATAAAATCCTGTTAAAATTAATGTAATTAGGTTTTTGGTAGGTGTTTCGGGTTTCTTTTTTGTTTCTTTTGATTCTTTTAAGTCAACAAAAATACCTAAACAAACAAACAAAAAAGAGTTAATGCCAGTATACTAGATTTACATTTTCATATTTAAATATTCTACTATTCATTGCCGCCTTCCTACACTACTATACATACTACACATTAAAAAAAAATATGTCAATGGATTTTACTTGAACAGATTTATTAAAATATGTAGGTAACAGCTAATATTTTTTTGGAGGGGAATAGCTGTGGTAAATGTACTACCAGATCACATTGCTTAATCAAACAAAAAACTGTCAGAGATCACTCCAGCTAAGGATTAATTGCGCCAAATTAAGTCAGACAAAATGCATTTTGGCGTTGCTTCTGACAGATGAAAATAAAACAAACATCAGGGATCAGCTTGCAGCTAACAATATGCAAAATTAAAGAATATAAAAATTTTAAACTTTTATGCAGTACTGATGAGCTTTTGTTCTAAAAACTGCAAAGAAGAGACTTTGCTGTTAATTTTGTTAGACATCCATTTAGCAAACAGAAACAAGGATCCTTAAAAAAACCCTGCTATTCAAACAAGATAATAGACACTGAATGAATACTACATATTAGTGGCCCATGCAAAAATGGCTTTTTGTTTTATTGGACAAAAGTAAAACAGTAAAAAACTCAAATTATCTCTAAAGACAAGTATGACTGCGTAAGCTGATTATAATAAAGTATAAGGTCTATGCATTTTCCATTTGAAGGTTAAATTCTCAATTAATTTTTTCAGCAGGTTGCCACCTCTGCTGAGCGCAGCTGCTAATTGCAGTAAAACAATCTTTACTGTTTGAATTCAAGACATAGTCAGAGATCTAGCAGGCTCAAGACTACTGAAGCCCAAACCAGAACTATTGCATAAAACCAAAATACAAACATCAATCTCAGTTTTCAGATTTTTTAAATTCTGGTTAAGGAAAAAACACTTCTTACTCTTGATTATGTCTATTCATTTATTTTTTTCATGAAAGCAAAAGACTTCAATAGCTGACAGCTTAAATGCCCTTCAATAAAACACATGAAGAATAAACAGAATGTATGTAGAAATATTTTAAAGGTACCTGAACAAACTTTGTCTACAATTAATAGGCTTAAATATATAATCTACTGTAAAACCAGAATTAATTAGCATCCTACTGATGAAGAGTATTTTAGAATATACTTTTCTTTGTTAAAAGACATCTTCTGGTACTTTGGAGAGCAGAGGTCTTAACAACTGAATAGAAACTGTTATCAGACTGAACTATATGTGCACTCTTGCTTTGCAGTCTGTCTCCTCAGTGCCTTATAAGAATGCTGACAAAATAGCTGTCTATCCCACCTTTCATAAAGTGTTTAGCCAATAAGTATCCCAAATTGCTTATCCTGTGTTGTTATTAAAAAAATCCGAGTACCTACAAAATATCTAGATTCTCTCCTACAGATTCACTCTCTTCCCACCCTACATTTTGTCTAGGGCAGAAGCAGCTCCTGACAATCAGAACTTCACTATATTGCCTGTCACTCTGTGTGTTTTTGCTAAGCTAGTCTAAACACATTCTTTGTTTCCTAAGTGACAAAACAGTTCTTGCATGCAATAATGCTTGCATGAAAGCAGCTTTAAAATACATGTAGATTCTCTAAAGATTAAGTTTGCGAAAGCACAAATTCTGATGGAAGTCTTTGGCTCAAGGCTGGAGCCCAGAACAAAGAAAAACATCTAATAAGTCAAACGTATTACAAAACCAATAAATAGCATTTCCATGGTAGTAGATCTGACAGCATAACTAAATTATTTAATGGACTACAGTTAGAAGTGAGGCACCTTTGAATTTTCATAGAATCATAGAATGGTTTGGGTTGGAAGGGACCGTTAAAGGTCATCTTTAGCTAGACCAGGTTGCTCAGAGCTCCGTCCAGCCTGATCTTGAATGTTTCCAGAGATGGGGCATCTCCCACCTCTCTGGGCAGCCTGTGCCAGTTTTAACACCCTCATCATAAAAAATTTCTTCCTTATATTGTGCCTAAATGTACTCTCCTTTAGTTTAAAGCCATTACCCTTGTCCTATCACAACAGGCCCAGCTAAAAAGTTTGTCCCCATCTTTCTTATAGGTGTTCTTTAAGTACTGAAAAAGCTGCTGTAAGGTCTCCTTGGAGACTTCTCCTCTCCAGGCTGAACAACCCCAACTCTCTCAGCCTGTCCTCACAGGAGAGGTGCTCCAGCCCTCTGATCCTTTTTGTGGCCCTCTTCAGGACTCATTCCAACAGGTCCATGCCTGTATTGTACTGAGGACTCCAGAGCTGGACACAGCACTGCAGGTGGGGGCTTACCAGAGCAGAGTAGAGCGGGAGAATCACCTCCCTCGACCTGCTGGCCACTTCATTTCATGCAGCTCAGGATACGGTTGGCTTCCTGGGCTGCGAGTGCACGCTGCCAGCTCATGTCCAGATTTTCGTCCACTTGTAACACACCCAAGTCCTCAGCAGGGCTGCTCTCAATCCCTTCATGCCCCAGCCTGTGTTGATATCAGTAATTGCCCCAACTCAGGTGCAGGACCTTGCACTTGGCCTTGTTCAACCTCATGATGTTCACATGGGCCCACTTCTCAAACTTGTCCAGGCCCCTCTGGACGGCATCCTGTCCCTCAGGAGTGTCAACCACTCCACTCAGCTTGGTGTCACTGGCAAACTTGCTGAGGGTGTACTCTCTCCCATCTTTGTCATTGATGAAGATATTAAACAACGCTGGTCCCCATATGGACGCCCGAGGGACAACATCTGTCACCGATCTCCATCTGGACACTGAGCTGTTGACCACTACCCTCTGGATGCGACCAGCCAACCAATCCCTCATCCACTAAAAAGTCCACCTATCAAATCCATATCTCTCCCAATTTAGAGGGAAGGATGTTGGGGGAAACCTTGTCAAAGGCCTTACAGAAGTCCAGACAGACGACATCCATGGCTCTTCCCTTGTCCACTGATGTAGTCACTCTGTCATAGAAGGCCACTAGGTTGGTCAGGCAGGACTTACCCTTGGTGAAGCCATGCTGGCTGTCTCCATCTCCCTGTCCTCCACATGCCTTAGCATGGCTCCTAGGAGGATCTGTTCCATGATCTTCCCAGGCACAGAGGTGAGGCTGACAGGTCAGTAGTTCCCAGGATCCTCCTTCCTACCCTTTTTAAAAATGAGTGCAATGTTCCCCTTTTTCCAGTAGCCAGGGACTTCACCGACTGCCATGACTTTCCAAATACCATGGAGAGTGGCTTTGCAACTGCATTGGACAATTCCCTCAGGACTCTGGGATGCATCTCATCAGGTCCCATAGACTTATGTATGTTCAGATTCCTCAGGTGGTCACAAACCTGATCTTTTACAGTGGGAGGGACTTTGCTCCCCCTAGCCCCCATCTTGCGGCCCATCCACTTGAGAGGTGTGGGAAGAGAGGTTGCCAGTGAAGAGTGAGGCAAAAAAGTTGTTGAGTACCTCAACCTTCTCCTCATCCATTGTTACCAGCTCACCAGTCTTGCTTATCAGGGGGGGTATGCTTTCTTCGACCTTCCTTTTATCAGACAGTCAAGAAAAAACATGACAAAGTTTAGGCTTAAGAATATTATAGCAACACCTACCCCACACATAAGAAAGCTGCCCCTTAGCCCTGAGATCCCTGCCCAGCTTCCTGGAGCTTCCAGTTCCCCTGCTTAGAACAATGCTCACTGATGAAGACACCCACATCTTCAGAGTACAATGACATATGCAGGGCACTGTTGGAGTACAGTTCATTAAATAGACTGTCCATTTTTAAGTGAAATTATATATGAATACCTAACAGCCTTCAGTAACAGTTAGATTGTAAAGCACAAAACAGATCACGTTTTAATATATTTAACTTTAAGATACATAAATTCATATAAGGGTCACCAGAGCACACGAGATCAGCTATTTACCTCACTGATATTATGCTAGTAGATGAAAATAAAGGCATTCTGTACCTCAGTTTCTCAAGTGATTTGTGGCTGAACAGAACGGAAACCACTGCCCGAGCAAAGATATACACGCGGTTCTCTCAAGTTGCAATTCATTGTTCCAGCCCACAAACAGTCCTGTCTGTCCTGCTGTGAATCAAGTCAGCCAAATCTCCACGCAGATTAATCTCAAATACCACACTTCAGACTGGACATAAAGAAATTACAACAGAAGAAAAAGCAATAAATGAAGTGTGTACTGGGATGTTAATTAACATAGGCTTCCTTTACTTCAGCTACGTTGGGTTTTTCGGTGTTTTTGTTGGGGTTTTTTTCTTCCCTGGTTGTAAATTACATCATTTCCTTACATTTAGACATGCGAGTCAAATTCTATTGCTAACTCCCCAGTATTAATGAGGGAAGACATTCTCACTTTTTTGAAGCTGACATCTTTATTATCCCCTTATACTCAAATACAGTGATGAGGCAAAAAAACACAAGTAAAAGAGTATGGAAAGAAGGAGGAAAAATCTAGGAGATAAAACATCAGTAAGATTGCAAAATAGCAACAGTGGGAAAAAAATACTTAAAAACAGTGTCATTTGAGATAGGTTTTATGTCTAAAGGTGGATTATAATTTTGGATTTTACATCACTTAAAGATACAGCTTCCTTCTACAATCTACCCGCTTCCCTGTACAGCTATGGTAAGGTTCCTCAATGTCAGACCATTAATCTTGTGACACTTAAAACATTTCTTTGTTTAACACTACGAAGAAAGACCTTCACTCAAGCACAGTTGCAATCAATGGAGAAAACATTAATCACTTGAGAAGTGGTGTTTTGAGACTCATGAAATTGAAATGAATCACAATATGAAAAATGCAATTATTTTTAAGGGCTTTGTTTTGTTAACATTCAGTCACTCAATCTGCTCTCTTTGCTTATATGTTCTTTGAGGGGGGAGAAAAGGGTTTAACTGTTGTTTTGGTGCTTGGTGCATGCTCTCTCCATCCCCAGCTCTGCCTCCCTTGGTGCCACACCGCAGGCTGCCTTAGGCACACCCCACCTAAAACAACACAAAAAAATTGCAGTCTTAGCAACATCATGACAGTGGTCTTGTCCCCCTTGTTATCTTTCAATCCAGCACCTCAGCTCAATCCCACACACAAATAAACCTGTGGCATGCCAGTATGATTATCTGCCCTTCTATGTGGGTTTTTTTTTTGTTGTTTCAAAGGCTCTGCTCTCATCAGAGGCCTACCAAGACACCCACTCAGCTTTGTGATAAGTAAGGAATTTACTTGCTGGCTATTTATTGACCTATTAGCTTTGAAAGCCTGATTATCTAATAGGCCTGGATCCTGCAAAGATCTCAAACTGGTGTTCAGAGTAATGTGTCAATGAACCAGTTTACAAGTACAGTTTGGAACATGAGTAAAAGCCAGCTGATGATTTCAGTAACTCCTCTTCCCTGGCAAAGATGACTTGGGCTAGGTAGAAAATCAAGATGCACACACTGACTTCCTAACTGCTTGATCAGTCCATCACATGTGACATCAGTCAAATATATTAAAAAGCCTACTTGGACAAATATGAGTTATCAGAGCTACAAAAACATGATCTCCATGACAGACATATTTGACAGAAGTTGATCAGATTTTTAGCAATTTTACTTATGGTAAATAACAGAAAAGTTTTATGCAAAACAAGAAATAAATTCTTTTGAATAAATTATTATTTTGCATTCCAGTAAGTCATGGACTGGTTAGCAAAGCAGTCCAAGAACTGTGTTGGGTTTTGTCTAACACAGAAACATCAGGTTGTAGTCAGAAAGAACTTTAGTTTCCTATTGTGATGGTGATTTTGCTTGCAAGAGAAGATGACTATCTGACTGCCTTTCCTCACAGACAAGATCACACGCATTCCTGGCAACCTGGGCTTTCCTTTTAGGCCACAGCAAGGGTCTGGGGTCTTTTCTAGGTGGCAGAAGATTCGCCTGGGATTCATCACATCAGAAGGGATTTCAATGGACAGATCCTGTCCCTGATGAATTTGAAGGGAGTTTTGCCACACAAGGAAGGAGCAAGTACTTTGCCCGCAAGTACCTACAGACAGATCCTATAACACAAGTGCATCTCAATAGCTCTTTCAGGAACAGTCCCATTAAATTCTTTGAGACACGCTGTGTGAACAAAAACTCTGCCTGTGTTAAAGGATTATGGTCTATTTCCTAATAAAGAAAAATAGCCCTAGCAGAAGAAATACGTAGATTGCAAACACAGATTGAACAAATGATGCCCTCAGCTGGATGCACTAAAGCCTGCTTCACAGCACAGTGGTAACAAATTAAACAATACAATGACTTTAGCTACAGGTAGCTAGATATAGGCATCTCTCATCAGAGACCTAAGCTTTCAAAGGATGCTAATGCATCAGAGAGCTATAGTAATTGACTATGAAAAAACAAAGCAAAACCAAAAAACACCACCAACAAAACAATCAGCCACACAGTAACAAACTTTAACCTTCGTGGTTTATGCAAGGAAAAGGATGGGGAATACTGTGCCACTGCTACAATCCTCCACTTCAGTTTGCCTTTTTCTGCTTGGAGAACACCATGAAAGAGACGGGTTTGGGCTTTTAAGCCTTTACAGTTAGTTTCAACAGTTTTGATTCTGCTTCAGTGCCAAACTTCATTTGCCTTGTGGTACAAGAGACATAGCTGGTAACACTTCAACCATCAACGAGTAATAATATAAAACTGTGATTACAGGCTGTTGGCATTGCTGGGTGTTGCAGGGAGCTTAGGAAGGGTGTGCACTGAGAGCTGTGTGTGGAGGACACGCATGAGGCAAAGAAGACTCAAAAGTTATTCTGAGTCAGCTGTCTTCACAGTCACTCCACCTCCAAGGAAGAAAAGACATAAAGGAACAAAGAAAATAGAGGATATATGTTATTCTTGTGACTGTTATGTTAGGTTGCCTGCAGACCTGGGATAATCTAAATGATTCAGGAAGACAAACGATCTTCAGAATGAGATGAAAAACTCAGTAGCTGCCACGAAGAAAATTGTGCTGTCACCATCAAGTCTAGAAACCACTTCACTACCCAGGCCACAGAAGTTGTGGTGAAACGAGGGTTTTGGTTTTTTTTTCCCTCCCACTAAAAGACTTAAAACTGACTGCTTAAAAACAAACATAACAAGTGGTTTAAACTTTATAGTCAAAAATGGAGACTAAACAGAAATAATGAGCTCACTGAAGATAAATTGAGAGAGGAATGCTCTTTCCCATCTAGTAGAGAATTTCAGCTTTTGAGGACAAATATGAAAAACACCTTGTACTGTAACAAAATTTAGTAACTTGGTACTTTTAAAGTCTTCAACAAAGTGCCTTTTACAGCAGTTTATGTACACATAAAGTTAATTTACCTGAAGAACCCACATTCTGTATACGACCATTTCAATGAATATGTAAAAATACTTATTTTTTTGTTAGCTCTGTTCCTAGCAAGGCCTCCTACCACACAGTGCCTATATTTACCCATTGCTACAAAATTAATCAAAGAAATTTAAGCTGAATCCCATAGTTCTTTATCATACTCACCTCTGTAGAACTTGCCTGACTATAACTCCAGTGCGCCAATTTGAAACTTTCCTCTAAACACTTATGATTCAGTAGTACAGAAATTTGACCGCAAGCTCCAAATACAGAGCATCTGTTCTGCCATATATCATGTTTTCAGCTGATGTTTTTGAATTCCATTAATTTCGATATATTTTATTTCACTTCTCCAGAAGAGAGAAATTCATACACACACACCTATAAAAGTATTTTTACTATAGAGATCAAAGGAATCTTTGCAAAATAATGTACACTTGTCCCTCATTTTTTTATAAACATGACTTTTTTTAATATAGCGCTCAATAAATTCTTACTCTTTTGTGGCTGTACTGCAGAACCCCCCCTTTTATTCAACAGGTCAATATACAGAACAGGATTTTTTCACTCGGCTCTTGCTGTCAGAGCTTACAATGATTTATAAAAGACCATGTTACATTGCTACAAAGTTACATTTTTACATTTCATTTACACATCAAAAAGTCCCACACGCTAAAGATCACCACAGCTAACTAGAAGCCAAATATGGTCACTGAACTAAATGTTTATCTTTCGCTAATTATTTTCAAATTACATTTAATGGAAATAATTTATTTGTCCGCCTATTTTTGTCTCATTAGCAATACATGAGATTTCAATTAGGTTAATTAACTAAGTTCCACCAGTCAGGCAATCTCAGTCATTTATTCCTTGCAAATTTTCCCTCTTCTTTGAAAAGTAAAACAAAGCTTTTGTTTGGCGCAAGGTTGTTGGTGATGGGGCAGGGGCTTTAGGTGGGGGATGGTAACAATTGCTTTATTAAACACAGTGATTTTATAAAGCCTGGTGGTGCCAATTCAGTGTACCAGTCATCAAATTAGAAATGCAGTTGAGAAGGAAAAGGAAAAAAATTGCCATGAGGTGTAAATAGAAAAAAGCCACAGGGGAAGGAATGATGCAAGGGGATCACCAATGAGAGAAAATTTGTTCATGGTGTGCTTCACTGTGTGAAGGATGCTGCTTCTTAGATAAGCTGCAAACTAAAGTTTAGTAAGCCATTTTGCCTTATAAGTAGATTGAGGGCAGTGTGGAACTTTTAGCACAAACAATTTCAGCTCAGACTTAAAAAACCCCCATGATATCGTCTTTCATTTGTTTCACTTTTTCTCTGCATAATTTATAGTACCTCGCACGTGGCTGTGTTGTCCTCTGGATTTGTTACTCAGTCACATTTTGTAAGAATTGCTTCCTACATGTGTATACACCAAAGATCGGGTCAGACGAGAAGAGATGGGCTTCTTTCGTCTGCAAGTTTTTAACCTCAACTATAAACCACAAGTAAACATCTCACCACTTTCTATAGAACTGTGTGATGCTCAGCTTTACTTTGGTATATGATATTAAATCGACATACACAGAATAAGACACAAGCACAGAAAATGGCAATAATACTGAGCTAGTGAGTAGATAGTAGTGAGCAGATACTTTATTTAGAGATTTTTTTTCAGACTAATACCTAGTAGAACTGGGATTTGATAGCCATTTTATCAAAGACACATTCAAACAGGGATTTAGACAGAAAAGCCTTTTTGTGTTCTTTTCTATAATGACTAGACAGCAGCAGTTTACATATTCTGAAGTCACACTTTCTTACTGGAAACCCTAAGACAGATCTGACAGAATCATGTGATTAAAGCTGTATAATAATTTAAAGAATAGCCTATTCATTGCTCTGGGTGACTGCACAAAATTTAGGCTAGGACACAAGCCCTGTACATTTTACAGAAGTCCTGACTGAAGATACTAAAGACCTAAAGTGTATTTCAACAACTGTTCATTGACTGGTTCCACAATACATCCAATTCTGTGCAACTCTGCATGAATATATCTAAACCAAAGTTCACTTTTGAAAGAAAACATTAGAACAAAGAGGCATTTATTTCTTTAGCTCTTTTCTTTCACGTCAAACGATGTAGCCACACAAACATTCATGTGCCTTTATTAGGGCAAATTAGTACTGTTAAGAGTCTTCAGAAAGCTCTTGGAACAGGCGTAGCTTTATGCCTACTTCAACATAGCTAAATACTATTCTTAGTACCGTTCTTAATTCTAGTTTTCATACTAACCAGGTAAATCTGGATAACACCTGAATTAATTCTATTCTACTCGATGACAAATTACCAAGCCTGCAATCTGCTTCCTTTTTTTCCTTGCAGTTTTTACTAATTTCTAACTTGAATAACTTCCATTGAGGACTATGTTTATCCAAGACCTGCATCATTTGACAGAATAAAAATAAATAATATTTTATCTTAGCAGGTCCCGAAATTTCTCTAAACATTATTAGGATGAGAGGTAAATTCCATTTTTACCACCTAATCTTGAAATATAGCAGCATCATGGGTGCAATTATTTGCTTTCTTAATGTTAGTTTCTTTTCTGTAGCTTGAAGAAGAAAGGGCAGTTCGGTGTTCATGGCCATGCCTGAAAAGTATTAAACAGTGTTCTGGTAAGTTCAGACACTCAGCAACACGGAACTTCAAATCATGAGGAAAAGTCAGTTATAAATCTTGGGTGAAGGCACGGGAGGGTATTCTGGAAACATGCTGTCCTCTACATGAAGTCCGATCGCTCTGTATGCATCTTAACAGAAAAGGATATTAGTGGATAATCCCTTATTTGGGATCCATTCCAAATTTACAATATCAAGTAACTCAAGTTGGTGCAAAACTGTAGCCTTGAGGATTATGTCAAGAGATTTGATTGAAATTCACTTTTCTAGAGAAACTTCCTAGCACATTTGTCTGGGAATCAAATATAAGCCAGCCTTATTTTTAACATCTCTCACCTTGCATTTTTCCATGCTCCTAATAGTGTTGCATTAAATGGTCTACAAAGTAGCAATAGTAACCTATACATGTGATCTTTAATTTTGCTAATCCTCTGTTACAGCCCAAAGGAGCGAAAACGCCTTATTTGATGCCACTGTATCTTTGCTGAGCTTTTTCAAGCACTGTGTGCCACAGCATATAATGGACTTCTAACACATTTGTTAGAGATGCAGTAAAGTCCAGGATTTTTCCACTACATTTTGTGGAAAAAAATATTCTAGCACGGGGAGGGGGGGGATATGTTATCCTTCTTTCTCCTCCTCCTCGTTTCAGTGCACTAAAATGTTACTATGCAACATAGTATGGTATCATAGGATGTGATATCCTATGATGAATTAATGCATTTTACTGCACATCCACAAATGTAGACCAGCCATTTAACAAAGTAATATGCCAATACTTATTAAAATATAACTACCTATTTTATGAACAAAACTATTAAGTACTACGAAAAACAAGGAAAGAAGCAATCCGGAACCATCTGGATCTAAGACTGAGATGTTCACATATCTGACCATGCCAACACAAGACGGTAACTTAAAGTTACTACGTATCCTTTAAACTATTATTTTCTATTGCTAATGTATTATAAATAAATGCGATCTATGAAAACAATATCTGCTAAGAACATTATTATCTCCTGAAAACATCCTAACTGCAGCATTTCTTCATTCCAAAGTCATCCTAACCTAGACTACAAACGCTTGCGCTGAGTACAAGGGGACATCTGTACCTTAAACTGATACTGACTAGTTCAGCAGTCTTAGACTGGCTAAACATCTGAAAAGAAGTTAGACCCTATAAAAGCTTGTACCAGCTAATATGCACGTAGATAAACAGAGATACACACACGGAGAAATAAACAAACCAGCAAAAACTGATCCTCAACTCAAAAGCTCCAAGGGTATTTAAACATCTCCTTTAGCTATAAATTTAAATATTCAACTTTGTAACTCTTCTTCTTCCATTCACATTTTGCTGGTCTCTTCCTTTCAAGAGTAGATAGCTCCAATAGAAGATACTACTGATACAACTAACTCCTAACTCCTGTTGTCAAGAATAAACTTTCTCACTTGACCTCAATGATGCCAGATCCCCGAAATGACTATATGAAAAAAAATCATTTTACTGGCCTTTATTAAGTGGCCTGAAATCCGCGTATGAACAGAGCTTAAACAATATCTTTCCCTAACACATGCAATTAAAATACTAAGCCATTTTTTCCTCCAGTTACAGAATGTTAATTATTGATATAACAAATACTCCAACCAGAGATACTCTTCAAGATGCCTCAGGGTTGATTCATTCAATATTCTTTCAGTGAGAAATCTTTCAGTGGAATTCTTCATATGACAGGAATTTTAATTGTTCTAATTACGAATTTTATTTCAATAGAATGGCAGCTGAACAAAGTGGGTTTTAGTTTTAGTTATACATATTAGTCGTTAAAGGTTTAATTCTTACATCAATAAGGCTTAAAACTTTCCCATTAGCTAGTGTTCCTACACTAAACTTCTGAAAATGTTAAATGATTGTAACAATGTCAAATAAATGCATCCTCACAAAAAATACACACAAAAGCAGTAATTTTCAATGGCATTATTATGTAGAAACATCAGAGTACTCATCAACAACATTTTAAGAGCTCATTGAAATAATAAAGTGGCTACAGTTATTTCCATTAGAAGGTTTATAAATAATATCTGCTGTTTGGTACATTAAGAGAGCACAACTGTGTGATAATTGAAACATCAATACATCTTCCTTATGCAAGCTTCTACTTCTAAAAGCAGGCATCTGGCTTCCTGCAGGAAGAATGTGCAATTCCCACCACCTTTTCCTCCTGTCTCAACATTTGAACTGTGGAGCAAAATAGTGCTTACCATTCTCATTAAATTGTCCTTCCAATATTAAATAACATCATATGTAAGAAAAAAATATCATTTCACATCTATTCCTGTAAATACAGTCTCTTTAAAACACACACACACAAACTTAGAGCCTTTTTGGTTTATTTTTCTTCACTTTTTCATTTTGAATCAAGAGTAAGATAAAAAAGGGGGGAACAAACAAGGCAAAGTATACTTTAGGAAACTGTCAAAATCTGATAAAACAGCTGCTCCAACAGCATAATAAGAAATCATGAAGTATCTAGTCCATCACCTCTATGGTTACGAAAAGACTCTTTATTATGCTGAAATCTCCACTCACAAAGAGTTTTCAGTTATATAACCAGATTTTTCATGAACAATTTGGGAGCTGACTTTCTGGGGGAAAATAAGAGCTTTTAGATACTGGTGTCTCTAGCTATTTTACTGATACATCTTATCATTTTAATACTAACAGATACTCTTCCAGAGCCTCTTGGATATTGTATAGAATCTTACTGTTTATTTAACTTAAACAGTAACTGCTTTCTGTCAAAGACCCAAATCTTTAGTTCAGGTTACAGATGAAGAAGAATGCTGGGCTGAAATTTTCCGCAGCAAATCTGAAACACTAGAAGAGAAAAAAGTTTAATGCCACAAAATAGGCTTGCATTGCTATCCTACTACTTGCTTTTCAGTAGACTTCAGTATCCTTCTGCACCCAGATGAATGGTGATTTTTATGGTAAAAACATATGACCTTCATCCTCCTCAGCAATTCTCCTTTGCCCAACTGACACAAGGTACTGTGCACTACATTTTATCACTGCTGAGTTTATGAGTTCCTATTCTTTACCCCTTTCTTCTCAAGCCAAACCTCTCAGGTTCTGATTAGTCAGAGGATATATTTGAATGAAAGGAAGTGGGATTTTTTGCTGTGAAAAACAGGTACAATTGAAGTCTTCTTCAGTCTCAAATATACTGAGCAGTTAAGGGCATTTTGTTCACTGAAAACCGATGAGATTTTTAAAAATACGCCAAAATTAAGTACTCTGAATCTTTGTGATACCTAAAGAAAGTCCCACATCAAATTTTGTGAGGGAGAGGAATACGTAAGGAGGGTAAAGAGGGTTCATTGTTTAATAGAGTACTCTGGCATGATATGAAAGTCTGTTAAGTCATTTTCTACATTCAAAATCTGTCAGAAGATTTTAAGAATAAGATCTTATGTGGCTGATGTCCTAATCAGAATTTCAGAACAGCATGTAAACACAAATGTCTGCAACGGTGTATTACGAAGATCACACTGTTACATATTTTTGCGATCTCACCACTATTCTTGTTGTATTTTGTAGGTCTTATTCTCTGAATGTGACTCATAACAGGAAAGGTCACATCACAAATATTTATCCTGACCCAGCATATTGTTGTGAGTCAAGTCTTCAACTCTGTTAAAACACTTCTATTAATTAGAAAAAAATTTAGCTTAAAGTATTCTTATGCAAATTTCCTCTGCATGAAAGAATTTTCAATTAATATAAATTTGGCATCCTTATCAATGTAGGTGGTCAGAAATGGATCTTCCCCACCTAGAAAACAGATGGCACCACAATGGCACAAAATGGAAATGGAGAAGAAAGAAAAACAAGAAAACAACAGAATTTGGCAGAAAATAGATGATTCAATGACAGGCAGAAGCCACTGGTAAATAGAGAGATGCCCAAGCTTGCTCTTTGATGTTAAGCCACAGCAAAGCACTGAATTTGTGCTGCATTGCAACCCCAGAACTGAGACTACACAAGAGTGGCTCACAGATACTCGCGCATACATCTTACACACCTTCAGCTCCAACCAACACATCCTTTCTCACAGAAATCATTTGCCTGTGCTTCAAGGCTTCCAGTAGGGCTGCAAGGGATCATAGGGCCAGTGCTCACACACAGGAATAACTTCAGGCTGAAGTAGACCTTGGACAGGACACAAAGGCTAACGCTTGCAAAAATACCATCTCTTTAAAGCTAAATATTCAGGAACTGAGTTTCGTTTCATCTGGCACATCTGTTTGGATGTATCCTAAAAAGTAATACTTCCTGAATCATGCTGATGCTTTCTTTGCACTCATGCAAACAGAGAAGTGTTCTAATAGAGGGAGTTATATCCAGAGCTGAACAAAATTCTAATTAGTCTGAAGGCTTTATACAAATTACAACTGAAAACGCTAGGGCTAACAATGAAACAATATTCCAACTTTTTATTTTTAAGAAATCTACAGTTTATCTTCCAAACTAATTAGGCTGATAGTTCAGACTGCAAAATACAGCTGCTTTTTTGACACCTTTAAGTACAGCTAACTCTGAATAACATTTCATTGAACCCTTCCCACACTTGTTTCAATGGCAACAGACTGCAAACACAGAAAAATACCCACTTTAATTAACTTTTACTCCTTTCCAGGGGGTGTTAAAAGGAAACCAAGAGCTATTACAGAGACAAAGTGAATGAGCCTTCCAGGCAGTGAAGGCTATTACATTCACTTGTTTGGCAACACTTCTAATTCAAGACTAACAATTTCAGAGACTTATGTTCTTAATAGAGCAGACTAAAACTCTTCTGATGAACAATTTTCCATCAGAAACTGCTGATTTTCTGGATCAAAATGTTCTGTGGGAATGTTTATTCCACTAAAACTTCTGATGGAAACCAGGCAGGTTAGCTAGAGGGCTGGCAGATCAGCTTGGAAGCCTGCCTACCAGCCAGCCAGGCTGGCAGGAAAGCAGGCAGGCTGGCTGCCCAGTATGTCCTCTGCCCAGTTTGCTAGTCTCCCTCCTCTAAGAGGTCAGGCAGATTATGTATTATGACGCTACTTATTATGAAATCAGTCAACATTTTTAAGAATAAAACACAATATTTCAACCTTATTTAAAAAAAATACTCCAATAAGGTTGGCATAAAAAGATGTTCCATTTTTTCAGAAAAGTAGTTCAGAAATTTTCTTGTCTGAGGAACATTTATATTTTTTGTTCCAATTCAAAACAAGAAGAAAAAAAGTGAAACACCAGAGTTTCTGTAGAATAGGAGCTCCAGATTTGAGCCATGTTGAGATATACACAAACAACTTCCAAAACAGAAGCCATATAAAGCCATGGCATTTCTACAATAAGAGTCAGAATTTGAAGGCAGTTATTGCACAATATTACCTTTACTTTTCCAATAATTTAAGGAATTTATTAATTTGACAAAGCTTGAGGACTTATGAAAATGCTTCCTCTCTTTTCATATTCATATTAAACACTTTTTTTTTTTTTTTTTTAATTTAAGTGAATCATTATCTTTATAACTGCCACGGGTTACACTGGCAGGACTCGAAAAACACAAATTCATGTTGGGGAGTTAAAACTCCTTTGTTTCTAATAGCCCCCAAGAGGCTTTTAGAGCTAGCTGGGCTACTTATTCACATGACCAGAAGCACACATCTGGCAACCAAACGTAAGTGCTAATTGTCAGCACATACATACACCAACACAATGAACCATCTGACAAGACCGAACTTTGCATGCCATTTCTTGACAGGAGTTACAGTTCTGGTGTCCAGCATGTGTGGAGAAATAAACCAGCAGGTGTGGAAGATGTGTATTTTGGTCACGTGACATGCACATCTTGGACGTACAAACTCTACATCCCCACAAGGGACACCCCTATTACCTGCCAAAGGGCTAGATATCACTGTGTTTAATGTAACAATATTCCTTATTTAACTATACTGGCAGGAACAAACTTCTATACTCAAAAATCCTGATCACACTTAAAACTACAATAATTATAGTTTGAATTCCTGAAAACCTTGTAGAAATTGTCCCTAGAACAACTGCACTTAAAAATTCCAAGATGAATACAGAGAAGTTACTCCATTATTGTTTATTTCTTTGTAAACTTATTGGGAAAGTCTGCATTTTATTTCTTTACTTTTATGGTGTTGGAGCCATACTGTTATGTAGGTTTTGGACATTCCCTTATATGAGAACTATTTCAGCTTTATTATGTTGCACAGGAAAGAACCGTGAATAAACTGAACATAACCAAGTGGATTCATAGATATGCTACCAAAGACACCTTGCAACACCGGCAGCATATTTCTGCCAGAAATATAATGTCTTTTACCAGTTTGATACCACCATTATGAACATCTCTACAAACATTTAGCAGCAGTAGTAAAGCCTCCATTTAAATAAATAAAAGTTGACTTAAAACTAGCAAAAATTTGGGTTTGTTTCTTTTTCTCTGCTGGAAAAAACCTTGTTTCCATAATCTTCAGAAGTCAATACTATCTATGTTCACAGCATTTAAAAATAACTTTGTGCTTACCACATCTAGCATTTTTACTCCCTGCATTGCAAACACTATATATAGCATGCACGAACTCACATTGAAAAGTAAAGGTGACACAAGCACAGTGACGCAAACAGGACATATAGATTACGGTGTATTTATAGACTACAAAAAGAAATACCTTGCCAATATTGCTCGACCCATGAGGCAAGGACAAAACTGAAATTTCTTTGCCTACATATTACGTACACAGGTCAACTGACATATACTCTACCCCTACAGTACCCAAACACCATGGAGAAAACAAAATATACTGCTAATATGGTGGCTCTACCATGTGGCACATACTAAGAAGATCTGGAATAACAGAGAGAAAATACCTACTTGAAAGTATTAACATCGCAAGAACAACTGTCAGTGATTCGCACAGGGAATACTGACACAGTTCAACTTAGAGCCCTATAAATTGCAAGAGAAAGAACTCCTAAATAAGGTATTTTAAACTTGCAGGTAAAATCTTAAATATTCCCTCCGTTCCTCTGAGTCAATATTGATTCAAGCTTCCTATCACAACTGTATTATTCTCATAAAATAAAGCTAACTCTGGAGTTAATCACAATCAGGCCTTCAGAACCTTAAGAATAAATGTTGTGAACATTTCAAATATCAAGAGATTGCATAAAAGTGAGTTTGTGCTGGGTTTACATCACTTAATTAACCTTTATTTCCCAATACAAACTATGTATAACTTCACTGTGCGCTATTCCACAGCTTCCACTAGATGCAAATACTAAATCCCAAGTCACTGTTTTCAGTTGGTACAACAGGGCAGCAGCATGCTCCAGTCATTCCACCTTGTTAGCAGGTGTATGAATTTGGAAGATGAATACCAGCTTCACCCCAGCAGAGGAGCTCCAGAGGGTGCTCATGAACCACACCATGGCTGCCTGGGCAAAGAACAAGTTTCTGTTCAGGAAATCAAAAATCAACCAAGTTGTTCTGAAAAAATTCAAGTGAAGAACATTACATTGCTAATTGCTTTGTAAATGAAGCTGAATCAAAGTCACAGGGCGAATTCTCCATCTTTTTTTCAGTGTGAGGTTTTGCTTTGTTTTTAAGTACTGCAGTACAGAAAGAAAGCATGATAGAGAAGATGAATTACCTTCTCACTTGCAAAGTTCTTTAGAAGAGGCAGATAGGGTACTTTTCCAAAGTCACAGAAGGCCAAATCCTCCTTTCTTCACCCATGTGAGTGAAGTCACGACAATTGGGACTTTTTCTGACTGCAGAAAGCAGGATTTACCCAGAGCTATCCACTTCAAAAGCTGTTTAGCTACTAAGATTTTTCTCCTCCCCACTCCATCCCCCAGTATCTTTCTTCACCTAGACATCTTAAGTCATCTGCAGCAGATCCTCAGCTGATGTAAATTGTCAAAGTCCACATAAATTAATGGGATTTTGCCAGTTAACATGAAGTGAAGATCTGCTATAAAATTTACCTCTGCTTTACCTTTAAATTTTGCACTGTCAAACCCAGGAATCATTTTGATAAGCGTGTAAGATCAAGGTCTCTTAACAATGGTCCATAAAAGGCTGTGCTTTTCCAATAAATTTCCAAGCATAAACAGACTTTGTCAATTAACTTTGGTAAAAAGAGATCACAATGACTCAATTGGTTGAGTTACCTGAAAGATTACATCACCTGCTGCTTTAAAAGTGTGTATGATTTCTGCTCTGGTACATCATTAGTTAAAGTGCTACAGAGCGTATAACTGTTGGGCATTACATGAAGGAAACAAAATCAATCAGATTTAGCACCCAAGGCAGTCCGCTAGGCAGTGCCAGTTATCTGAACTGAAACAATGGAGTTTTGCAAATAGAATTTTACTGATTAAGCTGCATAGGGAGCTCTTGTGGGTTTCTGTCTTTTCTTAATCCAATGTAAGTTTTACTGGCTCATTACTGCCAATTAGGAAAGACTTGACTTTAAAAATTTATTGAATGCTGATGAACAACAACAAAACTCTTATGAAGTGCAATATTAATTAGATGTCAGACTCTGAGTAAACTCAGAGAATGCATAAACAAGAGTAAATATTCAAGTTTTCCACAAACTGCATTACAGCATCACAGCCACAACACAACACTTCGCTTATGACTGGGGAAGCATTTTATTTAACCCATAGTTTCAGGGCTCTCACCTGAACACATTTCAATACAAAGCAACGAGCACACAGGGGACTTGAGGATGTTCCGCTGCATCGCTGGAGCCATCCACTTTTAGAAGCAACCCCTAATTAAACCCAGCCAAGAGTGACAAACAGGACTTACTGACTGCTGTTGTGTGGCCTAAGTGAATTCAGTGAGTATTTTCAGGCTAAGGTCCTAAAAGGCTATTACAGAACAATCAAGACAGCTGGGGCTAACAAGAACTCTTACAGAGGCTGGTAGCAATGCAGAGGTCAATGACTGAATAATCAGAGACAACCTTCTTTGTCCCACCACCCTTTGCGAGCTCATCTTGCCATGGCTTACACCACACCTGATCTATAGTTCAGATGACACTATCAATCCCTTAGACTCAGAAGAGAGTCATAATTTATTTTAAAGTTTTCCATCTGAGCTGAATTATCCTATATTTCCTCATACATGCAACACGAAATTGGGGGACTACAGAATTAGTATCCCTTAGATTGGTCTTGCACAGTATGTCTCAGCACATGTTGCTTCCCCTGTCATAATTCAAAATGCATTTACTTAAAAATAAAATACTGGAGAAAAAACTTTTTTTTTCCACCTGAACATCTGTTAATTCCCCCACCCTCCTCACTCCATGACCTTTAAGAAGTCCTATTAAACAGAACTGCTCAGGAACTTTCTGATAAACTATTTTCCAGGAGGAGTGTGTTAAAAAAATCAATTCCGAAAAAAAAGTATCATAGAAATGTAGCTGTGGACACCACTTTTAGCTGTAAAATTCTTCAGGCTCAAAGGGAATTTCTAGTCAAAAGTCAAGGCCCAAAATAACCAGCAACCCAGCAGTTCGGTTATGATATGACCACACTTCCTGCCAGGAATTAAAATCAGCATGTCTAACATTTGAAGGGAATGTCTCAATCAGTGGGCTTATTGACTTTCTGTGGTTTTTACTATCTGCTTTTTCACTGACAGATAAATAAAATTAAAGGCTCATTTTATCTTGATGTAGAATCAAAACAATTTAGAACTTACCAGAATCTTGTTTTCCAGCCGCCTAGTATTCACTCAATTAGATGCTAACAGGATGGTGAGAATATTATTTATTATCTATATACTTTTTAATGTAAACTCTTTCTACACTAATACTGAGTAGTAAGTAAATCCATACAATTCTCTACTGAAGGAAGAGTATTAAGAAAATTGATCAATAATTTATTTCATTTTTTTCCTTAGGAGTATGGGTCCAAGGAAAAAAAAAAAAACAAAAAAAAACCCCAAAAAAACACATATATATGCTTAATCTGTATATACACATACATACTGAAATCCTTAATGGAAAAAAAAAAAAATCTTACTAATTTAGAAAAGCAGTCTCAATAAAGTTAATGAACAAGAACTACACCTATGTATAAGGGCTGTTTGCAAAATCAAATCCATCAAATCCATGTACTGGTCTGTAGTAAGAAGCTTCTTTCATTTTTAAAATGTCATACTCTCAATATTAGTGACAAGTAATACAAAGTTTTCTGGCTACATTAAACAGCTTCTCAAAAGCAGACCACAATTTATAATAACATCAAGCATAACTTCAGAGTGTATATGGAGTGCAAATGCAAATGGGGATGTTCCTAATGTCACATATTTCAGTTTGTAGCACCATCTCTTGAATTTACCATATAATACAAACAGTGTGTGCTAATGAAAATGAGGCAGTGAAGCTCATAAGTCTCTTATTTGTGCTCTATCATAACATGACTATCAACATTTGTAAAATCCCCAGAAGCACAGCTACTAAGACATATTTATTATCAAGTAGTGTTATCTGTGCCATAATTTAACACTGAAGCTAGATTTCTAGCGGTAAACTCCATGCTTTCAGCAGTTGCCTCCTCCACCACAGCTTCCTCTAAAAAGGAATCTGTTTCTCTGAAGTGTCACACACCACATCACAATTGGGATAATAACTTTCCTGACGTGCTTAGGAAAACAAGAAGAAAAGAAAAAAAAAAAGAGAAAAACGAAAAAAAAAGAGAAAAATGAAAAAGAGAAAAACAAGAAAAAAAGAGAAAAACGAGAAAAAAAGAGAAAAATGAGAAAAATGAGAAAAAAAGAGAAAAACGAAAAAAAGAAAAACGAAAAAAAGAGAAAAACAAAAAAAAAGAGAAAAAAGAAAGAAAAAGAGAAAAAAGAAAAAAAGAAAAAAGAAAAAAGAGAAAAAAGAAAAAAAGAGAGAAAAGAAAAAAGAGAAAAAAGAAAAAAAAGAGAAAAAAGAAAAAGAAAAAAGAAAGAAAATATTTAAATATCCCTACTTAAAGATTTTTTTATCTACATTAAAAAATATACATGACCAGAAAAACCATATGTGTATATAGAAATCCTGACATACAACCTGAGTCCTTCTGACAGGTGCACCAGGTCTCCAAGAAAAAGACTTTCTAATATTGAAACATTACTGTACAGAATGTCAGGGGCTGAACAAAATGGGCTAAAGAGTAGGGATTAAACTGACCTCAAATGCGTGGCAGTGGGGAAAGGTTGCTTACCTTGACCATTTCTAGGTTTTTACTATTTCTTCTTCTCCTTAAAGCAATGACTTCCTCATTCTGCAGGTAACTGGAAATTCAAGAAGTACATCAGAAATAACCTCTTAACACTGTCTATAGGAACATCCAAGCTTTGGCTGCAGAGACAGTTGTCCCCAGCACATTCCCTGGAATTTGTCCTCAGAGGGTCTGTACAGGCTGTAAATAGCAAAAGCAGTATCATCCTCCAAACCAATATTAGTTTCAAAAATTTCCACAGCGCCTTGGCTACTTTCTGCCTAATCTGCAGCCTGTGTCAAACTCGTGTTTCAATTCACACCTCTTAAGGTACAGTAAAAAAATCCTGTTGTGAAATCAGTGATGTATATATATTTCTAAGGGGTTTTACATTAAGGAAAAAATTGTCATCCTTTAAGCTATCCTTTGATCAATTTATTCTCCAAACACTTTGAGTAAATTTATCTGACCTTCTTGTTAATTTTGTCAAACTAATTTTGTATGACAATGGCTTTGATGCTCTTATATTTCATCCTCTGGAAACAAATCTTGTGATCTCTATGCACAAAAGTCTCATATGGGATTCTGAGAGTGTCCATACAAGTATTCCAGAACTTTACCGAAAATAAAAGAAAAAGCAGCATCACAAACATTACCATAGAAACAAACTACCACAGACATAGTATTAAGGAGAACGAGAAGGAAAAGTTAATTCATAAAGACAACTCAGTCTTCAATCTGTTTAACAGACACAATGCTAATAAAACAGTAATAGATTTTATTAAGTACTGAACAAACGATCAAAATAATATTACTGTGCCATTATTTACATTTGTTTAGACAGGGGCAGCTATAATTGATGTGAAGATCAAATAAAGAGCCTGATTCTGCAACATTCATAGACCTACAGTAACATCCTTCTGCTTAAATTCATCACATCATTTCATATCAATCTCCAATTTCCTTTTGCCTGACTATCCTACATTTTTCTCCATGGCATCCTCTCCGTACACTGAAGATGAAAATGTGATCTCAATAAGTCACTAGGATTAGGGGCAACCGACCTTATCTAGAAGCAATTTTTCAAAAATGCAACACTGTGTGCTCTCTTTGTTTTAATCTCCTTTTTTATATATATATATATATACACACACATACACACACAAAAACTCTACTTTCCTCAAGAAAGAAAAACAACTCCTCCAACATAATTGTCTCAGATACAGACATGTCTAAATTAAGGACAGAGTAACAGTGACGAAGGTTTATCCTTCCCTCTTGCAGCCTGTTATTCCTGTCTGCCGCTTCGCAGAAAAAAATAGCTAGAAGTAATAACTGTAAGGAAGATCCAGACTAAATTCCACGCTTGTTTTGGATAGTGCACTGCCTTGAATATCTTCAGGATTCCATAAATTCATCCTAATAATGAAGCTGACACTGAGCCCTTCTGTAAATTCTAGAAAGCTACACACCACACGCCTCTGCAGTCTTTACTTTTTTTCTTCTGTGTTCTGCTGTTGACCTTGACATGCATGTGCTGATAAATTATTTCCAAACCCATTAAATGATTATTTTTTTCTTACAGCTGGGTCTTCAAAACTTGACTTTTCACACTAAACGATTCCTTTGGTGAAACTAGGATAAAATATTAAAAAATGAAGAAATAAACAAAAAAAAAAACAAACCAAAAAAGACAACAAAACCTAAGACAGAGAAATGTTTTACATTTACTCTTATTTGCATCAACTAAGTCAATTTTAACTTGGGAATGAAGATTTTAAAGAGTCTTTAATCAGTCAGGAAGTGCAGTTGTGGATCGTATTTCTCTGAATGCATCCTATAGATTTAGCATGTCTTAGGTATTAAATTACTTCAAATACTTGGCAAAAGCCATTCAGCCTCTCAATAACAGCAGAACTAAAATCACAAATCTCACTGATTTAGCAACTCTGGTGGACCAAATCTTTCTGTTCTCCTCCCACTGTTGAACATCTGTATGTATCCTCCAGTTTTATCACTGCATAAACAAAAAAAAAAAAATAATGAAGGAACAAAGGAGTAAAAAGCAATGTGCATTATTCTCTGTTTTTGGAAAAGGTAATATTTAAATCCTGATACATAGGCCTTATTTCTAAATAAGGCAATGCTTATACACAAGAGTTAGCCGTGAACTGTGTAGAATCATAAGTAACTATATTCTAAAATAGACACATTTTGTTTATATGTTTAAAAAATTCATTAGATATTTCTGTTTGAGATGTCATACACTTAGATTTTGCATTTGTACTTAAATCTTTTCCCATAAAAGACGTCTTTCAAATGATGCTTGTTGGTACAAGTAACTTACAAAATAAGGGTAAAACAAAAAACTACTTATAATGGTTCCAATTTAATCCCAACAACAGGTCCTTTCAACATGTAATTCCTCAAACCCTGTAATTTCAATACACTCATACCTATTAACTGGGAGAGCTACAAGTCATTTTAGCCTACAGACAATTTTGGGCATATCCAAGAAACAAGCAAAGCTAAAGGCAGACATTGAAAATAAACACATCATAAATAAATAAACAGAGATGCAGAAGGTGGTTGTATATTCTCCCTGTCAGTCCTCCCCATCACATCCTTCCACACACTTCTTGCCTTTCATTCCCATGTTTTAGATCTGCAGTTTTCTCTCCCTAGGCAGAAGCAATATTGGTCAGGTTCAGACATGGTTTCCTCACCTTCGGGATAGAAGACTTCAAGCCATGCTCTTGCTACAGCCTTGGGACACTACATCCAAGATGCTGCAATCCCAATGGTCCATTAACTGAAGTGCAAGATATTAGAAGGTTTTTTTAGGTATAAATCTTGCACATTATCATCTCTCATAAAACGATGAGTGGAGAGGATGAGCTTTTAATTGTTCCCCCTCCTGCCCCCTGCCCCCCGCCCCACACTCCCCCCTTATCATCACTGTACCATAAGACAACACCCAATAAAACACATTTCCCTTTCAGCAGCCTGTGAGTTCAGGTCTTTCTGGAAAAAAAGAGGTTACAATTATTCCTCTTTATAGGTAACCAAGGCCTTGATTCTTCATATGGCTTTCTGCAGACTGTCTCTTTTAGTACCTCCTGCTACCTGCAGTTATAAAAAAAGCTCCCCAAGCCTCTTATTGCAGCAACACTTCCACAATGATTTAAAAAAAAATAAAATAAAAATTACAAAATAAAACACAGATGTGCGATACCCAAATTATTTATGGTCTTAAAGTGCCTGGGAATGAAATTTTTATCACTCTCCATAAGATCTTGTATAAAGTTGCTGGTTTCTGCAAAGGACCCAGTCAGATCTTTCATCCACTCATGCTGAGAGAACACGGCAATCGAAATCACAAAGGCTGAGACAGATAACTGCTGTGCCCAAATCTTACTTTCAATTGCACAGATATCTACCTTACCTTCAAGTCTCCAATGCTGAAAAAGCATACACAAAGAATACATGGATGAAAAATGAGAACACGATAAAAAATAGGATTTTGTGATGAAAAATATATGTACATGTATATTATAGATGTATATGTATGAAACAGTACTGAATAATGATTGTTTTTTCTTTTTGCTTCATGGCTATGCATATTCATATATTCAATAAACTTAAAAAATGAGCAAACTGATGAACAACTGGATAGTTAAAAAGGATCAGTATTCATTGCACAATAAAAGTTGTCAGATCTTTGGATATGCTTGAATTGCAGCAAACAGACTACTGCAGATACTGGTCAGCTGACATAGTAAACTGCTCGTTGACATTGTAATTTTTTAGATAATTATAGTATGGGTTACCAAGATCTTACATATGCTGCATTAAATAAAGCCCTGTCTTGACAGATGGGCTATAGACTGCTCTCTTTTGAAGCTGAAACAGCCAGTTCTGGACTCCTTGCTGGCGACAGCTTTGCCCTCTTCCAAGCCTGTGGTGTGGCAATGCTGCACAAAGCACAGCACTGGCCTCCATTTGAGAAGGGTGAACAGCCAAGGGAGGACGGGGAGAGACATATTTGAGACCAAAAATCAGAGCAGCTTTGAAGAACAGATAAAAATACAAGTATCAATTTCAAGGCCTGCTCCTCATAAACTAGCAGTCCTCCAATATAACCACGCTGGTTATGCTTTAACTCCCACTGAAGTCAACAGTTCAGATGGGACTGCTTTCTACATTTCACTTACTTCCTGGCAAAAAAAGAAAGTGGAGAAAGTGAACGTGAAAAAAGCAGCTTACTGATTCTTCAACATACTGCCAATGAATTTTTAATGAATAAATTTTGAGTTTGTTCTCTATGCTGCAGAGCTCTCCCCACACTTGCCATTTTTTAAAAAACAGGAAAACAGAATTATATTACTATTTCCTAAGACTTTAAATTATAGAAGAAAACTCTTTCACTTCAAAGTTTTACAAATCCACATTATATTTTGAACAAAACCTTCAGATTTTATACCGTTCCTTCTCATTTATGTTGTCAGATGCACCGTGGCATTAGGCTTAAAAGCTAGACAGCAGTACTGCTCCAAAGGCAGCCTAGCAAACAAGAAAAACAATTAAATTTTGTATGTTTACAAGTGAAAGTCTGCTGTAAATAACCATGTCAAGTAGATCTTGCTGTGGGAAGGTGGGATCAGAATATTGATAAGAACTGACTGTGAGAAGGAAGGAACAGCTATCAGCAACAGACTACGGAAGGCAGAGTTGAAACAAGAGAGAAAACCAGATTTAGCCCAACTATGGGATAAAGAAAAATAAAGTGAAAAAAAAAAAGTAATAAAAAGTAAAGAAATTCTAGTAAGCTGGATTGGGGATGGCAGAAGGTGATGGGGCAAGAGAACAGACCACAATTCTGTGTTTTTCACACTGCTCTGCATTTCCTTTATGGTTTTTGATCTTCAAATGTTTGATTCCCCATTTATTATCTCATTTGCAGCAGATCGCTTCACTCTTCCAGCACTGAATCTGGAATACCCAGACTGGAGGAACGTCCAGTTCTATCAAGCCATTTAATCTACAATGGGAGAAGAACTATGCATATGACTGCCTGCAAGACCTAAGAAATAAGAACAAAGCAAACCAAGACCATGACTACTTTGTACCATACATTGCTGAATAATCGTCATAGGGCTAAGGGGTGTTTCCTCCTTAGGTTCCTAATCCAAAGATACTCCTTTTTCTCCAACCATGCCCAATGCTGAAGAGCATGTTAACCTGCCAATATCCACCACTCCAGAAGTAAGAACATGTCAAAGTACTTTGAAGTCCTCAGGGAGAAAGTCCCCAGCATAGTTAGCCCAGTCTTTCTGATGTTCGCATTTCTCTTTCAAGGGTACTCTCTTCGGGGAAGAGAGATCTGATCAGTGATGAGTGTGGCCTTATTAAGAGTAGGGGTACTATAAAGCAATAGGAAATAAACAATGCCAAAGAGAGGCCAGACAGCAAGGTTTCTATTTTGTTAGCCGAGTCTGGCATTTAGAGATAATACAATAGTATAAACAGTAGCATTCATTACTAAATGTTTTGTCAGTAGAGTGATTTAAAATAATCACATTTTACTCTTTTTTTATATATACTCACAAAGGCTTTCATAGCATAAAACCCCCTTCAATTCTACTCAAATCTTACACTGTCTGATAAAAAACTCTCACTTGAGAAAGAGCTGGCCATAGCTCATTCCCTAATCATTGCCTGGCATTAAGAGTTATGAGAAATCAATTATAATCACTATTAAATAAGGCGGTCATCATCAATATGCCAGTAGTCTTGACAGAAAAGTGTGTAAGAGCACAATCACTAAATATAATTTCATACAGATATCTCTCTTGTCATCTGTATAAATGTGGGAAACTGAAGAAGGAAGGAAAATGATCACTACATGAAAGCCTACAATAATGAATAAAAGTTAAGTTTATTTAACAATGCCTAATATGGCATCATCACTGCAATCAAGATATCCTCCATAAATAAAGAGGCAAGATCACTGGAAGCTATGCAATCATTTTGATGAGCTTGCAAATCAAAGTAAGCCAGCAATTTTGATATCCAGCATTAAACATCAAATGGCAGTGTCTAAAGCATCGCACAGTTTTGGCTGGCTGGACTTCATTGAGAAGTCTCAATTTGGTCATTTAAACTTGTATTATTTTTTTCTGTAGTTTCACTAAAATAGGTATTATGTATTACAATCTCTGTGTCCATATGCGTACACACACATATCATGTACACACACACACACATATATATATATATCAACTGCTGTTGAATAAAAAGGGTGACTGAAAAACACAAGACAACTGTGGCCTTTATCCACCAACCCCCTTCCCACCCTCCTCACCCACTCATTACATTTGCTGTTAAGTTTCTTCACAGAAGCCAGGCACTAAGCTTCTACCCTCTGGAATATTCACAATGAAAATCCATATAATTTCACTAGTAAATTCAGGTTTCATCCATCCTACCGTTCAAAAAAAAACTTAAGAAATGGCCAACTGATACGAATTCTAGAATATAAAACTATGCCATGTGCCAACAGGAGCATCAGTAGTAAAATAGTTTATTTTAACATCAACCTTAGACTTTTGCTGATATTCTACTATAAGTTTGAAGCCTGTCTCCATCCAAGAATGCACCTCCAGAAGAAAACAATGAAAACCATGGAATTCTAAAGAAATAAAAACCAAGGGCTTTATTTCACGTCAAGTTTAATTCCAACATAGTGTTCTGAAATGTTGCTTGGGGTTTTTTGGTTTGTTGGGGTTTTTTTGTGGGTTTTTCAGTTTTGTTTTGAGTTTAGACTACTTATACAGATTATGAACTGAGCAACTAGGAAAAAAAAATTCTCAAGTTTTAAGGAACATTCAATTCCTCTCTATGTATGCATGTCAGCTGACCAACAGATACGATGAGAAAGCCTAGATAATAATTGTGATTCCTTTTGCTGCTAGCAAGCCATGACAGTAAATATTTTTCTTCAATATGACCCAATACAACCATACTGATTGTTTACTCTCCTCTTGGTATCATACTGATGTGATAGCTAATACATGTGTAGTTTCTTCTCAAACTTACATCCACCACTTTTCAAAACTTATTGTCTGGAATGAAATCATAGGTCATGTCCTGGTTTGGCTGGGACAGAATCACAGCCCAGCCATGCTAGGCAGGCTCACATCAGCCAGGGCAGCTGACCTGAGTCAGCTACAGGGGTAGCCCACACCAGAATGTCATGGTCAGTATAAAGCGGGAAGGTTTGCAGAGGGAGGGGAGCTCCTGTGGAGTTCCTGCTGGGGTTCCTCCTGCTCCTCCTCTGGCTTATCCCTGCTCCTGATGACTGTTCTCTTGTTGACTGTGGTAGCTGCATATTCACTTGGCTGAGTATATCCTTGTACACCTTTGTAGGTATTGCTGTTGTTTCATTAAATCTGTTTTCACTTCAACTCACAGGTCTGCTCTCCTTTTCCCAATTCACCCTCCAGGCTGGTGAGGGGTTGTTGGGTAGTAAAGCAACTGTTATAGTTTAGCCCCAGGTACAGGCTAAATGTAGACAGTTCATAACAACCTGAAGGTACTTTCTCGTACTCTTAAATGACAGGAATACTTTCCGCAGTTCTGCCACTATACTCCTACATACATTCTTGATGTTGTAGTCTTGGGATACAACTTCCTTTGTGGAAGAAACCAACCTCAAAAGACAGTAATTTAATTGCAAATAGTGGCACTTGTAGTGCCAAATGTCTTCTCAGAAAAGCAGGATTCAACCAACAGATGCTGTCCTTCTATTTGAATTCCGGCTCTTGAACAATTAGGATCTTAAAGGACTAATTCTTACAAGCTCCTCCTGCACAAAGAATACTTCTGTGCTCATTTGAATCTCAAAATGGAAGCATATTTGTTTTTATTCTGTAAATGAACGTTACATCCTTAGTATTTGACAACTGTAGCAGATTAAATGGTCTGTGCCACAAGATGTACCTGCATTCAAAGTCAGTAGAGGGAAGGATACAAGAAAAAGATAGCCACAGGACGCAATGACAGCCAGACCTAAAGCGCTCTGTTTATTTGAATTTCTTTCCAGCCATCTGTATCTTGCCTTTACAGAGTAGAAGTATTGTCTCATTTGCCCTTGACGAGATATAAATTAAGAAATGCTGCTAACACACATTCTCTTTAAACAATTGTGTAGATTCTCATTTCAAAGGACATTTTAAAACCATTCTCCCTTACAAAACATTAGCATATGCTTCTTAAGTGCTCCTGAAATAAAATTTGTATCACTACAGTCACATGGCTTTATTCTGTCTACAACAGCTACTATCAGCTGCCTTGTTGTTAAGACTTCAATCAGAATTTCCTTGCCACAAATGTTTTCTCTCTAGGGTATATAATTTTACTTCTCACTCCTCCTGAAAATTATAAGGCAATCTAAAAACATCCTCCACTCCTGTTTATTGTATGAGTATTTCTTTTTCACCAGCCCTCCTTCCAAAAAGAAAACCAGCATTAATTCAATAAACAGATGAAAACAAAATTCCTGGTTTCTTCTCGAAAAATACAAAGTCTGATTTTTAATAAACATTAAAAAGAAGTATTGCTTTTAACATGTTAATAAAAGCAATGAATTAGCAGAACAAAAATGAAGGAATTAATTATACAATTTTTTTTTTTTTTTACAAGCCCTAATTAATAACAGTAAATCTTGAAAAGTTATTGTATCTCAACATGCACAACTGACCTTGAAACCTGCAATGTCTGTCAAGGCCTCACTTTCAGAACTACCATCTCTACAGGCATGTGAGATCTTACATTTAAATCAACTGATCACTGCAGCATTGACAATCATTCTGCTTTTAAAATTACCTAGTGTTTCACTTTCCTAGTATGCAGTTGGATTGATTAAATAAAGGTATTTATATTCATAATATTACTTTACAAGGCAGGGATAAAAACAGACATACATATTTTTAGAGCAACCTCTATTCAACTGAAATTCCTATAATGGCTCATGTTGGCTTGAATTAAACTTCTATTTCCCCATAAGCTCTGGTTAGGAGAGATTTTGCTTTCATATGTTGCAGAATTATGCACCTATAATTACTTAAAATCTTACATAAAGAGGCTTAATTTCAGAGTCTCAAAAGAAAACAAGAGCACATTATTTACCACATAGCTCAGTAATAAATGGAGGTAAGTGCAGATTCTGCTAATACTGATTTAGAATTCTGACAATTCTATAAAAAAAACAGGATACTCATTTAGGACAGGCAATTTTCCTTATTTTTTGTGCCAAGCATCAGTATGGAGTGGACCTGCTACAATAAAGGCAATGCTGAGCAGAGATTCCCCCACGAATTTAAGTTTAATCACACTTGACTGATTGAAAAAAGCAGCCATGATATTTCACAGTAAAAGCAGGGGCATGGGGGTGAAAAAGCAGCTAATAAGTACAAGAATAGTTAAATAGTATCCATTTGGGAACAGAAAAATCATATGTCTTTAGAAACAAAGGGATCTTGTACTGTAGCTTTAACCTGGATGGGGGAGTTATGCAAGACTTAAGACTTAATAAACAGAAGTCTTTCACTGGGATGGAGCAACATGGAGTCTTAACAGCATGGGACATGTGAACCATTCCCCATTATCTACCATACACATCCTATACATCTTTGAATCTGTCACGTAAAGCAAGCTCCTGTTATTTCCTGAACTACTTCACTTCTACACAGTGCTATGACCATATTGATTAGTAATAAAACTTTGCAATGACAGCTAGCAGAATGCAGCAAATGTAAATCAAATCAGTGGGACTACTTCTGATCTATTGGCAGGGCTCCTATTCTGCCCATTTTGCAAGAAATAAGGCCTCACACGACCCTCTTCTTTAACATCATGCTTATGTAATGTATAAACACACCAAAGTCTTTCATTCATGGTGGCGTATCTGCTGCCTCAGCAACATGCATACCTTTTCAAAATCAGAAATTGCAATATTGAATTTATCTTCAAGCATTGTTTTTCCACAATAGCCATATTACAAAGACCATCAATGTCTGAAATATTGAATTACCATCACACTGATTGATAAAGTCACCGGAATACCAAGGTTTAAATTCAAACACATCGGCACAGCAGGAGAAAAAGTTTATGCCAAACTTGTCATGAACGGGGCATATTTTTGAGAACATTACAAATGGCAGAATAAAGATATAGATAGGATACCCAGGTCTTTCAAAGTGAATGTTAGAAAGTCTGCAATTCTCCAGAAGGGCACACACATACAAGCCCAGAATGCATTAAGATTCTACCACACTTCATATGTGCCCCTTCAGATATACCAAACACCTCTTTCTTTAACGACAATGATCTCAATTCTAAAGTTTACAGTTATTCCACAAAAAATTAACCAAGGCACCATATAGAGCAAACAAGTGGTCATCTTGTTGGGAACTTAAATGTCCAAACCTTTGCTTTTTCTAATCTAGCTTCACTATTTTACTGTTGAAAAACTCAGTTTTCATTTTTATCATTTTAGTCCAGATGGATTGCAGGCTTGGATAACAACATAAAACTGGTTAATCAACTTTCATGCCATATTTATGCTGCAACAGGGAGGTTTTACTGTTGTCTGCAGTTTACCAGTGCATACTGTGGAATATAGCCAGTGTTTTATGTACCCTTAAAATTGCAAGCTGCAGCCCACTTTGCCGTCGGTGACCCTAAGCCTGCTAGTAACAACAACCTCTTGTCTTTGCCCAACATATATTCAGTTAAATTTAATTAAAAAAAAACCCATAACACCCCTCCAGCAAGCAGAATTGTATCTCACTCATGAAATTTATGACTTCTAGTCCTACTGGTTATCTCGTGTCAGAGAGCCCAGTTAAAAGTCAAGAAACATGTACTTCCTAATTAATTCGTTATGGCATCACTATGCCCATTCTTAATGCAAGTTTTTGGCTGACAAAGAAATTCCTTTCACTGAAATTGCAGTGTAACTGTAGCTCTGATTATCATATTTTGACAATAGTGCTGCCTTGGTTTTACTGGAGTTTTTTTCCCCAGTATGCTGAAGGGCTTGCACAGAAAAAACTGTCAAAAGCTGGGATGGCATTCTGTGCCAAGACTCTGATAGCAAAGAACAATTAACAACAGATATTTGAACTATACCATATAGCTTGCAATTAACATTATTACTCATAAATTATAATATATAATGTGTTTTGCCTAACATGACTGAGAAGCAGAAGAGTGGGAAATTACCCATATTTCAGCAACTGGCTTTACTGCACCACCTTCACTTAAGCACTGGAACCAAGCCAGTTTACCCAAAACTACAAAGGCAATACCAGTGGAATTTGACCAATGTACTCAACTAAAGTTTGCCCTTAATAGCTCGTTTCAACTATACATGAAATCTGGACAACATTAACCTATCCCACATTGTGGTTGGGGGTTTTTTGGGTTAGTTTGGGGTGGGGTTTTTTTCAGGATTTTTTGTGTGGTGTGTGGTTTTGTTGGGTTTTTGTGGGGGTTTGTTTGGGGTTTTTTACGATGTAGTGTAGTACAAATCAAGTTCCTATGGAGATTATATGTGGTATGTAACTTATAAGTTATTTAGATTAATGAAAGTAGAATATTTGAAGGCTTAATGTAATACAGAAATACACTTTATTTATCATAAAACAAAGGTAGTGTATTTCATTTGCATGAAAGAGAGACAATTAATACCTGTCACAGTAGGCACCGCAGTTTTTTCTCCCAGTAAGCAGCATTTTGCCATTCCCAATGATAAAAAATAAAATTAAAATCTTATTTACAGATTAAAAGTAGTTGTAACATGGGACGCTATATATCCATCAGCAAAGCAGGACTAAGTATTATCTGCAGGTGCTCTGGATTAGTTCGATTTTAAGGAGAGTGGAAAGACACAAAAAATCTGCAACCACAGTGCGTGGGGATCATTTGAATTGGCTCAAAATTTGGAAACATTACAGTGAGTTCCAGCCACAATGGTTTAGCAGAGTACAAATGAAGTTACTAGAAGAAATATTTTCTCAGACAACTGTGAACTATTTTTAATCACAGGACTCCAAATCTTGAGAGGGATAAATTGCTATAAATGACTTAAACCCCTTCCCACAACAGCAGTTCCTGAAATTTCATTTTCCTGCTTTTGCTTCCTCCATGAATCTCTTCTGTTGCACTTTTTAAAGCCAGCTGAGGCCAGGTCATAATCTCTCAATAGCTAATCTGAAATTTACAGTATTTTATTGCCACAATTAATTTACGCCTTTCAGCTTTCCAAGAAGCTGCATCTGTATACACCAAAACAGATATTTTCACAACCCCACTACTTTTATTACATTATGCTTCAGTTTAATATTTTTAAGTACAATTTCATTAATTGTCAATAATACCTTTAAAAAAAACTTAATTGAAAAAAAAATTGAATAAATTGCACTAAGTAATAAAAAGCTGCTTTAAATTTTGTTTATTTATCATCACATCAGCCACCACAAGCGATACCTAACTATTCTCTAAAATAATAAAACCACGTTCACCTCTAAAAACCACTCCAGACTGTGTTTTCATTGTTTCTGTAACAATGCACTCAAATGCACTGCAGCAACAATTACAAACACATCCAGGATTTAGGAGCATAAACTGCCTTACCACCTTTGTGAGAGGACAGGCCTGTAGTGCAGATCCAGAACTGACTGAAATGAAATGCAGAAACATGCAAGTTATTTGGGTACCAGTAACATGAAGGAGTTGCAAGTCATTTTCCTTCCTTATAAGGTAAATAAGCATGTGAAAAAACAGCTTCTTGCTGATGTGCCTACCTTGTTACTGGTACTCAAGTTGACATGGTATTTATAACTGCTACACTGCAGTCACTTTTGGGACAGTAATACGATGTCTAAATCCTCTGACACGAGCCAGAACGATATGAAAATTCAAAAGGATGAAAATAGTGTTAATTTAATCAAGGAGAAAGGTCTGCTTTGCAAAAATATTTTACTGAGCCAAAAGGCTATTTGTTCAAAACAAGACAGCCTAAGATACTACTGATAGTGGGCTGAAGACAGAAGCCCTGATCTCATATTTCTAACATTGGTCTCAGAGAAAGGTACAGAAATCCCCATAACAAACAGTGAAAACAGTCCACCTGTTTTTGTGATTAGTTAATGACCAAAGCAAGGGCATTAATCACGCTTTTATTATTAAAACAAAACGTGTTTTTGTGAGACTTTGAGTGATGATGCTAGAACAAATGAGATGCTACTTCCACAAGGAGCAGCGGTTTTGTTTCAAAGAGTATGTAGGCTGTACCAATTCAACACAATTCAGCTCCAAACATTAACAAAACAGATAAATATTTCCTCAAATCTCTTACCTTCCTCACCAGTCACACTGCATTGCTTTGCTGTATTACTGTGTCTGCTTATCTTTTTTTCCTTCCCTCTCGTCAGTGTTCCACCACCCTTCTTCCATGTCTCTCCCCTTAAAAACAGAAGAAAAAGCTACACATTACTCTTCCCCTTTTTTTTTCAGTTGAGATAGCTGGCTCCTTGCACTGAAGAATCCAAATTTGTGCAGCACAAGACCCTAATCCTACTGACTACCTAAATGTTATTAGTGCACACTTACCAAATACAGCAGCATAATTGTGGTTCAGTAACGATTCACCTTCAACTCCAAAAATAAACTCATTAGACATATCTTATCTTTGTGAAAGTTAAAAAGATCAACTGTATGATCCTTTTGGAAGCCTTTTTGCTCCATGTTCAATAGCAAGGAGCTGGCGAGATTTTCAATTCCAGACCAACAGTGTTTCCAAGACTAGGATCTGCAGAATCGTTCAACTTTTGATACAGAGAGGCATCCTTGCTGTCAGTTTTCATTTTTTACTGATCCACTAATACTAAGAACTCCTATTCAAAACAACAGAAGACTCTTTTCTTTTATGCTCCAACATCCTCATTTCCACAACTGCCTCATTAAATCATTTCAGATTCTTCACAACCTTCTCTCTTCCTCTATAAATGAAACTCCTGGATTTAACTAATATTGAAAAGAATAGATTCCAGTAGTACTTGATAAGGAATGAGAAATACTGTTTTTAAAGCTTCAGTGGAGTTTCAACTAAGACATATGGTTGCTGCTGAAGTTTCAGTCATGAGTAGGGGGGGAGTATGACTACCCCTAGTACCACACAGATGTGATTGTTACAGCTGGAAAATGGCACAGTGTATTAAATCTGGCACTACAGAAAACCAAAAGCCAGATCTGCACGGCTTAGTGGAATAGTGAAAATCTCTTTTCTAGAGTGAGACCAATAAGATATATCTTTAGTATTGTGTATATTTTAAACTCATACCGGTTTTGTCTTTTCATTCTTTTTTTAATTATTTCTGCTGAGGTATTTCTATAATCACAGAGAATATAATGTACTTTGTGTACCTGAACGGTAAGGGAAGGTTACAGAGCCTACTAAATCACATGTATATCTAAGGAACTCTTGATTTTGTAAAATGAAAAAAAAAAAATAATACTGTAATTTTCCATGGGTTTCTCTAGTGATCTTTAATCAGCCTTGTAGCTTGTAACTAGATTCACCAAAAAAATTAAAACCTTAACTCATATACCCAGGCTCCATTATGATAACTATTTTAAGTACCTAGATACACAATATTAGGGGTTGTTTCTCCTCCCATCTGAGAAAAGGATCAATCCAAAAAAGCAGACACACGAGTACAAAAATTAAGGTTTTCAAAGCGTGGTTCTTACAGGAACATTGTATTAAGCCAAACAACCCTACAAGTAGTTTCTTAAAATACCCTGAGACTCTAGGTGCTAAACTTTTCCACTGAAATCACACAAATTCTGCTATAAGTTCAACCAGATCCAGGACTGAACTTTTTCATGGCAACAAGCATATTAGAGAAGCATAATAGCAAACGTGATGCTGATTTCATTCATCTGGGCACCAAAAATGCACTACCTCAGTGCCTAGAGTGGAATGCTGATGCATAGTCATACACAGAGGTCTGAAAAGCACAGCTATTTGGTTAAGCAGGTTTAGCAGCTCACATTATAAGGAAAGAGAATTAGAACCAGCAAAGAATATAAGCCTCCCTAGTGCTGAGGACTAACCACAATATTTTGGGTGTTTTATAAAGCAAGGGAATTCATAATTAAACATCTCATAAGAAGAAGAATTAGTTGCTTTGGAGCAAACAGGCTGCCATGGGAATCAACAAGAAACATTAACATGAAATGCTGAAACGACTCTTAAAATCCCCTACCTCCCCAGAAGATAAATTATTTATTTTGAGATGCAACAAAGTAATTCTTTTCAAACAAAGAGTCATAATTCTGTTAGAAAGTTTTTGCAAAACAATGGTAATAATAATGAACATATCAATTCCCTTTTATTCTATAACTCAGGATAAGTGCAGAGTGCATAATAATCATACTCAACTTCCAACAACCTCCCAACTCCAAGGTAGAGTATACTAGACTATGCAGTTACTTGAGTAGCTAGTTCTTAGCTGAATATTCTGCTGTTTTATATAAGTATTTATTGTATTCAATAATTACTGTGAATCAAGTTACTAATGGAAATGTCCTCCTTTTCGTATCAGATTTCTGACTGGCCAGCAAGCTTTTGCACAACTGAAACCCGCTGCAAATGGATCATACCAGAGCCACATACTGACACAGCTCCCTGTACTTTTTCCTAAATGAATATGTCATTATTAATAAACTAAAGAATTCAACTATTTATAACCACTTATTGTCTAAAATGTTTTCAAGAAAAAGGATAATGTTTAAATAAATCATGTATTTATTTATTATCAGTGGTTTAAATAAAATAAATTTAGTGAACACTAACATCTGTCTCTAAATTATTTTACCATGTTTTATAGTCCTTCCCTTGACATCAGTGCCCCTATCAGGCATTAACTAACTATGCTGTCAGTCTTCTAAGGCTATCAAGTTTCCCCCGAATGCTTCTGGTTTTAATTTTAGCTGTTTATTGCCACCTCCTTCTCTTTAGCCTGGGTCCATCTTTGCTGAGAACCTCACACAGCCCTAAGAAATACCATGTAAGGTCACTGCTGTTTGCAAGTATAGAATGTGTATTTTCGGAGTTCAGCATATAGGTATGGGGTGGGGTTTCATGCTTGTTTCCTCCTTACATCTGCAGACAGGTCTCAGTGAGATGGGGCTACCCTAGCCTTCAGTTTCTGTGGAACAATCAGCATCTCATAATCCGTTCTATGCTTCCATTAACTATCCCTACATGGTTCCCCTTTTAACCAACCAACTCAACTGGAAAAGAAAATCACAGTCCAAAATCCTGCTTCGTTGCAAAGCAATGAAACTTTCCAGAGGGTTACAGACCTAGAGCCTATTCTAAATGTTCCATTACTGCTCCCAGTATTTCCCTCAACTGTTTTCCTCTTGGTGTGATATACAAGTCACAGTAATGGGACTATTTTGAATGAAAAATCTGTTCATAGCTGCAGGGTCTCCATAAAGCCAATGGTAACTTTTGGTCCTACTTGCCAATGTCCTATGATTTTACGCGTGTAGCTAGCTAGCTAGCTAATGAGAAGGGGAAAATAACATTGGGAAAGGAGTAAAATCCAATATTTCAGGATTTAAGCTACTATTAAGTAATAGAAACAAGGAGACAATCTTCCATTTAAGTGGAAAGGCCCATATTCACCCTAAGGGTGGTGAGACAGGCTGCCTAAGGAAGTTGTGGATGCTCCATCCCTGGAAGTGTTCAAGACCAGGTTGGATGGAGCCTTGAGCAACCTGGTCTAGTGGGAGGTGTCCCTGCCCATGGCAGGGGGGTTGTAACTGGATGATCTTTGAGGTCACTTCCAACCCAAACCATTCTATGATTCTATGATATTACATATTCTTCTAGAAATACTCCTGAACCTGCCCCTAAAGCACAGTTTGTTCTTCTCAGCATCAAACACACCTGATTAGATAGAAGACACTTCCAGCAAGCTCTAAATCACGTCAGAATATTTTACAGCCCATCTGTCCTCAACACCAAACACATCAATGTCATGGAAAGAGACCCACCAATTTAAGACATATGGTTTGAAACAAAAGAAAAAAAAAAAAAAGGAGGTTGCCAAACCTAAGTTGAGGCAATACCTAGTTAATTCAGATAGGGAGAAGGATGAACTTTTAAGAACTTGCCTACAGCTACGGAGGGCATCATTTACCTATCTGCCAGACAATAGTGATATTGAGGGGTTTGTGGGTTTTTAGGATCCTAATATTATTAAAGATTTAATAGCTGTAGGATCACATAATGCCTACTCCTATTTGTGACTTAACAGAAAAACTTCATTCCTCTGTCAGAAACAGACGTAACACTGTCCTGTTCCACACTCACACCTCAGGCGATGGGAGGTGAATTCTCATATGGTGTAACAAGGCTGCATTTCAGCCAGGAAACCACGCTAATATTTTTTGAGAAGTGAAGAATATAGTGTTGTTTTCTAACAATTCACACAAGATATCTCCTTAGATACTACATTTTTAAGTGTAGACTTTCTACTGGTGCAGTCCATATTTGACATGGTGAAATTAACAGCCACGTACAAGTTTAAATTGCACACTGCTTCTAAAGAAACCAGAGCTTTGCATAACCTGTAAGTGTGGTCTCTTCTAATGAAGAAACTAAAATTCAAGACATTTAAGTGCCAAGCAAAACATAACCCATAATTTTTCTCCTGAATATACCTTGTGTATCTTTACAGATTATGCTCAAACAAAAGGATATTGTACACTCGCAGGATGCATTACCTCCCGGAGCGGAGCACAGCAGAACAGACATGAGGCCTGGGTTGTTAAACAGCATTCCATCACAAACTCCTTCCAGGCCCCACAGGGAGCAATTTCCAGTCTGCCTTAAGCACAGGAATGGAGTCTGTCTGACTATTCTATGTATTATTTTTCCAGTATGCTCAAGATATGAATGATTGCTTAACATTTTTCTTTCACCTATCTGTTAGGAGATGGAAAGTTGAGGAAAGTAAGGGAATTCTATTTTCACTAGAAGAAAGCTATTTTAAGTAGCATCGCCAAGATTCAACCACATAAATTTTATAAATATTTTTAACACCAGACTGTATTCTGCTCATTCCTGTTCTCAACTCAACTGAAAAACAACAAGGCAGAGGGCTAAAAGGCTTCAAAACATGAGTTTCACTGTGGTGTGTAATCAGTTGTCTTTCAGAATATGAGATATCATTCTCCCACCTGTTCTTTCCTTAGCTAAAGAATTTTCATGGACAAGCAACCTTAAAATAGGTACTTTAAGAAAAATGCATCTTGGTGCGTGTTTGTAGCTCCATATCGAGCAAAGATTTTCTTTTAACCTGGATTGTTAACAATCATGGTAGTGCTGATAACACTCAGAATACAGCAAAGCATGGGAAGCAGGTATGCTTGGTAGCTAGCATCTGCTATTAAGTACATTAAGAATGTCTATACGTGGAGAGAGAGTCATAAAAAGAGGTTCTAAGTCCCAATACCAGAACTATAAAGAACCTACTTAATTTGTTTTAAAGGGATTAGTCATCTGAATAAAGCCTAAAACATCTAACTCTAAAGAGCTTCTAAAATACTTGCAATCTTTGATCAGTAAATAAAACAAATAAACCAAACCTCTTCTCAACCTTTTCTTATTTTTCATAGGGATTTATATGGGATTTATTGGGGAATTTCTTAATTCAGAAGATTGCTCAGCATCTTAATGGATTTTGGGCCCATGTCAAAAAAAACCCACTTTAGTATGAAATCAGTAGCATTTTCAAAAGTAGTCATTCTACTTACACTAGCTATAAAGCAAACACCAAAGTATTGGCTTCATGCATACAACTGTGCATGAAGGAAAAAATCATGCCTTAATTCCACACACTTCCAAATCTAAAAGTATGAGCAAATACATTTGCTAATTTGGATATTTGAAAGTAGAAAATGATCATAAATTATCTGAAAACCGGATTTAGGAGCACTTAGTTGTCCAGATTTTTTGTTTTGTTTTGTTTTGTAACAGTAGTCTCATTTATTACAGAAACATACCTGATAATACAATATAGTTCATGTGGCACTCATGATAATTCTGTAACAGAAATCAGCTGCTATAATTTCCTGTAGAAAGAATGATTCATTCTGGACCAAAACCAACTTAAACACTTTCTGCTTTCAGTTAAAAGTTAGAGATTTCTGGCACAAGATGTTAAAATTGATTAGTAGACTGTTTTACTGCACTTTTAACCCTTCTCCTCAAACCAAAAAGCCCTGAAAACTCAAGATGCCACCTACAAACTTGGTTAAATCTGATACAGTAAGAGCACTGGCAGTGGAGCTTTAATAGTGAAGTTTATATTTCATTGAAGGTCCCAATGCTAAGAGTTGTGGACTCCTGTGGATGGCTAAATATACACTACAAAATTCAACAAGTACTCAGCTACAGAGAGGTTATTTCATCCAGCCAAAAGCAAAAAGACAAAATGGAATTATTTGGCAAGGAATACACTTCATTTTTACCTTATGGTACCGAATGTTATTAAAAATGTCTTAAAATCATATGCACCAGATTGCTTTTGAAAACAAGCTACATAGCAGCATAAAACCTTTACATTTTTACACTCAGTCAATATTTAGCATTCAAACTGAGAATCTCACACCCCCACACTTGTAAACCACATATTCAAAACTCTTCCCTGGTGAAAATCCAATTTAAAACTTGGGATCTCTTCCTCCAACTCCCAGCAGGAAACATGGAGAGTAAGGTGCCATGAACCCCTCAAAATCAGTCCCTATCATTACAGGGTCAGTGAGCAATTTTGCAAGTGGGTCCTGTAAAACATTATTCCCACGTTACAGATAAGAAAACAAAGACTACAAATGGATTTGCTGAAGATGAAAGTCCATAGAAAATGAAAATCAAGTGATAGAGACCTGCTAACAAACCCATCTCTTTCTGGTTTGGGTTTTATTCATCACTGCTAGACCTTCCTTCATAGCAAATAAACACATTCTATTGCTTCAGGTTTCCAGAAATATGCATGTGTAATCCAAATGTCCCAAGTTTTCATCTACTAAGGACTTAACCTGTACAAACTGAAAACAGCTACTACACATTGGAAGAAATATTTAATTTTTCACATAGGACTATCTTTCGTAGTTTCTGTCCCCCATTTGATTACTGAAAAAAGAAAAAAAAAAAAAGGTTTATATTTTTCAACATTTATGTTTCTTTTTAGTATCAAAGGAAGCTGAAATCCAGGGATTTGTAGGAAGATATTTGTTCTTGTATAAGCATCAGTGCAGCCACAGGTTTCAGCTATAGCCTTGCTCCTTTTATTTTTCACATTTGATTAAGAAATAAATATGATATTTTCCTATTTGTAGTTGGCAAATCTCTTCTGAAACCTGTAGCCATGCTGATGCAAAAGGAAACAAAAGCACTGTAAGATTATTGTAAACAGAATCTAATTTCTGATTTGTGATACAATTGTCTCAGGTTTTAGAACTGTAATTTAACCCACTGGACTCAATAAACTTTGAATAAGTTTACATTACAGTGAACAAGTAAAAATACATACAATTTGACATAGATATTCATCAATCTTTAGAATCTTCATTTCATCTTATTCTCTGGACCACTTAAAATATGCTTGACTGGAAAAACTAAAGTCCATTTTTAGTAACGATACAGTAATGTATAAAACACTATCTATAGATGTTTTAAAAGTATTTGGAATTTTTAAAATACAAATACAAAAGAAATAATATCTTCTTATATAAAATAAGCCAAAGCCAACTTTTTTTGCATCTTCTCTGCTTTAAATATGCCCTGGATCCTTCTGGAATTGATCAAACAGCAAAAATGTCTAAGAAAACATTTGGATTTGCCCTTATTTTTGAGTTTCACAAAATTACAATTCCACCTTTAAAATTTGCCAATACCACTCAAAATATTATTTATAGTGCCTTTAATAAACTTTTCATGGCAAACTTACATGGTATGCAAATTCTCTGTTCACAAATTTCACTTGGGGTTGGCATGCCCTTGTCAAAATCCAGCATTCCCAACTTCAGGTGACTACCTACATTCTACAGGACTTTCTCAATAAAACAAACCTTTGGTAATCATCAAGGTCTTCCCATTTCAGCCACCAAAAATCCAACACATTTTAAAATTGGCAAGAATTACAAAAACTGGTCTTGAAAGTAAGCATCAAAGCATTTAAGATCAAAATCCAAGAATGTTTTGCATTTGTGAATCAGAATAGGACTTAGGCCACACAATTTCTACACAAAGAGAAACTTCTTGGCAGCCCGAAGAGGGAGCCAAGTATCTGGCCCAGATTCTCCAAAACGTCAGAAGAGACACTGTTTAGATGATGAAATTCCATTACAAGATTCCTTACATCATAGGCTGAAGACCACTGATAAACTTTAAATGCTTTAATAGAATCATAGAATGTACTGGGTTGGAAGGGACCTCTAAAGGTCATCTAGTCCAACCCCCCTACAATAAGCAGGGCCATCTCTAACTAGGCCAGGCTGCTCAGAGCTGCATTAAGCCTGACCTTGAATGTCTCCAGGGATGGGGCTTCTACTACCTCTTAGAATAATACTTGGTTTGATTTACACAAATGGATTTCCAGCACAGATATTAACATCCCCTTAGCTGGATGCAGTAACACATCATCGTTGATTCTTCTCCATCTAAACAAAACAAAACACAACACCTACTGTTTGGTAGCCACAGCTACAAACATGTCATCATCAAGAGGCTGCTCATTTCTTGGTAATGGCAGTTGGTCATAAACAATCTGACAGGAAAATGTCTCTTCCCAGTGTCGAGAAATAGACTAAGAGCAACTATTTTTTTATGGTTTACTTGGTGAACTCTTCACATTATTTATATAGGTGAATTTGGATAGTTTCAAAGTCCCATTTGAAGGTTCTGTTTCTGTGAGAGAAGCAAATAAAACAGTCCAAAAAAACAAAAGCAGTATTATTACCTTCATTTTCAAATATTTAAGAACATTGATTTTTAGCCTATATTTCAAAAACTAAATTTAAAAAAAGAAAGTGTTCTTAGGTACTAAGAGGTATTACTGCTTTGTAAAGGACATTAATGTTTATTTAGGCTACGTAGACATGCTGACAGTCTATATACATATTCTAATGTTTAGACAGTCTAAGACATTGTAGTAGCATGAAGGAAATTAAATTTCTCCTCCTGCATCTCATAAAAAGACCTTTGTTTATGCTACTATCATAATAATTATTTGTAAGCCATATTACTTGCCATATTACTGGCCCAGAAATAACCACATAAGAAAGAAATGAGTACGCATTTACACAGAAGAGCTTCCAGAGGCTTTATCTTAACATTTCCTCACATCATTTGATACGCTTGGCTGGACCTCTGAGTAAAAATAAATTATCACTTCAAGTTTGAAGGTGTATTTTTGTAGTGGATTAAAATTCATGCATCTTTTCATTTGATGACTGCTTCAGGCTTTCTTTTCAGGCAGCTTCAAAAGGGGGAATATATATACACTTTTTTAATGCTGAGCTGCCTTTTTAAGCTGGACAAATATGAGTTACAATGTGCTTCAAGGGAAACAAAAAAGGAGCACATTAAAAACTGTCACTTGTATGAAGAGAATAACTCCTGAAATAGACATTTCCACATTTCCAGGACAAATTCATCACTATCACAAGCAGACTTTTTAAATATTCTTATTAAGTTTGCCGGGAAAGTAAAGCATCTACAGCAAAAACTCCCACCTACTTTCAAGTATAAATATCACTTTGCTACACATCAAACTTATTATTAGGATCTAATGACTTATGTATGTAGCCTACATAGTCATTGATTTTATCAATAGAAAAAATATTATTTCATTATGATTCAGCAGAATTACCGAGATACCCAATTTAAAAATGCGTACAATCTTAGCTTTCTTCAGAATGTAATTCTGTGCATAATGTTTAGTCTTCTGTGCCTACAGAAAGAAATTTGGTCAAGAGGATTGTGACATAGTTTATATGGTTCCCAGCATCTTCATTTATTTTGTTAGCAGTGTGATTTTTTTGCTGTAGTAGTTATACCAGTATAGCTCCTGTTCTGGTTCTGCCCCAATACCAGAATACACTTCAGTCCTCTGAATTTACTGGAATATATCACTGCAGCACAAAAACCTTTCTATAGAAATGACTGTATCCATGAGTGGAGAAGATGCTACTTTAATCAAGCTATTATATGAAAGGAACACAGACTATGATGTATAGAAGTGTTTTGAGAACATTGCTCCTAGCCTATAGATTTTCAATTCGTGTCCCACAGGGGCACAGAGAACTATGCGAGGCATCTGAGAACCAGCACCAATGACCAAATCCTCTTGTAAAAAAATTAAACACCACTTTCACAATTAGTTTTTGGAAACGTGGAAAGATAGGCAGGTCTGATTCAGTAAGGATTCATGCACATTCAGCAAAGTATTAAGGTCTGTGAGGAGCAAAACAGGAGAAAAATTCTGAAGGATTGGTCAACCGATAAACTGATTAGGAAAATAAATAGCCATAACAATTTCTAGGTGAATAACACTTCCAAAATTCTTTTATGCAATATTACTTTTAATGGAAACTAATAAAATTACTGTGCTTTTCAGCAGAACAGATGGAAATATATCATTAAAAGGTTTTACAAAATTTTTCAGATGTAGACTTTAGAATTTTACACCAAATGCCATTTTACATCACTAGGAAGAGCTGTCTCTTTCAGTGTTCTACAAAAAAAAAGTTGCCAAAATTAAAAGAGATAAATAAAAATACTATTAACTCCTACCACCATTCAAGAGTGGTCTAAGTACTGTTCAAGCAGACTGTTCATGTAGGATTGTCTCTGATTTAAGGAACTCAAAATTTACAAGCTCTTGAGAGGAATCACTGAAATAGTACATTCTGTAACTCTTTGGCTAAATGGTGCCCTTAGTTTTGCCTGTTTACTGGTGAGATGTTTCTAGGAAAATATTTAGCAAGACACTGGGGCAGAGGTCGTGAGTCTCTTCAGGGTATTTTCCTTTCAGCAGAGCTGACATGCAACAGCCACACAGAGCAGAAGACAGAGATCTGTGCAGAATTCCAACTGCTGCACATCTAATAGCAATTATGAACCCCATAATTTAGATGGATAAAATCCTCTAGAAATTCCCAACAGCATCATTTAAAAAAAACCCAAAAACCAAAAAACAACCCCAAAACTTTTGTAATTACCATGTTTCAATCCTCAGGAAAATAGGATGCCTTGAACAGAATCACCTGACAGAAGTTCCAGTCCACAAACTCCAATGAAAAAGGATTGTTTCCCATGGTCAAGATGTCTGACTGTGTTGTATCTCAGTTGCCAATAGCACACAAAGAGCTTGTGTAATTCAGCTGAGACCAATTCTTTGATCTAACAGGGAATCTCCATGTTACTCTCCCATCATCTTCACAGATTATGTGTGACCATTTGTTGTCTTGCTAGTAACTACTTGCAAAATAAAACAACAAAGAACTTAAATGTGCAAACTTTTACTACAACAATTACAGGTCTGGCCAAATGAAATTCCTGATGCTGCAGTCATGGAATACATGAGCAGGCATCATAAATCTAGAATCAATTCTGAATGCTGGGTTGTGCAAATAAGCTCAGAACAAACAGAAAATCCTCTGAAACTGAGAGATTCAAAGTAAACAAGGCTTTTGGATAACACTATAGTAGTTTAATGTTCTGATTTTATAAATGTTGAATACCAGAACAGGAAGAGAACTTGCTCCTGACTAATACATTATCCCAGGAGTAATGAAACAGAACTGACAGATGTGAAAGAAAGTCATGCTGATATTTTCTAAAGACGTATTGCTTTTTTTCTCAGTAAAAGAAAAATAACAATGCTTTCCAGCAAAAAGCCAGTTGTGTATAGCCATATTTTAACAAGGTTCAACGAGGACAAAGTATTGATAGGACCCAAAAAAACAACAACAACAAAAATCCTAATGAACTGATAAGACAAGCATCTGAAATGGATAAATTAATTTTACTAGGCACAATAAAATTCTCTGCTCTGTCCATCAGACAGTCATTTAAGGCCTACTCCACTGAAGCTCATTAAAGATTTCTATTGGCTTTTGTAATCTTTGGTACAGGAGCTGAGATTTTTGTAACTATAAGAAGAAATCACTTCAGTTTGCAGAAGTGCAAATTACAGCACCAGATAGAAAAAAAAATTGAGACCTTAATGTATTTTTTATAGTCTAAATAACAATTTAAAAGGTTAATCTAGTAACACTGTGCAGACGGCTATTAAATGAGACTTTCTTTGGGTTGCTAAAGATGAAGACCACTGTGGAAAAGCCCAGGACTTGTCCGTCCATGTTGGAGGAGATTGCAGTGTCATTTCACTGGCTCAAAAAGCACTGAACTCCTCTTTTTTTGGTATATTACCTTGCTAATGGTATCTCTACAACAAGCTATTTTAACTGTGTCATCTCAGGTTTCTTATACACACTGTACATATTTAGACCTAAGTTAACTCATTTTCTATGCTTGCTGCAAGAGCTAGTTTCAAATTTCTATTAAAAAGTGCCAACCATATAGTGATGCATCTTTTTCTTATGGTGTACAATGTTGGTCTCCTTCCATAAGGAGTCTTGCAGTGTTTATAGTTTATAGTTTAGCGTGTATCTAGGGCTAAACTATAGTAGTTGTTTTATCACCTGATGACCCCTCCCCAGCCAAGAAGGGGAATTGGGAAAAGAAGAGCAGACCCGTGGGTTGAAGTAAAAACAGATTTAACGAAACAGCAGTAATGCCACCAAAAAAATATACAAAGTTACACTCAGCCCAATGAATGCGCAGCAGTCACAATCAACAGGAGAGCAGTCCTCAGGAGAAGCCAGAGCAGGAGAGAAGGAGCCCACCCTGTCCTCAGCAAACTTCACCTTTTATAACGAGCATGACATTCCTGGTATGGGCTCTACCTGTTAGCCCACTTGGGTCAGCTGCCCTGGCTTTTGTCCCTGCTAGCCTAGGCACCTGGACAGCTTGAAACTCCTCTGGCCTAAGATTCTATCCCAGTGAGACCAGGACATGCAGCATGAGGTGTGGGCTAGAACTTCACCACAAATGACAGAATCATAAAATCATGTAGGCCAGAAAATACCCCCAGAGGTCACCTAGCCCAGCCTCCACCTGAAAGAATGTCCAGGTAGAGCAGCAACTGACCCACATTTTTTCTCAGCTTTTTTCTTTTGCTGTCAATGCACTTCCATAAGACACCATAGTTGCCTTTCACATCCCTCTTTTTTTTTTCAGCTCCAGCTGAGTTTTGAATTTCCCAGTTCTACCCCTGCACGCTGAGGCAGTGGATCTGTATTCCTACTGGGCAGCCCATCGCTGCCTCCACTTCCCCTGTAACTCCTTGTATTTGAGCTCAAGAGTTCCTCATTTATCCATGCTGGATTTCTGCCATGCTTGCTTGACTTTCTAAACATTGCAATAGACTGGTTTTGTGCTTTGAGGAAGTTGTCTTTGAATATCAACCAGCTGTCCTGTGTCCCTTTGACCCTCCAGGGCAGTCTTCCATCAAGCCTGCCAAGAAGATCCCTGAGTAAGCCAAAACCTGCTTTCCTAAAACCCAAGCTTGTGATCTTACTCTTACTCACAGGATTTTAAACTCCCCAGTCTCATGGTAACTTCAGGGAAGGATGCCCTTGCCTCTGTATCTTTGACCGGTTCTTCCTTGTTTTTGAGGAGGAGATTCAGCAGAACATCTCTCCTACTCAGCTCATCATTCATCTGCCTCAAGAAATTGTCTTCTGCTTGCCCCCAAGCCTACTATGCTTCCACCAGATTTTGGGGCAGCTGAAGTCTCCCATGGATACAACAGCTTGTGCCTTTCCTACACACATGAACATTAGAATTTATTTCACTTTCACATTGCATCTCTGTGTCTATTTGCAATAGCACTGCTATATCCACTTTCAAAGGCAGCAGCACTACCACCTTGTCCTGTTTGCTCCTGCAACACTGCTACTCAACTGGAGGATATACTACTACGTATGTCATCTCCCAAGAGTTGCAGAGGTAAGGTCCTAGCATTAGGAATGAGCTGAGATCAGCAAAGTGGAGAATTAGTATAGTGTATTTTTATTTTATATTAGCTTTCACTGCTTATCCTTTCTACTTTGGTTGTTAGATCGAAACTATGCTGTGATACAAAATGCTGTGACTAAAAGCCAAAGTACTTTCTCATCAGCTTGACCCTCTAACTCACACCCACACAGAGGTATGCAAGTTACCATATTTCACTGCAGCTACAAAAAGTGTGATGACATCAGTTCAGGAAAATAAACACTGTAGGAAATCGCTACCTTTGCTTCCTGAAGCAAGCAAAACATAAACGTCATTTGCTCACAAAATTTTTTGAACAGCATAAATTATAGACTTGCAAGCCACATGATCTTTCCCTTTCTTTTTAGCTCAAATAAGGAGTATTTTTATTTTCTCACTCCTCTTATCATAGTGACTCCTTCATGCTTAAGCAGTGGAACTGAATGCTGATGAGACAAAACTAGGTGCAATACTAGACGCTCACTTTTAGTCTGATTCACTGAGCTACTACCCACCCAACTCAGGCTATTTTAAGTGACTGATAAGCCAGATTTACCAAAGTGCAATGAGTTTTATTCATTTATGCTAGGTTGATCAGGTCATTCTGCCGCTCTTAATCAGCAACAAATAAACAAACATGATTGGGCTTGGGGGACTGGAAAAATAAAAATTCAAAATAAATAACAATTTTGACTAATACGCTTCGTTTTAGTGAAAGACGTAATAGCTGTCACACAGCCAAATCCCACTGAAATTCCCTGTTCACGAGAAAGACATCTAACCTCTAGAAATAAATTTTCAACTACCTTTACATGAAAGCTCAACAAACAGCTATGACAAATACTTTAAAACTCCTTATACGATGACATAGGCACTGTGCTGGCAATCTCTTAGCTTTCCAACAAATTATAATACTGACAGATCGTTTGGATATTGTCACAAAGCTCCCATAATTAGGAACCAAAATGCAGGGATTTTTTTTTGGGGGGGGGCTATTTTAATTGTGTTAGGTGGCAGACTAAAATTGCACACACTTATATGGGTAACATGGCTTAATATCTAAAATTTTATTTTCCAATGAAGGATAAATTCATTGGAAATATTAAGTTTGATTGTTTGTTGGTTTTTTTTTTGTAATTCATGTTCCAAATGTAAGCAATGGAACCACTTTAAACTACCTTGAGCCATGAACACGTGAATCTGTTTTCAGCCAAAATGACTGAAATTTCACTTGTCCACTCTGCCAGTCAAGTCAAGCGGGGTTTTACACATTTTAGAGTTAATGCAGCCTAAGGTCTTGCAGGAAGTTAGAGCTGGGAGGATTGCAGGTCCTTTCAATTCTTGATCTTCTTTCTCAGGGCATTTTCACATGTTTCACAACTAGGGAGCAGCCAGGATCTCATTCTCACGTGCCCATGGTACAACAAACCGAAATGAATGTAGTTGTGATGGTGATAAGGGCTGGATGGAGGAATAGACAAGAGGGTGAAAGTGAGTGGCAAAGCAAGGGAAATACAAGTGATGCTTTGTAAGGTAGCTCACCTCCTGATTTCACGGTGCTAACACTTCAAGTCATGGTGTTTACATGGGCTCTAAAGTCTACCTTTCCACGGCTATATAACAGACTAAATGGAACAAAACCAAGTCTTCTGCAAAAGAACAAAGACCCCAAAATCATACAGTGCTACAATAACAGAAACAAAAATTACAATATGCTCAGCGTGTCATGTTCACTACCTGAAATACTCTAATATTTTTTTTTATTCAAAGTCTGCACGGAAGGCTATTCCAGAACTTCATTCTTCTAACAGCAATGGAAGCAGATTCTAATTTCCAGTCTAAATGCATTTATCCTTAATTTATATCAATTTGATCCCACAGAATTATTATTTTTAATTTAAAATAATCCTTTGTCAACATTTACTCCTACAAATTTTCAGATACAGCAGTCATTTACCCTCTCAACTTTTATTTTGCTACACTAAATAGGCCAAGATCTTTTTATCTCCTCAAATAAGATTAGTACTTCATTCCCCTCATACTGGCAGCACTTTTCCACAACTGTTCCTGTTTCCCTGCACATTTCTAAATGGGCCGACAGCTACTACCAATAAATTAATTTCTTACAGAAGTTAATAAAACGTTCCAGTAACATTACAAAAATCCCCCCAAGAAACAAACAAAACAACAAACCAACTGTTCTGTACACAGTTCATGCATCGTATTTGGAAACTACACTCAGACATGTAGATTTCAGTACAATTTTCTAGGCAAATCTCAGAATACACTTGATTCTAGAATGGCTGCCAGTGTTGGCAAAATTAAGCACAAAAAAAAAATCAGCAGTGAGGGGATTCAAATTTGAAATTGGGAGGAAAAATCACCCAGGGCAATAAAAAAAATCCATAAATCAGCATTCCTCAGTTTTTTCTTATTTATTTGGATACATGCAGTAAGTGATGGAAACTGATCTGCACCTTTTCCAAGTTCTGTTACACAGCTTTACTTTGAAAGTCAGTTTTGGTCAGGTTTAAACAAAAGGGTTTAATCTCAGCATCCACCTGGGTCATTAATTTGGAAAGTTTTGCTTTCTTATATTCAGCTTCAGAAAGAACTCTCCAACTACATCAACATATTCAACGACTGCAACTCACTTTACCAATAGTATCCGGTATAATCTACTAGTCCAACTCCACCAGGAACAGACCATGACTAACTTTTATTTTTGAATTCAGATTGTGATAATCTGTAAAGAACCCAAAGTGTTCTTAAGAAAGGGTGTTGGACAGTGAAGACAAATGGTACAGAGTGAAAAAATAAAAAAGGGTGGGGGCAAAAGGAAAGCGAAAAAGCCAAGCAAATGTCCATGCCTTGTATATTTTTAGCATTCTAAGAAGGTTTTTATTACCACAACAATATATATACATATTTATGATGCATATGGTTTAAAAATAAGAGGAACAACACTTGAAGCAACAGTTTTAATTTAAAAATTATCTAGATTGATTGATGATAAATAAGGAATAGAGTATAAGCAAATTGTACCTTTCCATTAGCAACACAACTGTCAATATTTACTATTATGGGGAAAAAAATGACCATTTTATACAAGGTGAAGCCACCCAGCATAAATTCCTGCAAGCACATATCAATTGTGTATGTGTATTCCTACACAGAAATATATAAAGGTGCTCAGTAGTCCAATTTCTATTCAAATCCTATCCGGAATTCTCAGGTTTGCAAGTACATGTCTTTTAGGTATGTTTTTGACCCACATTTGTAAATATTTCTTGAAATTTTAGGATGAACCAAACAGCTATCAGAACTTGATTTATTTTATTTTTTTTTACTAGGGTAAGGTAAAACACTGTGTCTGATCAATAGCACTTTGTTTTTAGGATGTATAGCTTCAGATGTACCCTGTAGTGTACCTCCAGGATGTAACCTGCAGCACAGCTCCAAGCAAGTCAAGACTTAGAAATGTAAAAGCTAGTTCAGAAAGCGGGAAAAGGGAATTAATGAAAGAGATTTGATAGGCTTGTGGGAGAAGACTTAAATGAGTACTCTGTTCAGCTTTGGGGCACCAAACATAAGAAAGACATGGACCTGCTTGAGCAGGTCCAAGGGAGGGCCATGAAGATGCTCAGGGGGCTGGAGCACCTCCCCTGTGAGGACAGGCTGAGAGAGTTGGGGTTGTTCAGCCTGGAGAGGAGAAAGCTCCGGGGAAAACTTATAGTGGCTTTCCAGTGCTTAAAGGGGGCTACAGAAAAGGTGGGGAGGGACTCTGGATCAGGGAGTGTCGCAATAGGACGAGGGGTAACAGTTTTAAACGGAAAGAAGTTAGATTTAGATTAAATATTAGGAAGAAATTCTTTACTGTGCGGGTGGTGAGACACTGGCACAGGCTGCCCAGAGCAGCTGTGGCTGCCCCCTCCCCAGCAGTGTTCAAGGCCAGGCTGGATGGGGCTTGGAGCAACCTGGTCTAGCGGGAGGTGTCCCTGCCCATGGCAGGGGGTTGGAAGGGGATGATCTTTAATGTCCTTTCCAACCCAAACCATTCTATGATTCTGTGATTTATTAAGTGCCCCTTATAGAGTTTGGAAAATCAAGAAAAAAAGACACTGCTAGTATGAGCCAGCAGAAATCAGGTATGCCACTGACCCCCTAAATACTCACCCCTGCAATGACAATCCCACCTCACACCTTCCTTCCTATGCCATACAGTATTCTTAGTTTGCTGTGGGTGCTATACAAATCACCTGAGAATAAAAATTATTTTTCTTCTGCTACTGTCTGCTTCTGGAAAAACTCTTCCTCATACAATTGCTGGGATTTGGTGTATCGGTCAAGTGTTAAGATGCACAGAGCGGTAGTGGAGGCCCCATTCTGGAGACATTCAAGATCAGGCTTGATGGGGCTCTGGGCAATCTGATCTAGCTAAAGATGTCCCTGATCACTGCAGGGGGGTTGGACTAGATGAACTTTGGGCGTCCTGTCCAGCCCAATGCATTCTATGACTCTATGATTCTATGATGCAGGTTCAAACGTATGCACAGCTGCCACACATTCCACACAGTTCCCTGTTAAAACTACAATGGAAAATTATTTTGAGAAAGGCCTCTCCTGAAGATGGGAAATAACATGGATATCCTATTGCTTAACAGAAAAAGACTCTTAAATTTCATACAAGACAAGTGTACAATGGTCTCAGTAACAGACTGTGAGGAATAACACCAGTCTTCTACTCGATGAAAATTATTTAGGAATTATGATCTGCACTGTATGAAGATCTCCCAGACAGTTCTCTGTGAACTAAATTTAAAAAAAAAAATATTCCTTAATTAAGCTACATTCCTTCCAACTGGCCTTCTTCCCATGAGTCTTAGACAGGAAGGTGTTTGTTTGCCTCTAATCTTGAACCTAGGCCTGAAGCAGCTGAAGATTCTTTAAGTGCACTGTGTATGTCTTACGTATTTACCAGGTATGTATCAGAGGACAGCCAAACAATTTAATCTCCATTTTCTGAAACACTGTATGGCTGCAAAAACCATCTTTCAAAAGGACTTCCTATTGTTTAACAGCATTCATGAGTATTAGTAGGTTAAGATTAAGAAAAGAACCTCGAAGAACATATATTTTAATTAACACTGATTAAAATTTAAGACATGAAGCAAGAGCATGAATATGAATTACAATTCATATGCAGAAGAATCATCCTTTGCTAAGTATGAATAACATACACAGAAAAATTTTACATATCACACCTCAGCTATTATGTAAAGTTAAGGACATGAAAGTAACCTTTTCAGTTTGTTATGCCTTCCTAATTCAATTAAATGAGAACAAAACTAAGATGGGGATTACATTTGCAAAGACATTTAGCATCATTAACAGTGTCTGCCAGAGAGCTTTTTATCCTTTTTTTATTTTCTTAAAGAGAAAAAAAGAGCACAGCCTTTGAAACTTTCTATTTTTTAAAACAGAAAGAATAGTACTTAATAGTGAAAGCATAAAAAACCCCAAAATTTTAAACCATAAACAGTTTATGAATTCCATTGATGAGGAGCTCATCTGACATGATACCTGCTTTTTCCACGATGGCATTAACTCACATTGCCAAAAGAAAAATGGAAATGGTCAATATTTTTAGTGCAACCATCCAGCAGTGCCACAATTTCTCAATTGCCTTTTTTTGTTGTTAAAAATAAAATAAAAACTTCCAGTGACGTGTCCTCAAGAGGACTACAGAATGAAATTCAGATCTACATTAATTTAGGGAAATTTCAGCCTTTCACAGGTACAACAGGCAATGCTCTAAACACACATGAACATGAGCGCACAATAAACTATGACAAGTACACACAGCAAGCTAGCTATTCTGCTGTGCAGGCGCTCCCAAAGTCAGCTAATGCACTTCCATTTGTGCACCAAGGGGAGACATCTAAATCATCCCTTCTAGGAAAAGCAGTACGTGCGAGGAGCAGGCTCACCCAGCGTGCTCAAACAAAAGCCTGAGATCGCAACACTGAAAGAGAGCTGTACTGGTGTCTGTCTGCAAGTAACCGAATTTTTGTGTGCCAGTCTCAGACAGCTCCAGCAAGCATCTAAGGTCAGTTGTGCAAATAAATTTCTGTGGAATACACCTAGTGCAAGCAGAAACTTAAAAAAAAAAACCCCAAAACCCTCTAGACAAAAACAAAAGAGGATAGCTTCTTGATCTCTACCCTTAATAATTAAACCAGTTACAAGTCTGAAATGGAAGCAATATATCTTTCTTTACACCATTTTTCCCTTATTGGCTTATCACAGGTTCTATAGAAGAAGAACCATCTATGTATCTTATTAGCAGTACCCAGCACATTGTCTACAGACAGCTTTCCTGAGTGTCAGCTTCCACAAATGAATTGGACTCTATCTCTCCCTTTCCTTATATTATACTGAATAGCTTAATTTCTAATGTGTTTTTCCCATTTTTTTTTCTGAAGATTCCTGTAGAAACCATACTTACAACCCAGATACTTCAAAGTAAGTGGCATTACATTTCCATTCCTAGAGAACAGAGACAAACGAGCCTCAAAGAATTTCCTTTTACATTATTTGTCGTTGTCTCTATCTTCGTATTGATGCTCAATTCCTACAGACCAGCTTCCATACTATGTAATAGCTATGTGTATTTGATAATGCTGTAAACAATCTGCAAGAGCCTTATAAAACTTGGTCAGACAAATCTATTCTTCAGAAGGTTCAGAACCAGGCTGGTGACACTGCCCCCCCCCACCCCTGCCTGAAAAAACTTAAAAAATATCTAATGGATACTTAACCTTATCTTGCCACACTTACAAGCTACAGAATGCTTTCTCATTATTTTACTTGAAAATACAGTAAACACAATAACAAAACCATTCTGCCTTTTGATAATCTTCGGACGTTTCTACCAACTACAATGTGTCTTTTCAGACTTGCCAGGAATTCCTCGTTATAGCAATCACTGAATAAAATTTCATTTCCACGGATAATGAAAATCTGTTACAAACTTTGTATTCCAGTTAGCACTGCCTACGGCATACAGAGAGAAATGTCTGGGCTAAACATAATGCATGCAACCTAGGCTCTAGGAAGATGATGCTGGCGGTTGCCTGAAAAGCACTACTCTGTATTGTCCCACTCACCCCCTCCCCACCACGCATACACACTCCTGTCCCTGTCCTTTACTCCTCATTCACTGTAGGCATTTGTCTGCTGAGAAAATAGAGGCTGACAGGGAAGGTCATTGTGACCAATTGTAAGTCTCAGCATACAAATGTGCCTTTTAGCTGTTGGCTCCACAAACAGTGACCGTGTCGTATTATTGATAAATCCTTGAAAAGACTCTAATGTATCTTCATTTCAGAAAACAACTGCCTTCAAGGTTGCTCTGAGAAAATAAGCAGCCAGAATGCTGAAGAATTCTCAAAGTTGGCATTCTCCTGAAGATTAAAAGATAATAACACTTCTATTAGAATCACTCTGCTACGCTGTATTGATCTCATCAGGGAGGCCACTGCAGGTCTAATATGAACAGAGCAGTTTTAGAATTAATCACAGGGGGTTTTATTATGGTTCATAGGGCTCCTCATTCAAATGGCATCGTTTGCAATATTTATAGCCTAGATTGGTTGCCATTATTAAGTGCGAGTGTGCCACATGGTGTCTGGCCTGCTGTGTTAAAACACAAAGTCATTCTTCAAAAGTAAATCTTATCTAAACTATGCACAAAAAGCCAATTACTTTTTGATTTACATTTTAATTTCACATTCAGCTTTCCCCTTATATACAAACCCCTTACTTAATCTTTGTTTTGGATTAACTAGCACAGGCATACAAGGTACACTTCATAGTTTTAAGTAGACTGTTACAGCATATTAATGCTCTCTGCTCAGAAAGATACATACTTGGTCAGCAACAAGCTACAATTTCTCCATCAAAGAAGCAAATGGAAAGGTGGAAGAAATACAGCATCTTAGAAAGTGGACTGGCCACTGATCTTCAAGATAAAACTGACTCAATAAGGCTCTCAACTTAAACTGTGCATTTGAAAATGAAAAAAGCATTCGCCAATTTCATAGCAAGGTCTCATTGATCAGTTCCAGTAGTAATCTAAGGTACAGCCCTTTCATTTCCATGCTCCTTGTTTTTACATTTTTTTAAAAAAAATTATTTGCCACTTCACCTATGATCAGTTAGATCATTCCTGTTTACACAGTCTCAACAGTATTTTCTTGCTATGATGGTGACAGAAGTTTGATCTGAACAAAGGTGAATGAGTATAGGCACTCCTTATGCAAAGTTATTAGATTACTGAAAGTCATGGGAAAACGTTGGGGGGGTGGGGGGGCAATTTCCCTTTTTAGTTTGGTTTTTATTTTTACACTGGCAAGAACCTTAGAAAGCACTCACTTTCCTCACCGAATGCCAGGGTTGTCAAGCGAGTTCCAGGAGCCTGCAAGCATGCTAAACAAACAATTAAGCCCTATCAAGCACACTCAATTTGTTTTACATTGATACCCACATGACAGGGTTAGCTAACTTACTGTCATGTTCCTTAAAACCATCCCGTACGAAAGCTACAGAATGAGTGCTGCAAACAGTAGGACCGGGAGGCAAGGGAGCCGATATGGGTTTGTTGGGGCAGGGGGCAGGGAAGGGTACTGGTTTTGTCACTGACTCGAAGTCTCACCCAGGGCATATAATCTCCCTGAGGTAAGTAACACCAGCACAGCAGAGCTGCATCTTTCTTTGTGGAAACTACACAAATTAATAACCTTTGCATAGGCTCCCATGACTAGCAGAGCGAACTCTGCAAAGGGTCGATTATAATGAAAGATGAAACATTTCAAAACGCCTCTCAACACCACAGCTTCTCCAAGATGAATAATTCTGGCATTTCAGCAACCAGCTGGCCCACTAACGGTGCAGAGAACCTCCACACACACACAGAGAAAAGGCCGCACCTTCCATTATACAGTGAAGGGCACTTGCTGGAGGCTGCCAGGGCCCTGAGGGCAGCCTGAATGCTCCTCTCCCCGTGGAGCCCCCCAGCCCCTCAGGGGCACAGGCTAGGCCGTGGCTCCGGCCTGGGCCCCAGTATGGCGGTGCCGGTGCCTAGCCTGGCACCCCAAGTAACCTTAGGCCCGACTCGTCACCTCACTTGTGCCAGACTCCCCGGGGGTCAGTGGCACCATGGGGCTGTCAGGACAGGCCCCCTCAGCCTAGCTGCCACCTCGCTGCCCCCTGAGCGGGGCTCCTTGCCCTGACCACCCAGCAGGGATGGATCCAAGGCTGAACTTCCACAAAGACTAACAGCAAATACGATTCTTTGGTCAAGAAACACACAGAGGGAAGGAGAGGGCGGCACTTTGGCTGCATCTCTTGTCACAGAGGCAGAGAAGCAGGCCTCCTCTTGAGACTATGTTTACGTATCAACATGACTTATTTACAAATATACTCCTAGGTGCAGATTTAGGCTAAATCAAGTCAGAAGTTGCGTTATATGCAAACAGGGTCCTCCTCCGTAACCAAAACCTTTTTTTCCCCATATAAACACATCCACGGTACCATCTGATTTTCCTCCTTTGCAGCTTTTACCTCTTTCTCCTTTATTTACTAATCAGAAATCTGACTGAAAACATATAGCTTTTGGGATGGTTTGATTGTGAAGATAAGCCTTACTGCATAACCCTCACGAACTCAAAGTTCACCTTTATGTTTCCATCACATCCTAGTCACTCTTGACTGGGCACTGAAAACAGGTTTGGAGAACCTGATCACACCTCAGATCTTTCCCTACACAGCACAGCGTTTCACTAACAACCATCAGCACTAATTCAATGTGTAGAACTGGCGTATGAGGTTTTAGTCATTACTATAATTTCACTGAAAAAAAAAAAAATCCTTCCTGAAAAGTAATTACTTAAATAAATTTTGTTGTTCTAAAGATTTTCCAACATATCTGGTAAAGTATGTTGATAATTTTTGCCCTAAAGCTCAGAGTCCAATGAATTTTTAGTGAATTTGGGGCAAGAAACTGCACAGACATTTGCGAGGCCATATAAGGAATCTAGACAGTGATTGCCCATTAAACTGAATCATTAACCTATAATAAAATTAATAAGAACTGCTTATCTAATTGTCTCTGTTGATTTTAAAATCTCTCTTATTTTCTTAAATCTATTTGTAAGAAAGCTTTTATTATTGCATTCATTTAATTTGAGGTATGTGGTAAGCACATACCTAAATGCTTTGAAGGATGGAAACACAGTTAATGAACTTCAGAGAATAATTGTATTTACCTGCTTAGTCAATGCAGAAGAACAGGTATGCTGCTCCATGCTTGTTTTTCCTGAAAGCACGAGGTACAAAGCAGTAATATAGAAAAGACAAAATAAAAATGAAGTGGCAAGTGACTCCCACCCCCATTAAGACTGCAAGAGAAACATGGTTACAAGCTCTTAATTTGGAAGACAAAACCAACGCCAAGCTCTGCTGAGATGCATCTGCTCCCCATTTGCAACCTATTCCCAGCATTCCCTGTCTCAGTTCAGTCCTTCCAGGATTCTGCTATGAAGCATATTCACGTATTTTGGGGTTCTTCTAGACTAAATGACCTGAGAAACAAAGTAACTTTTACAACAGTATCATATGCTTGAACACACACACACACAGAGTTATTTTCATCTTTCGCCTATACTGACCCACTCACAACTTCCATAAACCACTTGCACTGTAAACAACTCTCTTAATGGCTACCGATGAATACATAGGTAACAAAGCAACCAACTCACCTGAATTTCAGCCTGATGGCCAAAGACAGTATCTCACAACATGCTATTAAAGCTATTGGTTTCTGCTTTCTATGCATCTTCTACACTTACTGGCTTACTCCTATCTTTGTTGACCACTGCACTTAAAAGTCAACCATATAGTATGTGATACCTCCTAAATATGAACAAAGTCAAAACTGAGATTGGAATACATAGGCCTGAACCTCTTTCCTCTCACAACATCCTAGGACATCCACTTATGCTCTAATTATGATAGCTAATGAAAAAAGTTGTTTTGTTTTTTAAGCAACTACATATTTTGTGTAACAGAACTTCTGAAAAAAAGAACTTGGATCACAGCACCATCTTATTTACCCATCCTTACCAGCTAGGCTCCTGAAATAACATATTGACTATCATTCTCACCTATGATAGATTCAAACCTAACTCTCCTGGAGTGAAAGATTAGGAAGTTAATCCATTCTGAAACCTTGCTGCAAGATATTAATGCTTTAAAAAACAAAAGTGATGGATGAATATTATTCAGGTCAAATAAAATCAGAGTGCTAAGAAAAGCTAGCCAGTCTTCAGTTGCAACAAACAGTGTATAAAAAACAAAACCATAAAATAGGGCACCAAATTTGAATTTAAACACTCATATTATTACTACTTGGTGTTCAGTCTAAGCAGGTATTATACTATTGAAGAAGTTATAAAGCTATAATACAGTTTTTAGTAAGTTCACGCATTATCTACTATAGCATGTTTTGGGGGAAATAGCTCTGATAAGAACACCATTTTCAATATCTTTCCATAATATCATTTTCAGTAATTTCCAGCCTCTTCTGCATGTGTCTACGTTTCTTCATACACGGAGTGTATATCTTGATACACACAGGCACATATATAAATGCAGTATCTTTTCCACCATTAAATCTGGCTTTCATATGCACACACACACACACACAGCCTTCTGAAAACCTCCGAGCGCTGTATTCAATACTTGCAGGTCATATTTCAGGCTCTACTGGATTTACACATTTTTTTTAACTGAAATTACCTATGCAATACTGCTCAAGTGGTTGTCATTAATTATACACTTGTATTTATGTCATAATTTAGTGTGCACTTGAGAACTGTAATTCAGATTCACTTAGATTTAGTTGCTCAGCTAAAGGGAATGAGACTGACTGATACATGAAAAGGGTAACACTTTGGGTAAGACAGGAACTCCCAAACCAGATATAACTAGAAAATATCTCCAGAGGATGTCAGGAAAGGTCGAGTATTTCAGGCTGAATATGTGGGAACTGTCCAGAGATTATAAAACAGGGAGGCATGCCTTACTGGGGCAAATTACCCAGTTCCACCCAAGATGCAAGTATTCTCTGTGCTTTTACACATATTTAAGACATTCGTTAGAGATTTAAGAGGTACACTACCTGGGAAGCAATGCTATGCTTGCTGTAGCTTTTTAAAGGAAGAAGTAAAAACAGCGAAGGAAGCAGGCAGGAGTTCCTGAAGAACAGACAAAAGAAACAGAAGACAAAGTTTTTTCTTACACCACATTTTAAATAATGTTGCACTGAAGCAGAATATATTTTGACAGAATTTTATTAAACAATAAAGAAGTCAGCAACCAAAAAGCCCACTCAAAGTTTAACTCCTAGGAGAGATATCTCTCTAGGAAGAAGTGAGCCTTGTGAATGAAGAAGGTATGATGGGATGCAAACTCTTGCTGTAAAAGCCAAGTTCTCAATGGCCTCAGGCACCAGTTACTTAAAAGGCTATGCAGACTTCTGCAGATAGTGACCAGCACCATTAATTTTACTGTTTAGCTCAACACAAAGCATGCACCACCAGCCTACTAATGCATACCAGCTGTGACACAGCAGTAAGTGTGAATGGCACTCCCTCTACAGAGAGCTAATCTCCATGTATTATATATTTGCTTAAGAATCCTTATTAGTGTAAAAACATTAAAGATAAGCACCAGGAAGGTTGTTATAGTTTGTGAAATACTGCAATCTAAAGAACAGGTATGTCACCATTTTCCCTTGAGGTTACTTTATAGGTAAAATGGTAAGAAACTGCAGTACATTTATAGAGGCACATCTGCAAAATACTTTCTTAATTTTACTTGTTCCCATCATACATACTGCCCTAGAAACTGCAGGTGACTTCCTCAGCTTGAGTAAATCCATATAGCTCTGTTCTCTATAATGATTTTCAAATCACCAACTAAAAATTACTTTTAGTCAGAAGCTGACAGGCAAAATCAACCCCTCACAGACACATTTTTATTTTAGAGTTGCTGAAAAAAGTAGAAACTTAACAGTAGTAACTGTTTAAATTTGGAAGATAAACACAACTTCTCCTGCATCAAGAAACCCTAAAACAGAGTAAGTTGCTGAACTTCCATCTAGCATAGCCATGACTTAAAATAATCCACAGGTAACAGCATCATTCTATGAGGAATTACTAACGGTACAGTGATGTTTAAATAGGAACGCATTCAAGATATATTTCTAACTCTCAGCAAAGCTCGTTAGCTCAGGTTTTGTGGCAGAATAACACAGAATCCTGATCCAAGCTGAGTCACAGAAATTCAGAACAAATATCTTCCCAGACCTTCTGGTTTTGCAGCCGCTCCAGGAGTGAGCCTGCATTTGCTCACTGTTACCAAACGCATTCCCATGGCTCTGACGATATAACAGGGACATGGTTTGAATTCTGCAAGTAGCATAAAGTTTCAAAGTATTAGAGCTCTCTGATCCTAGGTACTGTCAAAACACATAATGAGAAGGCAGCGATGAGCAGGTCTGCTGAAACATGCTTAAAGATGCATGTATATGCCAGTGCCATGATTAGATGTTTTACCTGACAGTGTTAGCTACAAGCTGGCTCTGTAGCTCTCAACAGTTCAGGCCTTCCACCCAACCATCAAAGCGGTTCAGCCGTAACAGGCACCATCACAACTAGCCCAGTGACACACGCACAGCCACTGCTCTGCTGCTTCTGCCCACCTGTAAGCAGCTGGGAAGCCAAAGAGCTCTCCAAAGCACCAGTATCACAGCCTAACTGCTTTCTCCGGACTGGCTATCTGCCTCTTCTGCCATCCCGTCCCCAGCCTCTCTTGGGTATACTTCAAGATCCCATAAAACTGAAACAGTTTGGCAAAACACCACCATCACTCCTCATGCACATGAAAATAGCTGGACTTAAGGTTAAATTTCAAACGCAGAGTTAACCCCTAATTTCTTCCCAGCAATGCTGTTTCAAGGAAAATATAAAATATTGCAGTAAAGAGCATCACATGCATACATCACATTCTTCCATGAGTTATTTAGCTTTGATTTTGGTGCAAAAAATAAAACAGTTGTGGACTTCAAAGCCAACGACCATTTTTAAACACACTTAAAGAAGGAAGAAATTGCCAGAATAAGTTGTCTCCAGTCAACTGACAATGCACCATTTCAGGAAAACAGTGTTAAACTGTCAGTGATCTACTTATCATATGCTTGACTAATTCCTCGAACAGAGGAAAGCCATGTCTGACTACATAACAGATACAAAAGGCAGATGATGTACAGACTTCCTTTTGATGGAATTTGATTGCTGGTTTCTATAAATATGAAAATACATTTTTGTGATACAAGCAAAGTCAAAACATGACTTAGCCTCTTAGCCTATTTGAAAATGCAAAGGTTTTTCACAGTGAGAAAAAGCCTGGACTGTGCCCTGGATGGAATGATAAACCAAAGCCTCAAATTCCTATAGTGTATGTCTGATTATATATTTCTAACTTCCAATCAGGGTTTTAATATGGCAATGATTCACTAGGAATACATGGACTGAGATCCATTTTCATTTTCCTACTAGGAGGTATTTACTGCAGAGAAGCTCACCTTTTTGTACTGTACGTTGACATTCCCCCTAATTATTTTTGATTTCCCATGCCCTCATCAAGTCCCTGTGATCTTCGTCTAGGGACCACATCTAAAACCCTAGTCACCTTAATCTTTTAGATCAAAGCGTGGACTGGATACACTCAAAGTCAAATTATGGGATAAACTATTTTCAAAGCTAAAATCATAAATAATAAGCAGGAAGTGTGTAGCAGGGGGAGGTTACACAGCACCTTTCAACTGAAGAACATGAGACTCTATATATTACTCCTTGTTAACAGAGCCGTCACTGAAGTGTAAAGGCCACCTGATTAAGCCCGCAAATAACAAATCAGCTTTAGAGGGGGTAGTGGAGATACTGGGAGATGGGTAGCAGAGTAGTTAGACTTTTTATCTTCGCCAACTCATGGAAGTTTCAAAACAAGACTCAACACCTTGTCTTAGAAATTAGATGCACTTGCATTTAGGCTGACAGCCTGCCTGTTCACCTTCCAATGAAGAAATATACAGGCAAAGCTATTTTAAAGCTCATGAAACTCTTCACACAGTTTCCAGGCCCAGAAGCAGCTAAGAAAACCCAGGTTACTGCAGTACAATAACTATACAATGCCTCCTCTGTGGCCCACCATGCACATTGCCACAGAGCACCAGTAGGACCCAACACATTTACACTAAGCGCACACATACTTTCTGCTCAAGATGCTTAGTGGCTTGGAAATCTCTCTCCAGCATGCTCTGCTAGACCACGCAGGTGTGCCTAGCATAACTCAGGTTCAATTTATCTGAGGCCATTAAACCCATGGTGTTCATTGCCCTGAGTACCTATCATCCAAGCTGAACATTAAGACGTTTCTACATCAAATCAACTGTCAATCAAGAGCAAACTGATAAAGTCTCTGCTACCTGCAGTAGAGCTACACTATTTCTACCAGACACAGGTTAGTGCTGCAGCTGTAACTATTCGATCTTCTTTATATGCTCCCCAATTCACTCTCAAACTAACCCTATTTCAGAAGTCAATTACCATATCCTAACACGAATTTCTAATTACTAGAGATGAGGAAATTGTTATACTCCATCTACAGTTCCTGACAACAGTACCACACCTACTTAATTTCAGCTGCTTGTATTTCTCTGGTATAATGAAAAGAATTCACACAGAAGAAATGCTGTGCCTATTCAGTGCCTAGCTGCATATGTCAAATTATCAACTGCCAATTCATACTGGTTTAATTCCTTTCATCAATGATAATGAATCACTTCTGTTAGCATATGGTTACACACCATGTGTCTGACTATACTTTTGCCCTCTGAAAAATTATCTGAAGAGCTATTTACTGAAGTTTTAGATATGGAGAAATTCAACATTAAAAATTATTGATGCCCACCATTATCTGTTTGCATACACACTTGGCAGGCTGGGCATGGAATGTTCACATAGCAGTGGTGGATTAGTATTTTTAAACTATTTCTATTATTGATTTAACCACTTAAATCTGCTGCAAGCAGAGTTTCTGTCACAGCTGTTAATGCAAAAGGCATTAGGAAAATCCCTACTGTGAAGGTGTGCAAAAACGTTCGCACATAAAACGGTGAGATTTCACTTTTCATCAACATCACGTACAACCAAAAATCCCCATTTTTATTCGGCTCAGCTACCTAAGAAACATTAAAAGGGAAAAGCTACTATTTTCTTTTTCTCATTTACTTTAGTCCTGTCTAAAGACCAGATCCTGCAGTCTACCTGAATTGAATAGCATTTCTTTTCCTCAAGTTGTTCCATTAAAGCTAATGCAGCCACTTGCAGAGCAGCGCTGTTCAATGAGAGGAAGGTTATCAGTGTAGCTCTGCGTGATAACAAATCCATCAACAAGATCCTTAAAAATTAAGAAAGTAGCTTTGTCAGAAATTGGACGGGACCACACCCTGCAACACTGTTAGAACAGCTCTTGGCCAATGCAGAGGGCAAATTAAATTCTTAATCAAGTTAAATTAAGAATTACTAAGTAAATAACTGACTTCCAGACAGCATGAATCAAGGATTAAAAATACACTTAGTTTTAAGTTTTGTCTCTCTGCAGCTTAAAATTCATTCTGATAGATGCTGGATGCAGAGTTGTAGTCTAAAACCTACTCTAGAATAGTTCCACACTTAGCACCTCTTAATTTGAATATGCCCTCTATTAATTAGCTCTTTAAAATTACTCCTGTGTAGACAAGCTCTTACAAGGTTCATGAAGGAAACACTTCAACAAGCGTAGTGATCTTCAAATTCATTGATGGGCATTACGTCCTTCACTCATTTTTCATGTTAGTGCATCTCTATTCCAAGTGATTATTTCATTGATGCAAACAAAAATTAACATATTATTGCCGTGAATCAACTTCATTCATTGCCTTGACAACCCTGCACTTCAATTCTGTAAACACTTCAAAACTAAAAAGTACAAAAATTTGGTGAAAAAAATTGCAAAACATAAGCAGTGGGGCTAAGCATCAAAAAACAAGCACTCTCACTACACAAAACCAGACGTATTTCACTTGTGCAAAATAAGAAAGCAAGCTAGTTCTCATATGCAAGTGCAAAAACCTGCCCTGTAACTTCAAAATATCCCTGCATACTGAATATTTGTGTGTGCCTGTGCACTTGGATTAGCCACTCATTAATGTGCTAAATTACTTCAACTAGCTCACCAACATCCAAGCTTCTGTAGCTCTGTTGACTTCAAATGGCATTGAAAGCATCAGTAGTCACATTGCAATGAGGAACATTTCATTACCTACAGACTTCAACAATAACAGTCTGAAAAGCACAGGGGAAACACTGAAACAAGTTGCTGTTTTAAAACATACTATTCTCTTCTGGTTTTATATACAAAAAACCTACGATAAACTTAATGGTTCACTACTAAGCTGCTAGTATGTTTTTTTTAAATCCACTTCATCTACGGGTCCAACTGATAGGTAAAATTTATCCATTGCTGCTTTCAAACACGTATCTGGTAGAACTGTGAATTTGAGGAGAATGTTTTTTCTATTTTAATTGAAAACAGACAAATGACATAAAAAATTAAAATTAACCAAAGCAGAAATGAGATAATTGCACAAACTCACCTATTAATCAGGGAATTTATTATACAGAACTTTGGCCTGTAGAGATCCAAAAGTCTAAGGACACAGCACAAGTTAAACACAAAAATTGTCTGTTTTCATGTAATGTTTCAGTGGTGCTGATCAGGAAATACTGCTTCTGAAAAGCAGTATGACTTAGATTTATAGTGCAGGTGAGGGATAACGTACCCACTGAACCCATGGCTCTATGGGTATGCCACTGTTAGACAGTCCTATTGTTGATTATACTAATTTTCTACTTCAGCAAGCAGCAAAATTTTATGAGATCCACCCCCACAGAAGTTTGTTCCCTGACACAATCTGGTCTACAGTTACAGAAGTTGCTTGCCTTCAGAAGCAAGAAGAAACCAGAAATATTATAACCAAATGTGCTAATCCTAGTGATTCCTCTTCTGCCTCCTCACACAACAATAATGTCAACATGAGGCACTATCATTCAAACCCCACAAACTCTACAGAGAAACAGAAAGAAGTAAATTAAGTTAATGAGTAGAAAGACCATTTATTAGGTATATTTGAAGACAGCACTTGCATGATATTGCTTTGTATCTTTCTGAAACAGTAGTTGGGGTTTTAAGCAAAGGTAAAAACATTGGTAATTACCTAGCTGTCAAACAGTTCCATGGGTGTAAACAGGGACAGAACTATTCATTCCTGTTGGGACCCAAAGCTTAATACCTGTAATAGCAAACACCTGATATTGTACAGAGCACAAAATTCACTATTTCTGTATATAATATTTCTGAACAGTCTGGTCTTACCCTGTAATGAAAATTACTCTCTTGTTTTGATGCTTTGCCCCTCAGAGTAAGTTAACTGAAAGCAGAGCATTGTCCCCTCTGCCTTGCTTCCCCCCAGTTACTTTTGATAAATTTGAGGCATTTAACACCCTGCATCAAGCAGGTGTATTTGTCAGTCATCATTCTCCCTGATGCATTAAATTGCATCCTTTCATTAGCAAATGTTGCCAAACAAAGCAGTACTCTGACAACTTCTCATTTCCAAGCATATTAAAGGCTTACATCTTAGACCAATTTTACTGTTACAGATTTAGATTGAATTTGCCTCAGTATCGTTGTTCCATTCTGGGCTGATGACGAAAGCCGAGCTATCCATATGCTTAACTGCACTCATAAATGGAGCTCTTAACAGTCTGCGGTAGTGATAGTGTTACAGCTGCTGTTTATGGAATTGTTCTCTAATTCTCTTTTCTGTAAGCTGAAATATTTTTTTCTTGGGACTTGCATACATTCTGATAGAGAATGGTATTTTTCATGAAATTACTTGGCCTGCAAACAGCAGCAGAAGGGGAAGGAAAGGCAAATAAAAAATAGAATGAGGTAAAGAAAAGGTAACTGTGTACCCAACCTGAGAAGAAGTCATCCTAAGTGTGATCTCAGACACAACCAAGCTCCACAAAAGGGGCAACAAGTTATCTGAGCACCCAAGAAAGCAACCTGGGCCCATTTGTCTTGTGGTAACCTTTTTCCAGACAAACATTACCTGCCAAATTCCCTGCTAGGGCATAGCCCAGCTGCCTGGCCTGGACAGCACCCACAACATGGTAGGAGACAGTACACAAACCAAAAAGAGATCCACACGACACATTGCTCTCAATATCATGTCAGCAAGGGAAGGATTCAGTTTTGTGAAGAAACATGAAGAGGCAAATGTAATGATCTTTGTTCACAAAGTGATTCCTTTAAGGTAAATTATCCACATCTGGGATAATTCAATGGGGAAATACACAAATCTATACGGGTACCAAAACTTTCAGACCATGTAATTTCTTAATATTCATTGACATGAAAATCTCTCTTGACTTATTGCTTCCTTTTTTAATGTTTTCCCTGGTGCATACACGATCTGTAAGTTGCCTATGAAATTTCTTAGAACAGCATTTTGACTGATAATTTGAAATTACATTGCCATTTCAAATGGGACTGAAATAATATTAAAGTGGCAACAAAGGTTCAACAAATAATTAAATAAATGATTCACTTAAGCTAAACCGTTATGCCTCAGGTTAACAGGAAACAATTGCTGGAAAAACTCCTGTTTTGGTTGGGGAAGGAAATCTTGGAAGATATTACTTCTAACTAACTAAAGTGAGCATGACTAGGTGGCTTAAAACACTTTCTGAAAATTATTTTATAAACACGTCTGGACAAAGAATTCTAACTCTTGAAAAGAAGTCTTAAAATCTTTATGGAATTGTTTCATCTGATTGGAATGCTGCTTTCAAAACTTGCAAAAATTTAAAAAAAAATAATGATTAAAAAAAAAAATCACAAAACAGGACTTTTTTTCCCCCTCTCTCTGCTGTATGTACTGGCCCCCTCTCCTCTTCACTATACCAACACAGAATTTTATCTATTTGGATGTAAATACATTCCTTACAGGTGACGATTTCTTGTGGCTTCCCTGAAATTATGTCTGTGACATATCTGAATCAGTTATATATCTCACCACAAGTACCACTTGGCCAGAAGTGATCAGCCAGTACTGTTCTGCAAGTATAAACACTGATATTAGCAAAATTGTACTTTTCTTTACATTGCAGCACAGCTGACAGAAAGGTTATCTGATATTTGCAAACTGGTTAAAGCCCCTCACCCTATCACTGCTACTGTGATTTGTCAAAAGGCTATAATGATAGAAAGACCTTCTGTGTGACGCAGGGAAAGTACTTTAATCATTTATAAGCTGGTCAATGGGGTTTAAAAGCAGTCAGACACATTAAAATGTATCTGAGAGAGGAGCTTGAAGTTAATTTTCAATTGATTCTGTCTAGCAAATGCCGCTTAAATAAGAATCTGAGTGTTTTTTTTTTTTTCCTCTCCCTCTTCCAGAAGGCAAAAGCTTAATTAGGAGGATATCATTCTGGTTTCCATCTCTCAAAGTATGTAGTTGCAACATTTCAATAACCATTTCTACATGTGTACTATACTTGAAGTAACTGAAAGAATTTAATTCCCTACAAAGAGCTGAGAATTATATAACACAGTGCACAAGATAGATCCTAAAAATACAAAGTATCGTTTCACTTAAGTCTATTTTACCTTGGAGATCTAATACTCTTCTACTGAGAAAGAACAAGTTAGGAAGAATCAATTTCACAATTTTAATACATAAAGAAAAAAAATAATCTCCGACTACAGCCTGAGAGGTTGCTTGAGAGGTTGGAATCATATTGATTTTGCCATTTTTCACAGGAGTGTGATATCAATTCTGTCTGCAATTATTTTACATTACTAATCAGCTCATTACAAGCCAGTAAAACAGTGCTAGTTTATGGTACAATACCAGTAAAATTTTCGCAATGTCTCAGATAAATATTTTTCTGTCATTTACGATACCTACAGAGGCTCATCTGTAGATCTGCTTTATTGGTAATGATATAGCAATCAGAGACAGCAAAACCATGTTGCACGTGAGGAAATACAACATTGACAGAAGAGGAGATGTCTTTTGGACTGTAAATGAAGCCTCTGTAAAGCCACAAGGAACATCCAGTTAAAGGTGCTTAAATTGAATACGTATTCAACTAGAAGCCTGGTTTTAGTAGTAATACTGTGTGTCTTAATTCTGGGTCCATAACATACAAAACTCAGGCACAGCCACTGGAACTGTTATCTTTAACAGAAATGCCAAGACTGTTAGCAATAAAAACATGACTTATGACTGCAAGAGGCACACGATATGACCCTTCAAGATCCACAAAGCTTTCAGAGCATTACATTATAAAACTGTAAGCAGCATCTTAAGATAGTTGGACAAATTTAAAATTTCTTCATAAATGTATAATCCATATAGTGCAGATGGGTTTTGAAGCTTCAGGCATACTTCAAATATACTGAAATTTTCTATTTTGTTTTCCTGCAGTACTATTTTCTCCATAATAAAGTATGCTATCATTTAGAATACAAAGAAGAAAGAAAAAATGTTATATTGGGTTCTTGTTTATTTCTATAAATCATAAAAGTTATTGAAAAAAAAGCCTCTTGAAATTTATTTCAACTACTGACACAGAACATGAAATGTAAGGACAAATAGTCTACCACACAACTCTTATTAGAAAATAAAGCTGCTGCTTTTTTTTAATATATAATCTACTCACGACAAAATACTAGTTATGATTGCAGAGTCCTTTTATAAAGCGTGATGCTTGTATTCAGAATTTTCAAGAAGAATTACCCTGAGGCATTAACGCTGATAATAAAACTTAACCTCAGTTCTTTTCCATGTATGTTGAAGTTCTTAAATACCTTTTTCAGCATGTACTATTTTTTCTTCAGCACATCCAGAACGGTTCAACGTAAAGCTCATTCCCAAGCAGATAAAGACAGGTATTTATCATGGGAATTACATACAGCCTCAGTAAAGGGCATTTTTATCAGTTTAGGCTGTGTATTAGGCTTGTTTACACCACACTAACTGAATGTCAATACCTTTGAACATTCACATAACAACTTAAGGTTTTATAGTAAAATGACATTACCTTTTTCATTCCTTCTTCCAGCTTTTACTTTTATTATTTTTACAAATACTTTACTTGATTTCACCATTCTGCTTGAATGAGGCGCATAGCGAGGAACATCTTGTTTTCCATCAAAGTAATTCAGATGCCAAAACCATTCATCAAGTTCAAATAAGCATCCTAACTCTTAAAAGAAGATACAAACCACACCTTTTCAATCTAGCACATTGCTATTATGGACTTCAGACAAAGGCACTAAATACAAAATCTTAAGAAGTTTATCACTAGGCATTTCTTTGGAATTTCTGATCACGTACCTGCCACTATTAAGACATACTATTATTGTGCCATGTAAGACTGTAACTTCATGTTTTACAACACTGTTATATATTTTAATATTGTGAGATTATCTGCTAGATATCGTCCTTATAGATATTAGGCAGTGTATTTATCATACCTAAATGCTTCACAGTTACCAACCTTGAGTATACTTTTATCAATATATACAAGTGATAAGAAATACAGAGTACAGCAGAAATTCAACTGAGAACCAACATTACCATCTATTTCAGAGTTCCTAATATTTTTATCCATTATGAAAGCTGATTTGCTCTGAAATTAAATATTTATCTTGGATAGTCTACCTCACAGCAGTAGCCCTTCTAAATGCTCCTCAGAAATACTTTCAGATATTATCTCACTCTCCTTCCTCCTTTCTTCTTTCCTTCCTCTGTTCAATTCTAGGCAGAAATATTTGTTCTTCCTTTTCTGTGCTTGGTGTGGACAGACTGCTGATGTGAAGAATTCCTGTTCTGTATATTATACCATGCAGGAGGCACCCTGATGTTTTTCTAACACTGAACTCCATTCAGCGCAGCAGTACAAATAGACTAGCTAAAATACCACTGCTTAACCAAGAAAGGAAAGTAGGACTACGGTAACGGTTATGTTTAAACTTATTTATGCTCAATATTCAGAGAGAAATATTCAACAATCTAAGGAAGCCCTGTATAATATTATGTCATTAGCTTCCTTTTAAGAAATAGACAGTACTTTCATCTTTGCACAGAACTTAAACATTAAAAAACCTGCTGCATAAAAAAATGCCTTTCAAAGACTGTTCACATTGTTGTGAGGGATTGAAATATCACATTTACAGTGTAAATAGATCTATTCACTAAACGTACGGCTAGTAACACCCACACTTACCAACTATGCCCAAAAAAAAAAGATATTCTTTTTTCCACACAAGATTTTCACAGTAAATGATATATTTGTAATTTTCACATTTTACTGACTATCTTAGACCTGATTTCTCTCACTGTCCTTTGCACTGTAAATCTTAGAGTACACATCTATAATTTAAAAGGCACAGAGCACGCACACAAGTGATGCACAAGAGAGTAATCCTCACTCGTCTTGCCACTTAACATAAATACACCAAGATCCTGTTTGTATGACGTACCTTAGTTCTCTGTATAGCACCATGACAATGTAATTGTACAACAAAGAGACCAGAGAAACTTAATTCTCTTCAGATCCATCAAAAAGGTCATTTTAACTTGATCACAGTATATTGACTGGAAAGTCAAAGTTGGTCAGGCGTAATGCTAACCAGACTTCTCTGTGTTGCAACCATAGAAAACCGGCACTCTTTAGACTGATCTATGATCACATTACATGATCAGAAATAATATTTTTCCATAATCGAAATAAAGACTACAGTCTAAACACAACAAGCAAACACCCTGGGCAGCAGCATTTACCTTTGCCGTAAGCCTGCCTTATAATAAAAAGGAGAAAAATCAATTTTGTGTTGAGAGGTTGGCACACGGTGAATCAATTTTAAATAAATTGTGATATTACAATAGCTGCACCAATGTAATTCATCAGCATGGCCAGCACAGCTGGAGTCAAAAGAACAGACCATGCCTACGATCGTATGGCAAAGTACTGTCATCAAACACACACTCCTGTGAAACCGTGAAATGTAGACAAGGAAGATCAAGTTCACACTCCCAAAAATACTCAGCCTAAAGTCTCTTAAAAGAAACCAAATTGTCAAGGGGCAAGAAAGTCCTCACAGGAATAAGGCGATACATTTTCCCAGTGGGAAGAAGAATGTTCCAGCAATCTGGGCTAGTCAGCAGTGTTCACAAGGAAACAAAAAAAAAAAAGACTTGTTAGGTAGCAAAGTTCTCAAGAAGCTGGTAAGAAGTTACCAAGGCTAGCACACACAGAAATTGCAGAAGCCCTCCCAATACCTAGTGACTGTGTGGTAAAATGGCAGATGAAATATGAAGTATAAGTCAATGAGGAAAAGAACCTTAATTTTACAATTAAAGTGTGGGCTAAGCACTATTAGCAAATAATGAGCACTTGGGGTTGAAACGGATCCATTCAATATTCCACAACAAAAAGATAAATCAAAAGCTTAGAAATCATAAGAAAAAAAAGCTACTAAATATCCACGTGCAGTCATATCCTAAATACTGTTTTTTGTTTCCCCATCTCTAAAAGACTATACATTTCCTAGACACACAAAAAGGTACAGAAGGGAAGGAAAACAAACTAAAGGTGTGTGGAACAGTTTCAGGAACAGCTGTATGTACATGTGTGCATATGCACATGTTCATATATATACACATGCAAATAGTAAAGAGTCTCCTGACTAGAAGACAGATAACTGAAAAAGGATATAACAAAGGTCTGTGAAACTTTACCTAGTTTGAAGAAGCAATGATCAGCAGATCATGTCCCTGCAAATGAAAGTCTAGTGGCAACAGAAAAGAATTGATATGTTCAGTATTAAGAAAATGATTTAACTTCTTCACACAATGTACAGTTAAGTGGCACATTCTGCCCCTGGATTCTAGGAATGCTAAAAAATACATATATTCAAAAAAACACATTAAATTAGCAAAAGAAAAATCTGTCAAAGGCTGTAAAATACACACACACACAGGGTAAATGTAGTGCAGAAAGTCTTTAAGTCACAACACACGGGAGTCTGGAGAACATTCTGGGGAATTATCACTATGTCTCTACCCTACTCTTCCACAAGCATCCACAGTAAGAGGGCAGGAAGCCTTTGGTATAACAGAGCTGCAAGGCTAGAAATTTAACTCATTTCCCAAGTTGAAATACAGACAACCGTTATTGTTTCTCCTTAATACATTCTGTGATAATTCAAGGAAACAACTTCATACAATTAAACATGGTTTCACGTTCCTTATTCTGTTTTTATTTACAATTCATATGTTCATATATCTGTGCAGGCAGGGCTGCCCACTTCTTACCCAAATAAAGCGGAAAAATGGAAGGTCTACAGCAATTAGTCAAGCTACACTGCCAGTACTTAAATGAACCATCTGTTCAAAGGTATATAAGACCAGAGTGGTTTTGAGCCATAAGGCAGCTCTCTCATTTCTGCAATATCTATCTGTGATTTGGCAATATCCATCCTTGGTTTGTAAAGTTTATGTGTGTTGCTGTTTTGTAATTAAACATTAAAAGGGCACTAATGTCATCCCTCTTATATCACGCAAAGATGCAATTCTGTCATAGGTTTCCTTTGCTTTACAGGGATCTTGGTTTTGGCAGAGTGAGAATGTACTTGAACACTTAAAACAGTGTGGGAAAAGCCACTCAAAAAAAAATTCCAGGATGTATTGTGAAAGCTGTCCTGTAAAAATTAAGGTCAAGACAACGGACTTAACAGTATTTCACCACGGCACAATGAAATTCTTCTTGAATGAAGAAATTTGACCCTGTCTTACTGCTCGACTACAGCTTTTATTTTGGATGGAAAGGGAAAGCAGAGGGTAGGAGATTGTTTTTCATCTCCTCAAAAACAGATCTAAAGCCTGACTACCTCCAGCATCCAATTCTGGAAGTATTTTATTAGTACATCACTGACATTTATATATGCCAAGACTGAACATGCTCATCATGACTGTTTATTAGACAAAAGGCTACTAGTAGAATGATAATTAATCAGTTGGCATTGATTGAAATTCTTGATGAAATGAAGCGTGAGCTGTTGAAAAATAATTGAATGTAATCATAAAATCCATGAATCATCCACAGAAAGCACATTTATTAAACCAGAATTCATAACTAAGATATTTTGTCTAGCTGTTTTTCTCCTCTTTGGATTCTCTCCTGTTGAATAAGAGAGCCAGATGTTCCTACAGCAAATCTGAAAAGAACAAACATCAGTTAAATATCCCATGCAATAGTAGAATACGAGTTTTAATATGTGTCTTGTTATCAAACTCCAAGAGCTTTTATGAAGCACAAAACTAAAACTTCGTATTTGCCATGATAGTTCAGGAAAAGCAAAACACTTAATATTTATTAAAAAAAAAAGTTAGTAAAACCATAGCATCCTTCAAACAAAAGTGACCAAAGTAAGTTTTCATTCTACTATAACTGAAAAATTTAAAATTAACTCAGAATACATCTAGCTATTCTTTGTCAGTACCATTTTCTGGTGGAAGAAATACATAATGCAATGTTACAATTTCAAAAGCATTGACAGAGGTATCCCTTTAGATACAGAAATTAAGTTGCCAGTGAGGGTTTTTTTAATCTATCATTAACTAAATGCTGATACACCCAATTGGATGACTAAGACGCTTAGTATTAACAATTGCAGATCATATTATCGTGAAACAGGTATTTGAAATTTGGGATTGAGTTCAAAGGTAAACTCATTTTCTGAAGATTACAATCAAGTAATTTTATATAAATTGTGCTTTTAGATTTCCTGAGTAACAATCAGCGCAACCATTCTATGAATGGAATTAATTTCCCCTTACACTGAACTTTTCCCTGACAGAAGCTAAAATATTTGTATTACAGGCAAAATTGTAACCAATTTCTGTTAGATTAGACAAAAATACATCTTTAATCTTGTAATGTTATATTAAGCAAACTAAAAATTTCAATGTTTTAACAGAATTTCAGTAAGAATTTTTGTTTCTGCTCACTATCTAAAATTAAAGTCTTTAAAAAAAACAAATACCTAGTTTAAATGTGTCATTAATACCATGAAGATATGAACAAATATACAAGGTATTGTTTTATCTGTCAAACCACAGAAACATGTATCTGAAGCACACAAATATTTCTGTTGCAGCGGATCACGTGTATCAGAAAATCTTACTTATATCCTTCTTCTCACGTCCACAGAGAGCAGCAAGTAGTTTAGCAAGTCATAAGAACAATTCTTCCTTCAAACAGCATGTAGTCACAACGTGAAGTTGCAGGTGAGACTAACAGGTAAACAATGACTAAAAACACCTTTCTATTTCCACATGACGTTTCTTCTGGATGATGAAATACCTTCTTTATGCAACACTAGCACCCATGTTCACTACAGCTGGTGCTACACATTCCTTAATTGGTACCACTTATTCATGGCTAGCCCAAACAGGAAGGCTAAATTATGCAGCATAACCTCTGAACTCTACAAGCATTATTTTAGCATCCATCTGGCAACACAAGCAGAGTACTGACCTCGTTCTCCTGCAAAAATATCCTTTGCAAAAGACCCTGTGGAAAAAAATATGGTCATTCTAAATGCTAGCTGAATAAGTGGGAAGGAGGGAAAAACACATTGTGCAAAAATTTCTGCAGCATATGATTTCACAGCCACCAGCATCCTCTTCTCTATAGGATATCAGCATTGCTCTAAAGGCATTCATCAAGGATGTGTCAAAGAATATGACCAGGAGTAAGATAAACTGGTTGCACTATCAGACTTTCAGCCTCTGTTTTCTTGCTAGTACTGTTTTCCTGTGTCAGTAGTACTTACTAAAGAAGTCCTAATCTTACATGTTACAAAAGAAACAAATAAAAGAGCATGGGGCAGGTTTTAATTATTACATTAAATACAAAACACCACAGTAAGTTCATTTAAAATACAGTTGAATTCTACCAAGGTAAAAGAAAGCACAAACTTAAAGTATCAGTAAATCAACTAAAAAAAAAAGCTTTTAAAGAAAAATCTTCAGGGTTTTTTTTACATTAAGTTTATGTTGTTCAGCTGCATAATTTCTTGCATACCCTCTCTATTCTGATGTGTGTATAAACCTTTAAATAGACAAATATTGCCATTATGGCATTATTGTAATACTCAAAAAATATCTAAATTAATACCTAAGATATGACACCCATAGAACTTAACAAATAAGTTGTTAATTTTTGTTGACATGGATTTTCCATCTCTGCAATTTCTCTGCCAAAGAAAGAGTGATTACATTGAACTTGAAGATCTGATATAAGGCAGATTTGAGGGCAATCTGCTGCTTTTGTGCCATTACTAAACCAGCCACAATGGCAGCAGAAACAGTGTAGCAGTCACCAAAATTTTGCTGTCATTTAGACATTTCTCCGAGCAGAGTGGTATGACAGAGCGACTATTGCCATCCTTGACAGAGTATCTACAGCAAGAAGATAGCACAAGATGAGCATAGGCTCAGCCTGCATATTACAGATAAAGACAATACAAATGCAAGCTCTAAGAATAACCTCTTGTAGAATTTTATCAAATAGACTTTGTTTCTATGTATTATTTATCCACATCTACATTTCAGCAAAAATGGCCTCATTCAAATTAATTGATGCTGTCCGATGGCTATTTGTTAGAAATTAGTATTGCACATACCCCGGTTTATGTTATATTCTAGCTTTGTATCATCACAGGTATCCAAGTTGGGTTATTTAAAGTAAATAAATAGCAAATATAGAGTTTATTTACTTAGTTAAATCATCAGATAAATGCATTGGGGTTTTTTGCAGAAGCCTGAGTAACTAATATACAGCTTTTTTGGTTCTTTCCCTGCTATTATTTCTGAATCGGTGCGTTTATTTAAGATGGAGTGCTCTACAATGTTAAAAAACAAAATGAGATAGTTCAGAAATTAAACATTTAACTTGTGGAAGACGCTGCTATACCTAGAAGTTATGAGGATTTAATGAAGGTCCTCATAAAGTTCTTTTAGTATGACTACAGCAATTATTCCTTTTCTTCCTCATCAGTGATCTCCCATTTACTTCCACATTCTGTGCATAAAACAAAGCAGCCCAGTCCCGTAAGCAGTAGCAAAAAAATCCTTACAGGTAACCTCATTGCCGCCTTAATAGTCCCTGTGAAACTCCATTGCTCAGCCCACTCTCATGTTCCCTTCCTGCCCCACCACAGGCAAGAGATAAATGGGGTTTTACCATGCTTCGAGTTTATTCAAGCCAGAGAAATGATGAAGCTGCAAAGTCATCTATTCCAGCTTCTGACCAACTATACCTGACGTCCCTCAAGAAAAAAGCCTCAGCTATGTCCAACATCGCTCAATTGTTTGGTTGAGACAAGAAAAACTCTGGTTGCATAGCAGGGGAAAGGAGGCAGCACTGATGAGTTTAAGGAATAGTTCTTGTAAAATTAGAACTCCTAAACATCAAATTAAGGACAGACGTAAGTAAAAAATTAAATCCATATTTACGGCTTTTGAAGAACCCATATTAGAATGAAATTGTTAAATCATATATGACTTATATTCATGACTATGTTCTGATTTCATACGGTGCCAGTGTGCACTAGCCTAGACACTGCACTTGCCTTACGCTTTGCTAGGAAGAGCGAGGAAATCTCTGTGGATTTTGCTGCTTAGCTTACCATGTAAGGTACAGCAGCGCAGGAGGAAAGCAGGGAGCAAGTACTCCTGTGGGTACAGCACAGACAGAGCACAGATGATTATGAGAAGACAAAAGCTAGAAGAGGAGAAACAGAGGAGCTGCACTGTGTGCTAAGCAGAGCAGAGAGACAAAAGCTCAAAACAGGAGGAGGAAGGGATTTATTTGCTGCAGGCTATGTCAGTAGCATGTATGTAACCTTTAACTGTAAGACACGAATGTTAGATATATTCTGTGTGTGCATGGTTTCACTATAGTATCACAAGTGGGTTAATTTAAGGAAAATATTGTGGAGTTTTAAAGAGGAGATGACTACCACACAATAACTCTTCATAATGCCTGCATGTGTCGAAATACTCTGCATTTATTTCAAGTGTTCCTCTCCCTGCAGCAAACATGCTGCCTTTACTTGGTGCTTTTCCCCTCCTTTCCTGCTCAGCTTTTCTGTACCTTCCCACAACTGGCCTCCCAGTATACAGCATCATATCTTCCCTCATGTTTCCTCAGGCTGCTCTAAAATGGGGTAATATACACAGTGCAGGAAGAAGCCTGCTCTCATTACATTATTTCCAGCCTGACGATGGACATCTGGAAATGAATGGATCTGCTGTAACATCACACAATACCTTCAGAAAGCCTTATGTATTTCTCTCCAAATAAGACGACAAACTCCTACTGCGTCCTTCCAGTGCACGAAGGCTAGCAGCCCCAGCCTACCCCCCTCTGTTTTCACATCAACCTGAACCGTATTGTAACACTGCTTCTTCCTTACAGAGCAAGTATGACCCAAATGCAGTTTCAATTTTTACACTTCTAAAAGGAACCAATGTCATGATAAAAACTGCATACATCTCATCATCAACAGGGGCAAATATAAGCTGTGCTACTTGTGTTTCAAACAGTATCTATGCACAGCAGATCAAACAGTAGGAAAGGATGTTTTTCTTTCCCTGTTTGAGAGACCAAAATGGCACGTAACAATGCCCAACTGCAAAAATATCATCCTGTGTTTTCTGGAGTGCATCCTGTAGCGCTTACTCTGAAACAGCTCTCAGTGCTCACAGGATGCAATTCCCAAATACAAAGTATGGGCTTCTGCCTCTGATGGTTATGAGTGCAGCCTTAGTAAGGTTTGCCTACCATGTAATCTTCCCACAGCTGATTTGCTGCACAATCATTCAAGGTAATGAAGTCAGTCCTGACTCCATGCTTACAGCAGTTGTAAAAGCCGCTGCCTCCTTGATAAGGGTATGCCCTCCACGTGAAGTGAAGGAATTCTGCCTCAAACCACTATCAAGGTCCTCCTGATGAAATAAAGGAATCCTTGCTGTTGCTGAAGATTATCTGCTTTCAACTTAGCTCAAGTGAGGATTTGTACAATCTTTACAGGTGTCTTACAAACTGCGAAAGAAAGTTGTTTTACAGAGTTGATTTTGATCATATTTAAAAGTTTTAAAAAGGGGGGGGGGGCTAGGCAGGCGACAAAGAAGCGGCCCCTGCCTTCAGCAGTGATCATGCATAACAAACGATACTCTTGTTTAAACAAACGCAAAAGAAGGTATGACGCTACCTTAGCAATAACAATGTGGTTATTATTTTTTCTCCTTTTGTTTTGAAGAACAGAAATGGAAAATAGTTTTTTTACAGCCAATGAACTCCAAATCAGAAAAAACAAAAATCACACGGTCAATACTATTCATTCAGTTATGCATTTGACTCAAAAACCAGAGAATTTGTTCCTGACAATGGCAGATCAGATTATGAAAATAAAAGGCCTAATTTCAAACTTTTTCTCTTTATAAATATATTGCAAGATGATAACTTTCTCATGTATTTTCTAGTGGTAGCAGCACTGCTCCCAGCAAAGCAACGGAAGCTGCAATATTAAGCTTGTTGCTTACTCATCAATTTTCACGTGAGAGTCTCACTTGCAAGTGGCCCAGTCACAGAGAAGATGTTATTGTAATTAATACTTCTATACCCAAAACAATGTTAACTATTTAATTAGTAAAGTACTTCTTTCTAACCAGGTATTTTCAACTAGTGGGCCTGACAGAACTGAGCGTACTCTTCTGTGCACAGGTTTGCTCACAGGTTGTTCACTGTCAGATAATTTCAATTTGAACGTTTTAAGCTGACTGTATCTCTAAATACAAATTCACAGTTCCTTTGCCAATAAGAAGCTGATATGAAGCACTGAACTTGTTATCAAGGCAATGAGAAAGTTGAAGTCCCACATCTAGTTCTCAATTTCAGTCATATTTTCTCTCATATTTCATTTTTCATTCCCCAGTTAAGTGAAGCAACACTGAGAGTGAAACAATATTGACAATATCCACAAATGTTTGGAAAACTATTTCTATTCTTGAAAATAGATATTTGTTTTTGTCTGACAACCCTGCATGTTTTGGTGATAGATGGATAAAAAGAGAATTAGATGGACAAGTAAACTATTAATAGCCAAAAGATTTTGCTTTTAGGGCTTTGTCTACCTGCCAGGTAATTTTCAATCCAGGATCCATGCATGTAATCAGCATGGAAAGGGAAAATTTTAAGTGTCTAAAGATTCCTTAGACTTACTTATCTCCTGCTACCTATCTACCTGAAGGAAGGTCCTTCTCCTGTTCCAGATGGGAGTAGAAGGCCCCAGACTTGCACAGAACCCCTGCTATATAGAATAGGATGTGCAGTTAGAGACCAAAAGCAATCTCCCATAACAATTTAGCTCTGCAGCAAAAAATCAAGCTAGAATGCCTGTGTAGTATTGAGAATCTTATTCCTTCAGTGCATTCAAGTATCAAATTAGTTCAGCCTCTAAAGGTAGTGGTCACTGTCACAGTAAAACTGCTGAACAGGGTCAGCACATGAAGTTGTTCTAATGCAAATAATTCAACAAACTGGCTACTTCTTTACAAGAAAATACGTCATTTTAGGAAATTCCACTATTAGCATAGTGCCTCACTTATCCTAATATTAATCTAGAAAAGACTCCTCATTTCAGGTCTCTCTGGATTGAGAAATGCCAGTCACTAACTCAGCTTCTGATCCATTTTGGGCAGGTGTTTTTTTAGCAAGAGCTAAACATGTCCAAAGGTTACAGCATTTTAACGATCCTTACTCAGCTCTGCTGCGACAACAACCAGAGTATGAAATAAAAGCTCCAGACACTCTTATTAGCACATATATTATACCTGCTACATTTGCAAAGGACTTAAAGTTTTCTAAAACTGTCAACTTCTGCTTTTTGTGTCATTGTGTATTCTGCTGCACAAGACTATATAGTGCAGCAGCGTCAGACATGCAACATCAATTCTAAATAAACAGAAGGTCACAAAGCTCACATTCTCAAAGCTGTTACAGAAATTGCAGGCTTCATTCGATCTCAAGTCCCAGCGCTCACTTAAAAGCTCTAACCATATAATTAAATGTAGGTCAGCTTAAAAGTGGACAATTCTTTTCAGGCTTTATACAACGCTCCTCAGTAAAGCCTTCAGCAACTCTGTTCTTTTATCTTGGAGGGCTGACGGATAGTTGTCAAAACCAGGGTCTTCCTGGTTTTAACGCAGAGAAAAAAGGTCCAACAGTGTAGGAGGAGATGCTTAAAAGAGAACAAATCTCTAGCTTGCTTTCTTCAAAGCTAGAATGCCTCCCTTGTCTGAGACATACTGAGGACAAGTTTAACGCAGGGTAACTCTTCTATAGTCTAACAGCCTTACACCAATGAGTATTTTGACCCAAACTGTCTGAGACATGCCTGGAAAAATAACCTTCTATTTTCCTCGTGGTCCTGCTGCACAGAGGGAAATCTTTCTTGTCACTCCCTCTAGCTCTCACATCTTAAGTTTTGTCTAGAAATTCTCCCCTGGCTTTCTTCACCTCTATTAGCCATTCTTTATAAGGGCAGGCCAGATTAGATTGTCCTTTGCTCCAGCGGATTTTACTCAGATATATTCTACCATAAGTATTAGAAGAACCTGGCCTTGTTTTGTGGACTCCTAGTATGAGTCCTTTTCTAATCAGAACACAGAGAGGCTATCATAATAAATCAATTGCTTGACTTGAGATAGGTATGCTTGGACAGGTTTTCCACTTTTACTGTGTGTTTTGAAAGCTAAGTAACACAAAATGTATTCAAACTATTTGCCTTAAAGAAAAACTCTTCATGGGAGATGAGGGGGTATTGGAGACTGGGAAAGCAAAGGAGAACAATGAAACTCTAACATACAGGTAGAAGAAGCCCACTCAGGAAGGGAAATATTGTCGTGTAGTTTTACAAAGCATAAACCAGCTCATTTTTCAGAGGCTATATTCCTTTTCAAATTAGGTCTATTTCAGTCTCAATGGAACTTGGCTCATCGAGGCTTTTGTTCAATAAGCACTACTAAATCCACTCTATAAAATAAATGGTATCATATTCATTTGCCGTACTTCTACATGTGAATTTAGGTACGTTAAATACTTTTTAGTCGTTATACTATCCTTGAAACTGTTTCAGTGTGAAAACAATATACTAATTTAAATTCCCTTTCACAGTAACCTATACTTTTTCCTTATCTTTCAAAGAAAAAAAAGCAATGTGCTCTTAGTGTTAAATATTCACAGATACTCATTATCAGTCTATTCTAGGAGACATCTACACATCTTAATCTTTTGTTATGAAATCAATCCATAATTTAATTACTGAAGATTAAAGACTGCCTAATCTAGCTGTAATTTTTTTCAGTGTAAAAACAAGAGAAACACTGCACCATTAAATAAGAGAATCCAAATCACGGCAATAAGTAAGAAACATCATTCAAACCAAAACAACAAAAAACATTTAAATGGACCCCTGAAAATCTCATATTTAGAAAAATTTTCTACTTCAGATGTTTCATCACTGTGCAGTATGAAAAAGCATCTTCTACCTAGTTTAACATTCAGCTAATTATCATACCAAGAAAAAAAAAAACAAACCAAAAAAACCCCCAAAAACCACCACACAACACACCCAAGCCACCAAGGTCCTTTGTACTGGACAATTTTCATTTCCACAAGGAATTCCTATGTAATGGAATTATTCAAGATATTTAGGGCCAACAGATTATTCCAGATAAATGAGCTATAATCAAGAAAAGAATCCAGATTTAAGCACTTGTTTCTCACCCTTTATGTTTTTGCAGGAGATGGCTGTCCTTCCCCAACACTCATAATACTGCATTAAAATTTCCTGCTCTGGATCTATTGTTATTATAGTCATCAATCCACATTATTTCTGCATTACTCCATATACAGACTCCATGTTTTCCATTTATATTGGCATGATGCAAACCTCTGATGTCATCACTAGGATGATTTAACACAGATTCAAACAAACTGCAGCTTAATTTGTTGATTCTTGATAGAAAAGTCTGTTACTTATACAACCGTACAAAACGTAAGGAAAAAAATTGTGTTTCCCACATTTCTGTTCAGGACTTTCCAGAAAGAGGTGCCTATGAGCTTGTATAGGTATGCATGCATCATTTATCTCACCCCTCATAGTAGCCTGATAATCTGGATCCACCAATATAAGCATGTGCACAACAGGCACTCCTCTCCACAGCACTCCTGGGCATCAAGCTATCATCATGCAAATACACTCAAAATCCAGCATCACAGTACATGACTGTTAGCAACAGGAGCACAAACGCGTACATGCCAAAAGCAAGCATGAAAACTCAGTAATAGCGGAGTGAAATTTTTATCCTTCCACTGTTGCAAGTTTTGACAACTTTTATTATTTTAGCATTAGATGCTACCTCCCTCCTCTCCTCTTTTTTTTTCATATTACTATCAAAATACAATATGGAGCTTTCAGCCATTATGAACTTAGGTACAGCAAGAAGTATTGTAAAACCTGTGCCATGAGTAGGATACCTCAAGTATCAGTCTTCCGACTGATACAAATCTTAGACATTTGATACAGGTCTTGAACAATACCTTCTGCTGCTCTCAGAGATCAGTTGCTGGCTCTTCAGAAGTTAAAACCCTTTACATCCCACCTCTCCAGCATACTGAAGACACAGCTAACATTCTGCTGTACCTCACCACCCCTATAGTTCCTCCTTTCCTCCATCACGTGTTGAATTGAAATGATTAAGCTCTCATTTACTTGGTTCCCAGCTGGTGAGAACGTGCTTTCATATTCTTAGACACCTAGAATTGTACATAATTCAACCCACAATTCTGATCAGCCCTTTCCAATTAAAAAAAAAGTATGAATATTGACATGAAAGACACCTTGTATGCTGAGCTCCAATTCTCCTACTTGAATAGACTCCCACTCATGAGTGGATGAGAACAGGTCTGCCAAGCTGGAGCTGGAACTGAAACAATTCAGTCAGTCCAAAGGGAAATACACAATTATTTATGCTATCACACAACAAATATTTAAATAGTTATAGGAATATAGATCAAAAGTTCTAATGCAGGACCAATGCACTGTTTACTCCTCCACCACAAATTATTAATATAACTTTATGAATAGGTACGTTGTCCATTAGCAAGGGTACCTGTGCATAAGTCTTTAATAAAGAAAGCTAAGTCCTCCTTTAATAAAGCAATGAAACAAATTAAAGCCATCACCCATTTCTTCCAAGTTATTATTGCGACTGGAAACATAAATGATGAAAAACTTTCCAATACTGTTTGTAAATACTGAACTTGAATTTCAAAGTTAGGCACTAATCCATGGAAACAAATCGATGCGGAACAGAAATACTTGAGACATATCCAAACATCATGTGAGTAGCATATGTCTTCTCAACTGATATAACATGATTCACAGACTTACAAGAAAAAGCCTTCTTGTATGATGAATATGGGTAACAAATTAAAATATTTTTTATATTACTACTCACATGCTTTCAGTTCTACACTTAAGAGGTCATAGGTACATGCAGAAAATCTCTGAACACTGAGTATTTGTGAATTTAAGTTATCTGAAAGCTGGGTAGCTGGCAAGCCAGAGGTAATGGCAGAGATAAATCTTACTTCTGATCCCCAGAGGATTAACACTGAGGAATGTATATTACAATTTTCATGTCAGAATTTAAAATCTTTGTTTCAACACAGAGCTGAAATTATCAAAAGGGCAGTAAATTAAAGACTTAGATTTTTAAAACCAGAAGGGAAAACCTGAACATTCAGTAGTGAGATGCACAACCCTTCTTGCTCCCCTCTCCTTTTACTTCTTTAAACACAGAATAGAATCTACTACAGTCTGTCATGCCTTTTCTAGTTACGGAATAGTGTTTGTCTCCTTAGACTCATCCCTTTGGCATTCTCCTTGGGACACACTACATCTGACAAGAAGATAGAAACCTCATTAGTAAAATATTTCAATTTGTGGAAATGAAAAGTCAGATGCATAGAAACACAAATGTGAGCTGTATTCTCTGTAATCTAGCAGCCAAGTAAGCTTCAAGGAAATCTCTGAACCAGAGTAACAAGGTAAATGAAAATTAGAAAATTGATTTAGTAACCATTCTTTTTTTCCCCCAGATATCTTGAGATTATGTTCAAAGACAAAGCATCTTTTTATTTACACTATCAAAGTCTTGCATGTGACAACTGTTCTCAAGTCTGGCCTTCGCAGTTGAGTAGAGTTATGTTTTCCTCTGACTATTGCTATCACTTACTCTCTTGGAATCTTCTTAAAACTACTGGGAACTTGATGATTCTAGGAAACTGGTTTAGCGTTAAGCGTTAATAGTAGAAAATTAAATTATGATTAGGTAAATATAAACAAATCATAAACTTTACTCCAGCATTAGCTGGTGTGTCTGCCTGCCAATTTGCAATCAATTTCTAAGTAGTCTCACTGGGCCTTTTGTAAGGCACTACAATTTTCCTAATACACACATCACGTAGGCTGTACGCCTAAGCCTGCCTGACAGTGCTTGCTTCACTTTCAAGAAGTTCCACATTTTTTTACTGCTAATATATATTTGAAAGTGAATTATGAGAGCATTCCCAGGTCACACCGTATCTGCATCAAGGTGGCATCAAAGCCAGCAACAAACCAAGACAAATAGATCATTGTAGGTTCTCCTAGCAGAAGGGTATTATGCAATCCGTTCACATGGACTCAATTTCAGTAGGACATGAGGTGCATTAAAAATGTCTGATTCAATCTTCAATCCTCAAAATATAACGAACACAACTTTGATGGTGTACAAATCAATGACTGATTTACATTATATACACACACTACAAATACAATGGGTGCCACCTACATTATTGATTTGTATAGTTCACATATACGCTGTCTCATCTTAAAAGCTTGAGATTGGTGCGTCAAAGGGGTAACATCTTATTTTACATATATTCTAACTTTATATATTCAATTAGCTTGAATTTTCTTAGAGATTGACTAATTATTCCTTCTGGGGACAATCGAAGACTATCAGCAGGACAAGTATAACATGGGACAGATACAGCAAGTGAGCCTATAGCAGAAGTGGAAACCGCCACTCATGGAAGCCTCTCAGGAAAGGCAAAAGAGAAAACTACAGAGATTTAGTGGTCAAAAATAACTGTACTGGAAGAAAGGATCCATTCTAAAAGGGCACAAAGGTGGGAGGATGATTTATGTGCGAGTCTTACCTTAATCTATTTTAATAGTTCTTTGAAAACTTTCTGCAGTCTACCTCCATGTCTCTCCCTTAGAACCTGAGACTTCACAAGTTTCTGCTTCGCAACATAACGGAAAAAAATTCTACAATACTACCTTAAAGTCCTGGTAAATTTGGGTTTCAATCACAACAGGGAAGAACTTAATTTATTCCCAGGTGTCTTTATAAATACCAAGCTAAAACGAGCACAAGATGCGCTTAGAGAATAGTTCAATAAAATGCGCTTCATATTCCATTCTGCAGGAGTCTATTGATCACTACCAATAAATGACCATTAACAGAATCTCCAATTCTTCAATCCAGCAAAAGCAAGTGTCCTTGCCACTGTAAGTGAAGAATTACCCTGTACCACTCTGTTTGAAGAGCAATGCACAGAAGTGTAGCTACAAATTACATCACATAGTGTTTGAAGGAGGAAGAAAAGGAAAATACCCGATCTCCAACAGAGAGGAATTTCCATTTTTCTTTAAAAAATTATTCACCAGATAGTCTGTCACAAGTATGAATATACCGCAGTATGGCCAGTATTAAAATTACTGTAATACAGCAGAGTATTAAAAAAAATAAAATCTTTTGAAATAGCCAGTTCTATATAATCAAAACAAAATTATCATAAATCAAGATATTTTTTTTTCCCCAAACTATTTAAAAAAAAAAACTTTTAAAAAGTAAAACTAAAGACTCCATTTAGCAGCTTGCAATATTACTGAGGTTTCTGCTTAAATAATGTCTGGACAGGACTATGGATGCCACCCCCCGAGAGCTTTAAAAAGCCCACCAAATAATCCTGCACAACTTTCTCACACTTAACATTATTCCAGATGTATATCACCATGGCCAAGCTGAACTCTATTCTGTATTTATGAAATGTCAGTCAGTGCTACAAATCAGAAACTTCAGGAAGTACTGCTATCCAGCATACCCTTCCCAGTACAAACCACAACACAAACACTTAATATAAAGGATCAAAATAGAAAATTAATACTACTGAATAGTATCGCACACTCCAAATCGTTCATCTTTAACACTATGCAATCACCTTACATTACCTAGGACAGTGATAAAGATTGGAGAGGAAAGACAGCTACCACTGTTTTATTTCTGATTTTAAAGTCTAAGTTTAATTGAATATTCAGGATAAAAGAAAGACTAAAAATGCAACAACCTTCAGTATTTGCTGTTAAGCACTGAGTTTGTCACTTAATACTACTTATCATTCTTGTCTCCTGGTCTAATACCAGTATGACTGACATTTTTCCATTTCCATAACATCAAGTCTGTAACGTTTAAAATATCTTGTGATATACAACACTCAACATTTTCAACTTCTAAGTTAATAGCATAAAGGGAAAATAATGCCTGTGTCATCAGTAACCTTGTATGTCATACAAGGGTAAAACATCCAATGTTCTTTCTTTTTTTAACCTGTTTGATAAATTAAAAATTGTAGGCACTGATCATCAGTTTTCCAAAATTATTTATCTCATCTCTATCAACTGGCTGAAGTGTGGAAACAAGTTTTAGAAATCTGCATACTGCAAACAGACCTGTTACAAACTGGATCCACTCTGACATCATTTGCTGCTGGATGATGCAAGTCTGCTTTTATTCATGCCATGTTCCTCCCACATGAATGCTGTTCTTCACTAACATATCACCAGGTGATAAGCTGGACTTTAGCAATCAGTTCCAAAAGCAAAGACCATACAGACCAGTCTTCCTGCCATCAGTCCAGTGTTTGCTCTTTGAACCGCTGTCAATAAATGGTTCAACTTGAGTTTTCTGGCTTATACGTCAACTATGTGGTTTAATACACCGAGATATGGCACACTAAATACACAAGACTGACTGGCACCACTCATTTTTTTTCATAGCGTAGTAAGTAAGGTTCCTTTGGAAACTAATAAACAACTTCACCTATTTTTCCCCAGAAAAAGAGCAAGAGTGCTATACCCGTTAAAGGCTGCTTTCCTATACCTCCTCAATCCGCTGTAAGTGGTTTATGGCACACTTTCCCTTACCTTATCTCAAGCAGCCTAAAGTAAGGGTCTTGTTTGAGGATGCAGATGGTCAGGACAACAGGAGGAGAAAAAAAATTAAAAAGAAAATTAAAAGAAAAAGATCCTTTTCCTCACAAAGAATTCTCATTTAACCTTCAAGCAGAGGGAAAAGCTTTTTGAGGGCTACTGTAGCAGTGTGCTTCACACCCAGCAGCTTATCCTGTAAGACAGCCATGAGCCTGCAGACTGATATTTGGTCTCTTGCATGCAAATAGGATTTGGTCCTGAGCAGCACCGAGTACACTGTACTCCTGGAGACTTCAAATCGCAAATAAGTGAAACCAGTCTTTTTTTTTTCCCCCTCTTTTTTTTTTTTTTTTTTTAATATATAGTGCTTCTTAAGGCCTGTTTTCTAACTCATTTTCTAACTCATTTTCACATGAATTCTACTTATCTGCACTACTATTTGTCATTCAACATCAAATAAGCCATGTAACCACCTGACACCAGATAACTGCTCCTAAATCTGTTTCCAAACTTTTTTAAAGGGGATAGAAAGCATTTAGAAAATAAAAAGCCTAATAACAGTCTCTTCCTTTCGGTCTACAATCACCTGTGAACATCCTCCTCCTCTGCTTCTCCCTGCGTAACTCAAAATGTGATATCTGTTTCAGAGTAGAAAATCATGTGTAGGAAGGAGGTATTTAAAACATGTGTAGATGCAGCGCTTAGGGACATGGTTTAGTGGTGGACTTGGCGGTGTTAGGTTAATGGTTGGACCTGATGGCCTTAAGGATCTTTTCCAATCTCAAAGACTATATGATTCTGTGAAGCCTTATGCACCTAAAAACATGACCAATACGATTCTTTTTCTCCTCATTCCCCTTCCACCAACTGAGTGTAGCTGGGTGGTGTCTTAAAGGTGCAAATGTATCAGGAAAAATAACTGTCTAATGCTGTTCACATGTGCTAAGCACTACTTTCACATCAAAGTTTTATTTCTGTCTAACAGCAGCAGTTGAACACACACTCCTAGCAAAAGCATCTTCTCAGAGTCTACCTCTGAATACCTGAATGCTGCATTATAAAATCTTTATTGCACAGTGATCTTAGTGACATCAAGAACTAACTGCTACCGAGATGAAAGAACATAATGTGATACTGTTCATTTCAGCATACCAAAAACATGCATTTTAGGAAAATTGGTAGGGAAAGCTGCACCTTGAAACACCATACTAGAAATTAATACGCTTTTCCTGGAAGCATTAGGTAAACAATGAAACTTAAAAAGAAAGTCAAAATGCATTACAAAATAATTATTATTACAAAAATAAATATATAGAAAGGTATTGTGCCTGTTTCAAAGGTGTTCTGTACCTTTCCCTACTGAACTCAGGCTACTTAAATTTATGTTAGCTGAATACCTAACACAGCTTTAATACTTGTAGTGCATTGAAAAAGATTTTTATAATAGATAAAAAAGTCCATTCTTTGTCAACGTGCAGACTCCAGGCACGTTCAGATCAACAGAATTGGCCTTTGTCTGGGATGTGTTTTCAGTACTTACTCAGATATCTATTAAAATTTATGAACACAGAGCAGAACCTCACTATGCCAAAACACAGGACATCTGCATTTGGAAAGTGGTCTTCCCCAAGTTCTCCAGTCTTTATACAAGAGGCTGGTTTTCCTGCATGGTTGTATTTGACAACTCAAGAGTTTCACACAGTTTTGCTCTTTCATATATGCTAACCATAATTTCACAGCATACATATAGGTTATAAAGGTTTTTTTAATAAAGACTTTGCACAGAACCAGGATCCTCTACAAGATACACTGGAGTGTATATCTATTCTGCTTTACTGCTTCCAGCTTAGCCAGGGTGAGATTTTATAAGGACCTTAAGAGGAAAGAAGGTGACAGACTGCCAGTGAAAGCTGAACAAGATAATCTTTTCAGGAATTCCTTAAAAATAAAAATAAATAAATAAAAAAAAAAATCTTCAAAAAGATGGGAGGACATTAAACTTCATAATAGGTTTATCATGGAAGCCAGCTTATTGAACAGGAAAACAAGTTGGAGACAAAAAAGCCCAAAGGAAATCTGAACAAAACTTCCTGTCCCATAGCTAAACAGCTGCCTATCCTCATCCAGGTTATATTTCTGTACTATTTTTAACTACTGGCAAAGCAGTAGAAGTCAAGCACATATTAACATGTAAGCCTAGCTTGCAGCTTTTGGCTTCAGTGACTAAAAAGCTGAACACGTTAGAGAAGGCGGCCGTGTAAAGGCAAGCGGGATGAATGTAGATAGCAGCTCCTCTCCAATGTGTGCAATAACACAGCATTTCTAAGATAGCACTCTGCAGTCACGAAGAAATGGAAAAAATGAGGAAAATCTTGAAGAGCCTGCATCATTGCTGAGCCTCAAAAGCTCGTGAAAGCTTCTCTGGCCCAGCAGCTGTGGAGGCCGTTTATCTTATTGAAATGAGTCTCACAGGAGTGCACTTAAATTAAGTCCCTGAAGTTAACACCATTAGAAATACATTTCCTTGATGATTAAAAATTAAACACACAAGTATTTCAAAGCTTTTGAAATAACTTATAACTAATGAAGGACTAATTGCTTCACTACATGTCTTCATATAATGATGTATAAAAAATTAGTGTCAACTGTCTTATGTCAACTTTTGTGTCAGTTAATTACATGTTTGCCATCAGTCATTCATAGCCACAATTAAAACATAAGAATATTCCTGTAATTCATTTTCTGTTTTAGAGAAAGAGACAACTGAAGGAACTGTTAAAACTTGGTTGACTTTTTTTTTGTTGTTATTAAGCTGACACAATCATTACCACCATCTTAGAAATCAACCCCATGGGTAGTTGGCTAATGGTAGTTATATTGCTGAGGCTCGATCCACCATTAGAAAACTCTGGGTTTTAGCAAGGTAAGTCCACAAATTTCAATTAGTTAATTCTTATTTTTTGAATTATCATGAGTAGTAACTTCTAGTTATTTCTCGGATTAATAAACACTGAAATTTCTTGTGAAAATAAGTCTTGACACGTGAAATTAGTGAGAATTTCCATTTTCATAGAAATAAAGAACAAGCAGGACTGGAGAGGAGGTACCTTCATCACATCTTTTACATTCGCTGCTGATGGGGAAAAATGTCTGCATATCACAAGTATTAAATCAGTATGTAGCAACTGCACAAATGCCATTTGAGACCTAGTTAGTAAGCAAATCCCACATAAGCAGCTGTATTGAATTATTTTAGTTTCTTACAATAATAATTAACTTAATTTTAAAAGATTTTTTTATAAAACAAGAATAAAGACATTACAACAGCTTTATTTCAGAAGCTTCCCAAATACAAATGAGCAATTACAAGAAAAGACTAGTTTACGAGAACTACAGCTGCTGCTCTGTGGCTCCAAATTGAAGTTACTGCTTCAACAAGGCTAGGAAGTCAAATCAAGCTGACATTAAACAGATCCTGGAGAGACAGAGAGAATACCAGGAGCTGTTTCAGAGATAGTCAAGGGATATTGCAATCAGTATCTCAGAATTTGAAGCATTCCCTCCCAACCTCCTAGAGAATGAAATCCTTACCAAAAAAAAAAACCCACAAAAAAAACCCCTACTGAACAAAACACACACAGAACAACAACAGAAAAAATCACTAGACCACAAATGTATCTGCAGATATCAAACTATAGCTGCTTAACTACAGAGTCAAATGTATTTTTCTCAGAAATATCTTATTCTAAAATTTTAGTTAATTTCTGCAAGGAGACAGTGAAGAACAAAACTGAAATGAGTGACTAACTCAAGCCATCTGAAATAAGCAGCAAAACTCCAGGCAAAGGCTTCTCCTGAGCGTGTAAGTCCTATGATTTAACCCTGAAAGAGTGGTACCCTGTCGTACTCCAAAACAAACAGCAGATACATTCAAAATGTCAGAATTATTAGAAGTCCCAGAAGCTTATGAGAAACTTAATTTGATTATTACCCAAGAAAACAGTAGTAATTGGATCCAGCTGCTCCTTAGGCTGCTGAGGATTATTTTTAGAGCAGAGTCCCCGGGGGATCACAACAGGTAGTCACATTCCTGGTCAACTACCAGCCAGCCCGGGAAAACACCACAACTGACACGAACCAGACACACAACACTGCATTTTCACAAGTGATAGAAAGTTCTTTGAAAGGCACCTGCAGCTGATCACAGGAATGCATGAAGGGAGGATGTTTGTTTGAGATTAATAGAATCTGGGTATCAAAAAACTCCTGACACCATTATTAATTATTTTTAAAAAAAAAAACAATAACCCAACAAAAAAAAAAAAACCACAAAAACAAAACCAGCTTTATTTCCAGTTCTCTGTAAGACAGTACTGGTTTAACTAAGAGCGTGATTCCACACAGCAAAGGCATTTCAACGGCAAAGCCACCTCAAGAGTTTTTCGGATCTCTAGCACAAACATTTCTGCCTTTGCTATACCGAAATTCCTCAAATTTCAGTTTGTACATGTCTGAACTAAGTCTATGAAATTACCTTTCAAAGAAAAAACAAAAACAAAGCCAACTCAAAAATATACTTCCTCACCCCCAAACAACACATTGCCCTACCTGGAAGATTAAAATGAAAGAGAAAGGACTTCAGCTGCCAGTCTTGTCAGGCACCAGGGCCCTGGAGCCTGCAGCATCTCAATACAGGCAGGATTTGCAAGACAAACAAACAAGTCAGGCTCCTGCTCCCACACACTCGGCTGCAAGCAGAAGGGCCAGAGTGCAAACCCATCCGCTGCTAAGCCACAGCCTTAACGTCGTCTCCAGGAAGATGAGCCGCAAGACAAGTGTAACCTCAGCCACAGGCAAGGACAACTCCACCCTGTGCCACTAGTGATGCATCAGTCTGGAGCTACACCTACAGTTTGCCATACACAGCAGGAGGTCAGTCAAGCACAGATCCACTTCGAGCAGAGACAGAGCTAAATGAAACACTTTTTCTAAGAGTGTTGATTGCATCCTAACCTTCAGTGGGTTAAGATGAGTGTGACCTGCCTCACTTGAAAGAGTCACAGTGGCACCTCTCACTTCAGAATAACTTCTTGCCTCTTCAGAGCTTTTACAGATTGCTCCTCAAACTTCTGGAGAGTGAATCCTTTTCAACTGCCATTTAATTCCCCAAAATGAACTTGAAATATGACGGACATGAAAAGGAATAATAAATTACATCATATGCAATTGCCAAAAGGGATGCGCAGCCACAGAATCCTACTGCGTACATGCTTCTCTTCCATGTCTGATACTGAATCACACCTGTCCTAGATGGGACACACTCAGTAAGGACAGCCCACCCTGCTCTGCGATTCACTGCTCTACCGAATACCTGAATATACTGAAGTCAACTTTCACAGAAACAGAACAATTTTTCCAAGCTTACAGGAGAGACGCTGCTTCCTATAGCAAGGACTTTAGTCTCTTAACTAGATGGAACAATGGAAAACCCTCTGTACAGGCCCACACAACTCCCAACTGTTTCTAACTGATAAGGCAATAAATATTAGCAAGCAGAGCCTGTTTCACATTTTAACCTATCCCCATTTTAAATCAACAGAAAGCAATTTTATTACCATTTTACATAAAGAAACTTGTGGGCATTAGTTCCATTAGATTGTAAGACTTAACGTTTACTCAGATCATTCTCTCTAAAACATGATCTTCACCACTACGTGAAGTGTACAAGCTGCTCGGCTGGCATTTTCTGATGATACTGAACATGAAACTCTTCAAAAAGAGGCTGAAAAAACCCACCAGAGGGTGGGGGGTGGCAGGTTGCCAGGGCCAGGCAAGGGGAAATCCCTGGTGTAGCTGACTGAACACATGACAAGTTTAGACACTGGCATTTCTCAGTCCACTCTTGGTCATTGTCTAACATGTATTTGTTGAAATAAGATTTTGAAGTCAGAAACCTAATTAGAAAAGCTGTTTTCAGTGCTCCTCTTATTCTTTCCTCATATATTGAATAAGCTTCCCTGAAAAAAAGAGTTTAAAAAAAACATGAAGCAGCTTTAAACATTAAATTCTTCCTCTGTTCTGGGCTACAAATTACTCATTTTACCTTCAAATATGATGTACATTTACTGTAAGGATGCAGTATATAAATCATTAAGAAATATGCTCTTACTTTGCAACTTCGAAATTAAGTAATTTGAATTGCTTTTAGAAAAAACATACCAATTTTTGTTAGTAGGGTCCCATGGAAAATGCCATTTTAAAATTTGCGTGTAAAATCATGTTTCTAAGCTAAGGAGCTGAAGTGATTTTTCTCTTCTGTTTTGCTTATATCTTCCTTCTCACAATACACTATTAGCAACCCTGGCCAGGAGCAGCCCGTATCCACCCAGGCCATGGCCCAACAGGACATCGTAGTGCTACATATGCCCTGTGGACTCGAGAAAAACTCACAGTTCTTCCTACAGCCAGCAAAGCAGCATATTGGGGCAGTTCAGTTCTTTCAGAAGTAAATTTAGAAAAATCCTTTGAAGTACAATCTGACAGCTGCATAAAACCATTTCTTGCAAACAACAAAGAACCATAGTTTAGATGTCTCTAGGAGACAGCAGCAGTCCCAGCCCTGTCTGCAATTTGTACTTGTCACAGAGCAGCAGCGGGGGAGGGCGGGGGGGGGGGGGGGGGGGGGGTGGTGTTAATTCCCTGAAGGGGCACAACACTGTCCTCCTTTTGTTTTTTCTATTGAGAATAGGATAATCTAGAATGGAATTTCAAATAAAAGACACTGGTGACAATTCTCTATTGAAGGGAAGTATCTAAATATCAGAACTTTCATGGATATGAACTCTGATGACTGATGTTGCAATGCTGAAGTTGGTAAGAGTTTTGACATCTACATTCATGAACCCGAAGTCAGATGACCCTCCCTTTGCTCCTTTTTTTATTTTTTTTAGCATGCGAGTCATACCAGTCTTGCCAACAAGAGCTGCCAAAGCAGTATGCTGAACCACTACTAGCTCTACAAAGAGTCCTGGAAACTGTAGATACATTAATCAAAGTGGGTTTCATAAACTGAGAATACAAAATTGAGGGAGGGGAGAATAGGCAAATAGATGTATTTGATTACTGCTTGACAAGTTAAGAACCTTATGACACCACAGCCAAAATCTCAGAGATTAATCCATCTTTGTAAGAAAACCAAGGAAAGGCGCTCCTTTGCTCTCATTTATAAAACTGAAGAGATGTTAATAGTTTATGCCATTAAGATGAGAAGCCAAATTCAACAGATTTCAAAAAAAAAAAAAAAGCCAGCAAAAATTTCCCTTGTGGCTACCATTGGCTTATGTCACCAGGTAGCAGGTACAATGGAAGCACTATGTTTCACAGGACTCAAGATGACTGATAGTATTTTCAGCTCTATGTCATCTAACGCTGCTCAGTGCTTAGGCTGCATGTTGGAAATTGTTTCCAGTGCCTTGCAGTGCCAGAATATCCACAAAAGCTGCTCACATGAAAGTGAAGTTATGAGTCAAATTAAGAGAAAAGCACTTACTATATAGCCTATGCAATAAACCATGTTAAACTGACATGCAGTATTTCTACTAGCAAAACTTACTTTATTGTAGTGGAGTGACTTACTTTATCTACTATTATTCAATAACTTGAATTTTACTACTACCTATGAATGAAGTAAGAAACAAACAGACAGAGAGATTTAAAAAATTAAGCTGGAAAAATCCCCCAAAATAATGCAGTTTACAGATGTAGATGTTGGGGGGGGGGAAAGGAGAAAATACATTAGTCATTTAATGTCATGTATAAGAATAATGAGATGGAGTTGTGTAAAAATAGATCTAAGAGATCATTCAACTAGCCTGCTTAAAAGTCACAGTAGTCAATACAAGAGTGTCTTGGTTTGAAAAGACAGGTGTCTGTGGAGGAAGGCAGGAGCCTCCCTTGAAATGGAGAGTGCAACCCCCTTCCCTCCAAACTATTATAATTTTGAAATTAACGGGCCTTCAGGCAAAGATATGGGGAACAGGAATAACAGTTCTTTACTAACATACATATATATATATATAACACAAGGCAGGGAAAAACAAACAACCCACTGGTTTACACTGACAGAGTCAGGAATACAACCTGACACCCTGTTAGGGTGGCAGTAGCAGTCCGATAAGATGCTGGCTGCAGTCCTCCTGGAGTGATGGGTGTAGTTCTGTGGAAGCAGCAATCAGGTAAACGAGTCTGGTCTTACTCCGAAGGTCCAGTTGTAGGTAGGTAGCTCTTGTCCTCTGGAACTCCAGTGGGGGGAAAAGCTCCTCTGGGAATCCAGTGGAAGAAAGGCTGCTAGGGTGTTCAAAATCTCCGTTTTTATTTGGCATGGACTGCTTGGCTCCTTCCCCCCCTCCCCGGGCGGAGCATCTCACAATGGGATGGGGAGTCGTGAGGCAGTTCCTTGATGGGCCATTAACAGGAGATAGCCCAGGAGCGAGTTACCGATGGGTCAGGCGATAAGGCATTGTTGTGCCCATTGACAGGAGATAGTCCGGGGGGGGGAGGCAGGGAGCACCGCCCCACCTGGTCTCAACAGCTCCTGAAGATGGTAATAGAATTTTTTTTTTTTTTTTTTCCTTTTGGCACATTTTACACTGTAACCCAGGACAAAGAGTTATCCCAACTTGCTTTGTTTTTAATTAGTAAGTCCTTTCAAGTAAACAGCACCAAATAGGCAATATAATTTCACGTATATTTCATCTGAGAACTGTTTCAAAGACCTGTTTATTGTTAAAGAATAATTTGGTGACAAAGATCAAAATAGAAAACAAAAATAAAAACACATACTTCTTTCCATTGTGATCAGGTAAAACACAATTACACACCATCTCAAAGGTCATCTCTCTCCCCCACCCTGCCCCGCCCCAAAAGCAGCAACCCTCCCAAAAAAATAAGCCTGCAATATTTTTGTGTTCATTTATATACCTGACTACATCTGCTGTCACAATTATTTTGTCCCCAACTCCCTGATGTTTGGAATTACAATCTACAAGCATAAGTACTCAGTGTCAAGGGATGTAATGTCAAAAAGCTGCAGGTATTAAATGATATTTTTTGTGTCCTGCTATCAAAACTAAAATCTCATCAGTACATATATGATTTGGATCCAATCCTGGTGTATCTTTGTCGAGATGAGAAAGAACTGGCCAAATCCTTGCTCTCCTGAATTCTTTAAGGACTTTGAGGTTGATTGCAATGGAAACAAAGAGGCCATAGTCTATTTACTCCAGTTTTAGTCATAGTCTTTGCATACAAATAGTGAGCAAGATGTAGCCTATATTCAAAACTGCCACATTCCCCGTGTTCACTACAGTAGAGTCAAATCTTTTTCAGGCAAATGAACCAGCATTTTACCAGCTTTTTGCACTGATCCTCAGAAATAAGGTGTGTAATTCCTTACGGGAACAAGGTTACTTTTGTACCATAATTTCAAGAGCTACATGGCCCTGCTGTGAGCTAAATCGTCTGTGTGCCCATACTGGTGTTCTGGCACTTTCTGCAGCAGAAAAGTAACCCTAACAACAATACAAAACTGCAGCTCTGCATTATTCCTTATTCCAGTAATTAAGCCTCATCCTTCCCCTTAATAAATAAATAATGAACTTCAGAAATTTAATATGAAATTAAAAGTAAAATGAATACAACCTCAAGGGACATTTCTTCATATACATTTAAGTTTACTGCAACACCAAACACAGACAGCACTAGGAGGACAGTCCCAGTTTATTTGACTAACAAATTATCCTTTTACCAGGAAGGCATATTTGCTTCCAGCAGAGTCACATTTAAGAAAGTCCCCATGTGACACAGTTGTGTGCCCTCATTGTGTGCAATTTCTTAACCTTTCTGAAGTGCAAAATTTGAATCTAAGATTGTTATACTGCAATTAAAATAATTCTAAAATTGCTATCACTCCATATGTGCTCAAGGAAGCAACTTAAAGGTTACAAGGGCAACCTAAGATTTTTCTACTTTTTAACATTTGAGACCTAACTTTTAAAAAACCTGTAAGGCTGCAAAGCAGTTTTTTGACCTTGATGTTATAAAGATAAAAGATTTTTCCTAATATGTATTTAGAGTTCGCAAAATACCTATATTCAAGCTATCTTCTACAGCACGGATTAGAGTCAAGACTCTCGACATTATCTAAATGCTACTGTATTCTACAGATAAATGCTGGGAAAAGCGAACAGATAGCATAGCTCCAAGTATCAGATTCATTTTGAGATGAGAACTCTGGAGCAAAATGCCCAAAAGAAGCTGGAACATATCGTGTTGACAAGTGACAGACACCGATCCAGTACACCGGCTCAGAGACTGGCAATTAAAAGGGCAGACCGCCCATCCAGCTGCTGCCATTCAGAAGACAGAAGCCTAATTTCCAAAGTTTGGTTTCCAGAACTACTTCTTAGAAGCATTCGAAACCCTCTTCAACAACTGAAAAGGAGATGCTTTGAGCTTGGCAAGAAACGACAATAATAAGGACAAACTGCGATTCCTGTTCTGCGAGCTCGTGCGGGGACATACGGTTACACAGGGAGCTGCTTTACTCCGCTGAATTCCCTTTCACAGATGACAGTTTGGGGAACGGCAAGGGAGCTGCTACTCGCGCTGTTGCACAGATGGATGGGAAAAGGACACAGCGGACATCCCATACAGCAAGCTGAATTAGGAGTTAAACAGAGCCAAGAAGAGGGTTTATGGTGTTTACTCCCTCCCAGTAAGGGAAAATAGCTGAATTTTAATTCTCAGGCTGAAAATAGCTGAGTGTAATTGAACATTCAATAGCAGTGCTACCAGATAGCTGCCAGGGCTCAGTCTCTCCTCAACCACACACTCCTGTTTCGCTCACTGCGCTGGGGCTGTGCTGGTGTAAACAGCACAGATACACAGACATCCAGGTTAGGGAAATGATTCGGCAGAAAAAAAAACTCATCAGCAAAATGTTATTGGTTAGTCACCTCCTTGATTTGGCTTAATGTACAACAGTACAAATCCTGTTATCAACAGGTGTGGAAGGAAGGGACAGCATGAGAAAGCAGTAGGGAGAACAGGGGCATGGCTGCTGAAGCCAGAACTTCCATCAGGAGTTATTTGTCTCAGCAGGCTTTAAGCTGTACCCTGCTTAGCCATGCTTGCTCCTGAGCCAGGGGCACTTAATGCGTCTTAACCAGTCACACTGCAAGGCATCACACCTACCTATCATACACCCGGGCAAAGCACACTTTGATGCAACAGAGTATATCCCTGTGGGAGAGGGCAGAAGGCTTTCTGGCAGGATGCTGCAGTAACCTCCACCATTCAGACAAAAAGAACAGGAGACTGCTCCTCTTGCAGGGTCACTAATGAATGGGGCAAAAGTCTGGTTTTTTACAAAGGGCAAAAATAAAACAGACATGACTATAACCTTGAGATTAAATGACATGCAAGCTGAGCAACGCCAAAAAAGTGTAGATGTGCTCTAATTGTTTCCTACACCACAAGCTGGTGTGGGAAAGGTCTGCTAATCCTGTCTGGAATTATTATATTTCTCAAAGAATGTAACTGTGATGGGGGTTTGTCATGATGAACCATGTCCAAATTCCTAAATGAAAGTTTTCTTTCACCTGCGCTTTTAGATGTCACACAGTTATATTCATATATAAACATCCCACAACAGTCAGAAACAAAACACAGCATCTTGAACAAAGGCTGAGTTTAGGTGATCTTTCCCAGCTGTATCTACTCAATATCAAGAATTGCTATTTTTTTGTAAAATGTTTTGACATGCCAAATATGTATACCACTGCATAAACCATACCGTACTTTTAAAGTTTTACAAATTGTAATCTGACCATCCTACAGATGTGAAAATTAAAGCAATTCCTTAATTCTCCTCTCTGACCTAATTTTTGTAATTCTTGAAGGAACCTTCTGTTTTGGCGGTTGTGTTCTTGATTTGGTTGTCTGCTGGCAGACCTTGTGCAGATCAGTCAAGGATTACAATACTGGTATGTACACTAGTGCAAACAAATAGCAAAACAGGACCAAGCAGCTGCTCTCTGTTTAGTTCCCATGCAAATAAAAGATAAGAGCTCAGCCATGTTAGGCTCCTTGTTCAAGCAGACAACCCAGAGTCAGTCTTTTCAAGGTAAAACTGCCTTCAGCTGGCACAAATCCCAGTGTCTTATTCTGGCTTTATGGGGCTTTTCACTGCTACAGCTGTCAAATTAGTGACAGTTCAGTATGGCTTGTTGATGTGTACTCTCGAAAAAGTACAAACAAGGCTGAGACCATCTGATCTCATTTTTACTTCTTACACTGTTCTGAACTGTCATACTGGATGTGTTTCTTTCTAACACTTCAGGGGAGTGAGAACTCCACAGCGGGTCTGAGGGGTTCAAGATAAGTTCATTAAGGCAATTTGTTAATCATCTCCATGAATTGTGCTCCCATTTCTTATGAGGCTTTGTGTAATAGATTTTATAAAACCTTAATGAAAATCTAATTAGAGCCAAAGGTCTTTGAAAGATTTCTTCTCTTTTTTTTTTTTTTTCTCCTTCCCCCTCCCCTTTTTTTTCCTCTTTTAATTATAAATTGTAGGAAGGGAGAAATGAGACAGCAAAGGAAGGGACAGTAACAAAGAACACTTCAGAATAATCTTCAAATTGTCATCATTTTTCTTTCATATTCATGTGCATCCACAGCAGAAAACTTGATAAAATTCCTGATGTTTCTATGTACTGATATTCCACCACAGGAACAACTATAACGGGAGAACTGGGACAATAGTCACAGCACTAGACCCACATAGGTCTTTTTCAAATAGGTCGGTCTTCCACACCTGTTATGGCTTTAATCCCACAACTCAAGGTATCTTTCTTTGACCAATTATCTCAGTCTTTCCCAGATCTTCATCATTTTATATATATATATATATATATATATATATACACACACACACACACATACTTGGAGTTAAGGAAGTCAGTACCAACTGAGCTAAACTATCCATAGCTTTTGAAAGGTTTTTGTTTGGTTGGTTTGGTTTTCTAAGTTATTTTCAGTATCCTGAACACATATATATATTTGATGCTTTTTGTATTTAAATTACTTTAGAACACAGAAGAAAGCCAGTGAAAACTCAATGGATAAATAAAAATTTTACTAGTCAAAGACCCATTTTAAGGATGCCACTATGTAGCTCTTGCTGTTCTGGCCCCAAAAGCTGACAGGACAGCTGAGGATCAGTCCCATGTCAAAGTCATCTTAGTCACACTTTCCTCCAGCCATAAACTCTGCACCTAGTTTTAGGGTGGATATCTAAGCCTGCAAACACACACTGGGGCTCTCAAAAATTCACTGATGTGGGATACACATTGTGTAAGTAATCAAATTGCTTTTAGGGAGGTAATAAACCACTTGTTAGGTAACTGTGCTATGAGTATATACAGCCCCAAGAGAGTACCTCTTTGGGCTACACATACACTTAGAGAACAGTTCTATATGGAAGGTACAGTTATGTATCTCTACCTCGCCCCCTGCCTCAGTTATTCCTCCCACAACTTATTTGAAGATGTGATTAGCTATACTGGAAAGAGACAAAGCTGCTGATTGTATCTGCAAATTGTACCTATAAATTACCACCACCACCAATTTATTAAAAGAAAAAAAGTAAGAAGAGGAAAAAAAAAAAGCTCAAAACATGATTCACCCATGCACTTATGCATGCTATGAAATACAGTTACTTAAAATATTTGTAAGTTTCATGTAAATATAGAGGGGAAAGGGTTCTATATAACATAATGCTATATGCCACTTTACTCAAAAATAGAAGCACAAAGGCATATTTTTTCAACTCTTACCTCTTTCACTTAATACCTTTGTTTCTAAGGACACAAACATAAAGCGTCTTTAAGAACACAAATTGGTTGCAAGTTTTTTGTTGGGGTTTTTTGTTTGCTTTTGGTTTTTCTATCCCCCTAGAAATACATCTGTGTGATACAAGGATTTCACCTCTTTGTTTGTTTTCTTTTGAAGGTTTTTTTTCCCCACACCCTTGAAAAAGCTAGGTTTTTCAGAAGTTTTAATAATGAAGAAACTAAGATAGGCTACCAAGTAGACTCTTCAAAATATCCAAACTTTGCATTTATAATACAAATACAGCAACCTTATTAGTAAGTATGAGCAAATAGAGGGAAAAGAGAACTGCAGCCATTACACCTCATCTAAACTGTATGAAAGATGTTGAAGACCTTGAGAGACTAAAATAATTAAAACTATTTGTACTATGATTCAATAGAAACAAATGACAAATAGTTTCAGCTGAAAAGAACAAACAAATGTACCAACAGGGAACCAAATCTTGAGGTCTTTGTTCGGTCTTAATCTGGCAACTCCCACTGAGATCAACTTGAAGATGCGACAAGTTTAAATTGAACAAGGCCGTTAGGATTTTCCCTGTGAATAGACTCTATACAGGAGCATCAGAGAAACAGAAGCTGTATGTCATACTGGATAATACACGGAATACAAGTTAACAATAAAACACCGTCACATAAAAAGTGAATGCTATTTAGGTCACAGCAGTAAGTATGTAAAATAAGCACGATTATCCAAGTCCCATTAGATCTCAGTGAGAACGCGTGTGTTTTGGAGCAGCACACTTAGGAGATGGACAGATCAGAGGCAGTTCAGAGAAAAGCATTGAAGATGATAAAAGGTTTGGAAAATAAAAACTGTACTCTGAAAAAACACCACATGTTAAAAAAGACTTCAGAAAGACTAAGTGGAAAAAGGAAGTCACTGCAACAAAGTTGTCAAGGTTCAACTAGATAAAATTATTTCCTAAACCATTTTTAGCATAAAAGAGTCACTTGTGCATGCAGCAAAATATGTATAATACCAATAATATTCACCTACTGCCCAAGCTCTTGCAGTTCAGTGGTAAACTTGTAAATAAGACTATTACTTGGTGTTAATCTCCCCCATCCCATCCAAGCTACCAATTATTCAGACTGAGTAATATGACCATTTTCTGGAAACAACACTACAGAATACCAAGGGTAGTAGATTGGAGCCTACTAACTTCACTTCACTTTCTGTCATGCTACACTGGGTTTTTAAGATTTATAAAACCTCAGACATATAAAATCTCCTTTGAGCATGTTTTTGAAGTCCAGAATGAACAGACGCATTATGGTAGAGTATTATTTGAATGCTGGAAAAACAGAGCCTTACATTTATCCTTAGCTTCAGTCTGTTTAACTCATCAAAAAGGAGTGACACTGTGTGCTTCAGTGTCGTCACTGTGCAATACAGCACTGGGCCATTAACCTGGCTCGACTCCCTAAAGCAACTGCACAGCCATGCCAGCACAGTGCTGCATTTGAGCTAATTAAACACAGAAAAGGAGGAGGAAGGGACAGAAGACAGACTAATTAGATCAGGAGGAGCATCCCACTGACACGTCAATACTGTTTCCTGGACCTTCACGAATCGCTCTGCAGAGAGATGCACTGCAGTATAGAGAGGCTCCTTTTCCAGGAATAAAATTATGTGCAATAAGAAAGGTTTCTAAAGAGGTAAGAGGAAGCAGAAAGGATACTGAATTCAAACAAAAACGAAACAGGACTAACGCACAGATTTTAAGAGTAAGGGCAAGCAACCAGTGGAGCAAACTACCAAGAGAGATGACTGGAAGACTTCACGAGATTTTTTAATTATTTTTTTTCCAGGTAGAGATGCAAACTCACATACAAATGTCCAGCTGGGCTCAACACAGCAGTAACTTACAGACTAAGTCATATAAGGGATCTTAATAGATTTTCTGCACTCTTCTGGCCTTAATACTTGCTAACCTAAATTAAAAATGTATTTGATGCTGTTCTGCAGGTCTGGAAAATATACAGTCTTTGTTACATTAACTACAACCATGGGTAAAGGGACACACTGCTTTTTTAAGTGCCCTTTCAACTGAATACAAGAATACAACTTTGTGTGGGAGGAAAATTGAGAACACTGCAATATGCATGATAGGAATAAACAGCAGCTGTCTACACATACACAAAAGCCCATTGCCAAATTATAGCACAGGATACCAGGCTGCCCCCTTTCCTTGCTGTAATTTACTTTCTACGCGTGATAGCATGAAATGAGGAGGTACTGGAGGACACAATGTTGGCAGTGCACAAGCAAAACACTTATTTCCCTAGGTGTGGATGAAAAATTGTATTATTTATACAGAAGTGATGACACAGAAGGCATTCTGATAATAAGAGACTATTTTAGGATATGTGCAACCCAAACAAAACCGCACTATGGCCATACTTCGCTACTTTACTGGAACTTAAGTGGCTGAAGTTTGTTACACCTTTTCTCAGCATTTCAGAAAGTATTCTCTGTTTATGTTGTTCAGACTTATATTGGCACTCCCAGCGGGATTTTAATTTGCCATGCTAAATCAGTCTGCTTGTCAGGTAGCTTTTCAGTCACCAAGCCAAGCAAGCAAAAGGCAGAAGAAACTGAGCACCTAACTCCCTCAGGCACTCAAAAAAAAAAAAAAAAAAAAAAAAAATTACAAAAAAGATTCTGCTTAGGTTAAACCAGGGCTGCTAGGGAAGAGCACCAGCCGCAAATACAGAGTCCCAAAGCCTGCACCCTCTCTTTATTATATAAGGTAGGGAAATGCAGTTCTTCCAATTCTTGACTTGCTTCAAGCAGATGGTTGTACTATGAAAAGAGCAGAACAAACGGTTTTGTTTTCTTAGCAGCATTTTCTTTAACCCACATTCATAAGCAAAAAAGTCAGGAAAAAGTGTTCAACACATCCAAAGGCCAGATCACTTCTCCCATATTAATTATTCATGTTTTTCCTCATTTCAATTTCTAGGTTCAATATTCAGAAGAAATATACTCTCTTATTCTGGTTTGTCTTCTGCAGTAGTTTTGGGGAAACATCCAGGTATTTTTGTGGCAATATTTTGTATCCACAAAGGTAAAATTCAGAGTATCTGCATCTTGATTTGTACCTACCATGTGATAGGCATAAAAAACCCACAGCTTATGTTCCCAAGTGAGTGGGACTGAGTGACAGAATAAGTCCAAGTTTTAAACTTGTAAACTATACTCATAAAGTGAAAACTGTATTGAAAATTTCCCATAATCCTGTTCATATATTATTCAAGATCATGATTAACTCTGTTTTAAAATTAAACCTGACCTAGGCCGCCTAGCTGTGATCAGTCCTATAGTACATATCTTGTGAAACTATTTTCTCAGTTTCAGTGAAGGACTGAAGACCTTTTACCAAAGACAAGTGTTCCGTATTTCCTGGGGATGCAAATTAGCAATTTTACAGTTCCTTTAACATTTCAAGTGCAAAACCAAAGGCTTGGATCCAAAAAAAAAAATATATATAATTTTATTTTTACCACCAAATTAAAACATTCCAGATTATTATCCATAAACATTTTTCCCATAATAAACAGAACTATAACTAAATCAAGTCCTCTGACAAATCTTGCAAGATCAAAAAACCTCATTTCAACTATTTTAGACAACTGCACAGTACATAACAGATACACTACATATATATTAAACAAACACAATCAATTTAGCAGAATAATGGAATCAGAAGTTTCAGTTTTCGCTAAACAAACAGCCTTGTGGTAAGAAATTTAAACTTTAGAACACTCTTAACTATAACTGTCAAAATACAAAAATAGTAATTCCATTCTAGTAGGAACTATGTGATTTAGGAAAATAAACACAGAATTAAGTATATGATTTTAGGTACAGACGTCTGATTTTTCCAAGATCCATATTTTTAGCATCACCATCTCCAGCCCAGAAAACTGACAAGATTCCAGCTGCCACATTTAGGCTAAACCGGTACCACCACAGAGGCTCAGCGAGCAGTCCACATAAAATTTCATCAAGGCATTGGTCTTGAAATTGGACACACAAGCTTCTTCTGCTATAGCTCATTTTCCAGTGTAAATCATGACTGCTGCCCCAAAAAAACCCCTCTGCTTCTGACAATACTACTTCCATGTCATCTTTGTTCTACGTACTGTTGTGCAGTTTCAAAACCAAACTTAATTAAAAAAAAACCACACCAACCAAACAAAAAAACCCAACCCAAACTATTTCCCTTGTAAGCTAATCCTGTAGGGCAAGATCTGTAACTGCCAGTATTCCTGGATTTGTTAAAGTCTATAAAGCAAAATAAAACAAAAATCAATACTAAAATGCAGTTTTAAAAGTTAAGGGACAGGAATTTGCCTTTGAATTTAAGATGTTTACTCCTTCTTAAAGGAAAAAAAAAAAAAAGGTGGCAAAATTAGGTTCCTTGTAGTTCTGACTCATGTCAAACACTGAGAGAAGACCCAGAGTATGTAACCAGGCTTTTATAAGGTTCCGAGTTGCAGCTTAGATTTGCGCTGTCTTCTGCTGGCAGTGTACGTTTTCATTTTAAGAAGTATCTTACCTATGTGCATTCACATGCATGCATGTATCATGTTTGACTTTCATTTTCTCCAGATAAAAAATAATTCTAATTTTTATTCTTAAATATTATGTGTACTTATGTAAAGTCTCACTATGATTTTAGTAATTCAGCACTAGAAAGGCAAAGGGCCAGCTAACCAACATTGCTGCTGCTTGCAACTATTCCCAGAAGTAACATCAAACAAAGTTACAGTAGCTGTCCATTATTCACAAGTTATTTCAAGTAACATATTATGACTGACTATTTTAGAAGTGGACTTTTTTTTTTTTTTTTTTAAATATGGGAAGTTTCCTGGAAAGTTCTTTTGACAAGTTTCATACACTTTGTAGTATACCATGTATATGCTGAGTATACCTTAAGAAAAAGCTTAGAAATGCATCCACTTTTCGAAAAAATAAACCACAAATGACTCTCAAAAAAATCTTTTCTGAAACTCAATTAAGTGTTTGTTGTACTTCAGGAGCCATAATCTCCCTAAGTCAAATGAGCTTCTCAAACTTGATCCATCATCAAGTTGGAAACCATTTGTTAATAACAGGGGAAAACACAAAAATTAGTAACTCAGTAGAAAAAAGCACATCCCAAGCTAAACAAAACTGTGTAACTCTGTACTGTTATCAATATTGTATTAAAGCAATGAAGATGTATTAAAAAACACTGCAGAAAACTAGATGGACCACAATGGTAAAAGACAGCTACATTTAGAAAACCAGCTGATGCCAATTTTTAAAGCTTCATTTTTAGGTTGCATTGAGCTACAGTCTTGCAGATATAGCTCTTGCATATGATGGCTGCTCTCTGGAACCATTCAGAAGGTGAGTCACCCCTACGCACGAAGAATCAATAAGATCCAGGAGTTCACAGTATTATTACATTTTCAATTTCTTTCTGAGTGAAAGTATGTGATCCCATACCCTCTAGATTTCAAAAAGCCATTACATTAAATCAAAACCCAAAGAAAGCAGATTAAATATAAATAACAAAGTATTTTAACACAACTTTGGAAGAGGGCAAAAGTGTCTTGAAAATGGTTGTTTTCAGTTGTTCATGCTGTCACTCAAAACTCTTCACAAGAAATGCAAAGCTCGCATGAGGATAGTACTGCAAGTACAGCAACAGCAACTACTTAGGTCTAATAAACAATACCCAGCAGGAATAAGGAAAGTGAGCACCTTTTAACTGTAAAATGCTATGGAAAGATGTAAACCACTTCCGTAAGGCCATGTCTCTGGTTAGCAACAGTACTAGTGTGTAACACATCAGAATTTTGGTGGCATGCACTCCGTTACTTGATGGGTTTAGCAAATTTTGCTGCAGTAAGATCCTCTTATCCCCATAACAAAATTAGGACCTCATTTTATCTAATTTATCATTTATTTCTTAATTTTCAGGCCAGCTGTTGCAGTTTCACAGCAGATAATTCATTGTTCTCTCTGTGCTGTCTAACAAATCAGCTTTGGACACTGTTCAACCATCGCAGCAAAGGCTGCTCATGCACATGCAACAGAGTAAGATCTGTTGCACCAATACAGAATAACCAAATAAAAAGGAGAAACCTGCTGAATGTCTCTGTGCCACTTTGATCCAGCTAGAGAATGGCCAACATGCACCTCTGCAGACTCCTCTGTGGGATGCTTTGAAGCACATTTACCCTTTTAAGCATATTCTCTTAATTATGGGAATCACTACTCCTGATGAAAAATCTCTTCTTAAACCAGGAAGAACCCCTCCTCATACTCTCACTATAGTGACTGTCAGGCTACTGATCTCCTGTAAGCTCTGCAACACTGATTAGATCTGCATCTGAAGTTGTAATCCATGGGGATCTAGGGAAGGTAAAATAACTAGGAAAAATAAAGAGAAAAATTTGACAGAACAAAGACTAAAGAAAACAGGAGGCGCTCTGCACCCTATGTACAATCTAAAAGCTATATGGAGCTCCAAATTATTTTCACTAGAGTTGATCCCTGAGCAATCTTGTAACTGAGCACACATCAAACACAAAGGAGCACAAACACAAACTACGTATATAGAAAGGATTTTTCTACCTCAGAAGGTTGTGGGTTTGAGGGGTAAGGTTTGTGGGGTGGGGATTTTTTTGGCAATTCCATTGTCAGTAAGTCTTACACAAGAGATAGCCACCACGCATTATATTCTATAATAAAAATTGCCAAAGATTTTTATTTTTAGAGAGGACACATCTGTTTTGACAAAGAAACCTGAAGGAATGGGAGATTCTGGAATGTTGTATCTATCCACTCAGAAGTTACATTGCAACTAGACTTGAAAGGAGCTTCAGAGAATTAATCTGTAGTATCACAGATGCTTAGGAAGGAGTACTCTGTATGGATGGCAGAACACACATGAACAGGAATCCAATACACATAAGCGCTAACATCTCTTTCCTGGGAGTTTTGGACCAGTGAGCCCACAGCAATGCAGCAGATAAAAAGTCTAGCTTAAAATTGCATGAAGAAATGCTGGTACATAGAAAGAGTCTACACACCTGACATCCTAATCAACCTGCTCAAGATGTTTTCTGTCACGACTGTTACAAATCGTAACGGAACAACATACAAAACAAGACAACTGCTGAGCTAATGTCTCCTTTTGCCATCCATCTCGCAGCTGGGTAGACAGCCACACACGCAAAGTCACAGCCCTAAGACTCTGCACTACTTCCACCTCCATTCATTAGCTGCCCTTTCACTTCCCCAGCTCCCAGCACCACCTCAGTCCCCACAGCTTTCTCTCTGCCACCTCCCGAGGGCCCCAGACCCCCAGGTCAGTCCTGCACTCAACCCCTGCCTCTTCTGCAGTTTCTTGCTTGTGTTGTAATTTCCCCCAGGGACAACTGACCCACTTACAATCTAAGTTCTCAAAAGGCGAAAGGAAAACCAAACCCACTTACTTCATAGACAAGTTTCTGAAGAGTTTGACAGGAGAGGTGATGAGCGTATGGCACATATTTTGGAACAAATACAACGGTAAACGAGTGCTCAGTTCCCATTCCCAGGATACGGTTTCTCTGGTAGGCAGGTAGCATGCAGCTATAGCAGTGCTATCTCATGCTGCTGGCGCTGCAGCAGTGCTAAGAGGCTGTATGATATTGAGTAGGGTTGGCTGAGAAATTTATGAGATTTAAACATGAGAAAGTCTGAAATGCTACTGACTGGTTCTGGGTGCTTGGAGAGGCATGACAACTTCTTTTGTGATTAATTCTAACAACGACTTAGTTTTAGGATCCTCTGACATGAAAGTCTTGGCTGCTACAATATTAAATAAGAGATAAATCCAAGGAAATGTATCTGTCACTAAATCCTTTCATTTTAAAAATAAACTTCATAATACTGCTAGATTAAGATATCAATTTAAAAAGCACTAACACATCTGGAAACGTTATTTTTGTCAGGACATAGCAAAATAATTTTGATTCCTAGAACTAGTTTTGGATAACAGTGTACTGTATTTTCAGATTGAAATTCTCCAGGGAGCGCACATTAAGGGTGAAATTTTACAGCGGCTTCACAATTTGAGCAAAAATCCAAAAGTGAATTAGCTGTAGCCATCACGGCTCAAGATCCTCTTCATCAAGCACAGCCCTTGTATGCTTCTGCCCACCCTCTCAGATACTGTAATTTGAAAATTCAAAGCTGATTGTACAGCTTTCTACCTTTCTTAGACACGGCCCAAGCCATAGCGGATAACGGCTACAATGATGAATTCAATGCAAATTATATTACAGGCATCAGCAAGGACAGAACTTCAGTCCTGAAAGAGACAACAGAGATTCCTCTAGATACTGGCCTACTTCTACAAGAATGCCTCCCTATATACATTATAACCACCAGGTGTAACAATGCCCTTCCTCCCTCTGCATGCTAACATCTAGAACTCAACTTTCAAGTAAGAAAAGAAAGTGATCAGTGGTTGGGAGAAAACACTTCGTATTGAATACAAGAACAGAAGCAAAGATTACTGACTGGAAGCACTATAAATGAAGTGTAAACAAACAAGTCTGCATGACTGCAGGCAAAATTAAAACATAGTTGTTTAAGATGGATTCTGGGTGAGACAAATATACTGGCAAGATTCAGCTAGGAGTGGAATATCTGACAGCTTTGACAAGCATTCTCAAGCTGAAGAGGCTGCAGACATTACTAATTGTAGGTGTCCCTGTATCTCTATTGTTATCTAGAGTCCAGCTTCGTCAAAGACCATGAAAACCAGGGAAGCTGAGGCACAAGGAAAGGTCCCTAACTGCCACCCTGCAAAGAGGCACCAACCTGTAGTGAATGGCAGAGCCAATAATTGGCTTTAGGTGTTTTAAACCACATCAGTGAGACTTCGCAGGGGATATCCATTACAAACCAAACATGACCCACACTGGGCAAAGTTAACAGTGAAGAGCATTTTTTCAGTTAAGTTTCTTAAGAACTTATGCAATCACACTGCCTGCACCCTCCCTTCCCCATACCTCCAAGTCCACCGGCCAACATTAAATAATCTAACATTACCTACCTTAAAAAAAAAAAAGAAGAAAGAGATAGTTATGATAAACATTGAATCTTATAACATTTTAAATGGTAAAGCTACACCTCTATCTGAATTACTATTTGCTGCCCTACAGAGATAATAGAACAAAGAGAGAGAAATGGAGAAGAAGTTTAAAAAAAAAAAAAAGTATAATTAATAGCTCAAAGCAATTTCTTGTTCAGAGGTCCTAAGTGCAGAGGAAGGTTAGGAAACATTACTGAGGCAGAAACACCATGCCGACTGAGGAAATTTTTGGTTTATATCCCACAGTTTAGAGATAACAGGAAATGAAACAGGTAAGGAAAGGTTTCTTATATACATTTTCTTACTTATATGCTTATCTATATTTCTTATGTAAAAATAAACAATGCTATTCAGACTTAACATTTGTATTTCTTAACGCATACAAGAGGTGAGTTGATTTATTATGACAAAGTAGTTAACTGTATTTCAAGGAAAATTAAGTTTCTTCTTTTAGACTCTAATAAGAGGTAACTATAGTGTGAACTGCTGTCAAAACATGCTGACCAAAACATGCTGTCTTTAAATAGTTTTTGCTGCTAAATGCAGGCTTCAAAAGAACTGGACATTCAAAGCACAGACTAGTCTAGTTTGTCCAAACGGTAGAGTATCATTGAGCTGTTGTCACCTCGAGTTCCGAATAGTCTTTCCCTTCTTGCCAATTTAAATTGGAAACGCAATAGGGATTAAAATAAACAAGCATGTAAATTTGATTTCAGTGCAACTACTGAACTAGGGTACTCCTTGTGATATATTCTGGGAAGGAATTAAAAAAAAAGACTTTATTTGAAAACAGCAGCAACAGAAGCAGTAATTGCTAACTGGCATCCCCATAAGGCTTAGGTTTCCTGCATTGCATGTTTGTACTTGTCTGCGCTCTGACTCTTGCTGTGCCACCAGCTCTCAGGGCACAGCAAGCAATGTTAATGTCACCTGTAGAAAGGCTGTGTGCTGCCAACATTTAGAGAAGCACTGAAGCCCATGAACAAAACAAATGAAGGTGGGGAGAAAAAAAAAAAAAATTAAAAAAAAAAATCACTTAAAGTAATTGTGAACACTCCCTCGGAAAGACCAAACAACAATAATTGTATGCTACAGCCTGTATGAAAAATATGATCAGTACAGCAAGCCATTACCTATGCATTTATCCCTTTGCACAAAGAAAAACAAAAAAAAATCCACAAAAAAAAAACAAAAAACAAAACCCAAAAACCAACCAAAAGAAAACCAAACCCAAAAAATCAACAATCCTTAAGCAAGGGTTGAACAAGGGTTGTGTTAACTGTCCTATGATAAATACAAAGCATTGCAAGCTGGCCTAAAATCTGCAGAGGTGAGGCTCTCTACCTTGTTTTAAACATTTAAATAGACTTAAGGGCTTTCGGACCTAAAGAAACTTTCATTTCATACTACTAATATAATACAGTTCTTTACATGTCTTTGATAAGATCAGAATTCACCAAAACACCTTAATTTAGTTACATATGGATTTTAATTTCTCCCAAACTCCATGAACAAGTTTATAATCATGACTTATCACTGTATAATTCATTAATTTTGTTACTAATATGCAGGCAATAAATAACATTGAACTCCTACAACATTTTCATAAGTAGAGCTGAAAACCTATTGCAAGGAAACCCAGTGTTAATATCCTCTTGCTGTAAAAAGAAAGGTGACACAAGCAGCTTGCCCATAAATAAATGGCCTCACCCACATTCACGTGGCCAACAGTAGTGCTAGAACATTTTGTTTTGTTACAACTCTAATGTGTTTTATTCACTATGCTGCTTTCTAGTCGAGCACAAGCTTCAGTATTAGAACAACTTGAGAGATGTAAAGAAAAACCAGCTGCAAGGGGATTCATGTGATGACTGACACCATGAGCCAAGACCATCCCTCACAGGAAAAAGCAGATGGTTCAGCCCTCTTGAGCTCCAATATGCTTGTTGAGAGTAGAACAGTTTTGATCTTTGAACTCAAAATTGAGGTAAACCCTCCACTGATAAACACAGAAGGGCTTTCTCAGCATGGACCTGCATGGCCTCGTCTCTGCTCCTGAATGCCTAGACAGTTAACACATTTGGCCACCCAGATATCTAGAACTGTGCTCTCTCCTTTTGATTGAGAAACTAAAACTTGAATACTCATGTTATTGTTATTTTCTGGCAAGTCTCTATGTTACATCTGGCCAACCTTTCACAATGAGGCAGACATTGGTAAAAGCCTGCTACACCAATGCTGTACTTGTTAATGCTGCTTACCTGCCAAGTACAAAACCCAATACTTAAAGTTCAAACCTGTTAATTTCCAGTTGCTTGAGGTACAAAGACATCTCAGTGAGTAGAAACAAGATGACAGATGTAAGCATATCCTTCTATGGCCTCAGTAATTTACTGGTTTGTTGTGGTCTATTGCTGGGTATTTGGGGGTTTGGGATGGTTGAAAGCACAATTTTGTTAAATGACCCTCTTTCACAACACCTACAACGTTTAGAGCAGAGCTGGACTACGTTTGGTAGTCAGCTAACACAGTGATGTCAAATGGTCACAGAACCTGACATCAAGCTATGGTCCAACAAGAACAGGATCAGCACTGCAGAGGCACAGTAACAACTCAATCACACAGCTGAAAACATGGTGATGGATTCTTTAAGAATATACACATTTGTATCAGTAAATGCAAAATATAAGTCCAATTCCATGCGTTAAGCATGGAAGATACGTTATTCATTGAACAGGAATGGGTGAAATTTATTCTTGCTATGACTTCTCATGGAAAGGGATAGTGAACCTTTTCATGCAAGTAGATGAGCATCACAGAGATGAATTATATAATATAGGCTTCACACTCATATATTATAAGGGGGGGGGGGGGGGCGGGGAGTGTTAATCAGCAGGAATTCTTTACTGTAAAGCAGAGATTTCAAACACCTAACAAAAAATTCTGTTACCTTCATCACTGACTTCTGGCAGTGCTTTTTCTCAGATATCAGGCAACCAGAGACACAGTACATAAATGAAGCAGAAGAAAACTTCGAAGATAAAGAGCATTTACACAGATTAGTTGAGAGCCACCAATATTTCAGACTTTATACTTTTTACATTCATGGCAGGATCCTTTTCTCAGAGTGGAAACACTTCCACTTTCTCTTCCCAGTGTCGCCAGATGTCATCTTCCCCTGGTTCTCAACTCCTCCATCTTCCTCACGACTGCAGCTTAACTGCATCAGCAAATTATTGAATCAACTGTGTTTCCGTCTAATGCTCAAAGCACAATGTTAGACATAAGGGACCTTCTCAGTACTATACAAAGATTCCCCTTACAAAAAACTGTAAAACATGCAACTGTTACTCCAAAGACTGTTAAAAGTTTTTAAACAACAGTTACCTACATCATTAACTGAGCATTTAACTAAGAATAATAGCACCTGGAGTACACTGTTCACACAATGTATTTCAGGTTTTAAGGACAAAATCATGCATATGTTACCGAGTCTGAAGTTTAGCCTAAGGAATTATTATGTTTGTATGCACACCAACACATTTCCCTTGAAGCTACTCTAAGTTATGATTTGATACCAGGTCTGCACCTATCAGATGTGGGGTCAGAAGAGAACAAAAAATGCTACTTCCTTCTGTACTGTCCCATTGCTCTTCAGTGTGATGTGCACTATATTCTGTTTATTTCACCTGCAGTATTTTCCCTTCACCATACCAGACAGGGCTTTATAAACCTAGCATAGTGCTTTTAACGAGTCCTACATATGATTACAAAATGGTCTGTATATAAAGACATTAGGCAAAATCCTGCCTGACTATTTTCATAAACATCCAGTCTTTTTTTACGCCTTGTATTTCTAAACATTTTCCAAACCCTAAACGTATACAAGTGTGCCTGAAAGTCTCTGAGAAAAAGAAAGCCAACCATTGAAACACTTGAAAGCATTCAGCAATTTGGAAACTGAGTCTTCCTAAAAAGAAATCAATGTGGAAATACCCATCTAATCACTGTTATTTCTAGCTGAAAGTTGCTTCTGACATGATCTCACCCATCCCTAAATCTCACTAAATTCTGGTATTAATCGCACAGCACTTTAACATATTAATAGTGTATATACTTACGTATGCTTGCCTTAGCTCTTCTACAGTAGACAGGCAGCCTGCCCTTAGTTGATGAAGCCATAGAGTGCATTAGCTGGGCAAGAAAATGCATCTAGACTATCTGATCACAGCCTGGATGTGTTGGTGCGTTTCCAAGCACAAGACAGTTCTAAAGCAGTCAAATCTGGATTCCTTAAACACAAGCCAACACCACGCTTTTGAACTGTCACCCAATTAAAATGCAGCTGCTGAAACTTTAATATTGTAGGCAAGCTGTATCACAAAGTGGCTTGACATCCCTGGTCTTGAATTATTTGAAGCAGACAGAGTTAATAATAGAAGATGTTTCATATGGTTGCACCAGTTCAGCAGAGATCAAATGCCTGTAAACGTATCCCAATTTGCTCAAAGGGTGAGCGTTTCCTACCCGCCTGCCGGTAGAGACTGACCAAAAGAGAGAACTTCCTCACTTCAGAAATCACTCCTGCAGTTACTCAGTTTCATCTTTGCCATATTAAAAACTTCAGATCTTTTCACTGTGAAAAGAGAAACCATCATTAGTACTACCTAGTACTTTAGATAGAACAATAGTTTAAAGGAAAAAAAAAAAAAAAAACCAAACCAAACCAAAACCCCATAAAACTCAAATATCCTATTACTACATGAGGGCCTGAACTTACAACTAACAGCCCATTTCTCTGCCTCTCAGTACCCCAGGAGCAGCTTGAAGTACTAAAGGAACATCTCTTTCAGCACTCTGCACCAAAGACCAACAGCCTGCTGACATCTCCCAGAGCAATGCTGGCATGCAGAGAGACAGCAAAACCTGCTTTTTCTGTGGACAAATCCTAAGCCTTAACAGACTTAACAGCTAAGGTACAGAGATCTTTAGAGGCTTGACAAATGTTTGCAGGAATTATGGCACTAATTCTTCCTATCCATTTACATCACAGACATGTTTACTTGCAAACACGTGGCTTGATGAATTAGTTTATTATTTCAAATGCATTCAAAAACAGGATAACTGAGTTTTTACATTGTAACTATTCACCACTTTGATATTACTATGCATTTTAATTAACTTGAATACCTAAAGCTTGGGGTTGAAGAGGAGCTAAGTCATGTTCAAGTCAATAACTGTCATGTTTCAATTCCAATTCAGACACAGAACAAAACTAGACATGTCTATCAAAGCTGACATTTCAACAATACTAGTTAAAGGGGATAGTACCCACTCAGTACTTTTAAAAGATGCTTGCACCAAATTAAAGAGCAGCGTTCAATACTCTTTAAAAAAAAATCTTAGGTCAAGTGCACTAACTATACTGTTAAACTTTACTTAAACAATATAGTCAAGAAGCAAGCACAACTCCATCCCATTTCCAGTTAACCAATGCTGAAGTCAAGTCATACAGGGGTTGTAGCTTGGCCATATGTAGCCCTTTCCACACAAGTGGTTCTCCTCTTCCATGGCAGTTCGGTTAGCTCTGAGCCACCAGATCTAGATTAAAAATAAAACAAAACAAAAACCTACCACAGACTCCATGCTCCATCTACGCCTCCTAACACAATGCAGGAAGGAATGCCTGCTATATGCTTTAAGCACTGTATGTTTATTTCTCACCTTTAAGTTGCCCTGAGTCAGTCTTCCTCTGGTGAAATCCAAGTACGTCCTTCAAGGAAACCCTTTAGCTTTCACTCAGATTGTACAATTCCACCCTGGATAGTTTTTCCCCTCTCAATAACAGTTTATGAGCACAAATTTGCTTCCTACTTAGTAAGTTGGACTCCAATTCATGCTCCGTCACAAACAATCTTTAAAGATAACTTGATAACCACAACAATTAAACCTCACAGGAGAAAGACGTATATGCCCTCATTTAATGTTCATTATTTAAAGTGGGAAAATAGAACTCTTAAAATACAAATTTCGAATAGCAAAATCAAGGAATTTTTGGTTGAGTGTGTTGCGCTACCATTAGGTTTCTCACGAAAATGTAACGATATACTGGAGTTAAATTATAAAGCTAAGGAAAGAGAAACATCCAGTAGCGGTTGTAGAAAATTTTCCATGTAAACGCTATTACATCTAATAAACTTAGATATATATTAGATGGTTAGCATGTTATGAAAACATGTAAATGAGTAAATACAACTAAGCAAACACCAACTGTATACTGAACGCAACAGGGAAGAAAAGGAGATCAAGGTGGTTCTATGTAGATTAGGTCTGCAACTTTGTAGTTGAGAGTCTGACAGTCGACAGAGACTGAAGAACAATTCTGCCCGATATATACTGTCTGGAAAATGTAATGAGCAATCATCTACCATGCATAAAGTGCCAGCTTCTCTTTTGCCTAGCAAGCTGTAAAGATATAGCCCCAGTACCCACCCCACTAGATCCCCTGTGTCAGTGCACTCTTACTTCCCACAATTCTGATCGAACTCACCACTTCAATGGGCCATTTTGATGCTGGGCTTACAAAAGATAATTACAAAATTAAATAATCCTGAAACATACCAAAATTTAATTCTCTTGTGAGAGGCATAAGAGTGCAGGAGTGCAAGCCAAGGAGGGTTTTATAAAGTAGAAGCAGTATCACAATCCTTATACAGCCACTAACCCTATGCCTATTTCATGAGGTCAGTAACTGCTCAGACCGTCGATCATCGCTTATTCCTAAATCTTCTTTCAGCAAATATTTTACAACATCATCAAAGCCAAAAATATTACAGCCAAGTAATAGTGATGCTGTGATTATGACAGCAGCAGACGTTTACACCGTGTTTTGTATTTTCCTCTAATCACTGTTTCTCCACAGTAATAATTGAGGGGTGTTATCTTTTACCATTAAGCAATGGTCATCAGGGTAAACAGATTTCTGCATTAGAGAAAGCAAATAGAAGGGGCCCAGGTATATTTTCTTACTTTTTCTCTTACAATAAAGATTTATTATCCAATGACATAATCTTAATGCTGTAACTTTCAATAGCCCTGACCTTTTAATGTTCTTTACTTTCTGCTTTAAACTCCAGGTTTTCTTCCCTGAGCCCAGGAGTTTTTTTTACTTTCAAGACCACAGAGCATTTTCAGACTTGTTATTATCCATTCTGCTACCAACTTTGTTCAATAAGAGTGCAAATCACTTGCGGGCAGAAAGGTTGGCTGAGAGCAAGATAAAACATGTTCTCCGAGGCTAACTGATTATGGTTTGGAGATATTGTTAATGAGTATCTGACTCTCTGTCCATTGGGTATACTTTAAATATGTTTGCTTCTACTTCTTTCTTAAAATGACTAAATCATCACAGAGCCAGTTACATACTGCGGTGATGGGTGCTACAGAAAACTTGAGTTAAGACATGGGTTTTATGTACCAGCTATAGAATTCCTTGGTCTTGTATTTCCCAACTGAAGGGAAGTTTGATAAGAGCACCAATATATCCTAACAGAAAAATCATACAACCTTAGCGTGGAAATAATTTTAAAATTAATGATGGAAAGCAAATCCTGTGGGTGGAAGACAGGTGAGGTGTTTTCTTCTAGTCAAGCAAACAATGACAAATAACCCACATTTATAAGCATTTCTTAAATAGTTTACCAGGTAACAGCCCTGTACAAATTGGAATGCTGCAAATGGAGTTATTCCAACAAATTCTTCCAGTCAGTCAGTTTAAATCTAAAAACATCTCATGGCATCCAGATGGAAACCTCACCACCAAGTGAAAGAAAATCTGGAAGTAAAGAGGTTGTCATTGCTGCTTACATCAAGGCCAGGCATAAGGTTAGCAGTTTGCTCACTGCCCAATTAATTTCTTCATAGCCACAGGCTGTCAGGTGGTGGGACTTTGCTTCTTCCTAAGGGAAGATGCTTGCTTTCATGGCAATAACTCTGTTCACCCCAAAGCCACGTGTCAAGAGTCACAGATACACCAGAGCTGCCAGGGCTGGCAATCCTCTGCTTTCACCAAAGGCTAAAGGAACAGCTTTCCTCCCAAACCAATACTTATTTTCCCTTTTTCTCCAGCTGTAACAAACACAGGCTCATTGGGGTATCTGGGCTTACCAGGTGTGCACCTCACCAGCTGCATTAAGCGCCAGGCAACAGTGTAGAGCCTTTTCAGCCACTGCTACTTAACAAATGCCTCACACTCAGGCCAAAACCAAATTATTCTGTTTGATGCATAAAATGGGTAAGTTTGTATCAGTGATACAAACCCTTTTTTCGATTCTTTTTGGTCATTTAGAAGAATCTAGTCCACAGTTTTGAGCTATATATTTTGTTTACTCACACGTTACACCACAAGCTTACAATTCCCATAGACAAAATGAAGCTGTAAATTAGCAGCCTATTGTTAATACTCACCATGACTGTGTTCTCTCTTCAGGAAAGACCTTTAGTTAAAACCCTGTTCATTATGAATGAAATGTAATCCTAAATCACCAATGGAAATTGAACATTGAATTTTCATTTAATGGTCTGCTAACTTTAGTTGGTAGTTTCCTTTTATGAACACTTTAAACTATAGGTACAGCAGAACACCACCCTCCAATTAAATATTGGCTTAAAATGTCCTCTACATTCGCATCTTACCAAGACAGACCATGAGGAAGCCGTACAATGCACAACCTCAGAAGCTTTTGGCATCAGAAAGACACAGTCATTTTTTGTCACACTATTTCTCACGGGTTTGTTTGCATCACTGTATAACGCAACTCTAAAAAGAGTTAGTTAAATTAACCATCATAACACTATAGATAACTTGTGGAAATGCAACATATTGCCTGCTTTTAAATTAGAATGATTTTTAAAATTAATTGGGTTATAATAATGACACTGTGCACTGAGTAATTGAGTGAAAATTGCTATTATACAGAGACTGCCATTGGTACATAATTAGTACACTAGCAGTGCCTACTTAAGGCATGAATCTTCCGTCCATGCAAATACCAGGGTCAGGCAGTTAAAGTGCTCTCTAAAATCTAAGGCAGCACTTCTCTGTTGGTTTACATTTATGCAACAAAGCAGACATCTTCCTGGTGAAACAACCGGAAAGGACGGGGCGGAGGGCAATCAAGCAGCAGCAGCTCCGAAGGCCAAGCAGTCAAAGCTGTTGGTGTGCTCCCCTGCTCTGCCTGCTGCTGTAAGCTCGGCACTCCTTGCTCCGCCACGCAGCCCTGCCCTGGAGAACTGCCTGTACTTTCTCTCTTCCAGCTGTCTACATAACGGCTCTGCCTAAATACTACCAGTTTTTGGCTTAAGCTTGTTTTCTTTAGCTTTGGATCTTCCCACGCGCCCTATGCTATTTTAAATGTTATTTCTTATTTTGAAATATTGTTTATTCCAAAGAAGTTTTACGTCCCAAATGAGGATGAAACCACATCATTTAATCTCAGCATTTTTGTTTTGACAAAACATGTTAATTCTAATAGCCTTCAAGGAATTTTCATTGCATCTAGCTCAAAATTATCCAGCTCTGTTTCATTTCAGGGTAGGATGAATCTCCAAGGCATTTAGATATTTCAGCAAAGCTGGTATTTGTTGGTACTGATCTGGAAATTATTTCTGAGATGCCAGAACTCCTTGGTCTATATAATTGTTCATGAAGCGTTAAACGAACTTTCTCTCATCCCACCAAAATCTATCAGTGTTTTTCAATTCAACTCCCACAGAATTCACTTTAAAGTGACCAATACTTTCAACAGAAGCAAATGAGATGCTGGAAAACTCATGTTAGCACAACCCAGGCTCTGCTGGATATATCAGAGCCCCACCAAGAGCAAAGCATTTGAATAGGATATTATTAGTCTCCAATTTATTGGTGTATTTTCAAAGAGCAGCTTGGATGTTACTTCACTTTCATCCCTGTCTGTGCCAAACCAAAATTTTTCTCATCTGAAGGGAAAAAAAAAAAAAAAAAAAAAAGGCCACAAACTGATTTCAACATCTTTAAGCCAGGGAAAACAAAGTGGAGTGATTTTCATGGGAAGAAAAGCTAATGCATTTTGAATCATACAGCATTTCTCTTAATGCCAAAAATATAATACCTCAGATCACTGACCCATTTACTAAGAGTGGTATCAAATTAAATACAAGTACAAAAATACTTTCATTCCCAAAGCACTTTTTTTTCCCCAGGTTGATACAGCAGATTAAGCACAAATTCACTTACTCCATTATTCTATCAATATAGCAATTATTATACACAGCAGGAATGTAATCGCTCTCATGGTACAGTCAGGCTGTGCAGACTGCTTGTTGGGTTGACTCCATGTCAGCTACACACCGACAAGAGGTCCTGTCACTTCCTTCCCCAGGCTGGTCAGTCGGTCTAAAACAGCAACTGCTCCCACCCGATGCACAGCATGAGCAGCAGCAGGAGGGACAACAGGTTGTCGCTGGAACAGCCTTGCAGCAAGTTATTTCTCGAGAGGCACAGGGTGACAGACAGGAACTGTTTCAGGCGACTGCCGGGAAGCATGGCTGTCACGCAGCCGCAGCCTGGCGGGGTGCAGCCCGGCTGCCTGCCCTGGGCTGGCTAAAGCACAGCACAGGTCTTCATCCACAGCAGGGACCCTCCTCCGTACCACCCCGGCACATGCGCCAGGCAGGAAGACGCACACCGTGCCCAGCACCACCATGGCCTGCAGCTGATAATGCACTTCCAGCTGCAGACTGCTATACTTCAACGTTTTCAGACAAGTCTGTTTTTAAACTATGGAAGAATGTACGAGACTGATCCAAGCTAATTAAAATTGGCAACAGTCTTACCATCACCTCTTACGGGCTTTCATTCTGCTTATAAAGTACATTAATTCATTTAGGTTGCTTTGCAGGTTAGTATTTCAACATTCAATTTTTCCCAAAAAAATCCGTTGATGATGCAACCAAGTTTCAAACACAGGAGAATTTTTATCATTTTATAAAGCCCAGTAAACCGAAAGTTTGGTATGGACAAATGCACCCCTGCAGCTAGTGCGGCAAATTTTGCTCTACTAGCACATAAAAGAAAAATATAACAATGAACCCTCGGTCCAAGAATAAGAACAGCGTCATTCTGTTCTTTCATTTTCCCAAGCTTTTTTGTGTCCTCTACACCAAACAGCAGAGAAATATCAGAAAGAACAAAACCAAAAAAACACCACACCAAACAAAAAACCACAAACCAAAAAACCCACAACTATCCAACACACACATACACAAATCAAGTTACACTGTGGAAAAGAGAAAAAAAAAAAATCTATTCAGTAAACATCCACCTGTGAGTGCAACTCAAATGCCAGATTACTAATGAAAATATGCATTTTAAACAGCTAAATAGTTAGGGGTCTGATGTCATTTTCAGAATAGATTTGTTTCCAAAATTTGCTACTGAAACTGCTGGATACCGTTCTTCAACAACCAGAAGAGATTTAGAAAATTCATATATGTTTTTATAGAGAAAAGATCACTGCCCTTTAAAACCATCAGATGTCTTCTGTGTTAAACCATATGTAAGTATGCCTCATTTTCATCTTCCCCAACACCCCGAGGTCTACAAAGAATCAGAAGAGTTTCAGTGTTTCTAAATGAAGTGTTTCCAAAAAAAAAAAACACCACGAGAGGGGGGGAAAAAAAAACACGAGAGGAGGGGGGAAAAGAGGGGGGGGGGGGGAAAGAGGGGGGGGGAAAGAGGGGGGGGGAAAGACGGGGGGGGAAAGAGGGGGGGGGAAAGAGGGGGGGGGAAAGAGGGGGGGGAAAGAGGGGGGGGAAAGAGGGGGGGGAAAGAGGGGGGGGAAAGAGGGGGGGAAAGAGGGGGGGGAAAGAGGGGGGGGAAAGAGGGGGGGGGAAAGAGGGGGGGGAAAGAGGGGGGGGGAAAGAGGGGGGGGAAGGGAGAGGGGGAAGGGAGAGGGGGAAGGGAGAGGGGGAAGGGAGAGGGGGAGGGGAGGGGGAGAGGGGAGAGGGGGAGGGGGAGGGGGAGGGGGAGGGGGAGGGGGAGGGGGAGGAGAGAGGGAGAGGAGAGAGGGAGAGGAGAGAGGGAGAGGAGAGAGGGAGAGAAGAGAGAGGGAGAGAAGAGAGAGGGAGAGGAGAGAGAGGGAGAGGAGAGAGAGGGAGAGGAGAGAGAGGGAGAGGAGAGAGAGGGAGAGGAGAGAGAGGGAGAGGAGAGAGAGGAGAGAGAGGGAGAGGAGAGAGAGGGAGAGGAGAGAGAGGGAGAGGAGAGAGAGGGAGAGGAGAGAGAGGGAGAGGAGAGAGAGGGAGAGGAGAGAGAGGGAGAGGAGAGAGAGGGAGAGGAGAGAGAGGGAGAGGAGAGAGAGGGAGAGGAGAGAGAGGGAGAGGAGAGAGAGGGAGAGGAGAGAGAGGGAGAGGAGAGAGAGAAAAGAGAGAGAGAAAAGAGAGAGAGAAAAAAGAGAGAAAAAAGAGAGAAAAAAGAGAGAAAAAAGAGAGAAAAAAGAGAGAAAAAAGAGAGAAAAAAGAGAGAAAAAAGAGAGAAAAAAGAAAAAAAAAAAAGAGAGAAACTCAGAGAAATGGATTCTTAACTTCCAACAAGTTAAATCTTTCATTAAATGAAAATAAACTATATCATGAGTGACAAACAGGATAATTTGCACCTAAAGTATTTAACTACACTGAATCATTTCTGTTTATCATCAAAAAAAAAGAAAAAAGTTCTATAGCTAGTGACTACACAAATTCAACTCAGAACTGTGGGTATGGCACTAATCTTTCTCATAGGAAAAAGACCAGAGGCATGAAAACCCACCACAAGTTTTTAAATACAAAAACTACAGGTTTTGATGGTTTAAATTATTGACTCTAGTGAGGAGCTTCAATAGCTGCATAGCAGATTCAGTGTAATGAAATTCTGCCAAATAAGACCCACTGAAATGCTAACCAATAAATGCAGATTTATCAAATCACAGCTGAAGAATTATTATTTTTATCAAAGGGAAAATATCAACAGTGATTACACTGATGCTTGACCTTGAGATAGACACCTCTGTCATAAGTACATGCCAATACTGCTTTTATTTTCTAGTCTTGCTGCATATTATTTTCCGCGTTGTGCATGTCTCTTGTTTTCAGTATTTCAGGTTATTTCTGCTCAAGCACAGACCTTAGAAGTCTCTGGTAGCTCCGAAACGCTGATCTCCTTGATTTTGCTATAATAACATAAGCAGCTCTCATCTTATTTACTTGGAAGCTTACTGCAGTACTTTATTTCTTCTGGAAATATAATTCTTTTCATTTTTCCTTTTGATCCTACAGATACAATTAGAACAGTGAAACAGTAGTACATAAAGCGTTAGTGCAACTAAAGACAGACACTGTCTGCAAAATACCAGTGCAAAACACCCAGCCACGGCTGCAAGAGTTCTGCAGCAGTTTGCTCTGCTTTCAAACGTAGCATTAATTAAAACAACATATTAAGGCTGCTCTAAAGAATCAGTTAATTGATTATAGATATCCTTTCATAATGAGCTTTAGAGGCTATACTGCATTTCATAATAATGACTGGAAAATTTTAAGGTGCCTATCTGGCAAAGATATGCATATATATGTATGTATGCATATGAAAACCTTCCTAAATGTATTACCGTAGCTACTGTCTATGAAACAGAAGCCACGTGGACTTCAAAAGGTAAAATAATGAAAATCCACATGCAAGTCAAGTCTTGTTCCTCTTTATGCAGTTCTGAAAGGTACATCATTAGTGTATCAATCATCCATCTATAAACACTTAAAAATACAGATACATAATCAGTAATGATTTGTGGAATCTCTGAAGTAACCCTCCTGAGTGCATCTTTCTTCTGTAACTATGCCTTGGGGCCATGATAATCAGCATGAGAAGCAGAGAACAGATTTAAGAGCTTTCATCTTGAAGCTGATTTGTATTCTTCCACTTATGTACAGTTCCTACATAGGTCTGCATCATCCTGTGCTGGAGTGCTACTGTAATGCATTTCTCCAGAAATCAAAGCAGATAACCTCACCATCTCCAACCAAGCCTTCTGAAAAGGTACCAAAGAGCAGAGGACACTGTTGACTTATTTTATCCTCGTTTCCCCAAAAGGTTGCTCTGAGACCATACTTGCATAATTCTTCCACTATACAGTCAGTATTGTTGAGGGGAAAAAATAAATAAACTACAGAACCGTAATTTACAACAAATCACTCACAAACCCTTCAACTTAATCTTCATTACAATCTATTACTAGAAAGATTTCTATAGTATGACAGAAGACTTACAGGGCATAAAGATTTGCCTGAGGGCTGAATGTAATTAGAGATGGGACAGAATAAAAACACAACTAGTTTGTTAGTACTGCTATATAGAAACATATGAGGACCTCTTAATAGTGGTGAAAGTCATGGGAAAGGATGGATTTTTCTCACTAGCTTTTCTCAGGAAGTCAAGACCTTGCTACATTCAATACATTTTTCACAGAGATATTCCCACTGACTTGAGGAAGACATCTGGTTTAGCCTATGGAAAGTTTTTACTCCCCAACACCCGCTTTTCACAAAGTCCAGTAGAATTTAGTACAGTTAATGAGGGAGCCTGAAGGAGAATTTTGAAACTGTAAAATTGCCTTTTCCTTAGACTTTCAGTAAAAATAGCCCTCAAAAAAAAAACCAAACCCAACCCCCCTCTCCCCCCCAAAAAAAAACCCACACCCAAAAAGAAACAATACAGGGATCGGGACACATGGATAATCAAAAATGCGAGTGCTTTTGTGAAGCTAGAGTGTCTCTCTCCCCTTCTGCGAGTTATGTTCCCTCCCAACTGACCAAACCAGGTAAAAACAGTGAAGAACAGAAAACTTCCTGCTTGATAGATTATAGACTGGTCCAAAGCTGCTTCCCTATCTGATGCCTGAGGAGTTATAGTTTTGTGGGATCTTGACCTTATTCTCATGCTCTGTTTTTTTAACCTGCCAATTGAAGTAAAACATTTATTTTGTAGCCCATACTATATTTGTAGCATGAACTGTCTGACTATATTGACTAGATTGAAGTGACCTAAAAACAAGGAATTGCAGGCATATATAGAGTCACAGTGAATCCTGACATGCACAAATACCTGATAAATGCTATTTGCTGTTGCAAAGTCATTGGTCATGGATTTCTCCACTTGAGCTAAATGCAAAATTAATACACTGCTGATAAGGACAAAGATCAGTGGTGCAGCTAAATAGCTGTAACAGTCCACGGCCACCAAAAGGGAAGGTCTGTCTCCTCCATCCCTCACGGTGTCATGCCTTCCCAACATCTCAGTTAAGCCCTTTGTCCCTCATCAGCATTCTTGCTCACAGTACTCTTCAATGACTTAACTGCATTAACCCAGAAAAAGACTATTTCTTGGGCAAATGTCCCAGTGTTGGGGAGAAAGCATTTGAAGTGAACTGGTTCACTGAGGGACACTATAGGAGAAATATCTATAGCACAGGGTGGTGAAAAATGCACTACCAGAGCATCTCTCAGCCAGACTGAACCCAAACATCAGTGTTCACTCTTACAAAGAAATTAAATATAATTTTCAGCTAATTTTAGTAATCCAAAAACTCAGTGACTAGTCTTTTGGCAACGCATAAAGTGGGATGCAAACATCGATGAGGCTGAAAACAACCGAAGGAAACACAAGAATGGGAAATACTGTTTGTCAGTAGAAAACTGGGAAGAGAAGAAAACAAAATCTGACTGACTCAAGAATGAGGATGCCTGAAGCAGACCACCTTTACAGAATCACAGAATGGTAGGGGTTGGAAGGGACCTCAAAAGATCATATAGTCCAACCCCTCTGCCAGAGCAGGACCATCTAGAATAGGTCACACAGGAACGCATCCAGGCGGGTTTTGAATGTCTCCAGAGAAGGAGACTCCACAACCTCTCTGGGCAGCCTGTTCCAGTGCTCTGTCACCCTCACAGCGAAAACATTTTTCCTTATGTTGATGTGGAACCTCCTGTGCTCCAACTTGCACCCATTGCCCCTTGTCCTGTCATTGGACATCACTGAGAAGAGCCTTTAGTATAACCCCTTTTAGTTACATAAAGATCAGAATTTCTATCTGTTTTTCTACGCTGCTGACTCAGAGGGCCAGAAACACAGCATCAGCTGCACGTTTGTGGGATAAATTGCAGGCTTATGGCTAAAGATATTCTATAACGTGCTGAAGATTGAGAACCGATGAAGACTTCTTTCTTGCTCATGGCTAAACAGTTCTCACCTGGTGTTCTTATCAGAAGTGCTAACCACAGCATGGCAGCTATCACGTTGGGTTGATCTACAGTTGTAAGGACAAAGTTTATTGTCCACATAGGCTTACAGTTGATCAGTTATTTGCAAATCATCATAATGTCTGTAACAGCCCAGTACCAAAAAGAGAATTTCATTAACCAAAATATTTTTACTATGTTCAAAATAGGCCAAAACAGGCCAAAACATTAACATTCACACAGACACTTGAGTTTGCACAAATATATCCAAACAGATTTCTCATTCGATCTAGATCTCAAATCCTGTTCGTGCCTCTGTCCCATTAAATTCCATTCATTTCTTCTTCCACTCTATCTACCACTTCCTGAATGTTTCTGAGCCGTTTTATGAGGCAGTAAAGCCACTGTCAGTTTTCACTATCTGAACTATTTATAACATCCTTCTTCAAAGTCCTCATCTTCTTCTTCCTCTTTTATTTATTTTTTTTAAATCCTCTTGATCTGTACACAGCCTCACCTGTAGATCCCCATCTCTGGGGACAGGCAGGGGTTGTGTCCTTCATGGGCATTCATATCCGTCTCGAGTTTTGTTTAGTTCCCCCCCACCCTGCCAAACTCATTATATTGCCGTGGACTGAGCATTTCTTGGAATACATCGTCTCATTCCTATCTGTCAGCCTAGGCTGCCTTCTGCTTAAGACATATGGAGAGGCATTCTTTCTCCTTGAGGGGTGACCAAGCAGACAAGGCCTGTAGTGCCAACTCTCTTCAGAAAAAAATGCTAGTAATTCCATGGCTTCAGAATAACCTCTGGGGAGCTGAAGTGGACAAAATTGCAAAAGCACAGACAAAAGCATTTCTCTCCGCTGATCCAAACAATGTTTACTGATGCCGATGATTAATATTGCTCCTTAAAACAATTTTTTTATCATCAATTTTTGCTAATGAAGTTGGCCTGTCGGCGTGATGAAAGGACAGCCGCTCGGGGCAGTTGACTTCCAATTTGCAGTTGGAACATGTCTCCTCCGGGTATGCGACAAAAGATATCCAAAGTTCAAGAATTCTGCTGTTTTGCCAGAAAACTGATCCAGCCAACTGCTAATCTGTTCTTCAAGATACCATGGTCACATAAGATAACATTCAGAATTCCATTAACCTAGAAGATTTCAACCATTTTTTCCTTCCACCTCACAAATAAAAGTAAATGAGATCAAGTTTTTCCTCACATATTATTCTCACCACATTTGTTGTGTTTCAGGTCTGTTTCTTGTCTGAATCATTAAGTGCCTTGATGCACAACGGATTAAGTACTTAAATAAATAGTTCACTTTTCCTCTAAATTGCAAAAGTGATTTGAACTTTTTAAGCTGTTCACAGAAAACATTTTAAAAAGGTAAGCATCCTATTCATTGTGCAAATACAGAATATATTTTCATGGCCAACTGTCCTAAAAGTGTCTATAAATGCCTGTAGTAGAAGATAAAATTTGTAAAAAAAAAAGAATTTTTTTTTTTTTCTGTTACTGTTTTAAAAGACTTAAGAACTGTTTCAGATTCAATGGACACAAGCTTGAACTACTCAGAAGCAGACTGGCAGGTCAGCCAGGTATTTTCAATGACGCCACCACAAAAAAGGTTTATGCCAGAGTGAACAAGCCCTCCTGTTTGGACTGTGAACAGTCCTGCGAGAAAAGAGGAGCGGCTCTTACGCTTAGTTCATCTGCTGCCTAGAATGAGGAGACCCAGGTAGCAGACTGCCTTCCTGCTACTCTGACATTCTGGTAACAGTACTTGTCTAGCAGTTTGTCTTTAGAAACAATACAGAAATATTTGTTTAGATGCTGTTTATTTCAGTAAGATGCTGGCCAAACATTTCCCTTATGTTATTTTTACGCCCCAGGGCAGTCTCAGATGGGGACTGATGTCATTTGCTTGAAATACTTGCTGTAAAATAAAAGATGCTTATTTTTCAGCTAGGAAATCCAGCAAGAGCAATACAGAAAGGCTGAACTTAGCACTTTTTCCTGTGGCCAGCACATCCTGCTCTCTGACTATGCATCTGGTTTTGCCCTGCAGTCTTGCCACAACTTAAGAGTCACATTGATAATTTCTGAAGTGTTTGGAGACTAAGAAGCCTATCACCCTGGGCTTCCCACAGAGCTAACATAGAGAAACTGTTATCTCTAAGAGGCAGTTCAACCCATGGGAGCTACTGACCAAGCTTATTTCTTTCCACCATCTTCACAGAGCAAGTGGATTCCTAATTCGGGAGGCTTATATAGGTGCTTAAGGTTAGACAGAATTACATCAATGAAGCCAGCCCAAGTCAAGCATCAGATAAGTCAACATTAGACCCACTGTAACCACAAAGGGACCTCTTTGACACTGTTAAAATAAGTCTCCGTGCATAAATCTATAAAAGCAGTCAATAGGAATCATCGGATAAAGATCCAATTTCCCTTTTTATAATCCTGCCTTGAGTTAAATCTCTTTTTCAAACTTACCCTCTATTGCTCCTGCATTTCCCAGTTAATTGTATTACCCCTGACAAAAGTACCTAGGCTGAGAGCAGCACCAGGTCCCCATATCCTTGCACAGGGCACGAGACATCCTAGTGCATTCCAACACAGGTCTTCCCTTCAGGCCAGGGTCCGAATCAGGCGGATGCTTTCAGATGACAGGCTCCATACACAGACAAGCACTTTGTATTTCCAAAAATATAACACCAAAATGCATCTTGTAATGAATTATAGGTACAGTTCAAGCCTCACAATTACATCTGCATCTGCTCAGTGGTGTTTGCCAACAGTATATCATAAATACTTCATCGCCGAGTCTAGCAATCATTTCCACTGTAAAAGTACCTTTGTGCTTTGGGTTGTCCTCATTAACCAAATTATAGATGAGAACAATTCTTCACCACTTCCTCCAAAACGAGGGTTAAAAAAAAAGTTACAAATCCTCACATTGAAAATTCACCTTCGAAAAGGTTGGAATTTTTAAATGCAGTATCAGTAGCCTACACCTGCACATTTAATTTTAGAAATGCCACTAAACTACCTAAAGAAAAATTTGTAAGTGTTAATACTGAGAGACAGAACCCCTGGAATCAAGGGATGGAGCAAACTTTTCCCTGATAACCTGTGTAATGAGCTGTCTATATTGTAGGGAGAAAATGAATCTCCATGATGGGAAATGCAAAGTAGATTCGTAAGTGCAATAAAGGAATTCAAAGCCTATTTCAGGTAAAGGAACACAAATAACGATTAGGAAGAAAAAAAAGACAGGCCTTGGCTTGAGCATGTGAAATTAGGCAGTGATGTTAGCATACCTCACAGTACATTTTATGTATGTTTCTGTAGTTCAGCTCAGAATTTCTTAATCCAGGTGTAGCTGGTACATTTAGTGACATCTACAGATTTATTTTTTTTTTCCCCTAAATATAACCAGCTTCCTTTGACAAACATTTCTAAAGTAATTCAGGGCCTTTTTTCTCCCTCTCTAAAACATTAGCTAGAAAAGCAAATACTTTTGTAATAATCTCCATCATACTATACCAAAAAAACTGAGGAATTTAATTTGATAGAGACTCACATGCATGCAGGGCTGCTTCTCATGCAACTGTCTAGATAGGAGAGACAGACTATACAACACATGTCCAACATAAAGAAGTAGTAAGGAGACCCCTTACAAAACAGATTCAGTATTTACTGCTGTCATAACACTCCAGAAAGTGAATGATAGGATACAGTTGCTGGTTTTAATAACTTTTCCTTACATGGAAATAATTCCATTACTTCACAAGTATGCTACATATTTATTTCTCTTTTCTGCTAGCAAACGGGCAACCTGGAAATACAGAGGTCTTCTGTAGTAGTAGTAGTAGTAGTAGTAGTAGAGAAAAGATACAGTAATAAATAAAAAGAAATTAAAGTTAGTATACAGGAAATATATAAGTGTGTTCTGGTCTAATGCAAACCAATCACTACCTGATAAATAAGCGTGGAAGAAAAAGGTTACAAAACCTGAACGTAACATGGGAAAACAGAGTAACCCTAAAGAACGTAACAGCCCTGAAGCGGAACTAGATTATTGGGGATGCAAGGGGAACAACCACCACCTACCCCATGGTAACTGCAGAGGGTATTTCACAGTTCCAAACAAAAATGAAACGCAGCCAGACACACAAGGGAACACACTGATGAAACAAGGGTTCCTTACATTTGAGAAGGTACAAAGGCAGCATATCAACTAAACATGCATCTCCAGAAAAATGTATTCAGTGATGTTTCTGTAGTATATACAGTATTTCTATGTTGTTTCTTCTTATTGAAAAGGAAGAAAAGAAAAGGAAGGTGACACAAAACAGTGATTTGCCCTTAACTGTTCAGAGCCATGAGTGCGTTCTTGGAATGCAGTCCTTGCTCTGCATAATACCAGCAATTCAGAGTGATGCTATGCAGAGACCTTTCTCTTATTTCCCCTTCTCCTCTAATTAGACTGTATTTTAAAAGTGCTTACCAAAACTAATGGTAAGAGACAAGACACTGATCATAAAGCTATTAAGCCTGTACTGAAAATGCCTGTGCCGTAGCACAGTGGCACTGTCCCCTGCTGCACACTGCTCACAAAAGATGCGTGCCTTTGCTATAACTGTGCCCCAAACACAAGGAAAAAGTGATTTAGTTTCTCAGGGCCCTAAGTTGATTATAATATATGAGTTCAGAGAGCTCTAAATAATTCAAGATGTTTTCTTAGAGGTCACAGTCACATTTGTACAACACAGTACAGCTTCTGTTTGTTTAACTTTACTTGTTGTTTTAGATCCCTTGTTTGTCAGCCATAAAAGTTACTTGTGCAACCATAAATTGTAGTTAATATGGCAGTTTCCCCAATATCAGACAGATTTCATTAAATCTACAGGTTTTCTGTAAAATACATAGTGGAAAAGATGATGTTCCACAGTTTGTTCTTTTTAATGCCTAACAGACCAAGTACACTGAACTACATTAATTACTCTACAAGCTGTACAGGAATATCAGAGAGGCATTTTTATGAGATATGGTTATCATTAAAACATAACCATATGCATATTAATTACAGCTGTTCATTAGAGGACATTCAAAATATTTGTGCTCCAGACCGTGAAACAATTATCATGGGAAAATGGTTCATTGTTTTTCTAGTCTGCTCTGCCCTAGTGCCGGGGTTACATTTATTTGTTGTCAGAGGCGAGCGCTATTTTCTCTAATGGATTGGCATTTCCAGGTCAGGCGAGGTCAATCTATAATAGCAATGTTTCGGGCTGTTACCGTGTTATGCAATCAATGCTGGGCTAGTTCAGCCTGGAGCCATTCAGGGTTTGGAGACAGAGCTTAGCTGACTGCCAGGGAGAAGAAAGCAAGCTTGCAGAAAGAGATTGATTTCAATAAATGATAAACTCACACTCACTAAATGCCTAACACTTCTAAATCAATTAGAGCAGGGCAGAGATGGAATGATACACGATGTCTGCTAGCAAAGACTTTGAAACTATTATTTTCAAAGACTTAATTTCCTTTTTTGATATACTTGGAATAATATGTGCTTCCTCAAGACTAAACCATCCAAGTGCATGGCAGGGACATTAAGTCACACAAATAGTTTTGGCCATTTTCACTGGGACTATTTCTGTCAATGCAAACAAATTTTAAAAGTAGACTCGGGCTATGAGAATGGTGTCTTTGTCTTCTTCCCGATTTCTGGTTTATATATTCAATTCATTTAAAAGAAAAGTAGAAACTTTCCAAAGGATTGGGTACTAGATTCAGAATGTCACAAGTCAAAGTGTGACACGACGTTTCCTAGATCCAAGAAATTGTCTCTCTCGAAAGATCTTCCTTTTACCCCTGTTCTTACAGAGGCTGTGATCACTGCAGAACTAGGCAGGGAAAACTGTTTTCCTTGAAAGGTTGTTTTGAAACACGTGTCTTTCAGGTGGTGATGGTTGGAGTTTTTTCCTTCCTCCCTCCCTTTTTGGTAAATCCTGAATGCCTAAATGAAACTGAAGACGGAAAATGTTTTCTCCCATCAAAAAAAAAGTGCTAAAGAAACTGAAAATGACGATTTTTCTACCTTTATCTTTGCACAAGAGACAAGACTTCAGGCTGAAAACTCTTAGTATATGCTGTATGCATTATCAGCACTCCCCCAAACAGCCCATTTCCACCCAATTTCCTCACACTTCTCAAAAAAAAAAAGGTGATAAGTAAGATTTTGACCTTCTGTTCACAGTGGTGATAGGCCATGCATCTTCATTCAAGTGTATCTCTGTTTATTTCTTAGTCCAAGGAACAAGTTCTTGACAATAAATGTTAATTTCAGCTCACTTCAAGGGAAGTCAAGTCATTAATAACTTAAACTAAGCCAGAAAGATAATCAGGTCTATATAAAAACTAGATGCCAGAAAAAGACAGAAGCCCCTTCTTCCTGACACAAAGAAGAATTTATTACTTTCAGCAAAAATCTTTTCAATAACCCCTCTTTTCTAAACATACTCTATTTTAAATATTTTTGTGCCAAATCTAAAGACCCAATCCTCTACACACTAAACCACATCTCTCAATCGAGTAGCACTGAGGTGTTGACACTAACTTAACCAAAATCAGACTCACATTTCCCATTCTGTTTATAATTCTGCAAGGTAACTTCAGTTCCCCAAAGTAAACATCTCAGAGATATATAAATCACTTCTTAACAAACAAGTGCACTATCATGTACACACAGCTTACTATTGCCTCCATATAGCATTTCCCAGGATGCTTCTGACCTCTGCTTCTTCATCTCATAAGAGGCCCATAAGAGGCATAAATATTCCTCAAGACACCAGGGGAGTGTTTAAAACCCTTCAACATCTGCCATGAAAGTAAGAATAAAACAAGCAGAAGATCAGCTGTCAAAATGGTAGAAGACATGACAAGCCTGGCTTTTCATATCAGTCATGAATTTTCTATCAATGAGATACCGCATGCAGTTTACAAAGGTAACCTAAAAGCTATAAAACAAGTTTCAGGCTGACATGAACTAAATGAATTTTTCAGTTTCATCTGACTGCAATACAATGTCTGCTTCCTCCAGCATGCAAAGGTTAATGACTTCTTCAGTGAACAATCCTAATATGTTTGCAAGAGTGTTAAAGTGGTGGGAAATGCAGCAGATGAGTGATAAAAGTACTCTACCTCTCCACCTCACCACTGAGGATCACAGTGTATTTCAAAATATTCTTTGGAGGCTACTATTAATGCCTGTAATAGTCATAGCACACAACAATGAGGAACTCATACTCCCTTTTCTTGTTCTTCAGCAATGGAAGCACGCTGCTCATCTTACATATTGAAATAAAACAGGGATTTCAGGCTACAGCCTCATCACCTCTAGTATGAGTAATTGCTTCCTGAACAGATACAGGCATAAGGAATGAAACAAACTATGGTCCTTGTACCTCTTTAACTGTGCTAACAAACCAAGTGCTACCTCATGCTTCACTGTTGACAAATGTAAACGATACACCTTGGCACAACATCAAAATGTGCAAGTCCAAACAAGTGGAGCTAGGCAGCCAGGGACCCTCGGGTAACGGACAGTCCTCACTATACGTATCTCCAGGCAACAAGGGCAAGTAATTTCTAAAAAAAGGAAATTAAAATGCTCACTACAGGTAATTTAAGATTATAGGCAAACACTAAGAAAATTATGATGAGGTTAAACAGCTGGTATGGCTTACTCAGAATTTATGTTTGGAGTTAGTAACTGCATTTTAAAGTGATGTTCCAACACCTGCAAAGATAAAGAAACTATTCCTGAGATTAAAAGGTACAGCTGGAAGGGCAAGCACAAATGATTTATACCACGTAGTTTTGGTGGAGAAAAAAGGTAGAAATATATCAGATTAAGAAAGCAAATGAACATAAGGAAAAAAAAAAATGACTACTGTTTCACTCTGGACAAATCTGTTTCAACCAAATCTCAGTTTAAAACTTTATCAGCACTGAACATGTGCAAAATTCCACTGAAGACAATAGAACATAGTTATATTTTCAAGTGTTTGTTAGATCAGTTCCTTACCTCCCAGGGAGAACTGTTTGCTCAGCAGTCCCATTGCTTACTGCTGGGGAAGATATTACTTCTTTCCTTTACTGCAGCCACTATGGTCTCTCTTATACCATTACGCTTCTGTAAACCTGCTATCACAAATGTTTTGTACCATCCAACACACACACATCGTCATCTCAATTGGCTCAATTAGGTTTTTAATCAGTACCTCCCAAACACATTCCCTATCATTTGGAAATTAGGAGCAACATATTTTGTTGGCAAACATACATGTGTGATGATAAATACTAAGTTGATGATATAAAATGGTCAGTCTGACACCTAGCATAAATCAGCCTCAGAGTATTTAAATCAGTGGAACTAAGACAAGATAACCAGCTGAAAGTCTAGCTTACATGCAAATTACGTTAAAACAACACTTAATTGTAATTCTTCATTTTCCACCCCTCCCACTCCAATTTGGACCTAAATACAGGAGAAATATATTTTTGCCGTGATCTTACTGAACAAAATGTTCTCTCTGAAATACATATTTTAATAAAACTATGTTAGAATAAACACTCTGTAGCATCTTAGAAGAGTCACAGCAATAGAAGAGCTGCCAGATTTCAACTGTATGACCCGGGCAAAACCTTAAGGTGCTTTTCTTGCACACTGTACCTTGGAGATTCCATAAATTTCTGCATTATTACATTCTTCTTGTGTTTTTCCTGTCTCCCTTGTGCCAGCAATGGCACGTGCATTAGGAAAAAGAAAAATAGAAGCCCAAAAAAAAAGGCTGCAGTCCTAAAGGATGAAAACCCCACAGCTGTAGGGAATGCAAGTAGATTCCAGAGAATTATCATAGGCGGAGCCCGGAAATAATGGGGAAAGCTTCTCAATGCCCATTTATTTTTGTTCTAAAATATGGATATCTGCTGCCACAGAAGTTTCACACTTCATTCAGCAGCAAACAAGTAAGGCATCACAGAAGGGGAGGAAAAATAATAAAAGAAAGCTTAGTGTTTGTGCATGTCAACCAAGGACTCACTTCCGAGGGAAGAATGATTTCATGATTAAAGCACTGGATGGGGACCCTGGAGATTTGAGTTTAGTTCTTGTCTCTCTCACAGACCCTTAAGCAAGTCCTTAGGCAAGATGCTACCCTACCTTTTAAATGGAAGCAATATTTTCCAGCCTCTCGCTCCTAGTCATCTTCACTTCTGCAGCAGTCTCCTAAAGACAGAGAGCACTCATACTCAGCAGCACTTGGCATGAACATTTGCTGACCTAACTTGGGGCACCAGCGCAGGAGCAGTGCAGAAATAAGCCATCTGAACGCACAGTGCTGCTGTAACAGCTACCACAGCATCTTCAATCTACCAAAAAAAACGTGGAGGCAGAAGTTTAAGTTACCTAGTTCTGGGAAACCACACTATTACGTGGTGCACATACACAGTTTTGTTTCCTAATCATGTTCCTTGCTAAGTAACTCCTTTTGATAAAAATCCCTCCGTTATACAAAAAGACTCAAGAAGGTGGACTGATTATCAAGAGACTCTCTGTCTTTAAGCATGCAGAGAGCTGCGCTTAACTCTGAAGAATATGAATTACCTTATCCATGTAGTGGCCTCGTTAGTCATGCTCACTGAAGATGGTTTTCAGTAATACAATGAAAATTGAAAAGAGCATAAATAGATTGAATTTCATATAAGACTGAACACTGTAATAGTTGCACTATTAATCTGATTCAACAAAAACGTGAATTTGGATCTGACATCCTGTGTCCATCACTCAAAAGCAGCAACTATTCATCATTACAAGAAATAGCATCTCTGCTCCAAGTTCAAATTCCAGCGGACTGACCTGGAAAACTCTGTTCAGGTCTATGCTGAAAATGGAGATTTGCACAAAAGATAAAGTATTTGATGAAATAACATATGCAGCAAGTTATCAGGCTCTTCAAGATCTATGTAGAATACACAAAATGCACGAACATGGCAAACTGATACATTTATCCAGGAAGATTCTTGCTACATCAACCATATATCCAATTCACTCAATTGTTAAAAACACCATCTTAAGAAGACAATATAATAAAGTTAATCCTGACCTCATCCTCTACTAACTGCCCTTGTTTTCTCCTATCTTATGGTCTAAACATACACTCTTATAATTTTATTCACTGTTATTTGAAAAGAAATTTTAAGCCTCTTAAGCTGAGGGCAAAAGAGCACTCAAAGTAAAACTTCAGAAAGAGATAACTACGTAAATATGAAGTGCCTTGCTCTAAAATTACATTCCATCACAGACCTTATAAAACTAGATAGGTGTACTACATTTCAAGACTTAAATAAGAATACAATTTCACTTTTAAGGACAGAAAATAGCTACTATATTTTCATGTATTATACATACGGGCCTGTGTAGATCCATAATGTGCTCAATGTATTTTATCAATACATGACTGATTTTTCAGTGTATGCTGCTGATCTTTCCGTTAGCGTGTTTGAATTCACAAATAAAAATCAAAAGTCAAAGCTGGAAGCCTATTCAAACATTGTCAACAAGCTTTGGGGTCATTTAATATAATGGGTACATACAACTAAAGCCTATTATTTGCCATTTAGAGTAAAAGCACAGGAAGAGGATTCATAAACTTTCCATTAGGAAAAAAAGATTTAACCTATCTATCTATAGGATATGTTATACAATTGCACTAATATCACTACAAATGCACTGGAAATAAACACGAGAAAATGAAAATAGCTGAAGGAAGCTGTTACATCATAGCTTTACCTTTTTATTATTTTTCAGTTTGAATTACATAAAGTGAAACAAAATGTTTTGACAAATTTTAAGCAGTAAAAAAAATGCTCTGTAACCTTCACATTTCAGTTTTGAATGAGAATGAGCTTTGAAATCCTAAAAAACTCTATAAAATAGAATTCCAGGTCTCTATACAGCTCTGATACTATATGTGTTTGTTCAAACTAATGCTATTTGAATGGCACTTAGCTGTGTTTTTATTGCAAAAACTTAAAATAATTTTTTGGCAACTATACATACTAAAGGTTGACAAGATGCTGAATCAAGTCACAAGGTATCTTTTTCAGAGATGCTGTTAGGTTGGTTTTGATTTGGTTTTGGTGGTTGATTGGTTGGTTGGGTTTGTTTGTGTTTGGTTTGTTATTGTTTGAGGGTTCTTTGTAAATACCATGTAATCACTAGCTTTTAAATATTAGTAATAGATTACTTAATTTTCCCTTTAGTACAGTTTAGAGACTATAACTGAAACTGATCTATCCCACAGGACTCCTAAAACCTAACAAAAAACTCATTCAGAAGCTCAAGTTCACACAAGAGTGACACAGAGATCTTAAGTAGAAGTGAATCTGTTTATGAGCCAATTTCCCAATACTAAAGCTGAGAAAGTGTTTTAAAGGAATTTAAAATCCCCTAATTCATACTTTAGGCTTAAAATATCATCTTGAACGAAGCGGTTGAGGGGAAGGAGAGGGAATATTGGTTAGCAAATAATGACTGCAGCTGCTCAAAAATGGAAAAGCTGTCTTCTCGAACAAAGTCAGAGTTTCACATTTACCTGGCCAAGTCTGAAATATTCTTTGCCATCTCAAAACACTGAGCTACATCATTTCCCCACTCCACTAATGAACTTGATAAAATTAAGAATGACAAGGATTGCCAGTTTCCTTCCCTCTTTCACTCCAAATCCTTCTCATCTGTGCATGTGCGTGCACGAGGCACAAACCCCCATCCCTTTCAGTTTTACTCAACTTTACAAAACATTCCAAAATGATGGAGACAGCACCTGGGATTTTATTTTGAAAAAGTCATTGAAGCCAAGAAACTGTTGAACTTTCTCTGCAGAAAGAGACACATTACAAAATCTGAAAAAAAAAAAAAATCCTACCAAAAAAATTCTGAGCGCCCACATTTTTTTGAGGAACACTCATAAATTCTAACTATGGTACTTAGGAAACCTCCTAGTAGTGTGATGACAAGTTCAGTCAGAAGCTGGAAATAGGTTTGGCAGCAAAATGTCTTGTAAAGTGCAGACCAGAAAGTTTAACTATCTCTCTTTGCTTCCATGTGTTATGTGCCTCAACTCTTGCCCTAAATATCAGTAACTTAACCACATTTCCCAATAGTTGAAATAATTTAACATTTCTAATATATCACACATAAAAAAACCCCAACATACACATGTAATTTCCTATTAATGACAGATCGCCTTCATAAACACAGTTCTGAAACAACGTAAGAGCTGAAGTTTCCAAATCTAGGAGATAAAGGACTTCATGGTAACAAGTATGAAAACCTGCATTTACCGTATTTCTTTAAGTACAGGCTGTAAATGTATCACCTCAATAGACAGAAGAGATAAAATGCCCTGGTTTTTCTATAACTTTCCTCTTTCACCCCTAGTCTGCAGTAGATGCCTAAGGACAGGGAGACCTTATACTGGACAAGAGGAAGGACTTTATTTCTGTGCTCAGGAATCAAACCTGTCTTAGTGATCTCATTGACAGGGAACCTCAGACAGACAGACAGGGATGGATTTATACAAGCAAATTCAAGTAAGTTCTTCAGAAATAGTCACATGTACATTCATTTTTGCCTTATATTCAGTGATGGGAAAAAACCCACAAGGTCCTTTTATTGCAAGGCCTAATGCTATTTCAAGTGCAGTTTATTATGGGATTCTTTATTACTAGTTTTTCTGTAGTTCAAGATCAGACTAATTATCTGGAATATATCACCTCTCAGCCTTTCTACCATCTTTACTTTTAATTCTGTTCAATGTTTGTTTAATCTGGGTTTTAAGTACTCACATAGGAATGCATCTTTTTTTATTGTCTTTATAAATACTCTGGATTCAAAAAACCAGAAACAAATTTTATTGCATTCTGGGAATTAGACTAATACTAAGAGAAAATGTTCAATTTAAAATATCATAGCAATCTAAGCTTGTTATTAAAAATTACTGCAAGAGACAGTTGCACTTCAAGTTGTTTCAAAAATTTCATTAAAGCAAGGCTCACAATTCCAGCATCTAAATCAATCAGATGCTACAGTCATGAGGCATAAAAATCTGTTGAACAAATCCGAATTTGTTGTTCAAGCAGGGCACTCCCCTTCAGCAGAGCATCCTAAGCTCTGTTCTGTTTCATGAGCGATTTGTATAGGTTATTATAAGCACAAGCCATCAAGTGCATAAAATGCCTCATTTACTTGTTCATCATGATGATACAATTTCCTCTATGAAGAATCTTCACGAACAAAACCTAGAATTTTTCTTTTGCCTTTTTCTTGAAGTAAAAATTAGGACAAAACAGCAAAGGGATGGGAGGCGGTGGGGACAGTGGACACGGGACAGGACACACAATACCGAATTCAACCACAATAAACATTTTTTGAAGAATCACAACATGTAAAGGTCTTCCCCACAAATCTAGACTTTTCAGTCATTATTCAAATGATATGGTCATTTACTGCCTCATTTTAGAAATACATATGTTCATGTATATAAAAATAAAGTGAACTCAAAAGCAATGGTTTAAAAGGAGATACATCAATAAACTACACTACTAATCTACAGTCAATTACAAATTTTTTTCCAACCAATTGAAACATTTAAAGCCAGCCTAACAAATACATGAAACAAGCTATTAGAAACCTAGAAACTGCTTGGAGACAAAAGAGTAAGTAACATCTAGCAGGTACGTAAAACAGCAATATTACCAAAATTAACAGATTTAAAGGTATTTTAGTCACAATATACAGCCCAAAATAGCCAAGTCCAGAGCCCAATACATTACTTAATATGGCTAAAAAGAAAAAAAAAAAAAAGGTGGGAAAAAAAAATCATCACATTCACCAAGTTATATCTTTCTGAGACTTTTCTTTTTCAAGTCAAACTTTCCAATCAATGATTAATCATCTCCAAGCCAGAGAACTCACCTAACTAAAGCATTATCCAAGATGTGCCATTTTGGGGATCAGCACTTGCTCAGATGATAAAAAAATATCTAACACATGCAGAACTGGAAAAATGCCTGACTATTTGTAATATCCTGACAGACTGCATCTACCCCAATATATCAGAATAAAACTGTAACTACAATGTAAGTTTGCATTGAGCAACACGATTTCTTTTTCCCTTCATTACATATGCATGCTCTATAAATTCTGAGCTTATCTGTCACCTCCAAGTAAGTCGCAAAAAAAATTTGCTCAAGACAAGCTGGTGCAGAGAAGGGCAATTCTAAGTTCCCACCAGCACATGCCAGAGCTTCAGCTTCGCAAATTCCCCACCTCCCGCACCCCCCCAGGGCGTAGGCTCTCTTTCCAATGCAGGATACACAGGGTTCATAAGGGTATTGCTTCCCGATCCAAGGGGAAAATGACCTCATCTTTCTGTGCATGGTGATGTACATAGCTGTCATACTGTCCGTCAAATCCTGGCAATTTCATACTCTCGACAAGTGGCAGAAATGCCTTACAGACTTGCCAAACGGCCCTGACACAACTCTTACAGGCATTAACTTGATATTAAAGTTTCAACTAGTTCCATTCTACAGGAAAGGTCATATTTCAAAACCAATTTTATTCTAAATCAGAACGGAAGCTGGAAATGCTGAGGATTCCCCCCAGCCCAGCCACCATTCAGCAAACAACAATGAAAGCATAGGTTAGCCCCAAGAGTTACAAGTCTCACAGCTGGAGCATTTCACAAAAGCGATTTTGAAGTAGGAACAGAGAATTTGAGACACCTTAGCATCAAAGACATGGCACGTCATCCTTCCCGTTGGCTCGGCTGGGGTGGGGGGGGTGGGGAGGAGCAGAGAAAATTACGCACTTGTTAAGCATACAAAGGTCAAATGAAACTGTGGATTTAAGACTGCCATCTTACTCGACTTTTGCCGCTCATATGAGACTTCAGGAAAGAACATTTTCTATAAAATATTGATAAGGCTGGCCTTAAAAAAAAGCCTAGCAAAACCTCTGTAATGTAAGACCAATTATTAAGTATAAAACCAGTAAGGAGAGTGCAGCTTTTTCTCATAAGAACTGCAACATGCCTGTGATAGTCTTGTCTATTCTGCAGCACAAGGGACAACTGCAGCTCAGCTAAACACATGTCATCTCACATGCTGACAGCACCACAGCTGGGGTAGTGGATTTAGCACTGTGACTAACTAACCACTAGCTACACAATGATCACAGTGAACTTGCTGCTACAAGAACTAAATTTCAAGCACTATCCAAAGTGAATAACTGAAGTTAGCTTGATGACATCTATAATAGCTATGATCGCCCTTCTGTTTTTCTGGTAAATAGAGCCCGAGTGCCACTTAAAGCTGCTCTGCCTTTAAAGTCTTGTCCTAAGGAAAAGATGGAATTTCAGGGCATACAAACAATCTCTAGAGATACTCTGGTTACAAATCCTGTGCTCATCAGCCTGGGTGCATACCAGGCATAGTTAGCAACTGCCTAGGAAGACGGTCAATGAAGATGACAGCAGTTATCTCAATTGTATGTAGGTGCACAGTGATTTTGTATACACAAACTCTGTATCTCACTGAAAAAAAAAAGGAAAAATAGATCAAAATGCAAAATTACAATATTCCTAATTAGCAAACATAGTGAATAAAAGCCCCAAACCCTCATAATGACACAAGTGTACAGTGAATACTTACGCAAACAAAAGCGTGTTGTACCAGGGAAGTCAGTCACACAAGCCCGGTCCAGTCCAACAACTTTTGCAGGAGAGCTTTGATTATCATTATCTGTGTCAGCATGTCAATGGAAAGAACTTTCTATTTTCCTCTTTTTGAGATTAGCCTTTTTTCTTAGAGTGTTCCACTAATTGTTTTTTCTTCACTTGCATCAGCAGGAGACCCAATTATAGCTCTCTCTTCAATTTGCAATAACCTCCTTTTTAAATAGCGTAAGTCACCTTTTCACCTTTTATTACAGAGATAGCATAAAGGTCTGATAGACAAGTAGTGCAAATCCTAAATTCCATTTTTCAGAAATAGGATTTTATAATTGTTGGTCACTTTCCTTGATTTAATTTAAATCACATTTACATCCTAATACGATCTAGAAGAAACTATTTCACAGTCACAGTTTTCTGTACATAGTTTTAGTTTTTTCACATTTAATAAACAATCTCCTATTTTTACCAATTAATTTTTTTTTTCCCCTCCAGAAGCCCCAGCATCACGGTATCTAGTGTCACTCACTGAAAGTAATTTTTTTAATTCTTTTTTTTTTTTTTAATAAACAAGTAGGCCATCTATCCTTGGGTTGCAGACTGTTAACCTTGAAAGCTGCTGTACGAGGTTGACTGATATGTATTGGATGTACAGAGATGAACAAACTGGGGCAGTACTGAGTTAAACTCCCAAGACACTATCAGTTATGATTTCAAAAAGACAGCTCTCACTTCCACCTGGCAAATGTAATTATGCAATAGAAGCATAGTTCCACAAAATAAACAACAGCTCAAACCAGCAATTTACAGAAAGATGTGCCCTATCTACTTCAAATGTATTTGAGCAACAATGACAGTAAATCAAAGGAAAGTGCTTATTCATTTGAGGAACCTGAATCACCAGAAAACCATGCAGTTTTCACTTTAAAATCAATCTCATAATCAGTTAATAGCACAACAAAGATTTTAAAATAGCTTATGTAAGCTGAATCTTTTAAACACCTGTTAACAATAATTAATATTATTTTAAAAGAGTTTTGTAAGCTTTGAAGAAAAATGAACTCCACTTAGCACAAACTCAACTCAAGACAATAACTCTACTGTACTCACTAGAGAAAAGGAAGGTTAAAAAGCGATAGGACTGAAATCTTTAAGATGCCAGAGGAACTGGATAGTGAGATAGAGCTCTTGCTTATCGGAGGGTAAATACTTGGAAATAATGGTAACCACCGGAAGATGACTGGTAAGGTTGGCACTTCTTCACTTAAATAAATGAGTTCACACCTGCGGATAATTTGGCTCTAAAATAGGAGACTCATTTCTAAAAGCAGTGCATTTTTTTAAACTAGTGATGAAAACCAGCAAGACTTTTCAGAGCTAGAGTTTAGATTTTCTTACAAAAGGCAAAAGTAATGCTTCCTCTTTACACCCTTGAGAGTTTGGCCGAGTAGTCTCAAGTCTTCTGCTGGCAAGTCAAAGCCCAAGATCAAGGGACCAGCCAGAGACTGTTCAAAGAGGAAGAACTGTCACCCCAAGCTCTGCACTCCCATCTCCGAAGGGCTGGGACCCTTTCTGCAATTCGGCCTTCTTGCCCCTCAGACACACAGGCTTTATGCAGCACTTTCTGCTGCCTCCCCTTAGCTTGGGCCATCAGACAGCCAACCCTGTCTCTACCTGCTGCAGATCTTAGTGGCATCTTTGTAACAGGAGGACATGGTTGCCACAGCTGTCTTCAAGTTACACTTTGATGCACTGTCACATCCTTAGGAGGGAAGCATGGCAAATGAAAGCACCTTCAAATAGATGCATGTTTATAGTGACCAGGAAGAGAAAGATAACAGGAAGATAAAAAAACTCGTCTTAAAACCTAGTTTCTGATATTCATCTTGATCTACTAGGAATCACAATTTAATTTCAGCATTAAAACAGTAGCTATGAATAAGCATTTAAATGCATTTTAGAAGAGGAAAGCTAACACTTTAAACTGAAAGAAACTGCAAAAAGCTAAAATCCACAATCCGCGTACTGCACGCCATCCAAGCCAAGGATCAAAGAACACACATGTGCTTCCTGGTTTGGCTGGAAAGAAATGAAGGACCTCTCCTGCCATGCCTTACACTCTGCTGGAGGGAAAATAATGCTGCAGACTCTACCATCAAAGAATTTCACCATCAGAGCCACACCAGGAGTATAACCCACATACACTGAGACTGCTCAACAGTAAGATTAGTTTAACATTCTAATAAGAACTTAAAATATTTCAATTTTGTCAATTGCACTTGGGGGAAGGGGGTGCTTTCTAAAGCATTCTGCTCTGTAACACCTTTATTTCTTCTTCTGTTCCAGGCCAAACTAATACAAAATTCACCAAGGCAAGGTCTTTAAACCACAGATTTCCCTAATCACTAGTGGGCAGCAGTCACCAGCAGTTTGAATGAAGCTCAGGTTCATGGAAACAAATGTTTCGGGCTCTCTGCTGACTCAAGCAAGCATCAGAGCTCTGGTAACAAGCCCTTAATTTTCATCAGGGGCAGCCAAATACAGAAGGATTATTCAGTTTATTCAACTGTTCTATTGCAGCTGTTTTCCTTTCTTTGAAGAGCTTTAGTTTTAAATGTTATGCAAAGATAAGTTAAATATTATTGGAAACACACTATCAGGAGTATAAATTCCTTGCAGCTGAATTGCCTGTACTGGCTACAGGTTCTGAAAGCACTAAACAAGATTTGAGACCATGGTTTATGGGAAGCAGTTTCTATGCGTGATAAACCAAGATAGATGTTATAGTCCAGCCTGACAAAAAATATCATTTTCACTGCCACTGTCAGTATAATTAATAAATAACACTTACCACACAGTGACATGAAGACAGAAGGGGTCAGCATGGAGAAAGCAATGCAAGTGGCAGCAGCATGACAGGGTCTGTCCTCCCATCTGGTACCCACGCACTGCCATCGAGCAGCAGAGAGAGGAAAAAACCAGTTTCTGGGCTACAGTGTCACGCCGGTGGCCTGGTACAGCACACACACGAGGAACCGCAACAAATATTATCAACCAGGGAAAAATCCTGGCCCGCTCCATGCCCTCAGGTGTCCTCCAGGAAGGAGGGCTTCCCTCAGGCGGCTATGGCTGCGGCTCTGCGCAAACGCCGGGGCTGGTTAGGACGGCAGTCCCCCCTGACAGGAAGGCTTTTGCGGACATGTGTACCAGCTCCAGGCCAGCACACAAACCGCTCTCACCACCTCTGGGGCCACCGAAGCCGCCCGCTGGCCACAGTGCCCACCCAGAGCCCCCTCAGCGCCACGCGTGTGGCCCACAGAGACCCAGTCCGGGCTGGGGCCTGCACTGGGGCGGTCTGGGCCCGCCGGGAGGCCGCAGCTCTCCTGGCAGGCCGGGCAGGCGCCTAGGGATCACCACCGGTCGAAGGAACGAGGCTCGAGGGCCTTTGGGAGGGACCTGGTCTTGCCCAGCGATTGCAGCTTGAAATGAGGAGGGAGGGTGGGGTGGGGTACAAGCCCAGCTTTCTCAGCATGGGGAAACAAGTGCAAAAGAGGGATCCCAGCCTGAACGAAACAAGGGGTTTGATACAGAAAGCAACGGGGTTGGGATTACTGTCGCACTCACAGCAGCAGTGGCTGAGTGGCAGCCTGGCAGCCGCGCTGGGGGCAGCCCTCCATGCCCACAGAGCCCAGCGGCCCTCTCAGGTTCTGCCGTCCGTCATCCCAGCCACAAGGAGACGTAACAAGAAAAAACATCTCCTCAAGAGGAGCTCAGAGCTAGGGGGTGAAGCAGGTAACACAGCAAACCACACAGATACCATCCACAGGAGCAGCACATCGCACCAGTCTATCCCTCTGCTTTTAAAACCAGTGCAAATGAAACTATAATATTTGGGAAACTGTAAAATTTAGGGTAGGTTGCATTTTATTTTGGCCGAATTATCAGCCAAATTCGATTCAAATGGACAAATACCTCCATCTACCCTTTAACCTGAAGTCTTTCAGTGAAATAATTGTGAGTTTCTAGTCAGAGACACATGCTCCAGCTAACACATCCTCCTCTCTTCAGAACACTAGTCAAATAATAACCTAATAATAAGCTGGTGTATATGAATTTCATTACTTACAGGAAGTACACACACATAAAATAGACAGCACATTGCTGGTAGCCAGTAAAGACTCCCTCTTTCTCCAAAAGCCTGCATTTATAGAGAAGAGACATCCCCAAGCCATCCCTGTTGCTGCAGTGTTGCAGGAGGGACAACAGTGAAATCCCAACAGCACCTTCTTCACAAAAGCTGTGACACAAGCAGTTCCTGTAACTCTTAACAGGGGCTCAGCGCATCTGAAGCAAATAAACTTGGCCATTAGGTAATCATAAAGTAATGGCGACTTTGGGAAGTTAGTGATAGCAGTGGTACACGCAATAAATAGATTAAAAGAGCTGGAAAATCTGCTGAGCCCAAGCAAAGTATCACATACACTGTGGAATCATTGATAGCTATAGATGAGCTACGGAGCCAGGTAAGCTTATGGGGGTTTAATGTGTGATTAACTATATCAAAGGAAAATTCTGTCCAAGGAATTTCATCCATGAATTTTCCACAGAACTGCTTCAGAACCAATGTGTCTGTGTTGTATGTTATTTCCAAAGCTCCCTGCACAGTTCCTGTAATTTCAGCTTCCCCTCAGGGGTGCATTTTCTCTGGAGATCTCCCCAGGAGATTTTGGGTTGCATAGCGCTCCCATTTTTCCACTTGAGAAATCTGGAAAGAAATGTTTGAGTAAATGCACAGTTTACTATGCACCCTGGGATACACTGCGTGACGGCTTTAATTCACATGGCTCAGTCCCTCAGCACATGGAGGTGCATTGCTATCCCTGCATCGCACAACATTGCACGTGCACAGACAGTGCTTGCCGAGGATGTCTAAAAGCAGCAGTCCAGGAAGAGGGACTTGCTGAAAATCCAGAAACTACCAGCAGGCCAAGTTCTTCTCAATTTTTTCACTTCCTCGGTCAATGGAGCTCCATTATATCCCCAGGCCTTATTTATCAGTATTCAAAACCCTATCCCAGGATGTCTGTCTCTTCCTTTAAACGGCCAGCACATCAGAAATGCCAGCAGGCAGTAGCTACGGAATGCTGCCAAACACACAAGCACGCACGATGTCTAAACAAAAAACCCAGGCTCATAAGGTGAAATCCTAACCATGATGCTGTCATTCTTGTATTCTTTATCTGAGATTTAGCAGGTGTGGAATCCTCTGGTTTGGTTTCGGGTTTTTTTTAACAGGTGGAAAATGTCATCTTGTCATGAGAGATTCGATGTAAAACACTCTAATGCTCTATTGCAGTGGTTTATATATCTCAACATTCATCACCTAACAATGAGACAGAATAGCTTTTTCTATTCTCTGAGCCATAATTTAGTTTGTCAGTTACTGGCAAATATATTTCAGTGTTGCACCCTGCAAACATGTAAAAATATCAAATGCATTGTATTGTTAATAATATGGTTCTAAGTCATTCATGGCAATTAAACTTGCACTACAATTAATTCTCTTCTGACCATAATGATGTTCCTGTTATGCCATTTGATCACTGTACAGTGAAAAGCAGAAATAAATGTATACTCTACAAGAAAATGTAATGAGGTATACTCACTTAAGTGCTTTTAAATATTGTCCTTTGCAAAGATAAACTGGCATAAAAATATGTGATACAAAGATTCCACATCAAAAAGATTTTCTTTTTTTTTTTTCCCATTCATATTTCTCAACCAACATGCCCACTGATTTGCAGTTATATTCCAGTACTAGATATTTTATCTAACGGCATTTTGAGCTTTGGCAGGAAATTTTTAACTGTCATTTCCCAGTTGAGAGAATCAATGAATTTATACTACTATCAGAATAGCATATCTGAATTCACGCACTCAGATAGCAATATGGCTTTGCAAGTATTATTTAACATTCTGATGTTTTTGTCTTCAAAATCTACTTTCTTCTCTTAATATATTGTTGTGTTGCCTATGCTAGCAAAAAGCAGGAAATAAGTAAAAAACTTAGCCAAAAGATTTTGACACTAAAACTCCTTTTCAAGGGATAGAATAAAGAAAACTATTCATTTAGCTAAACCTAATACCAAGCCTTTCTTTCCAATAGTTCTGGTACTAGATATGTAGAAATTTCTGACTAACTCCCATTTGAGAAGCAGACAAATGTTACTTTTCTGAGACCTAAACCCTTTTTTTTTTTTTTTTTTGTACCGGAGTTCTAATGTACTTTAACCCCACATTCTGGAAAGATGAATTCAAACCAAAATAAGCAGAGACAAGGAATACTGGAATGATGGAGGAGCTATTGTAGAAAACAAAAACTTTGGCATGCTTAGTCTTAGCAAATCAAAGGCTAAGAGTGTTATTTATAGAGGGCAGTCATATCTGACTGGAAAAGTGAAACTAAACCCTCCTAACGCTGTACTTTAAAGGTGGAGCTGGAGTCAGTTATGAAAGGAGCTAAGATGTTGTGGCTGCTAGTTATTGCCAGCAAATAGATCTATTGCCCCACAAGGCTTCTTGTAGCTCACTGTTTGCCCCTTGCCGTGATAGCGAAGAGCTCAGCGATGAAGTGGTCGCAGTGGGTAACAGGACTGAGCAAGAGTCCAGTTTCAAGGTGAGCTACCTCTGTGGACAACAGCCAGATCATGTCTTACCACTCAGGTGTAGCTTCAAATAAAAATCTTTTTTTTTCCTAAATTGCATTAATTACCCAGCCTTGTCTTGCAGGGAACATTAGTTAGTCATTAAAGCACAGTGGTAGTAATCATAAGGTTGGATTATCTCTTAACTCTTTCAAAGCTTTATTGTGTTTTTCCCCAATCTTCATCTGCACCACTGAAACAGTATTTTGCTGTCTCTCACAAGGGAGCTAGCAGATAACTGATGGATTATTGAAATCACTTTCTGAAAACTCTCCAGGCACCTATCTGCATCTGTAGATGTCTAAAGGCATTTAAAATCTGGCTGTAAAGCCCTCCAGGTTGGTAAAGCATGTCTAGAGAAGTGCTACAGAGGTGCAAAGTGTTATCTCAGTTATTAGGTATACACGTTTTCGTGGATACAAGTCAGGCTAAATCATACTTTTTTTCTTTTTTCTTTTTTTGCTATACACTAATAGGCTTTTGCAAATTAATTAATGAAGGAATTGGGCATACTAAGAGAATTACTTGAATGATGCCTGGAGGATTACTGGTTTATTAACTTCATTTGCCAGAAAAATTTGAAGTAGGCACAAAATGTCAGGTTGTGTGTCTGAGTCTTTATACTGTACCAAAAAAAAGGTAGAAAAAAAGCCTTTTTTGTTGTACAGAAACAAGGAAAGTCACCAGAGAGCTTTTCAGCATTCCATGTTATTCCTGTTGCTAAGGAAACTTTCCTTCATCTGTGCTCAGTAAGGCATCCTCAATAATTCCTCCACAGAAGTATAGCATTACAGATCATTGTCAGAAAAACCAGCTGACAATTAACCAGAAAACTAGACACTGCAAAGTTTTAACAGAAGAGTTCAAGCCCAGGATGATTTGTAGTAGGGAGGAGCCTGGAGGAGCTATAGCAAGCCTGTATGATTACTGTCATCCAAACAGAATTTCCCTCAAGAAGCAAAATAGAAATAAACAAGAATAAAACTATTCATTTGGCTTGGATGTTGTTGGCACTGTCCCATTAGCTTACATCCTGTACACTCTCGACTGTACTTTCTAAAAGACAAAGCAAAAATCTCCCTCTCAAAAAGATGTACGTGTTCTTTACTATCATCTCTACTTAAGACACCTTAAAGAGAGCAGGAAATAAACAAATCAAAATCTCTGTACTTTGTACTTTCACTATCTCTGTTGCATGTGTTCATTTTCAATCCATTACACACGCACCACCATGGCTTTCGATACCATTACTCACAAAACAAGGCACCACTAATGATGAGAAAGAGAGCAGTCTCTTACAGAAATAATAGATGAGAGTGTGCTGTCTTATTTATGTTACATTTATATCCTTTTCCAGCAAAGGTTTACCTGCTCTCATTATATAAGTCTTGAAATGCAGGCTAGCAGCTAGCTTTATTATGCCCTTTAATATACATCACATATTCTAAAAATATGACACTTCTCGGGGACTTTGGAATCATGATTCTGCCATGTTTCACGACACAGTAAGGAAGGGAGTCTGCCACTACGTCAGAGCCCAGCACTGTCTAGCTGACCTTCTTTCTCCAGCAGCGTTTCACCACAGATACGTCACGAAAGAGTGCAAGAAATGGGGCTGGTGCAGAGTGACCCTGCTCTGACATACTTTCCAGAGAAGGCAGCTTCCAGCAATCACTGGTTAGAAAGGATTAAACCTATTGCTTTACCCTGTCCATTTTGTCTAATAGTTACTAATGACCTTAAGCTCTGTGCTTTTGTCTAATTGCTTTTTAAAGCCATTTGCACTTTTGCCTGGTGTTAAAATATGTGTATTATTGGTCCCAGTAGTGTTTCTCTTATTGAAAACGTAATAAAGGAGATGGTAGACCAAATTTTTGTTTGATGTACGCTTATGTATGATAAAAATGAGAAAAAGGAAAGACCATGAAACCCTTTCTCTTTCCCGAAGGGAAGCAATGTCTGCCTTACATTACACCACTTGTAGTATTCACTTAGAAAATACTATGCCTCCTGAAAAGCAGAGGAACCTTGTATGCTTTACTCTCCTATTCCTACTCCAGGTCATACCTCTGCTCTACGAGAATTTCTGGTCATGCTTCCACCATCTTTGGTAGAAAGTCTATTTCCAGAATAAGGTTTTGTTTTCCTCTTTGACGCCATCTGTTTTGGCATACAACTCCTACTTGTTCCAGAACTGAGACAAATGCAAGTTTCAGCCGAGACAGAGTTCACTTCTACCCTTAACCACACAGTGTAATCCGGCAGTATTCATTCTAGGAGAGACACCACTCTAAGGCATGCAGAACTGGTCTTTCGTCTTCAGATATGACATGGACTCACTCAATGCAACTTAGGAAAAAGGCATACCTTTCCAGTGGCATGCTTCCTGAAGAGATTTTACTTCATTTATATAAGAGGTTTCAATAATATTATTTTCCTATTCAAACACAAGGTTTTTTCCTTAACAATGTGCATAGCCTTCAATAGGAAGTCTCTGTGATTCCAAGCCATAAAATGTTCTTTCTTGTTCCTTCTTCATCTCCTAGATGAGAGCCCGTGGAACAATGTGAACATCTCCAGCACCGGTGCGTGACCTTCTATACTGGTTGAACGTGACCAAAACATTACTTCTCTGGAACCTGCCAAGACAAGTCTTACACTGTGGTGTATAAAATGCAATTCCCTCTTTCCAACAAATTGAGAACCTCAAAGGGATACCATTTCTTTTCAGATGGCTTAGGTTTTGCTCACAAAACCTTAGCTTTCATCTTGGTTAGCAGTGAATCTGAAGGAATGGAAAACACTAAAGTATTGTGATATGTCTGGAATATGAAAGATACATTCTGTTGCTTCTTTGATGTCTCATGAAAGAAAACTGAAAGAATACAAATGCAATATCATTAAAACACATTACTAATCCAGCAGGAATGAGAGGCTTGTGCATTATAAATTTTTGCTCAATACTACTTCAAAATGTGATTTGTAATCCATTGAGGAAACTGTCATGAATAATGGGTTTCAAGATTACAATGAATTTTAAACTTTCTTGAGTGAAATATGGATGACAATTTTCTACCACCATTTTGAAATACCTTGAAGTGGAAGTTGCTGGTTAGACAACAAAAAGCCAAATGGCATGGTTTAGATATATAGAAACTGGAAGATAATGATGCATGAAATAAATGGAGAAGAACTGAGGAAAGTACTGTGGAAGTGCAGAAAACAGTTTGACCCACCAGTGAGCCTAGTCCTATTTCTATGGAAATGAGCTCATTACTGCTAATTTTTTTTTTTTTTAAGCTTCTAGTTGATTCGTGAATTGCTTTTTGAATTCCAATAAGGGCTTCATGAATCACTGGGAAAAAAAAAAAAACAAAACCAAACAACATTTGAACAAAATATCCAGAGTCAAATGATTACCAACTCCCCTAGATTAATCAGTTGAGTACTTTATATAACAGAGCATGCACTAGGAGAGCCAGCTTTTTCCCCTGGTATCATAAGTCTATAATGTTTCATTCTGCAAAGAAAAGAGATCATGCTTCTGAAATCTAATTCTGGATGGTTACTCCATCCAAGAGCCTATATTAAATAGGAAAGACATCTTTGATTTTTTTCCCCTGCTGTTTCCATGTTTGATCTGTTTTAAAAATCAGCATCATGAGAATTGGCCATAGAATTGCTTCTCGTTCCTCAGAAATAAGAGCATCTGTGGTATTCACACAAACGGTGCTTTCACATTTGCAACCCAGCCAGTATTGGCTGTCGACACTCCTAAGCAGGCAAGGGAAATGCCCAAGGGCCAAAACATTGGTTCCTCTTAAATCTTCAGGATACTGAAATAAAAACCAAATAAAACAATGGATTTAAATAGCAAATGAGCTTTGTTTATTTTATAAACTCAGCAACTTTTAAGACTGTCTATAGACATGAACAAAGTAAATGTCTGTGACAGCCATATTTTAACTGAACAATGCTGACTGACTTTACATGTTATGCGTACAGCATCTACACTGAACACTTTTTATTAATTTTCTAAACACTTCAAAAAGAATGCCCTTGGCAAATTCTGTGACTCTTTGCTAATTTGCCTTGTACTAATTTTGAAGGTGTGTGTAGGCCACAAGATTTCTCCAGCACACATCTTGTAACAATGCACTTGCTAGAAATTACACAAAAGAAATCTAATCCTATTGCATGTAAGTTCATTGTGTCTCTTTTCCAAAAATTTCACATTTCAGAAATTACTCTATATATCGTACTTCAAACATGACAGCAGAGAAATAACCAGTCCTCATCACACATGTGCAGGCCATGCTGTTCTGCGAATGTGCATTCTTTAAACAGTTACAGGACTCTGCACAGTTAATTGCAAACAATGGGTTAATTGACATTTGAAGTGCGAGTATTTGAACTGGCTTTTAAAAAATATTGAGATGGATGGACATACACACACACCATTTTGCATTTATGACAGACCTTAATGGAATGACTTCAGATGATTTTCGTTTTAAGACCAACAGGAGATTGAAAGATAAATTTAACAATAAATTCCATGATGAATTACGCTGGTGTAAATAAGAAATAAATTGGCACATATGACTCCACTGAATTGGCACAGATTTACACTGATTTAATTTTTATAGAATTCAGAATTAATTTTGGAAGAAAGTTATAAAGTTACAAAGCATTATGCTATTCGGTTAATAACATTATTAATAATGCAAATACGGTACTTTCATTGTATATATTCCCATACATTTGGGCAGGATGTGAGAGCTTTAACAAAGCTGCTTTGTTAAAATTCTTCCAAGGTTTTCTTTTTGCATCTTGCTTTTCTACACTTCTCAGGGCACCAGAAGCATAAAGAAATCAGCATTTGAAGAAAAACAAAGACAGAGGATTGATGTGGAAAAGGAAAATATCAAAAGCTATTTCTCTTAGCTGTGAAATCTTATGACAAAGTTGTAGAGGTGAATACAACTTTGGAGTAAAAGTTTGCGTGCTCTGCTTGTGAAGTGCAAAGTGAAGGTCCAAAAGCCCTCTATTTCAGAGACTTTACACTCCCAGGCTTTTTAATTGCATCTCGATTTTTGACATTGTTGATGTCTCATTTCATTTGCTATTTCCCTCAAGGGAAGGCTATGGTGTAGGATGGAAGAACAATTTATCATTTCAGATTATTTAGAAAAAAAATAAACAATAACAAATATTGTTTTCTCTTTATTATCTGTTTCCACTTACAGGTGGGAATAATGAAACTTCTTCCTATTCAGTTCTTTGACTTCAAGATGATGAAACTCCTATTTAAAGTAAATTAAAATATAATAGTATCATTACAAGTTAACAAATATCATTACTGTCTTAAGCTAGGTGCAAAACAGACCTAAATGAACAGGTAGTTGTCATTCCAAAATTTAAAGGAAAGGTGAAACGCAGTGAAGCGATAAAAACCAGAAGTATCTTGTTAGTGCTGCCAATCAAATGGGAAAAAGCTTACTTTGTCTTTATTTTAATTATTTATATGGGGTTATTATAACAGAGACTAAGAGTATATAAAGACAAAGAATTCAAAAAGTGAAAACTTAAATCCCTGGGAAGAGAGGGATATGATCTTGGGAAGGAGATGCAGGGCTTGAGGTAGAAATATTCTTAAGGAAGGCTGCTGGAAGCAGCAGTAAGTCAGCACAAGGGAGAATGCCTAGAAAAAAACCCACAAAAGTACGCTATTATATCTCAAATCAGGCTATGCTCTCTATGCCCTCTCTGATAGTTTTGGTTAGCCAAAACTACCTTTTTCCACAGCTGTGCTTCCTAGCTCCATATAGGTAACCCCATCTCAAGTCAGACTCATCATGGAAGACCACAAAGTTTTTTAAAAGGTACATGGAATACTGAGCATTTAAGTGTTTGTAATTGTATTTAAGCACACCACTTCACATCATAAAAATAATGTTCAACATGCAAAGTTGAGTTAGAAGTTTGATTTACAGATTGCACAAATGCTATTTGAGTGACAAAGGTTACCTGTCCTTTCCTTACTCAAGTTCTTTAAGTTATTTTGTATGGTTTTGTTTTAAGGCTAAGAATTATGACATGCAGAGAATTCCAGCTATGCAGCTTCGTATAACACAGAAGGCTCACTCATTACTATGGAGAAGTCCAGTTCTGCTGAAGAAATTTCACCATCAGAAATCCACTTTGTGGAATCCTACCCAGCACAATACAGTAACTGGAAGAACAGGATCCAAGCACTCTTTTCATGGCTATAGCCCTTTTTTCCTCCAGAAATTTAAGTAGCTGGACCTTACTCTCTTATTTGCCTGCACTTTTCTACTAGTATTATGTATTAGTTTGCCTTTTTCAACAAACCATCATTTGATTGGGTGGGCATCATATTTTTACCTTTTTGTTTTCAGTATTTTAAGAATACTAAATCATAAAAAGTTATATTGAAATAAATTGCTTTTGTTTTCTCCTAGTTTAAAAAAAAATTAGATCATACAGGAAAGTGAATGGATCATAATTCTTTGTCCCTTTTTCTCTCCAGGCTAGAATCTGAACAGGAGGCAAGCTCATATGGGAGCCTGAGTTTTGGTCGAACAAACTATAAAGCTGGTTGTGATATGGGCTGAGACTGACATTCTTGTTTAGAGCTACTTATTCCCACTGTTAGCCAAGATAACACTACTTATGTACCCATAAAGAGCAGGTGCAATGTTTGGCCCATCTGCAACATTCAAGTCTACCGCATACAGTACGATAAGACAGAAACCCTTTATTAAAAGAAATATTTACAGAGATGTCTCAATGGTGTTTCCTTGCTGTGTGTATGCAGCGTGTTATTCTTCCAGATTCCCTTTTTTCCCCCACAGGATAGACACGTTCATGTTTACATTCAAAAAGTCATATAACAATCCATGGCCAGTCAATATAAAACCACCAGAAAAATTATATCATTGATCCAAATACACAGCCCTGATAAAGTTAGTGCCCTGTGTGACTACAAAGACCAAGCAAGCCAGTACTCAAGTGTTTTCCTTGTAATTGTATTGTGCCTTCTCTATCCTCCTTAGGAACCAAAAAAAAAATATTGCATTGTCAGTCTCAGTGCCCTTTCCCTTTGTGGATTAAAAAGCTCTACTGTAGGATATTTATTCTCCTTAAATAAGAATGCTGAATTAAGAGCATTTACTCAAAACATTTTTTCTGTAATACTGATTAACAGTACTTTCATCTAGAAAATTTTAAACACGTTTTACTTTTTATCATATTAATCTTGACAGACCTCCTTTATCAGTACTTTAATTAACAGCAGGTAAGGGAGGCAAAGTGCGTATGACATGCTATTTCTTCTGCTTGATTTGAAGTCTGCTTGTGAGACTTTCTCTCAACTCATAGTTGAAATTGTCTTATCTCATACATTCACTGGATTACTGTTTCATGTAAATGTCATTTTTGCTGTCCAAAACATTAAAAAAAACCACACCAGTGCTATATAACTACTGTCTCTTTCTGAGAGACATGAGGGAAGCTGTACGCTTTTGATCAAAGACAAGATCCTGACTTCAAAGTAACACCTCATCTGTAAATATATTACACAGTACTCTTAGTAAAGAAAGAGGGACTCCTTGATTTCAAATAACCTAAGGCTAATACTGTGGGATTTGCCCGCAATCACAGAGTTTAATCTTACTCCTCTGAATACTTACAGAAAATTAGACAAAAAAATTTTAAAGACTCTGGGTTATAGTCTCCTCTTATTTCTGTAAGCCTGATAGACTGTAGTCCGATACTTCATTGGAAGAACACCTAGCTTGTTCACAATAAGCTGAGAGAAGAATATGGAAACATTACAAAGTTCAGAAGCATAAGGGATTTTTTAAAACCTAAGCCTTCCTTCCATTGACAGAAAGCAGTGGCTATATGCCTGTGGATGCTCTACCACTAATTTGGTTCGATCTTCTAATATTTTTTTTGTATCACCATTAGAGATGTTTTCATTATTTCTTTCATTGCTGCAGTCTAGAATAGCAAAACTAAATTTCAGATTATCTTCAATGGCTTCATCATTTGAAAACACTGGGAAAGGACATTAAGTTATTTCATAATATGCTAATCAGCATGGACCATGGTGGTTGTGGAGAAATGCCAGGTTTGTAAGGGTTGACTTAAGCAAAGTGAAGCAACATGTTTATCATGCCCTGGATAGAGCAGGGATGAGAGCTGAGCAACTTGCTCATCTGGCAAACAACAGCAAAGGGATAAGAATGCTGGTATCTGCCTCTCCCTTCTACAGACCTTGCAAGGGGAGATAACAGCAGAAAGAGGGAGCCTTGCGGTAGCAAGACAGCTCTGTTTTGGCTAAAGAGTGAGGAACCAAGCAGAAAAACTGTTTCAGCACAAAACTCTGAAGGGTACGATGCCCTGGAGTGAAACTTTTGCTTAATTATCTAGAAAATTAATATTACAGTTAACACCCTGCATATGTTAATGAGAATTATAGAGATCATGCTATACAGATATGACTATGTTACTCAACTCTCTGCCTAAACCATGCTATACATAACCCGTGGGAGAGGAAACAAAGAATTAGAGAATAAAAAGAGGAGCATAAGAGGTCAAAATTGGGAGAAAGGGGCTGATATCTAGAAGAGATGGTTGACGGGCTGTGCTTCTCTTCCTCCACCCGAGATAGGTACGTCTTCTTGGTAAGAACTATGCGTTCACCCCTGGCAAAGAACACCCGGGAAAACTTGGCCAGCATTTTTATAGGATATTAGCGCTATTGCAGTAAGTGCATTTATCAGTGGTAATTCCATATCTGTTACGTCTGTCGCCTTAATAAATTACCTGTACTTGCAACTTCGCAAAACTGTTTCAGTGAAAGTCCCCAAGAGGGCTCTGACAGGCAAACGTCACATCCTTACTCTTAACATGACAGTGTTATCAGATCCTAAAATAACATTAACTAGTTAAGAGCCAGCTACCATGCTAATATTTGCACAAGAAAAGAAACAGTTTTGAGCGGGCACAGAGGGTTCAGTTTTATCATCATCTGACAGTATAATCAGCAATGAGAGTGTGGAGATACCACTCTCATCTGTATATAGTCAAAAGGAAGAAGCCCGAGACACTGAAATCAATGACACTTTTCTGCACAAAACTTTTTCTCCAGAAGAAAAAAAAACAACCAAACAACATAGTTCAGTGATCTCGGTATGGTTTATAAATCCTATTAATTTCATAACATCTTACAAAAAAATAATTCAGTTACCTGAAAGAAACCCATTTCAGTTTTCAGAATTTTAAATTCTGAGATTATTTTATAATGTCCCAGGGTTTTACTAAAACTTATGTGTCTCAAAAGTAGAAATAAAAAATTTCCATTTATCTGAAATGAATGTTCAATATGATAGAGAACAGTAGAAGCTGCTATTTCTCATCAGGAATCAAAGCCTCTTGAACATTCAAAACTGTTAATAAGCTGAAACAAGTCTTTGTTTCTCCCATATTTACTGTCAAGGTGTGCATCTTCTCATTTTCACTAAATGTATTTGCTGCAGTAAATGCATAGCAAAAAGAATTCAGAGTCCCCCTTGTCTGGATTTGAGAAGGATCAGCTCCTCCCAGGTTTCTAAATGAATATTTTCACTACTGAGCAAAGTATATTTCTTAGTCAGAAATTTAGCATGACTGCCCATCATTCCTTCCTTCTTATACCACATACAAAAGGTTATCATCATGATGGACCAGAAGGACAGAGCTCTCTATATGATCTCCAAGGCGTGCTAGGCTGTGTGCATCCACATGGCTGTGCTCAGCTGCCCCCACCTCCCATCACGCACCCTCGCAACCTGCTCTTTAGAAGAGACAGGAACTCAAGCAACTTGCTCTCACTACGTCAGCAGTAATATAATTGCATTATGGATGTTTGGGCTGTATAGTAGAAGATGTAGCCAGGAATGTACAGCCCCAGCATTTCCTAGCCTCTTCACATCCCAAGTAAATGCTTGTTGGTCTTTGTGCTACACGTGTGTGTCTGAGCATGGACAAGGCAAAAGACAAGGCAAACTTGACCCAAATAAGGTGGTTCCCATCCTTTCTGTATCAGCACTGCTAATCTAAAGTAAAACTTTCCTCAGCGTGAAAATGCAGATGGTGTGACAGCTTTCTTGTTAAAGGCCTGCTGGAGACGAACAGCCATGGAGCAAGGCAACACAACACAAGCCAGTAAGTCCTACAACATTTATATAAAATGTGAACCTACAAAGATGTTCTCAATTTACACAAAACCAGATCAGACACTTTCCAGGACTCGCGCTGTAAAGACCTGACAGGCACTGTTTGTGCCATTAGCACAGAGTATGTATCCTTTAATATGCGTGGTTGCATCTTGCCATCTTTATACTACCGTCTTGCAGTGAAACTCCCACAACTTCTTGACGGGTGAAAAATTAAACAGTATAGCAGGCATAGAGGGAATCTGCAGTTTGTACAGACTTAACTGAAAAGCTAAAGGCATACCTGGAAACACTTTTAAAATATATAAAATTCATGAATACTTTTCAGTTTGCAGCTGAGAGACAAATATGTGTAATGAGCATGTAACAGACATCTTACTTCTCCAGCATGGATATATATCTGCTGCTTCACTCTCCCTTGGGAGCAGAGTGATTTAATGTGCTTTGTTTGGCAAGACACCCTCCAGCAAAATAAATTTGATTTATGCTGCAATCAAAAGAATTTGAACAAAATCACCTATCAGCTCTCTTTAGGTTCATGTATCCAAAAATCCATTTCAGTATTTTCAATATAGAGAAATTAAACAAGGTTTTTTTGAGGCAATCTTTATGATTCTCTAAGGATAGGTGTGAAGACTAGTCTTAGACGACCCGTCTTTCACATGCATCATATTTCCTGAGCCTATGGTTATATGCAGCTCTCTGTGAATAAGTCACTTTCCCAGTTAACGCTCATTTGCATCTCTGTTTCCTAAAAGCAAAGGTGTGGCAAGGAAAAGATAGGGGACTCCCTGTGTTCACTACCACTCTCCCACCATGCCCTGTACATGCCATAGTCGGAAATTTCCAAGTGCATCAGTCTCCAAGTAAACAAGGAAAAAGTGGGGCAATGTCCTATGAAACAAAATCAGCTTTTAAAAGATCTAATTTTTGTAGTTGAAGTTAAATAATTGCTCCAGCAAACTTGTAGGCCCAGCCTTGGTGGTCATTCAGCAGCAGTGTGGAATTGCAGAGGTGCTAGACATTCCCAGTTCCCTCTTCCTTGTATTATGGCTCACTGCTTCCTGCATCACATATAGTGCATGAAAATCATTGCAAAACACACCCTTTTGCTCAACAAAATACGTTTTTAACTATCCTGCTCTTTACACAATATTCAAACCGTGAAAAGTAACCTCCTGCTACGTAGTTTTGTCATATGGTTTATTAAAGAATGGAATCTGAGTATTTTCCATGAAGAGAAATTAGAAATTATATTTCTTAATTCAGAACAGGCAGGATCTGCACACTTACTAATCCAGCATAATAATATCATGTGACCATGATTTTTCACTAGCCGTTAGTGAAGAAAATTGTCTAGCAACCACCGAATGCTCACACAGAACAGGTCATGATTATCTTTTTCCATTAATACACTACTCTCATAATGTTAAAAAATCAAGGACATTTTGATGGATGTTTAATAAGAAGAACAAGTTTATTTTTTCATCTACATTACTAAACAAATTATTTATTCCACTCTATTCACATAGATAATTTTAAACACAGAAAAAATATCCTCTGAAATCTGGGAAACTGTCTAGGATCTGTAGAAACTGGAGACTGAGAAGTCTGCAAATGGTGAAGTCAGTCAACTCTGCTTCAGTTCAGGAAACTAAAGCTGAAGTAGTTTGGGGTTTGTTTGTATGACTGGTTGTTTGGTTTGGTTTAATACCTGTTATGCTAAATCATCCTCACAAAAAAAATTCTTAACAATTCCAGGTAATGTTGTGAAGCATAATGAAAACATTTCCTAAATTAATTTTCCCCAGAATATATCTACCAAAGTTTGGGATCTCTCCTTCAAAGAGAGACACTATATTAGAAAAATGAGGTCACTGACTTGTTTCATAATTTGAGAATTACGAATTGAAAATTTCATACATTTCAGAATCAGTCTTCCATTGCCTAGGAATTCAATACCAGTCAAGTAATTTTCCCCACATCTCAAACATCTCATATTCCATCTCACTGTAACAATGTGTTATGGTTTAACCCCAGGGGGCAGCTAAGCCCCAGACAGCCGCTTGCTCACTCTCCCCGGTGGGATGGGGGAGAGAGTCCGAAGAGTAAAAGTGAGAAAACTCGTGGGCTGAGATAAAGACAGCCTAACAGGCAAAGCAAAAGCCGTGCACACAGGCAAAGCAAAACACGGAACTCATTCCCCACTTCCCATCAGCAGGCAGGTGTTCAGCCATCTCCGGGACAGCAGGGCTCCATCATGTGTAATGGTTACTTGGGAAGACAAAACTCAGACATGTCCCCCGTTCCTTCTCCCCCCAGCTTTATATGCATGTCATATGGTATGGGATACCCCTTTGGTCAGCTGGGGTCAGCTGTCCCAGCTGTGTCCCCTCCCCCAACCTCCCACACACCCCCAGCCCACTCGCCAGGGGGGTGGTGTGAGAAGCCCTGGCTCTGTGTAAGCACTGCTCAGCAGTAACAGAAACATCTCTGCCCTCAATGCTGCCCTCAGAACAAATACAAAACACAGCCCCACGCTAGCTGCACAGAAAATTAACTCTATCCCAGTCAAAACCAGCACACAATGAAGAATGTACCTGACATTCTCCCCAAGTATTCTGCATCTGTTTTCATGTAATATTTTACCCCCAATTTGGGTTGCAATTTAGCTTAATTGTGCCAAATTACAGCAGGCCGTCTTTTGCTTGAAATCTTTTTCTTCTCTCTACTGTCATTTTACAGGCAGCTCAGCAGATAATTTTATGCTACTGCAGTCACACAAGGCAGATTCTAATATTGATCTGAATTTTCCCCTTGAATATGATTTGCATTCTTAGCCTGATCTATTTTTTTTTTCTTCCCATAGAACATGATTTACATTCTTATGTCTGGCTGCTTCATTTTAAAGCCATCTTGAAAAAGTCTCTTTCTAATCATCCTTCTAAATTCATATGGGAATAACTCTTCCTACCAATGCTTAGGAGAGGAAAATCTCAAATAAATTGATGCTATTCTTGCAGACTATAATGACTGGAAACGGTATTTGTTGATGGAAATTAGAGACTTTTTTATAGCTTACTAATAATCTAGCTCTGGGACAGCTAATTACGAGGGATTGTCATGTCTGACTACTGAGGAAGTGCATTCAATCTTCAGGCTGGTCTAAATAGGACAAAAGCAGCAAGATCAGCCAAAGACCGTCCTTGTGGCATAGTAGTCTACAGTATGAAAGCTTGTTTTGCATAAAGCAAGAGATATATTTTCCTCAGATTAAACATAGGTAGGTTGGGGAAAATTAATTTCCCTGTAACCATGGCTTATTTCTACTTGCTTCTCCCTACCCACTGCGCACGTGTTGGAGGGGGCATATTCATTCACATGCATGAAAGTGGCCTCACTCCTTTTGGACACCCTCTGGACTTGCTTTCAAGTCACACTTGCAGAGTGTTTACCTAAGCCACTTCCACTGAAGGATGTGCCCTAAGACCACAAAATTGCAGCACCTGCATTTAGGTGGGATTTCTTCATAAAAGAAAACTCTGGGCATTTACAGGGCAATTACTTTAACCATGAAACAAATTATTATACAATGTAAGGTATTCAGAATTTAGTCCATCACTAGAATTACTAAGGTGATCTTACACAGCACTGCAGTCTACAAATATGATTATTTGAACAAAATCATATTTGCCTGTGCTATAATTTATCGGGCTTTGTAACTTCCTAGGCCTTGTATTTGCCCAAACAGAGCTGAAGTCCAAGGTTAATAGCTTGGTGACCTTACACTCCATTTACAGTAAGTTAAGAGATGTAGAAAATTTTAGAGGTTGATTCAGATCTATGATAAGACAAATCAGTCTCTGAAGAGGCCTGAATTACCTTCTGGAGATGTCTGTCATCTCTTCATTGATTCTATAGGGAGTGGAGGATGATTAGGCTCCTAACCTGTGCGGTTAGAAGGGACAAATCTCTGCCTGAGCATTCTTTGGCCTTTGCCAAATTGGGCTTTTTAATTTGTAACATATTTTACATCACCGCTTTATAAATCATCATGTCAATATGCTCAGTCTCTGCTAAGACAAGGGAAACCAATGCACAATATCAGAGTACATTCAATGGAGATTTAACTTTTTAAAATCGCAAAAAGAAATGTGAACATTTGACTACAACTACACTATATAACATTTCTGATTGTTTCATATACGTAACTTATTACTGTTGTTCTGATTATTAATCTATGTCTTTGTTGCTGCTATGCTTTTCGACCTGTATTCTCACTTATGGTAGTCATCCTTTCTGTTCTTCCAGAGTAGTTTCTTGGTGTTCTTTAAGCTCTGGTAGGCCATTAGTCTGTGCTTTTGTTCCCTGGTTCTGTGCTAGCTCTTAGTGGGTGGAGGTCATATAGACTTTTTAATTTTATTTTATATTTTGAGATGCTTGCTTTTCTCATTATTTTAAGGTGTTAAGTAATTACTCTCCTCTTCTAGCTATCATAACACAATTAATGGGCTGATTTTCTACAAAGGTCAGCCCTTTCAACAGTGCAGTACAATCACTGGGAGAGAAATTAAGCAAGTTAGCTACCCTGATTTCTCAGTCTAAAGAAACCGCATATTTCTGAAAAGGCTTTCAACCTGTTATTCAGATTAGCAGAGGGACCTAATCCTCTGAAATACTTATTGCTCCTCAATACTTCTTTTTTATACTCCATACTGCCCCATTAGTGTCTTTTACATTCAGCATCCTCCTTTTGTCCGATAACACCCTCAAGTAATCAATTCTTCCCTGCGTCCTGTATTTTATCTATGAAAATATTACAAAACACGGCAGAACAGGAACCTAAATATTCACTATTAAAACCAAACAGAAATCCTATCATAAGCAGATAAAGTTTGGAATTAATTTGTTAGGAATACGAATTTAATATCATCCAAAGTTATATTTTTATATATAACTGTCATGTAAGTATTTGTTATTTGGCACTGGTGTGAAAGATTCATTTATTAACAGCTTTTATCAGCTATTTCAGTTCCTTTAAGCATCTTTGGAAGATTGCTGTGCTTTATAGAGCTAAGCTTTTTTGCTCCTGAGTGAATTCACCTGTCATTTCATACATGATTTTTATTTATTTTATATATCTATATATAAAGATAGAGATAAAATGTGAAAAGTCCACCAACTACTTACTTTAACCTGGCAATGTAGAGTTGCCATTTGTATTATGTGCATTGGTTTGTTAGTAAATCCAGGGACTCTGGCACAGTTTTAATCCATGCAGTTGGTAGTCTCAAGTGTCCACACACCTGCACATTAGTGGCACACCAATGCTTTGCCAAGAATTAAAATGTCAAAAGTCTTGTGGCACTTTGGAAACCATTACCAACACTGAAGGAACAGATTTGACACTTAAGATTACAACTGCATGAGGGAAAAAACATAACCCTTTTCAAGATCAGCATAAAGTAGGAATAATTTCAGAAAGAGCTCTTAATTTTATATGATGTATGCATGAGATGCTTATGGATGGAGGATAGGATCTAAGTCCTCAATAACTAAATAACCGTTTTCAAGATTTTGAAAAGGCTTTCAAGTGCTCAAAAGCCTGCTGCCATTCACCTTGTAGGATGTAACTGTCTATGCATTATACAACATGGCTATATTAGCAGCCCAAGGGCAGACTAGAAACTGTCAGATGAAGGGGTTAATAAGCTTCTTAAGTCAAATACGTAACTGCTGTTAATATCAGGATTCTCACAAATATGCAACAAGAAAAAGGGGTTGACTGGAGAAGGGAAGTGTGAGAGATAAGGCATAAGGTTATCTGTAAGATATGCAGTGTTAATTTTGTTCTTGCAAAAAGAGAGAAGGGTTAGGAATTACTAGATTAGAAGATGATTAATAACCTTCAAAACAGAAAATAAGAGAGTATGTACATAATGTCTTCAGTATGAAAAATAAATTATGATGTTTGACACATGAAGTGGTTAAGACATTGAAAGATAAGCTAGCTTAATTTGGAAAAAGCTATGAACACAGAGTATATTCCCTGAAAAGCATTTCACTCTGCTCCACTGGTAGCAAACATACTTTTGGGAGGTGCAGATAGATCTGTCACAGCTTCAAATAGTTACCTTCTAGTGCTTGGCCTCCTCCTTTCTTACCTACTCAACACAGAGTTCGCTTGTTTGCACACATCCACCCCAGTGCAACTTGTTCTGGTTCTGTTCCTAATTTTCATCCATATGACCACAGCCTAAGAATGAGAGGCTATTAATTAAAAAAAAAATAATATCATTTCAACTGATAGTCTAGTACATGAGGTCAAGCAAGAAGTCCATATGGGCTTGTACAACCAGAGAAAGACAAAGGAAAAGAAGAACCTGGCTTCTAATCTGAAGGACACTTTCTAAAATCTCAAGAGATTGAAAGGAGGTTGGGGGAGCTTATAGTTGAACTGCAACACTGTACTAATGAATGCCTTAAAAAATATACAACATGAGGCAGAGGTAGGCACAGAGAGCGTGAAATGAAATAGCACAGAAATGTTAAAATGTTCTCCAAACAAGCCCCATAATCATGAATACAGAGCAACAGAGAATTTCATATCTAGACTTATTCAAGTTTTCTGAGTCACAAATTAGCACTTTTAAGAGCTTATCTTTTTCCCAATTGACTTTAATCAAGTGTTTCAGAAGCTGGAAAATGTTTTAAGTGAATAGAGCTCTTAAGCAGAGGGCCCAGGGAACAGAATAGCAGCTATTTTGCACTCTCTTTCAGTGTTTTTATTTTGCTTTTTTTCTTTGTTGTTGCATTTTTTATGGTTTTCAATATGAGTGAAGCACCACAGCTGTAGGTTTCACAAATAAAAAGAGAGGCACAGGCAGAAAGAGAACCTTGCAGGGACAAGTTCAAGCAAAAACTTAAAATAATTTTCTTGACAGTGTCAAGCTGATGATCTTTTAAGTGTTCACTTTGCTATGATCTTTAATGCACTTCATGTAGACAAGAGACTGATACTCTCCAAATGACAGAATCCCTTTGTTTTCCAATACACTGTATGAAAACACAGTCACTTTTACTTTTAAAATAATACTTTATGAAAAAAAACCACAACACACTTCGTAATACACATCTAAAAAGCCAAATGAACTCAAGAAACCCTAGCTAAATTTTAAGGCAAATAGTCTTGGAAAATTTGATTAAAGTCTGTAATGAAACAAACATACCCTGTCTATATCTGTATGGCAATGTCGGAGGCAAATCTTGGACAATATTGGATCATAGTGGGCTCAGGAAGTATTTGTTCTTGTTATCAAATATATCGAATTGTATCTAAATATAATCTTTTTAACATACTGTCATTAGATCTTTCTCACAGTGCCTTACAGAGCCTATGTAATTACCATCTGACGCATCTGTCTACTCTCCCTGTGTCACCTACTGTAAAATACAACTGTCTTCCTCTCCTTTGTTCTAGAGCTGTAAGCCATATCATAGAATCATAGAATTGTCTGGGTTGGAAGGGGCCTTAAAGGTCACCTCATTCCAACCCGCCTGCCATGAGGGACACCTTCTACTAGACCAGGTTGCTTAAAGCCCCATCCAGCCTGGCCTTGAATGCTGCCAGGGAGGGGGCAGCCACAGCTTCTCTGGGCAGCCTGTGCCAGTGTCTCACCACCCTCACAGTGAAGGTCTCACCGCCTTCACTTCTTCCTAATATCTAAATCTGCCCTCTGTCAGTTTTGAATCATTACCCCTCATCCTATTATGACACTCCTTGATAAAGAGTCCCTCCCCACCTTTCCGGTAGCCCCCCTTTAAGCACTGGAAGGCTGCTATAAGGTCTCCCCAGAGTCTTCTCCTCTCCAGGCTGAACAACCCCAACTCTCTCAGCCTGTCTTCACAGGGGAAGCGTTCCAGCCCCATGATCATCTTCATGGCCCTCCTCTGGACCTGCTCCAACAGGTCCATGTCTTTCCTGTTCTGAGGACTCCAGAGCTGGATGCAGCACTGCAGGTGGGGTCTCACCAGAGCAGAGTAGAGGGGCAGAATCCCCTCCCTCAACCTGCTGGCCATGCTTCTCTTGATGCAGCCCAGAATGCCATGGGCTTTCTGGGCTGTGAGCCCACACTGCTGGCTCATACTCAGTTTTTCATCCACCAGCACCCCAAGTCCTTCTCCCAGGGCTGCTCTCCATCCACTCACCACCCAGCCTGTATCTGTGCTTGGGATTGCCCCGAGCCAGGTGCAGGACCTTGCACTTGGCCTTGTTGAACTTCATGAGGTTGGCCTGGGCCCACCTCTCCAGCTTGTTAAGGTCCCTCTGGATGGCCTCCCTGCCCTCCAGCATGTCAACTGCACCACACAGCTTGGTGTCATCACTAAACTTGCTGAGGGTGCACTCAATCCCACTGTCCATATCACTGACAAAGATGTTAAATAGCCCCAGTCCCAATACCAACCCTTGAGGAACGCCACTGGTCACTGGTCTCCACTCGGATATCAAGCTGTGACCATGACTCTCTGAGTGCAACTATCCAGCCAATATCTGATCCACCAAGTGGTCCATCCATCAAATCCGTCTCTCTCCAGTTTAGAGACAAGGATGCCATGCAGGACAGTGGTGAATGCCTTACACAAGGCCAGGCAGATGATGTCGGTTGCTCTTCCCTTATCCACCAATGCTGTGATCTCGTTTTAGAAGGCCATGAAATTTGTCAGGAATGATTTGCCCTTGGTGAAGCCATGGTGGCTGTCAGCAATCACCTCCTTATTTTCTGTCTGCCCTAGCATAGTTTCCAGGAGGATCCGCTCCATGATCTTGCCAGGCAAGAACTGTCTTTCTCACTTTTGCATCTGAATGTCTTTACTTCTACCATAAAGACTTAACAAATTTAATTAATATCAGCAAAAAATGGGAAATTAATGTTTGTTACTGATACATAATGTGAGAGCTATCAGCCTACTGTTTGCTCACTACAATGCTGTGTTACAGTCCTTCAAACTGAACTATAGAACTAGGGTGATGGGAGCCAGCCTAGGCACTGATAGGGTGGATCCAAGAAACCACTCACAGGCTTCTCTGCACACAATTCTGTCAGTGTCATGATGGCCCATGCTCTCACTCTCTTTAAAACGTGACTCCTCAGATCATCTGAAAGTCACAGCACTGATTGTGCACATGAGCTACTGAATGGAGACCTCGGTCTTGCCACTGTGCTGCTGCTCACTCCTTCTCCAGCTGCCGTGTTTCAGAAAGAGCGAAATCCTTCCTGGGCCTCCTGCACCGATGGCACAGCCACAGGAAGCCAGTTTACCCAGAGATGCAGTGCTCACCACTGGCACTCAACAATTTTTTCAGAAGTGTAATATGTGAAGGCGGCATCCGTCACTTAAGCTAAAATAGACTGTTAGGATTTTGGACGAGACGTGACAGGTTTCCACACGTCTGCACGCTCCTCTGCGTGTGCAACCACCTTCAGCATTTAACACAACAGATCAAGATCTGCCTGATCAAACTCCCAAACCAAACTCCCTCTTTGCTCAAATGGTGTTCTGCCTAACCAAATTATTCAGGATTTTGCCTCAGCCTGTCTCCCACAAAAGAGAGAAAATTTAGAAATCAGGTGACATCACGTCTCCACTCACTTTTTATGCTACTTGAACATTAACAGGAAACAAATCTTAAAACTAATGAACTAACAATGAAAAAACATTATTATTACAAAACAACTGTGTCTTCTGAAACCTTACCTGTAAAACTACTTTTGAAAAAGTTACTTTCTTTCTCAAAAAATATGTCTTTCATTAACTTATCAGAATAGAAGTAACTACAGAGCTGACAAGACTAATGACAAGGCAGTTCAATGCAGCCACAGTGCCCAACAGAGATTAGGTTATCAGAATTCCAACACTGACTTGAGAAATGTCTTTTGAAGTCATTATGATTTAACAATTAATAGAAAGATTTGTCTGATAGCTAGATGCACCCAGATAAAAAAGACATTCGGTTCCAATTACCCATTATTTTGACTGTAACAGATTAATAGCATACTTTGAAGCATTTTTATATCCAAACCTGTAAAATTGAAAGTGAAAAAACTCAATTCACCAACTTCACTACATTTAAAAAAGAATATTGAGTTCTCTTTTAGTAACAAATGTGCAAATAATCATGACTTTGAACTGAAAGGATGAAAGATAAAAGTCAAAACCTGGGAATCAGTGATGATCATTTTCTATTTTATAAATTTAAATACTTACAGAATATTTCTATGATGGTTTTCAAATATTTTATATTGGCTGCATTGGTATATATTGAACTAGATAGTAAATGTTCATACCACTGAAGTCAATGGCAAAAATCTTTTTTCTTTTTGAGAGTTTTTCTTTATTAATTGGGTCTCTTGATCCTGACCCTGTTAATTGTTAACAGCAAAGGGATCGAGAGACCTAGGACTGTGTCTGATCTGAGTTACAGCTATTGAATGTGCTCTGAATATTTCATCATAAGTCTTAATTTTGCACCAAGAGACAACTTGAAATAGCTATTACTTTTTCTTATCTGTACTTTCCATTGAATGTTTAATGTTTCTCTCACTCCTTTCTCCAAAAATGCCTCAAATGCACTCCAACTTATTTTTGAAACTTTTCCTATTTCAGGAAATTTAGAAGGGGCTGGATATTTCTATTGCACATTTCTCTTAAAGTACTATTATTAGATGAGCGTTAAAGTTTTTGAAAATTATGGACCTTTTAGTATTACAATAATTGATGTATTTGATTTTTCTACTATGTGCTCTGTATATTTAATTATATGTTTTTCTGGCTTACTGCTTTTATTTTCCAAGTGCTTCCTTAGTAGGATTTTTTTTTTAATTTGAAAAGTAGATTTGTTGATATGTAATTTGATTGGCTGACTATAGTGGTAGACTTAATTAACTTTTATCCAAGTTCAACTAGTGAAAGCTAATTTTCCATGGCCCTCAACAGAAGCTGTGAATTTTTTTTCCACATGCAGACATTGAGAATTACTTTGGTGAATGAGTATACGGTTTGAAGGAGAAAGAATACAATCTGTATATTTGTAACGGACAGTTTTTCGTAAATGTCCTAAATATCTGGCAATACAAAGTCATATATAAATCACCATAGGCCAAAAATAATGTCCTATCTGGCAAGTAGTAGAGAATGTGGAGTTATAAACACAAATTTTTCAAATTTTGCAATTACTTCCCATTAATTGAAATACATTTTTGATTACCTTGTTATTTGTCAACTTGTAAATTACATGTATATTTTTCTGAGTCAGTCACAACAGCTATCCACTTCCTTTGAAAGATAAAAGTTGGTCTTTTTTATAAATTTGTTTGCCTCAGGTTTGAAACCTTACAGAAAACATCAAATATTCCAACACCTGACAATAAAATCAGAAATGGCAGTTTGGAATATTTATTCTAAAATAATCAAAAGAATTCTTTGATGCATACCTCAATAATTATTTAGTACATTTTACTCATATAAATATGTCTCTTTGCATTACAGATGCAATGAAAAACTCTTAAAAGATATTTCAAATTAATAATTCAAACAATGAATGACAATATAATTGTTTCTATTTTTTCATGTTGGCACATTCGCTTTATTCCTTCAATTTATAAACCAAGTTATCACTCTCTCTGATATTTATAAAAGTTGAATAAATAAAAGAAACTTTGAAAAGATGTCTTTTTTTTTTTTTTTTTACACTGTATTTGTTAATCTGCTCCTATTATTTTAGTTCTTTAGTTGACAGCTCCTGGTACCACTTGAATACCACCTTTGGTGGGATTTTAGGTATACTAAGAAAATACATAAGCACTGGCAATTAAATTGGCTTATCAATTTTCTGCAGCTTATTAAGTTGTTTTATTGTAAAGGAAGATTAGTGTCTTCAGTAGAAACAGGAAAATACCTAAGCAGGAGTCCATGGATTAAAGCTGTGATATCTTGTACAAACCCACCTTCTGAATGAATTCTTAAAGAGATAGAAGTAAATTGAAGTGGGAACATAAGGACATTAAATACAATCACGAGCTGAACAAACAAGAATTAAAATACTAACATGGAATTGGAAAATCTTTCATATGCATGTAAGAATCCCTTAGGGAATGCATTAGGTATCTTGTGAAGCAACACAGTCTTATAAAAAAAAAAAATCTTAAGAAATCCATAAAAAACAGGACAGCAATAAAGCTATAAAGAGAGATTACAAACTCACTAAGAATAAAAATCTGCTTGTGGCAAAACAAAAAGATATAGGCAGATGTCAGAACAAAACAAACCACAGTAGCAAAGGAGCAGCTAGGAAGACAGGAAACAGAGACCAAGACCCAGAATTATGGCTTACAAGGACAGAAAAGACTTTGAAGTTATGAGCATGGCAGTAGCAGCAGAAGCAGAAGCTCATACAAAAAAGGAAATATGGACAGAGGTGCTTTCATGTCAGCAAAAGCAGCCTCTCCTTTTACCCTTATTTCCCTGTATTGTATTAATGGCTATGGACCAAACGCCATTCAGACTAAAGAGTAATTCCCAAGCTGGGGGTGCAGCGCACAGCTCCCATAATGTACTTCACACAAAGCCCACATGACTAGTGCCATTCCTGACATTATATCTTAAATTACATTTTGTGTCTATAACTACTAGAGCTTCCCAGAGGTATCCCACAGTGCATCGCCAGATTTAAGAAATACACGGGCGAGGTTAGCCAGTATGTGTGTGAAGCAGTACAGGCAATCCAACACAAAGATGTGAAGTTACAAAGTCATGTTATTCAGAACATAAAAGTAAGATTTAAATTTGACCACTGTAATCACAAGTAGCAACTTTATTTAGATCAATATCTAGGTCTATGAGAGATAGGTCTGACAACAGAGTTTTTAACTCAACTGTCATAACATTGTCACTTGCCTAAAAAAGTGTAACAAGTATGTCTGAAGGTACTTCTTCTAAACAAAACTTCAGCTTGGAAAAACAGAGCCTGAGAAATGCTTAACTCATGAACTTGGGAGACAAGGTCATACATTACGGCTGTGAAGACTTTGAATGAATAGTTGAATTTCAGCAAATCAATTATGATTAAATCAGGATGAAAATTTAAAGGGGGAAAAAAGAAAAACACACTACCAAAATTCTCCTGGGATCAATGCCACCTTCCTAGCTTTCAGCCAGACAGTTATGTTTAAAAATATTTTGTTCAGAATTCAGACACCTGCTTTACGATGTGTTTGTTTTGCAGGTTTTGTGGTAGAGGGACTGGCAAGGGATGAGGTCTGCTGTTTAAAATTCTGGGCTGCCTCTACTTTCTTTGTTTTCAATTTATTAACTTACCTAACTGATTGAGAAAGATATTTTAAAATTTGCTAATGTCTCACTGTAATTCCTAATAAAATCAAGTGTGTGCTTAAGTACTTAACAGAATGCAAGCAACACTCCCGCTACTATTACGCTTTTTGTTTACTGTAGACTTGTACTGAACTCAGTTCATTGCTTTTCAAAAAATTACACAGAAAACTTTGTTATTTCAGTTAAGGAGCTGAAAGCATGCAGTAAGGCCAGTCAAAACATCATGCACAAAATACGTAACTTTTTTATTTCCATCGCAGCAGCACTGCAAGGTGAAAGGATACGTGGGCAAAGGGTGGCTGTCATTTATAGTACCACTGCATTCTGGGGAAAAGCCTTTTAGACTGTCTTGAGTTCTGAGAGTAAGTAAGTTCAAAGGGCAGAAGGTTGCTTAAACTGATCTCTAACTACTAACACAGGAAAGGAGGAATGTACTGGAGAAATGGAGAAGTCAAAACAAATCTAAATCAAAGGGATTTATATGTTGGTAGCAAACTAAGCTGCCATAAAACCTTGCCTAGTAAGGGTATTAATATGAGTGCATATTGCTCTGTTTGGGAGGAACATGGTCCTCTCTTAAAAGCTAAGAACTTCACAGCATTTATATGTTCTGCTGCTCTCATAAATGATGCTTCGTACCATTGATTCTGTCAACACTGTTCCTAATCCTGACATTTTCTGACATTTTCCATTTTGTAAAATAAAAACAGTTTAAAATTTTTAGCTTTGACCTTGACATAATGAACTGATGGATCACAGTGAGGAAATGGAGACAGTATGATCGTATTTGTTCCAATCTTTCCTTCTGGTGCTATCAAAACTACAAATTAAATTATAGGTTTTATCAGAGGTGCCTGGAAAATTGATATTACTGGGGGGGTGGGGGTGGGGGGGTGGCACAGGGGGCACACTGGAAATTCCACATACAAATGTTTCATCTTATATCAGGATAGAAATCCAAATATAAAATAATTCAGGAAGAGTTTCTGGAAGAAAATGCATTTAGGGACAAATAACTAGGTGCATTTTTTTTTCAGTTTGCCCAATTTAACTACCTGCCTACAATCTAAATGAATATCCAATTTAAGATCCAGAGAGTTTCCTTTGGTGTTATGAATAAAGCAAGCTGTTATGCTGTCTCTTGGATAGGCAAAAGCTTGGTATGTTTAACAAAACTTGTTTCCTACTATTGCGAAGCCAAGTCTCATATTAGCTTTGATGTGTTAGAGCAAGTCTTGTGTTGCCAGCAATCAGAGTGATCCAGGGCAAGTCACTAGAGTGCTTATGCAGATAACACTTCCCACCAAAAAAATAATAATCCAGTTAGGAAGAATTTGGAATAAAATTTTGAGATATTAAAATGCATACAGTACTAAGAATTGTCTATTCTGTGTGATTCAGGGGCCAATCAAGCCTGATGATAGTAAAACAGCAGAGGCAAAGCAGTTTCTCTTCTGTCCTTTAATCCCTCTCTTACTAGTAAAAGCACGTCATAAAAAGAGCAGTGACATATAAAAACTTTAAATGAAATCATAAAATGCACAGATGTGATAGAGACACCCTTATTTCTGCCTTCTACTAGTTAAAACAAATGTCATTTCTTGTACTGTAGGACCTTTGCCCAATCAGATCAACCTGGCTGACAGCATGGCTTCATATAATAGAATCAATGACTACGTTATATATGTCTCTTCTTTGGACAAGTTCAATGTAAAAGGCATAAGAATTGAGAATGGGAAACAAGCTTCTTAATTGGCTTATAATACTGTTTTGTCATCATATTGCCACACATTTCCCTCTTATTCTGACTTTACTCCCTCCTCCTCCTTAGAAGATCATCTTAGAAGGGTTTTATGTACTGAATTTTAAGCATCTATTATTTTTTAACATATATCATACTGCCTTCAGACATTATACAGATGGAGGCGAACAGCCATGGCCAACACCTAGAGAGAGTGAACAGGCAGCCAGTCTGTCTTAGTCATCCAGGCTTAAAAGAAAGTGAGGAACCTGAACTGTGTCTGGGTTAGCATTCTTTCCAACAGTATGACAAGCACTTAGTAACTGACAGTGTAATTTATTCTTTGAAGGCAACATCAGGAACCATAGCAATGGCCAATGATAAGACATCATCCTGCAGGATCTGTACTACAACTGGTAGCACAGGTTACATATAAATTGGTCATGAGCCATGCTGCATCAGAGTAACTTGAAAAAGGTTTTGTAGGGATGCTGATGGACTCTTATTTCACCCACCAAAAGGCCTTCCCAAATTACTGTGGCCATGAATATCTATTCCTGGTGGGCCTCTGCAGGAAAGAAAAATGGAATGCTGAAGGCAAAAAGAACTGAATGACAGGGCATACAGTGGGGAAAGGCAAGAGCTGGGCAACTGACAGGTGGGAAAAAAAGGGGTACTAGAGGCTAAAAGGTAGGCAGGAGCTACAAAAAGTGGCGGTTAGCAGAGACAAGTGGCTTGTAAGGATGTAAGGTTTAAATAAAAGGTTTAAATATTAATATTGTCATTTTAGCCATGGAGTTTTTCCATGGTTTCTCCCATATTGAAATCTGATTTGAAGGATTAAATTGTGGCTTGATAACATAGACCATCTTTCTTTGCTTCTGTGTAAGACTACTTGTCTCCTTCAAATCATTTTAGGTATATGTTTACAGATCCTGCATGTGTAAACAGAAATACATGTGACTTGCCCAGCTTAGGCCAGTCCCTGCCACCTGCTCCCTCTAGCAAGGTGAAAGGAGTGCCCTTCACTTCAGCATGAACCTTGGCACACAGAGCTGAAGGTTGGCAGAGTCTGAACAGATAAAAGAGGTATCAGCATTATAAGTAACCCCCTCCAGAGATGCATTCCACAAAAACAACCATAACCTTCTGACAAATCATCAAGGCTGAGGCTATCTCTAAGTTCCTTTCATGGAGAAATCTATAGAATTGAAAAACTGAAACAAGGCAAGGATCTTAGGGCCATTTGTCCACCCTCCCACCTCTTCACACAAGCCCAAGGACAAGTCTGCAAAAGGCTGACAGTGCTGGTTTCAACGTTACTTATCTTCACCATGATCCATATTGTCAGTTTTAACTTAAATCTACTGCTTTGTCTTCCAAGGAGGAACAAGTGCTTTACATAAATCTTCTCTTTCTGCACTCTGTGTTAGCGCTTCATTTTCTCTAAACCAAGTAAAGCATCTATCCTGATTTAACAGACATCTGGGAGAGATGGGAGTACCAACATTGGTCACGAAAGCTTCAGGTCTGCTCCAGAATACCTTGTAGCAAATACCTTGGGTCAGTAGTTTAGACTACATTCAGAACAAAGACAGATTTTTCCATGTTGCACGCTAGCCTCTTTATGTCTTAGTCAGATCTTATTGGAGTCAAAGAAAATGACCTGGACTGGACCTTGTGCCTGTCAAAGGCAGCAGCTTTCCCACACTTTACAAGCCTCATATTTCTTTTTTGGTTGCTAGATGGCAACCAGTAAGTGAAATTTGAGGAAGAGAATTCAAAACAGATATGTCTGCCTGCATTTTCACAACCAGCTTGGATGGGAAAAATAGTTGTTTAGAGTCTTCGTATTCAATTTGTAAAAACAAGTATCCAGTGTAGTGAAAATACCTGAGAACTATTTCTTTTTAAAATATAGTCTAAGTAAAATTCAATGTCCCACAAAGGAAAAGTGTGTGACTACGTCATGAACATGAGGAAGACAACCACATTGTGTTGTAAACAGCCATGTCAGTAGGAAAAGGCTGTGTGCTTATTCTTATTTTCCCTCTAAAATTGCAACTGTCATGTAAACTCTTTAGTAAAAAGATCAGAGCTAGTAACTAAAGTGCTAGTCTGAAATGCCAGGCACTGCAGAAATCAGAATTTTAATTTGAGTTTTGAACAGAATGAAGCCTTAACATAGCTCTCAAGCTATTTAAATATGGAAAAAATTAGCTGAATGAATGAAAGAAAATAACACAGCTGGTGACTATTTAAAAAGGAAGAGCAAGACTGAGTTTTTGTAAGTTCAAACAGGGATGTTCAGAAATAAGTTCTTATAAACTGTGCAAAATCAGATGTTGTACAAATATACAACTATATATTTATTTCTCTCTCCAGATCAAGGCTTTGACAATAATTAATCATAATGAAGGTTTCTCCAAGAAAACTCAAAAATACTTAACTCTGAAAGAGCCTGCAAATACTTGGTTAAGTTAATATATATATATGTATTTATATACACACATTTGAAAGTAATTTACTGCAAAGTTCTTTTAGAAGCATCTTTTCTTTCCATATATTATTTATCTTCACCGAATTATTCTGTTGCATCTGGGAAGACTAATTTAGGCAAAGAAAATTTCCAGCTAAAACCACCATCCAACTTTTTTGTAGTTTTTGGACTCCAGCAACATAATAGATACTCAGAGAGTACACAGACTGCTCCACCCTCATGGTGGGCTGACTCGCAGCAACTGTCCAACATACGTATCTAAGTTCTTGACTAGTTTATTTTGCCATCAGAACATCACAAAATGTAAAGTTTTTCCTCTGCAGGCAAAAGACTTAAGCAGGTCAGGATCAGCACGTTAACCTGAGCTCCTCAGCATCCTGCACACTTACAATTCTACCTCCCCAAAGAAATGTTTCCCTTTTTGTACAGAATCCCAGCATTGTTCAGCAGAATTCATCTGGCAGAAATGACGCATCTAATTTTTGAAAAGAGAGAGAAAAAAAAATAAAAAGGAGATATAATAAACTCGGGAGCTGTACAGATGAAAGGCTCTAAGCTGTTCAGGCACTGATAAAACTGAGAGGCTGACTGATAGTTATGCATGTGTCCCCACAGTCCTACTAGCTGTCCTTTCTTCCACTACTGCCAAGAGTTTGGATAATGCAGCACCTTTTCTTCTAATAATACACATAATAGATCTCTTTGCTTCATCTTTTCATGGCTTATATAGGCCTGCTTATTTTGATGTCAAGAGTCCTTTCTGCAAGCCAAATAATTTCTTTCATGGTAAACCCTCCAGGGCTTCACTTGGGATTTTTTGATTAAAATAACTTTTTTTTTTTCCTAGGTTTGATATGTTCGCAAAAGTGTTTTAATTTCTTTAATTTTACACTGACTCCTTACAGGTTAGAGTGGCCCCACAAGATACTTTAATGGTAAATAGTTGGACTAAGTCCACCCTAGATCACTTGAAAGATGAGGAACGAAGGAGAAACTGGGCTGCTAAAGTTAAGTCTCTGCTGCTGCCCCCAGAGAGACATGCAACCATTCCCTTTCCTGGACCATTGTCCAAGATGGAAATCAGGACCGCATTTGCTGCCTGTCAGCAAAGGACTGCAATTTACTGTGGCTGGAGGCCACATTAACTCACCTTGAAGATGTTAACTTGTCTCTTTAACAAAGTAGATGGGTATTACTTAGGAGCCTCCCAAACTGAATGGGAGGTCTACCCAGTCTTCCATACACCTTCCACAACCAGGAGTCTTTAATGCACAGTTGCTTCTATTAAAACCTGTGCACATTTTGAATTCCACCCTGAATGTATTTATCCTTGCCAGTGTTTTTTAAACCTATTCAACAGGTAGAATGTTGGAAGATATCACAGCTTTAAAAGCCCAGATTCCTGTTTTAGACTCTCATTCCTACAGTATTGAGTCTAATCATTTCCAGTACCACTGAAGAACTTAATAGGCTGCAAAAACTTGATAAGACAATGTAATTGCCAGCTTTTATGTAATTTCTTAAAATAGCTACGTTCCTCATAGAGGTTGTACAGGATATAAGTGTTAGCAGAAACAATTAAAGAACTGAAACAACAGAAGCAGAATAGAGAATTATAGCATGCAAAAACTATAAAAAATTCCAAACAAAATGTCCTTATTCCTTGTCTTACATAAACAATAATTTCAGATACTGGAACAAATTACTCAAAACCAGAAAATTGTGTTCACTATGAATAATGAAGATAATATTTACCAGTGCTACAGGAACAAATAAGTATAAAGAATCTTGTATCAGTTCAGGTAATTGAAGCTCCTGAAGTGAATGAACTTTATCTGAAATGTTTAAGGTATCCAAGCCAGTGGAAAAATACGGTCATTTATTATTCCAAATATTGGTGTTCAACACATCACCAGTTAGAAGGTACAATCTTTATTGTAAGTTATTTCCATTCCCAGCGTTAGCACCTCGCACATGACAAGATGCCTCCTGCTTCTGTTAAAGCCCCAGCCTTCTAAGTCTAGTGCGATGATTCTGTCTGTAGCAGGTCAAACAGAAACTCATTATTTCAAGTATATCAGATTCAGCCTCAAAGAAAATGCACGGTAGCACTCTCTCATCTAATTTATACTGGTAATACTATTTGAATAACTTTAAGGCTCACTTGTAGACCTTTGGCAGACACTCCCCTTTCTCATCCAAAGCCAAAAAAGGTCAGCTCCCTTAAATAATAATACATCTGTGAAAACACAAAGAGGATTACAGAACAGTGGTTTCCCTCTAACCTTGACTACTATCAGTAAAGTATATTTTCTTCTATATATCTCTTGATCACATTTTAATATATGCTTTGTAACAATATTGTCAGGAAGTAACATAGGTTAACTGTTCTATTATGCATCATATTAAAAAGACAGCGAGGGTTTTTTTCAGGGCGAAGGGTAAAATAAAAGAATTTGTAGCAAAGTGGTTTGAAAGATACTAAATTAATCTCACGCTCTAGTCAATCCGCAAGTGAAAAGATACTTGAATCAATCTGTCAGCAAAGTCAGATAGGTATCTGATCAACTAAATGGAAATCCTTCTATAAACTCAAGATATGATGAATAGTATAACCTTACTTGAAAAAACGGCATGCTTTATACTCACATGCATGGTAATAGGGATGAAATTTGAAGTCTGAATACCTGATCAAGGCATTTCTTTGTTTCATGAAAGGAATTACTCCATTAAGTATTTAAGCAAACAGCACTGTTCTATCAAAGGATGAGACCTCTAAAATACTGATCTTGAGAACTCCCCATGACTGAAAGTCTCTAGATTACATGACTAGCCAAATTCTGAATATCTTCTTAGTGCAATAGATCTGAATAATAAGAAAAATCATTAAATTAGGAAGACATTTCCAACCAGTATTCTTGCATATTTCCTGCAATGCAAATTTATGCTGTTGGGATAATCAACATAAAATATTATGCACGTAAGTGCAGCAAAGACAAAGCAAATGGAACTACTTTATAGTTCTATCTTTGTTCACCTGAAAGTCCAGATCAACGTTTAATTTTTCTAGTACTTTGATAATCAGATTATTCATTACCTTATACCTCAATTGCTACATTACAGAAAGCAATAGGGTAACCTGATACATTAAGGATGTCAAGCTCTTATTTCTGTCACAACCTGAGGTTGCAAAACAGCTGCTTCTTAAAAATGAAGCTGTAGATGGAATGACAATACTGCAGTCAAAGCTAGGGTTCAGCTCTATCCATGTTAGCTTTTACCATCAAGTTCAGATACTGCTGAAATCTATTAAAAAGCATCATGAACAGCAGCAGTCTAACTGCATGTCTCATTCAAATCCCAGATGGGCTTTCTAGTCCATGCTTTGCTCAGTGGTCCTACAGTTACTATGGCACTGAATACCAATCATTTTCGTCTAAAGCTGTCTCAGGTTAGTCCCTCCTGTAGCTATGTTACAAAGTAAGGCAGTGTGACAATAGGAAGCTTCACCATTTTTCCCTTTGAATAGTGACATTCCTCCTCTGTAGGAGGGGAAAGCTGGCCCCAAGCCACCACGGAAAGGTGCAGGAACTCCCAAGGATGCTGCCCTGAGGTGTTCCTCCAAGCACCGTGGTAGGTGCTGCTTCTTGCAGGGGTGACAGCCTAACAATCAGCCACTACCAAACACAAAGCCACAACAATGAGGTTGTTTTCTCCACTTCATCTGCAGCTTAGATGTGCTTCGTTCTGGCAAAGCAGACATTGACTTCACATTTGACAATTTGCTTTTAGCTGGAAGCTGTTCAAAAGATTGCACACAAGCAGAAAAGCCGAGGGAGGAAAAACAGAACAACATAAAAATCGGAATGAGAATAGAGTTTAAGATAAAGGTTGAGGACATTCTTTCTCACTAAGAATAAGCACGTACTATTCTCTATTAAATACCTATGGTAAAACATACAACTCATTTGGGAACGAAACCTCACAGAGAGCTCAGGCACTTTGGTGGAAAATTCACACTGACTCCAGGGCAAGGGTTTGCCTTACTTATGTCAAACAATAAGGCTAAAAGCTTGACAGGAATAATGTTTTGCCAGATGATGTCAATCCCTTGGCCTAGTTTATCTTGGAAATTGGGTGAAGAGGGTATTCTAGGGAAATATCACCCTCATTCGATATTAGGAGGTCCTGGAAGCTCACTGAGACACACAAAAGCGCCAGCACCTGCTGTGCTTTTCCTGAAAACTTGTCGTTTGCCACATGGAAAAAGGAGACAGACAGAGGGAGGGGAGGTGTTGAGTCCCAGCGTGGGTAGTTGTATTGCTGACATTTAGCAACAGTAGGCTGACTTTCATTGCTGAAAGTGAGCCAGAAAAGCTCAGAAGAAAGTTTGCACTATCTATGAAATACTGCAAAGAGAGAAACTAAAATATTAAGCAGAGCAACACAGCAATTGCTATTTAAATGACAAACAGATACTGAGTTTGGAACAAGGTAACTATGGGAACTTCTTCCATTTATAAGAGATGATTGCAAATCAAGGCCATGGCCCACTGCTCAGTACTTTTATGAAAATTTCTAGACCAGATTCTCAGCTTGTGTGCTGACTTGGTCCTAAATGAACCCATCTTGATTTACACCATCCAAGAGTGTAGCCTTAGCACATTATCAGATTCTTAGCACATTATTAGATTCACAGAGATAAAACATATACGTCACAGTGTTAGAAATAAGTCGGTTTATAAAAGTTAAACTTAATAAATAAATCCCATTTTAGAGCAGCTCCTGATTTCTGAAGGGTCTTACAGCTACAGTGATTATGATGGCAAGTAATGATAAAACATGCCAGTAAGCACAACAGACACGTCTGAGACTACGAAACAAAAATTCCGTAATTTAAGTTCCCCCATTCCATTTCGATACTGTCTACTCATGTCTAAACAGGTGCTCTCGGAAACAATGATACATGAAAGGCCTCTCTTTCTATGAATATGTGACACATAATGACCCAATATCTTCATGAGCAATTTTCAGTTCCAGTACTGAAACTTCTATTCCCAATGCGAGAGTCATGCTTACAGCTAACCACTCTTGCCCATCCCTTAAAATATAGCTTTGCAGATATTAAAAACCTTCTACCATTGTTTAGTTTCAAGGCATAATTTTCAAAGATTTGTAATTTGGGTACAGCCCAAATGAGTGGCACTTTTCTTCGTTTGATCTAGGTTGACTTACCATGATGACTTCCTCTTATTTTTTTCAGTCATTGTGGACACTGTTCCTCACACATGAGAAAAGGTTTCTGAAAAATATCAGGGGGGACCTGAACAGGAAATCCTGACAAAATCTGAGATTTTGAAAGCCACATCTGCCTCGGCTGTAAGGGTACTGCTAAATAAAAACTGGAAAGGGAAGAGTGATTTTTTTTTTTCAAATCTAGCTGGTGAGAAAACACATACACATCTGATGATTGTAGACATTATAACAGTAACATGGGGTTCCACTGAATAACAAAAATTTTTAAAAAAAGAGAGACATAAATAAATCTTTCAATAATTTAAAGAAAGGCACACATAGATTTTAAAATGATCCAGCTCTATTGCCTACAGCCTATGGCTTCCCTCCTCCCCCAAATAAATTTTGGGCTCTTTCTTGTTGAATAGTGGCCATTGCCACAAGAACTCTGCATTAATATTCTCACCATAAAGGCACAACTGTTCTAACAGAGAGCTTGCAGCAGAATAACTCTTATCTGCAAAAGAGAATATCATTATGGGCTCCAATAAGAAAGACATAGATGGAAGGATGTTGAAGAAAGAACAGAAAACTGCTGCAAGAAGATAAATTATTTACACAGAACTCCATCTAGGAGCACAGAAATCTTTTTTTTTTTAAAGTCGCATTCTTTTAAGCCATTGATTTCAGAAAAGAAACAAAGAGGTGCTGAAAGATAAACGATAGTCTAAAAACTATACACAGTGCACTTAGCAATATAAGGGAAGAGTAAGGAATATAAACAGTATACAAAAGATGCTAAAATCAACACTCATCTAAGCCATATTTATTGGCATTAGTTTTTCTTCAAAAATGTACAATTGCTCTTTTATCATAAGCACTTCACATTAATCCAAGCTGTATCCTGGGAGTTTGTTGCGTCTGTGCCAGCTTTCATACAAGTGAGACTGGTTATTAGGCTTTGAAATAAAACATGCGAAACTCAGAAGACGGTCAAGATCATTTGTGCATTTTAATTGAATGACTACTGGAAAAAAAAGAGATATTTTTATCACACCACATCTTAATGGAGCCTCTGGATTAAATACTAATTAATTTGCCACCAAAGTTTGCTGTTAATCAGTTGCATGTCAGCATACATTCTGAGTGACATTTAAATTATAAAGTATAGTGGGATTATCTCCAGTCTTGCAAATTACCTCTTTATAAAAGTCAAAGTAAACATTATGTGCTCACTAGAGGTATCATTAGTCTCTTGTTTACTCTCTGTGTGGTTCTTTGGATTATAGGTTGTCTAAATCTATAGATATAACACTTGGATCACCTTAGAAAAACAGAGTTGCAAGTTTTAAGGCTGACCTTTGAAGATCCAGCCTCCAATGACCAACCTCGTTAACAATTGTCTCATTAGGTTTATGTGTAGCTGACACTGTTTCTCTACAGTAGAGACTAAACTGAGCCTCCCACAGAGCACTGAAAATGCTGATGACTCCATCATCAGTACATTGGCCTTGACTCAAGCTCTCAGAAATAATCTAAAAACTACAGGAAATGACAATCCAGCTGGGAGATGTATGAGTAGAATCTATCTTTCTATCTTACCTCTGTATGAAAAATGTCCATCAACTAAAGAGAACAACTGAAGAAACATATATGAAAACAGATGGACTAATGGGTGGATGAAGCAATTAAAAGAAATAATTGATGTAGTATTTGTAACAGTATCACAAATAGTTACTGTGGTCTTATATTAAAAAAGCAATAGAAAATCAATTCAGTAAACAGGCATACCACTTTGTTGAAAGATGAATAACTGAGACGAGGAAGGAGAGAATTAGTTTTTAGCCTTCCTCATGTTTGAACAGTCTATTAGTATTTTATAAAAATTATAATTGAAGTGTCAGTTTCTTCATGTAATGTAAACTAAGGAAGAAGGGTGTATAAGGGGATTGAATTGTCACACTGATTAAAAAACCATTTATTGAGACTCGGTGTGTATTATATATATCGCCATATATGACAACCACATCCATTAAAACAGAACTTCAACAGTAGAGATAAAGAGGTTCTTCACAGCAGAATTCTAAATTTGTCACAGCACAGAAGAAATAAAATCATAATTTCTACTGAGATGGACAGATTCCAGTCGCCTCAAATTTGTCTACAATCTAAAGCAAAAATATTGAAAAATCTTGAGGGATGACTCTCTAAACCTTGACAAATCCTTATTTTTTAGCACAATGAAGAAGAAAACAACGACAGAGTATTAGTTCTAAATAATAATCTTGGTCTCATAGTCACACTTTCCAATGATCTTGAACTTGGCCACTAATCTCCAACTTCAGGTATAGATTTAGGGATTAGTCAAGTGCAATCATAGGGGAAAGGAAAATGCCTTGAGAAGACAAAAAAACCCCAAACTTCCTGAGCATCCACACATGTGAGATACATTTTTCTTTTATCATTGCAACTGTTAATGTGAAAAACTGCAGCCAGATGGAGCAAAAATATGAAATATGAAGAAAAGCATGCTGTATGCAGTGCCTTTTCCATGTCTTTACCTAATTCACGTAATCCTTGCACACCCGCAGAGACCCAACTACTTGGAATTTGTGCAGAGGGTTCTTGTGCAGGAGACTTACCATATTCCTTCTCTTTTGGCTCCACCATCACCACCCAGCAGAAAGAAGTAATTGTCCTTATATATAGGTGGGAGAGTGAGATAGTTACCAAGGAAACGGGTTTAGTTTGACAGAGATTTGGAAACCCAAACCCAGCTGGAGATGGGAAATCTGAGTACCCTCCTCCAGAAAGCATTTGAAAACTAGATGCAATCTGGCAGCAATTAAAGCCCAGCTAACTCTTACCTTTCTTCCCTTTGTGAATCCATCTTTCGTTTTTATTATCTACTTTTTAGTAATTCTGTTCTTTGGCTAAGTGGATTCTAAGAGAATAGTAATGAATACTCCTGAGAGCCAACAACTAAAAAGGACACACAGATATATCTTTCTATTTAGAAGGACGATTATTCTTCTGTATTCAGGTGAGGAAAGTCCAAGATGTGCCCCTAGGTACACACATGGGACTCTCACTTTAAACGAAATTCAATCAACATAACCAAGACCAGAATTTCTCCTAAGGCTGGAACTCAGTCTACAGTTCAGTACAGTACAGACATCTCATTGATTAACTTGGAGAGTTGCTATAAAAATGATTAAAAGCACCAGGATAGATCCTGAACTGGTGTAAACCAGTGGCAGTCCCATTGATTTACTCCTAGCCAGAGGAGAGCTAATCTAATTTACACAAACTAAGGATCTGAGGCCATCCCATTTGAAGTGGGTAGCGGAAAATGATACTGCACAGAGGAGATATATCAGAGGAATGTAAATATAACAACAAAACAAGTATAGGGAGGAACTGCTTGAGGTGGTTCGAGGTGAAAAGTCCAAGAGTAATGGCCATGAGCTAGACATGGGAAGATCCTCTGCAGAGAGTAAAGATGCATTTTAAAGGATGGACTTACAAAAGAATCTTTTCCTTGGAGAAAGGACAAATAGTATTCTCCAAATGCTTTCCCTAGAAAGTTACGACTGAGTTTGAATTTTACTTTAACTTGAATTACTCAAATTTAAAAGTGATCATAGTTGTGTTCCCTGTGGGAATCCTTGACTACAATTTCACCTCTACAAAGGGACAGCAGAAAAAAAAAAAAAAAATTTTGCACTTAGATGGAAATATACACCAGAAAATTAAGAGGTGGGGCTTCTTCAGGCCAAGACTCTGATTTTTTTACCATACAAGACAGACAATGGAAGTCCACAGAAAAGTCATTGTTGCAAATGAATAACCAGCACTTTTCATCGTTTAATACTTTTTTGCCGAATTTCAGGAAATAGAGGTGGTGCAATGAGAGAAAAATGAAGCCATAGCTTTGGTGCAGTGAAACCTTCCCAGCTGAACAGCCTTTCTAAAATCATCCTGAATGTCACAATTCTACATTTCAGATAATAGTAGATTAAATCTATAAAGGCTTCTAAGCTAAAACCTTCATGAATACAAACAACAAATTGGTGTCACGGCAAAGCAAATTAAATTTAATTATTTTAACAGCTGCAGTTTTCTCTAAAAGGAACTCTGGCTAAACCTTCTGGGATTTTGGCAACATATTATCAAGGTTGTTGAAAATGAAGGTTGTTGGTAGTAACCACAGTTAACTGACGGGTGAACTTTGCATAATGCCTCCCAGGGATGCCCAAGCCTCATGCAGAGTAAGCTTGTCCCCTCACACAGCCCTGACCCACCCTCCCCATTGCAGGAGGAAAAGGGCATGGTCTGGCCTGAGCCGATGCAGGCAGGCTTCAGCTATGGGCTGATTATGCTGAAAGATGCAAAAGAAAGCTTTTCCAACAGTCAGATCACAGCACCACGCACTCTCTCTGCCACAGGGACCTACCACATTAAGCATACATAATTTGTTAATCCTCTTTTCCTAGTGAGATACTTCCCTAGTGAGCAGTTGCCCTGGATGCGAGGTCCAACAAGCACTGCTTTGTGAGCCTGTGAGTACCCGGAGTTCTGTGGAGCTGCCCTGTTGCGGTAGCAAGAAACCTTTTTCCCTGAGAAATAAAGATAACATCAAATCTGAATTTTCTATGATGCACAGTTTAACCCACCTAGGTGATGACTTGGAGGATGCATTTTGTATCACCCTGAGTTCTGCTGGAAATCCAAACTCTCTAGATTTATCTAATCTCCAGTTATCTAAGATATATAATTTTCCTCTTTAGGAGCATGGGATTTAGAAAGAATATTAATCACTTTGTTAATAATAATTCTTAATTATAATTAATAACTATGTATATGCACATAGTATTTTTATATTCTTTCTCCCCTAGCATTCTGGCAATTATACAAACATTACTTAAAAGCCTGAAGAAGGCAACTCTCAGGCAGAGTGAGGTTCTTCTGAAACTTTATTTAGGCTGTTCAGTGGTGAGTAAAGAGGAGGCAGAAGAACAGACCTGCATTCCCAATGCTCACCTGAGATTTAGCTCATCAGCCACCCATTGCTAGTGGATTCCAGGAATGGGAGAAGGAACCTACAGACCAGAAGCCATACTGGTATATACAGCAGCAAAGTCTAAAAGCCTGAGCTATGGCTTTCTACTTGATCTTCTTGGTTTTAATTATTGATATCCTATGACATGATTGTATTTTATCTTTTGTCTGTTCAAATACTTGCAGGTCACTTGCATATGGTTAGAGAAGACTATTTAAATACATGGGATATTTAAATCGAATAGTGTATTATATTTTTGTACAGTGTCAGATGCTGTTCCTCCTATTTCTGTATTTTCTTTCTTGACAGTTATTAGTCCGAGTCATATAGGTAGTTAAGATTTTTTTTCATATTTCTATAAAGCTATCTATTGATGCATATTCTTATATTATTAATACATTTCTATAGGCTGACTTGATCAATATAGAAGCCATTGTCTTTGTTGTTGTTTTTTTCCAAAACAGTCGCTTGAGTTTTTTCTAGTCAGGTTGTGCATTTTGTATACAGGTTTTACCAGCAGGAAGAGAATTTTAAGAGCATTAACTCTCAACAGCTGGAAAGAAGGACTGGAAATACATGGATACTTTTTTAAAAAAATGTTTTTATAGAAGCCTGGGCCTAGCAGATTGTAGTTCAGTAGACTGAAGCCTGCTTCCTTGTATAGCGCAGTAAGTGAATCATATAGAAATAACACACTTGGCTCTGTTCCTAAATGTCAGAGCAATAACTGACCTATTCCTCCAAGTTCTGCGCATGACTTTCACACAGGGGTCATTGTTCCTGGTTAACAATTTCTTTCCCTTGGAGATATGTTTTGACTGAATTGAAAAGTTGCAAGGAATTTGGTTTCTGATTGACCCAAAAGGCTTTCTTCCTATTCCTGAACACCAGAGAAGGGGTCTAGAGGTACTACAGAAAGCCTCCTGTGAGATGTCATAGGAAACCTTTAGGGCATGACACAAACTGGGACTTGCTAAGTATCCAGAGTGCTGCTTCCATTTTATCTGAACTAATGAGCGTTTCAGTCTCCTTATATTTAGCCATGTTTTCTGTCAAGAGTATAAATTGAAGTTTAATCTGAGCTATAATTTGATACATCAACTGTAAATTTTCTTGTTTTTCCCTAAGACAGCCAGTTAATACTATTTACAGTAATGTCATTGTCTGGCATTGATATACAGTAATATAACACCATGTCATGTAGTTTAACACATTTTAAATTAAAATTGAGCAGATAGTCCTTTCCCATACCAAGTTCCACTATACTTAATCAGCTACATATTGTTCCTGAAATTTAATTGTTTTAAAACCATGATATTAATTCAGAGATTTACTGCTGGAGATTGCCAACTGGCAAGCACTAGATGAGAAATTACATTGACTTTCAGACATGTATATAGACCTCAACCCTCTGATAGATCACCTTTTTCAGATGGAAAAACAAAAATCCCAGCACTTTACTGGGAACAGCCAAGAACCTTGGTCTGGTTCAGACACCTTTATTAAATGATCAAACATACTCTTCATACTTCAAGATGGTTCTGACTCCAGATTACAAAATAAGACTTCTTTGGTTGGTTCCCAGAGCTAAGCTAAGATGCTTTAGGCTATCTTTCGCTTCAACAGCTGTGGCATTGCTTCTTTCCTTGACAAATCTGACTCGTTTCCATGGTACAGGCTCTCTACACATAGAAATGGACCATTGCTGACCTAGACAACATGATTATCATAAGCCATCTATTAGGTAATGGCAGAAAGTTTTGGAATTGGAGGAGGAATCTTATCTCAAATCAGATGCTGGCCATTAAAAATTTCAAAAACTGGAAGCTCAGGGTTAAAGACTTATGAAGAAACCATGAAAGCCAACATTTCTCACTCAGTTTTGATGTTTGGAGACAGAGTATTTATTACCATTAGATTCTAGCTATCAAATCTGATAGCAACTAGATTTGACTAGCATCCAAGCAAAAGAAATGTATCTTCCTCAGCTCAGGTGAAAACTACATGGACTATTACATCGATACAAATTTAACAAATCCATTAAGAACTGAAATTATGCACTGCTATAGTCCAACTGGAAAAACCCTTTTGAATAGAGTCAATTCATTTCAGTTGGAAATGTGCCTACCATTGCAGTATTAAGTGGGAAATAATTTGTACTCAGGCAGTAACTTCTAGAATTTACCTACATTCTGGAGTCAGCAACCAGCTTTTGGATTTCCATTCAGTTCCAGTTACTGGACAGTCTTAAGAAAAATATTAATCTTGGGTTTAAATATTTGTTATTATATATCGTATATCATGTTGGAAGTTTAACATTCTTGAAACAGAGAGATGAAATTAGAAACATCTTGAGAAGAGCATTCTTGTTATCAATCATGTCATCTTGAACATGTTTAGAAGCTTGCTGCTGGTGCCAGGAATGGATGTTTTATTCAAAAGAATGTATTTAAAGAAAATGACAGCGCTTTTCAATTCAACTTTTCTAAAACAAGAAATCTTTCAGGTCTTCCAAGCCATGTAGATTTCAGCATTCCAGCAATTAAGACTATTTTCAATTATACATGCCTTTTCTATTATTTTTTCATAGCTTTAGGGTAGATTTTCAACACTCTGCATGAAGAATTAGACACACAAATCACTCACAACTATTAATGGAAATTGCACAGACGGTGGAAGAACTGGTACAGAAGAAGAAAAAACAACTCAAACCATCAAAAACTTGACAAAAACCTGTCATGAACTTTGCAGAGCAGATAGATCTGTCTTTCCTGTTTCTCATCTTGCCAAACTGCACACTTCCAACTTCTAGCCTAGGAAGTGAAAATGTCAAACAGCCATAAGAAAATTAGAAGTGGTGAAAGTACCTCTGCAGTTCCATGTCTCCAGGGTTTTCAGAAAACAATCTTTCAGTCTAGCTAAACACAGAGATAGATGACGCTGTGTGGTCTACGGATGCTGGAACTTCTGAGTAAGCAATGGTGGGTCCTCTACTTGGAAGAAGAGACAAATATGACGTTTCTGTGTGTTTCTCTGTTGCCGTTTGAAAGAACAACAATTGAACTAGAAGAGAATATGCAACATTCTTGTCTGTTTTCATTTGAGTGTTCATTAGAAAAAGAGCTGCGATATTTTAGCAATGTTTGTGGGTTTTTTTTTTTAATCAGGGGAATCATTAATGAAATTGCAGAAACTCACTTCATTACACTCCTCTGTTACCTCAGCAATCCACTTTTCTCCAAGAAATGATCTCTCTAATCTAATTTCATCAACATAACTTCAAAAATAACTTAATTAAAACATTCATTAAACCAAACAAATTTCAGTCTAACATTTGTTAGACCTAATACTGTGAAGAAAGGTGCCATTTTCTTTTAGGTTTTTATGACAGCTATAGACAGATTCAAAGAGTAGAAAGGCTTGAGAAGATGACATGGAGAATGGTTGAAAGTAAGCTCAAACTCAGTACTGCACTTTTCCACTCCCACCTAATTTATTTTTAAGTGCAACAAATGCTGTTTGATTTTGGTGCACCATTTGTTTTCTCATGGCATTGTAAACAGACTTTGAGGAACGCTAACCATGTTTGCATGAATTCAGAGTCATCAATCATGCAATGAGCATCTAGGCCAGCAATTATACACCAAGATATTTTGAATTACAATACTGCATTGTGAATCTCTTACTCCCCCCATTAACTCTTTACTGTTGTTTGTAATATGCAGTTTCAAAACTAAACTCAAATGATTTTGGCTTTGCCCTCAAGCATGTGTGTAGTTCAAAAAACATACAAGCTGGGTTTTGCAACCAAAATTATTGTTCTTTTGTATATCCTCAGTTAGCAAAACATAAAGTACAATTGTTTGTTTAAGCTGAAGAAAGACATGTATCATTATGTAACGTACAAACAGTGTTCTTCATTATACTGTCAGAATTTCCTTGAAAGGAATTTTATCACAGTATGATTGAACTATCTGGCAGAATAATATTAAAGCAATAAACTATATAAAAGTGTATACAAGTGTATAAAAGCGTACAGTTGATAGATAAGTTGGACATCCTGCAAAGTTATTGCCATGTTCTCTACTTAGTATCACAATACCTAACTGCAACTCATAATGTGAACTGTTCTGCTGTTTAGTAATTTTTATGGCTCACTGGAAAAATAAAGCTGTCTGCTGACATTTCAGATGTTTCTGGGTGATAGTTTGTTACACAGATGAAGACTAAAATATGTAACTTTTATATACACATAATACTATCATTTTTACAACTCAGAGACTTTTAAAGTTAAATTAAGATTCTTGCTCAAGCCCTAGTTTCCGAATCAAACCTAGAACAGCAAAATGGTGAACAAATGGAGACATGGCAGCTAGAAGTTATGAGTCACACTTTCTTAAAACTGGGTGCATGTGTTTCATGGTTTACTTCTCTGAAGTTTTATGTTCTCTAGAATTTTCTTAATTTCTGCAATGTTGCTTATTGGCATGTTTTATTCTTCTGCAACCACAGAAATGCAGTATTTTAAAATGGCAAGAAAGCTGTGTACTTTGCAACATAACTTTTAAAACAAAAGATATTCGGAAAACATTGAACTTTGCCTCTTAAAACACGACTTTGCTGGCACACTGGGATTCCCAGGTTCTACTGGGAGAAAGAGAGTATGACTGCTTGCTGCCAAGGAATCCAGCTTCTTAGCTCACCTTCTTGTGGGAAACAGATACAGAAAGAGCAAGGGAGCAAGCAGAAGGGACACATGGAGCCTCAACAGCAGCCAAAGCTAGAGGAAAGGCTTGACCTGAATTTAATTATTTCAAGGATGACTCAGGAAAGTGAAGAACAGTTTGTGACTTTACAAAATGAAATTTGTCTTACAGCTGTAAAAGGTAAATTTAAGACAGGTGTCAAAGACATAGTATTACTTGCCAAAGAGAAGATTTAGTTAACTCAGGTCATATGACAAAAAAAAAAAAAAAAAGGAAAAATAAAACCAAAAAACCCCCAACTTTAAAGCAGTCTGTTTTCATACAAGGTGTTTCTAAATAGCTGACCAGTGTTCACTTGGCAGCATTTCTTGGCATATAAAGATATTTACATCAATCACAAATAATTTATGTCTGTAAGTACAGAAAACTCACTAATGTTAAGTGTTCATCTACCTTGCTAGAAGTGTAAATGTTTACAAAAACTGGAAAGAAGACATCTGCTAAGCCTAACACATTGGTAGTTTAGTGAAACAGTTTAAAATTTGATACTTACTGGAATTGTTAGTTGATGTTTTTAGTATGATTTTTGCAGGGTTGATTTGTGTTCTTATTTGAGAATTAGGAATATATATATATTTCATGACATGTGGTCTACTACATAAGAAAATCTTGATATTCACTGAAAAGAATCTAGATAATATCCTAGCACACACATCTGCTCTTTCCCTTGACACCTCTTGGCATAAGGCTGGCAAAGGAGGTGAGTAACTGCAGCGTTCCCATCTTTGTAACTCTTCTGGAGCATAAGCTATAGTTACACTGCGAGTGAACTCTTATTACATCATATAGTCTCAAAATGAACAGTAACCTCTATTTTTACTTAGGAGAAAACAGACTGTGTATCTCATCTGTTCAGCTATATTTTATTCCCAGCTGCTTTTTATATCCTTGTTTCAGATAAAAAGATATTGGAATCTTTCAAGTGCCTCAGAGAGCCCATTTTGTCAACTCTTCTGAAAAGAAGGTTTTCAAAACCTGTGCACTAAAGGGCTAACCTGCATTATGGAAGACACACAACAGCTCTTAGGTCTGTGCACTAGCTCCACGCTCACACCTTTCTTGGGAAAAAAAAAAATAAAAAATTATAACCATAGCTCATGCCTACAGATCTCTGAGCATATGACAAGATGTTAATTAAAACTAAACATAAAAGAAGTTGGGCCGATAAGCACATCCTGGTTTGAACATACAAGTTGACCTCAAACAAGATGAGCTAACAGTATCTTAGAAGTATACCTAAAGCAAGTTGTCAGCTCTAAGACAGCTGGTAATTATTTGTTTTGGTATAGGTTTATAAAAGCAGAAGTCTTTGAGAATGTGCAGATTGCCACCTTCTCAAAATTTTCCTTTAGTATCACAAACATTTTCAACAAAAACAATTTTCAATGTCATAATGCTATAATATGCAGCACCAAAACATTCTTCCTATTATTATTCTTCTGTATTTTAAAATGAAATGTATAAGAACAGATCTTAAAAATCCATTCAGATGCTAAATAAGCAGCCACATTTTTAGAAGTTCAGCTCCCAGCTCCCATTCAGCAATAAAGTAAACAGGTTTTGAGCTTCCAGCTCCTATTCTCAATTGAAGTTTAGAAATCTTCATTTGCATGCCTAAGCAGGAGCTAAAAATTATCCAGTATCCAGTTATACAAATATCCAGTTCAAGGACCATTTGTAGGTGCCTGCTCATATACGATACATGACTCAAAATTAATCTTTTTTCACTCTTCTCAGTTTCAGCCCTTTCTACCATAACGCATTCCTCTGCCAAATCACTACCAATTGAGAAGAACTAGCAACCTATTCTTTATAAGAACACATCCATAGAAAACACTATTTTACCCTGACATTGGGGGGTTGGATTTGACAGCTAGAAAAAATATGTCAATATACTGTGCCACACAGTATCATGCTGCACCTACACAACACCGTGAAACATTTAACCTTTTAAGCAAGTAATGGGGCAGATCAGCATTACAAAGCAGACACTCTTATTTTGCCAGAGTTTTGTAGCTTTACCGAGAGGCTACCATAAGCATACTACTTCTAATATGCAAATATTTTATCTAGGAACCCTTAAGCAAAGATGAACAGCAGTTCTCAGTGGAAATGGACAGTATTCAAGAAAAGAACATGAGGGTAATAATACAAGTCACTAAAGTGCAGTCCCTGAAGCTCTGACCCTCCCATTCCCGCACAATTTGGAAATTTTTAATGTATACAGTATGTGCAGATCTCTACAGGCACTTAGAGTAATGCTTTACTGAAAAGCTCTCAGACTCAGTAAAATAAACAGGAAATAAAGATTTGACAATAGGCTTCCTTTTCAATACACACAGAAATTCCACACTGCAGTTGGAAAAAAAAACCCTAAGTAGGGTAGGAACAATAGGGTCAGAAGTGTCACCTTTAGCTGCAAAATTAAAAATTAAAAATTTAGAAGTCCCCTTTCCTTCCCATTGAAGTAAATTAACAACTATTATAATAAATAATCTGGAAATATAATAAACCCAAACAGCATGGTAAATTATCACATACCCATTTCGAAGTCTGGTACAGTCTAAACTCTACTGCATCAAATAGGATGATCTAGAAATTATGGAATAAATCTCTGAAGCTCTAGATAATGGCTGAAATTCTGTTTGCAGTAGCAACAGAATATTTTACACTATGTCATGAAACAAACAAGAACACATACAAAAAATATAAGAAAACACATCTATAACTGAATTCTTATTCTCGGTTATTCAAAGAAAAACAACACAATAAAGAAATATATTTATCCTTAAATAAAGCATTTTACTTCTGAGGTATCCAGAATCTTGAGAATATCACTGTAAAACTCATTCATCACTTCCAGAAGCGGAGAAGGAAGTTGGCTCATGAGGTTTAATGATCAATACATTGAAAATGAAATAAATCCTTCCAATGAAGACAAATTGAAAGCAACCTAACAACTGGAAATATTGTGGTGTAAGTCTTGAAAACCAAACGTGAGCCCAAGTAGTAGTAGACAACCTTATAGGAATAACGAATACTAATCCCCAAACCATCTATAGGCTGAATCAGGACCTGATTTATATCTATGCTAAATCCATTGTTTTCAATAAGATGTTACAGGATTAACTTCAGACTGCATTTTTCGTGGTGAGATATTTCTCGGCACTGTAAGACCACAAACAAAACTTTTTAATAAAAAACCCCTTTTCCTTAGTCTACATGCCCACTTATAAATTTGATCTCTTTTATGTTTCTCACGAAAGTGTGCCTCTTTCAGGGCAGCCTAGCTAAGTTCCAGCTTACAAATGTATTTATTGAAAGAAGTACAGCAATAACAACTGTTCTTTTGCCTCTGTGAGAAAAGGCTGCCTACAGCCAATTATTGTTTATCATTCGAGATACACATTTTATGATCACTGTGCTAAACAAAAAAAAATAAAGTTTAAGAATAAGGAGCCGATTTAATATCTTCAAGTCCAACCACATTGGAAAGGATCTTTTACTTGTATTTTATTGCTCAGTCTAATTGTCAGGTTTTATTAATTTTGCATGCTAAGCTGGCAACATTAGGCACAGGTTTCTCCTTGGGAGAGCAGTAAAGCTAAAAACAGCACAAGCACCAGAGGAAACTGTGTTTATAATTGCTCTGTTTCTTAGCTGGACTTTGTCAGTTCAACTTGGGTGGCAGAACGACATGGAGAGAAAAAGCTCACTTTGATTTGGAAAAGGTTGTTTGCAGGTGTCAAAACAAAGTCTACTAGGAAACCAAGGGAAAAATTAAATGCTGTGAGCCATTATTGCAGGTGTGCTTTAGTGAAAATTATCATCCTTTTGTTTTTGTCTCAGTAAATGCGTTGTGCAGTTGAAGCCAAATGTAGCTTGGAAGGAATTTAAAATACTATAAGCTTACAGTGAAGCTCAAATTTAAATTTCTTGGTCCAAACACACAGGTTAGAAATTATTCATCCTTCTCACTGAAGAAAAGAATACAATGCAGGCTGATAATGAACAAGCCATGAGGATTAAACATGTGAAAAGAGGCATTTCTGCCACTACCTGGATCTATCTTACAGCATGTAATAAACAGGCACCTTAGAGGCTGTCTGCAAGCAGTTAGTGTGCATTGGCAATACACCTCCCTGCACAGAAGAAAACACTTCTGTCATGCTCCAAGGGGCACGTCAGTGGCTGCACCTGCTGAAGCTGCCCCATGACAAGCAACCACCAGGCTCATGCTGGCTCCCCTGCCCCGGTGCTGCCTGGCCACTCAGCCAGGCTCCAAGACGGAGGGAGAAGATCACCAGCTTCATGGAGGTGATCTCTCCGCTGCCCAGTTCAAGTCTGCACTTAGGTTTGGGACAGAATGATTCTTGCACCGTTTTGATCTAGGACCCATGTTGCCTTGAACATTGAAAACAGCTGTCTGCAGGTTCTTCAGGGCATTGGCTGGAAGAGTTTGCTCCTACCATCCTACAGCTAGGCTTTGGAATAGGATAGAGACTGCCTTTTCTTGATAGTTCATTCTCATATGTATATAGCTGATAACAACACAGATTTTATCTGGGGATAAAAAAGATCTTCCAGAGCACCTCAAGATGTGTAATCTAGCCTGAAGTAGTATCCCCTGCAATACCCTGGAACCAGGATTTGGAGTTTTTCATGCAATCAGATTCATATTGATTCAAAAATTATTAAGTGATGAATGATGAAATTGCTCCTCTGCTCCCTCAGAGCCTGACTTTTGATAAAATATCCTCATCTAGTAGATCTGCTTTGGGGTTACCAGATGAGGTAGGTGGATTCTTAACAATCTAGGTGACAGTGTGAGAAGTCCATAAAGAAAATAAGGTGACACCGCTGGTCAACTGGACACTGGGTTACCAGTTTGGGGGCAAACATACCAAATCCAACCACCCCTGGAAATATCTTTAGAGAAGAATATCAGCAGAAATGAGAAAGACACAGTGCAGAAGGATCAAGGGACGTGGCATGAGCATCCTTGCTATAAATATGGATGTTGATGCTCCTGCAACAGTGATATACTGAAAATGGGGCTGAATGCTAAAAGGTGCTCTCAACAGAAGAGAGATTTATTAGTCCCTGTGCTGTTGGAAAGTATTAATTCTCAAGGAAAATCTGGGAGCATCCATGGATGTCATGCCTCCATGACTTTAGTGACAGAAGTGCCCAAGTCTTTTACAATGTCTAGGCTCTGAGAAGTGCCTTTGGAAACCGGAGGAAAAGATGAACTCTACAAAACAAGGCTGATCAAGAAAAAATACTTCTCACAAGGCCAATTCAAAGAAATTGAGCCTATTTACACTGATATAAAGAGAAGCGAACAGGCTGGTAGGAGCTGAACGTGCCAGTGAGATATTCTTATGCTGAAATGTTTCATTTCAAATATGTATTCCTGTAACCCAAAGACGGCAAGGGCATGTGTATGCTCTCAAAGACAGAAGTTATTGTTTCCTCTAGAGTGTTATACTTTGGCTTTATACACTTATAGAAGGTGGCCCAAATGTCATAATACTAAAAATCATTAATTTCAATTTTTTTTCTGTGGTGGAAGGCTGGCTATGCCATACTTATAACATGCTTTCCCTCAGATGTCACGAGCATGATTCTATGCTGAGTTGGCTTCCATAATATCTAGTTGTGGATTATAATTTAAAAATACACACAGGCTCCTGTGCATGAAAAATAGAAGAAAAATATACTGAATACACTGAGCAATCATTCCCTCAAAGATTAAATACAAATATACTTCAATAAAATGAAGCATGAGATCTGAATCCACAGGTTCAGAGTTGAATTAACTTTTAAGTTAGGGTTGTCTTTCTATGTTTGCTTAGCTCAAGATATTTAATTCAGTGCAGCACACATTGACTCTCCAGAGGTATTCATAACAGCAAATTACTTTAGTTGTCTATAATGCTGAAACTGGAGGAGTTGATATATCACAGGTGTCCCTAAACTCCCTTCCCTAAAGTACACAAAAACTGGAAATCCACTGTCAGTTCCCTTATGTGTACCACAGCCATTGTACTAGTCCAATTCCATTACATCTAAACTGATAGCTTTAATTCAAATTACCTTTTTATAACCTTATTTATAAGAATATAACATAAGAATAAAAGGAAATGGTCAGGAAAAAAAAGAAAACTTCATTTCTGCAACCCACCCTTCCTTAAACTAGAAATCATATCAGAACAATTAAAGCATATTAAACAGGTTCATGCCTTTTCTGAACCAGAATACACATGCCAGTGACCAGCAGCCTGTATACTAAGCTGATGCAAAACCCTACAACAGCATTTGAAAGGCACAGCATAATTTCTGCATATTTTGATTAAAAGTTTTACTTTTGATATAACAGGACAAAAATCAAGGTAATCCCTGTCATAGCTAGGGTCATTTACTTCAAAAAGCCACATACTTGTAATTATATTATTTCCTTACGTTAACTGGCAGTTTTACATCCTATTTTCTACATATCCAGTGATCATTAGGACAGCTGCTAAAGGTTTACTGCTTTCCTAACAGAGTTATCATTTATCTATTGGTGATAGATGTGTGATTCCTAGTTCAGAAAACCCCTGAAATTGTTAATATTGTAGTTAGAATCTCATCTGGTACCACCTCAATGTTGCGTTAGGGTAGCCACCACAAGCACCACAGCTTATTGGTGATGTTACATCTTCAAACGCTTTCGCTGACATAATTAGAAATCAATATCAATGATCTCGGAAAACATAGTATTTCTCAGATTACACTGATAGTCTATCATTTCACTACTAAAACATTTTTGCTTGCACCCATATTACAAATATGCATTGTGCCCCTATAGAGAGAGAACTGGAGACGCCAGTTGCTTAGAAAGGATTTTTCTGCCATGTTAATAGCTTTTTGTCATGCAAAGAAAATTATCTATGACAACTGAAGCACAGTTACGGCAGGTGGACAACCGGTGGCATATTAAAAAGTATAGTTGAAGTAGCTTTAAAATTTATAGCTTAATTATAAAAACACAATTTAAAGCTCCTAAGAGGGAAGAAAGGTAGGCCCTTGGAAGTTACTTTCAGTCCGGCAAAATTTACTGCAATTAAGATTGCAGAAATAAGCTATAAAGAAAGTACTTTGAGGTCTACATTTATGTCCACTACCTTTATGTATATTTTCACTCATGGCAACTGCCGTGAAACTGTAACAGCTCTCTACAGCCTTCTAGGCAGCTGGGCAGTCATTGCCTGTATATAAAGTTAGAAAGATGGCATTCACCAGGCTTCACTGGTACCCCTGTCACACAGCGGAGTCGTGGTTATGCCACGTGGTTACGCTTTGCAGTAGACCCAGAACAAAAAGGTTTAACCCTCATGCTTTAAGTTTTTATATCAAATTCCCCACTAAAGACTACAAAAAATGTCATCTTTTAGGCAGTGTTCATGCAACTGCACATTATAAACATGAAAGGAGCCGACGTCACATTACAAGACTAGTTCCCTTTAGAGCCTACTGTTAGCAGAAAACAGTTCTGAAAGCCTTGAACTTTGGGCACCAGCCACGACAGTATATTCCTGTCTTCCCGTAATGCGCAGGCAAATTAAAACACTGCATAATACGGTAGATTTCAAACACCCTTACAAACAGAAAGTATTAGAAGTGAAATATCAGTAACATTTTCTAAACCAGCAATTGTTTTTGAGTGTCTTGGTTTATGGAGCAGAACCTCATCATTAGTTACAGAATCCTCTCATCACTGAGCATGGAGGTTTAGATGAAATCCAAGACAATCTCCATTGTTTTGTTCCCGAGACATCACAGTTGCTACCATCAGTAGCATTTCAGGACACCAGTATTTTGATGAAAGTGCTTATAATAACATTGAAAGGGGCTCATTTTGCTCAGTAGTAGATACAATGGGGAGATGCAGAGTGCAGGAATTAATGCAGGTAAGTTTTCAGACCAGGGCTGTATAAAGGACAGCATGCTGCTTGCAGGGAAGAAGAAAGGAGAAAACAGCTACTTATTATGTTATCTGATTGTTTCTTTTTTTTGTTAAGTTTTTATTTGGTTGCAATTTCAAAAATATAATTAACAGTCCCCCGGCAAAACTGAAGAGGTGGAATACTAATGGAAATTTTAATCTTCAGCATAAGAAATCAAAAACATTTGAATAGCTTACATACACACATATCCATTATTTAACACTTGAGACCAATTCAAATGTAATATTTCTTACCACCCTGGTCTCCATTTCTTTCTACAGTAAAATCATTTTAGCAATTCCATTTCTATGCCCACTTGTCCCTCTGAGAGACATTATATTGGTAAGTGTCATGTTTGTAGAGGTAGGAATAGCAATCTTAAACCTCTGGGGCTGGTTTGTGATAAGTATGGGGCAGCTGGGATATTTCTGTACTAAATTTATTTATTTAGGTTATGGTCCTTACAAGCAAAGTAAAATAATCCTGGAATTCTCATGCAAAAGTTCATGCTGCCTCAGAGAGCTATTTTACTTTCCCTCATTATTTCTTTCTTTCCAAGGACTGCTCCAAGATTACTACAACACTTCAGTATTTTCCAGCTATGTTTTATCTTGTCTAGCACAGATATTCTGCAAAAACAATCTTAAATATCCTGTGATTTGATGATTCTGAGAAGAATCAGTGAGTCACAGATAAGGATTCGTTCATGGTACTGTCCCTCATTGGACTCCAGTCATACGCCCTATCTTGGAGGAGACTATAGGACATGACATAACAGGTTATGTATAAGAAGGGAAATCTCCTCTTTAAATTTCACAGCTTGTGATCTGATTTGGGTCTAAGCTATATATATATATATATATGCGAATATATACACATACATTTGAATATAAACTTAATTCATTAGCCAGATGCATTTAAACTGAATGGCTAACAGAAAAGTCATCTGTTACAGCTAGAGTAATGCTCAGTTGATAGCTGAAAAAGTACCACTGACCACTGATTCTTCATTTCAGGTTTAAGGGAAGTGTCAAGGGCGACACTGACACCCATCACAGAAGTAGAGAAGATTAGGAAAAAAAAAAAAAAGAAGGAAAACGAAACAGGAAAAATGAAGAAGGATAAAAATAGAATAAAGAAAAGAAATGGGAAGTATAACAACTTCACTGCAGGTGTGAATTGCTGTTCCTTGGCGTTACATCTCAGTAAACAGAATAAATGCTTGGTGGTGTGTGACTGCTTTCCAATCAGTGACAGCAACGTGCTGTGACTAGTAATGGGTCATCTTGCAGCCTTCCTTTCCATGGGAAAAAAACCCAGTGACAGTGATTATGGTAGACCTGGACTGAAAAAAGGATGACTGGTCCATGCATTAATTCAAGAAACTCTCTGATTTCAGAAGTTAAATCATCATTACATTTTAAACTGGGTTTCACCATCGGTGTGATCTGTTTGTAAAAAACACTATAGACATTAATTAACCCTTTGCTCACATCCTTCAGAGGTAGAAGCACTATCCTTACTCTTCCCCTGACAGTTTTATTCAGATTGTCATTTATGCCATAATAAAATCTTAGCAGAAAGTGTGTTTCCTGACAAAGACATGCTAGAGAATCACAGTTAACAATGTCTGCAGGTGAAACCGGCACAAGCATTTATATGCTTAAAAAACCCCTTACATGCCCTAACAGTATAAACCATCAACTACAATAACAAACATATTGCAGAGGGTCTGATTCCATGGTCCTTGTCCACCACAGATGAGTTTCACTGTCAGTATTTTTTATCTCTAGTAATGGTGAATTTATATTTGCTAGTGGAAAGCCACTTCTTTTACCATGAAGACCTGTATCATTGCCTAGAATGGTTAACGCCAGCTCAGATTGCCAACAGGTTACAGGAGTTTACAGAAAAGAAAACCAGTTTGTGTATTTGATTCCTGCATGAGTCAACCCTAAGGATTCAGACACTTGAACAGGGATCAAAGGAAGTAGAAGTAAGTTTTATCTGCATATTGAACAGTTATGAGCTGTCCTATCACTAGCCATTTCTGATCTGCTCAGAGAGTCCTCACCCCCATTTTTAAACTAAGGTAGGAGTTTAATTTATTTTCCTACAAAAATAAATTTCTGTTACTGCAGAGCTCTGAATGATATTGAATCAGCATCAAGTGCTCAAGTTCTTTTGCACACATCAGCGTGACAATTAAAAGAAATGGAAATTTCCTTCTAGTGATCTCACCAAATTCTGATCTTGTTCAAGGGCTACAATATTCAATTTTGTGGTTTTATTGGTTTTTAAGTCGTTCCTATAGACAGTAGAGTATAGTCATTTCCTGAAGCCGACAGAAAACTTGGCAATCACTAGTCTGCTGGGGTATTAGGGTACTTCTTGTCCTGCTGACCAATATTGGTTTACTATTGCTCTCTGTTCATGTTTGCTTGTTTTGTTTCTCTGTATCTGTAAAGGTATACATAGAATTATGCAAACCAAATGCTATTTTTCCATCATGGCAACTTACTGCCTCAGGTTGCCACCTTAGAGAGAGAAATTGGATGTAAATAATGTCACTTAATGTACCAAATAACATTTATATGCAGTAAAATCCTCCCTTCAGATACCAACTGCCTACTCTCTTTTATAGGCTAACACTTTGCAATTAAGCCACTGAACATCTGGGCTTCCGATCGCTCAGTAATCATTTAAATCAAAAAGAAGATCCACTGAATGCCTCTATGGGTCATAGTGTGGAAGATAAGCCCAAAGCAAAATATCTGTGGCACATACAGAAGGGCACATTCTGAAAACAGCTGATGCCTCTTATTCAAAATTTACTAAAGCAGTGTAGGAAGCTGAGCATCCTGATGATTTATGTGGATAAATAACTTAGTGAGATGCAAAGGTTTGCATGTCTTTATTACAATAAAACAACACCTGGTGCCCTTTTGTTACCATCTGCATGTTCAAAATAATTTGGTCAGCATTATTGCCTTGGAAGATAGCCAGAGAGTCAAATTATTCACTAAATGGTGTGTATAAACTGAGGAATTACAAGCAGGTTTTTGAAATATGCTAACAACAAAACTTTACCACATGTTGCCCTAGCTGACAGCTTAACAGCAGCAGGAATGAAAGGCCTCCATTTATCTATGGAGCTTACTTAATAACTACTCCTTGATGTACCTCACCTACCCAGATTTCTCATAGGAGGAAGAGAACATTGCAGTCAACACTTGCCTCTTACAACTCTATCATCTCTTTGTAAAGCATGGCTGTCCCAGGAAGATCTGTGTGTCCGTACTTAAGTTTCCTAGTCACTTCAGAAAGAAAGGAACACAATTTTTAAATTGTACTAATTAAAGCAACATTTTTTGATGAAGTTTGCTACAGCCAAAACCTGTTCACAGACCTTTACAGTGTGGGCAGACCTATTTGGAAAGGAGGTTAAGGAAATAGCAGTACATTGGGTGAAGGACAAGCACCACTCCAAACTCTCATGGAAACTTCTGCAACACTTTTATGTTATGAGCAAGCTGGCTAGAACTGAGGGAATCAAAGAGCACATCAAGGAGCTACTCGTACTAAACAATTTTTCTTCCAAAACTGTGAAAGACATACTTCTTTCTTATAAATGCATTTCAGTCACTTATTTGTTCAGGCATTGCTCTTAATCTAATACGGAGGCTCTTTATCACCTGGAATTCCACCTATTTGGACTGGACAGATGGAATTTAGGCATTTCTGTTCCTCGGCAACTGTCACTGTCAGAAGTTTTGAGCATTTAGAGATGCAACTTCAGAAACCACCATCCATGGGTGGCGGTACCATTCTGCAACTCTCCCTTATGATTGCCATTTCATTAAATGCATCTTTCAGCAATTTACCACATTTTCATGGATATCAAATGCAAAATGGTGGAAAGCGTCCATGAAATGTCATTTAAAAAAAATGCTTCATTGCATCTATAAATATTTTATCAATTAGACTGAGAAAAAATCAGGAAATGTACATGCATGGGGTGTCCAGTCTGGGACCTGGCTCACCATGGTTGTATTCTCCCTTTTTCCCTACAAGTAAATTTCCCTATAAGTAGCTGGGGAGCAGCTCTGAGGCCTTCACAATCCAGCCACAATCAAGCCAGTTTATGAGACATTACAGGATCTGTAAAATTGACTTACCTTTTCTTTTCTAAACACTATTTTTCATTAATTACTGCCCCATCTGCTTCAAAATGCATTGACCTGAAACGTGGAATACAAGTTAGTAGCCTAGAAGCAATGTTTCATGTTCATATAAAAACCAGTGTAGTGAGGCTATTTTAGAATACAGAAAATCAAAAAATCATAATTTGGGTTTCCTTCAAATACTCTTCTAACAATAACTTCATAATAAGAGGTGCATTTTTATATTCAAACTCTAGTCCTAACCTAGTTCAAAACTTAGTGCTGGCTTATCCCCTGAAGTATTTCAAAATAACAGAGACCTAAAATGAAAACTGGCCTCTGTGAATATAATATAACAAACACTAGATTTTTTTTTTAATTGCTGAAAATCATATTGAAAAGGAAAGAATATTGTAAAATCTGCCTTTCATAACACAAATTAATTCTAGAAATTTGATGGAATCAGGAATTAGCTTATAGTGAATGTTTCCCACAACTATGAGCTTTCCTTTATTAATGTAAAAAGGTTGTTTACAGTAAATGTAAATAGTCACAGAAGACGACATAACAACAGAATTCTTGGATATCCTGGGGATAGTTTGCTTACACAAAATTACTTTAATACTCTAACAGGAAGCGAGAAAGGAAGGAAGAAAAAGAGAAATGGTTCTTTATTGTTGAAGCACGGCTTCACTGCCCAGATGGAGGATGTAATTGAGCAAATCCACGGTTAGCATCATTGTAAGTGGGCTTATTTATACCAGCTGAATATTGGTACAATAAATAATACATATAAAAGACTCAGATACTGTTGGACTATTCAAATTTCATTGAACTTTTTTTTTTTAGATTTCAAAAAAATCAGAGTGGAAACAAAAGAGCCACAGTCTTTGTTGCCATGATGTTCTGCATAGGAAACTTGTCTCTCTTCCAGTAGCTCCACAGGAATTATATGAAAAAATACTCAAATCTCTGATCTTTCTTGTTCATTTTCATGAGAACAGACAACGTTGGGGAAATTTGCCAAAGAGGGAGTTAGCATTTCCTCTTTTTTGTTGTGTTGTTTTGTTTTACCCTTTGAAACAAGAGGCAATCTCAGGCAGCGTTCCCTGTCCAACGCTGTTAAATCACACTGCTAAATACAGTTTGTGCAAGTTCCGAGCACTGCGCTGATCCTGCTGTGCATAGTGCCCACAGGCACTTGCTCTGCTTGGAAATTAAATTCTCTAAACCAGATCAAGGTAAATTTACAAACTGGAATTCACACAACATCAAAGCATATGATTTAAACAAAACCAGTCTCTAAACAATTATAAGCCCTAATGTGAAATACATATGCTGAGGAAGAATTCTCGACTTAAGCAGTTTCAAAGTCGCTCAGAAAACATTGCCAGATGTACAAGTAACATTCAGTAGGTGTAACTTGGTCATCTAGGTACAGAATACAGCCCATATGGGTTCACTTGAGGTTAAGTAGAAAGTCTGGACTCTAGCTTTAGATTAGCAGAAAAAAAATGTGAGATCCACATTGAAACTGGAAAGGATGTATTTACAATTCTATTTCAAAATCCCCTGCTGCATTAATTTGTCATGTAGCAGTTTTCTGTTTACATCATAGATACTGTTCAAGACATTTAAAGTTGTTTGGTTTTTTTGGCTGGCCATGTACTGTGTTTTTTAAAATAACCTTTGGAAAATCAAAGTGGTTTTAAGTTTTCGTCTGAACAACAGTAAAATTTGGTGCTATTTTTTTTCGCATTGTCACTGACAGCTGAAGGTTAACTTCACCAAATTTTGTCACTTGGTTTATTGACAGGTCTGGCATGACAAAATTAAAAGCTTGAGTGATTCACTGATGTTTATCATCAAAACCAGTCCTTTGTAATAGTAGGGAGCACTTTTTATTCCCATAACAATGACCATGACAACAGCCTGTAGGATGAAGATGAAATAAGAATAAGAATGAAGACATTCTAAAAATATTTTTATATGAAAAATTGTTTGTGTCTTGAAAGCATACAGTATGTCAAATGACATAGCAGGCACTTCTTAAAACTGACTGTACCTAATACTGGCTTCCACCTTACTCTAAAAAACAAATTGACATTTTCATACCAAAATTGCACCTGATACTCTACATGCTGCTAGCACTTCATCGCTATCAGTAGTGTTTCTGGCTTCCAGAAGGATTTTTGAAGATCTTGATAAAATAGGCCCAGGAATCATAAGATACCTATTTACTCATGAAAGTAAACACAAAACTATACTCACTAGCATAGATTTACCTGCATGAGTAGAAGATAAAGATGTGTTAACAGGATCAATATCCATAAGCACCTACAACCTACTTGCAAACTGTAAAACCGCTGCATCTTTTTTCTATTTTAAAATGATAATACAATTCATAAACATATGACTTACATTATAGAACAATGAATCTCTGGTGTCACACTAATTAAAAAGCTAGTATTACATTACTTCCTCAAGGGCTCATTTTATAATTTTTAGGATTATAGCACATTGATTAATTTATACAAGTTTTTAATCCCCTAGTATTTAATGAAGTCTAGGAACTTGGGAACGTGTGTATAATTTAGATTTGTATAATTTTATTACATAGGAGAAAAGTTAAACTGGTCATGTACTACTTCATGTAGAAAAGTATCTGAGCACACCAGTTCAACCATCAGCCTATTAACCATTTGCAATGAAAACATTTGAGTCTAAATTAATTCTAGGGTTATTAGATTATTTTTTAGCTTGCTAAGGACTCCAACAAGCATCGCTTGTCTTATGTGCTTGTCAACTGCCTTTTAATTAGCTACTGTGTAACAACTGAGCACAGTGGGAAACTAATATCTGTTCAAGTTATCTTCCATATCATTTAGACCGCCTTGAAAACGACATTGTCATTACCCTGTACAGCCTCAGATTTACACATTCTGGCACACCAAGTTTAAATAGCTTGCTGCAAATAGAGGTTCATAAATGCATTACAACTAAACACAATAGGAACTAGCAAAATAAATTGCTGAAGACAAAATATTCTACAAAGATAAAATGCTGAATTGTGTTTTAGACTAGCGTCTGATTCATTTTTACAGCCTCAAAAATGCAGTTCGATCACCTAGTTGTCAAACCATTAGACCCACCCACAAATCATAGGCTTACAAACAAAAGCAATTTATTTTGTCTCCTGTATACAGTGTAAAAATTCTCAAAAGCTACAGTTTCAGGAAACATCCCGAATCTAAACCCAAGCCTTATATATACTTCATAGGGGGAAACAAAACAAACAAAACCAAAAAAAAAAACTAGACACTGAATCTTCGAGTCATGTTTACCAGACCCTATAGTAGGTCAGGGACAGACTCCAACTCTGGGCATTAATCAAGAGAAACAGAGCATTTCTGGATGCTTCGAGTATATTTTCTGGTCAAGTGATGGCTAAAGGCAAACACTGCAAAATCTCCAGCTCTCTACAAAATGTAGCTACAAAGGAAAGAGATGGATTATTTAAAGCACTGAAATAAGATTATTACAGAGGTCGAGGGGGCACATAGTTCTAATTTTAAAGGTACTTCTAGATTCTGAAATCTTTCCACTTAGGATGCTCCAAGTTGTGAGATATAAAGAGAAGAAGAAAGAGAAAAAAAAAGAAAGAATAAACTCGTACGGTCAAAAGTATAAGTTGAGCCTGACCAGTGAATCTTCTTAAAGACAAGATTTATGAACAATCCGTTAGCGAAAAGTTGCACAACATTTACTTGTTTCTGTCATTTGTTGGTTTTATAGCCAGCCTTTTCAATTTTCTCCTTCTCTTTAATTTGGATTTACTAGATTTAGATGATAATAAGGAATTTAAAAAAGACACATGAATGTTGGTTAAGTAATAATTAGAATTGATAAGCACGTTCGTCTGCACTCTGAGAATTTGGGATTTGTATTCTGCTTCACATCACTTTTCCATTTGGCAGCATCTCAACACTCCCTTCACATAGATGTAACCAACTAAACATGGCATATGTCTAGATGGGTATTGACAAAGACATTTTCTGTTGTATTTATGTCTTCCAAACAAGTGAGCTAGCATGATAAAAAACACTACTTATCACCTTACGCAGATACGACTTAACAATGTTGTTACTCAGGAGAATACCTACAGTAAGATAGGAACAGCTACTGTGGTGTTAAATGTGGTGCGTTGTCTATATTATGTGATAAAAGATATTCCAAAGCCTAATAATTAACTTGTTAGCAGACTGGGTTTTGTTCCTATTTTAGAAAGATCTAACACTGACAGCAATGCTAAAAATTAGACTTTGGTGCTAAAAAGTACTCAGCCATAAAATATTTGTCACCTCTTGCAGAGGAAACACCTTCAGATTATTAAATATCTAGGTTTATTTTGATGCATAGTGTAGCACTAGGCAGAGAGGTAATTACGCAGCACGGAGAAGTGTCTCTAAAGGCAGTGGGAAGAAAAGGCCTTATTTATTTCAACTCCCCACAATTATATTTATTTTCCAAATGTTTTTGAAAATCTTACTGGCCTGTCATGTTTCCACCTCAGATAGCAGAAAATTATTAGGGGAAGAGTAAGAGTCATGTTTTTTTCTGACAGTGAGGTGCACAGAGTAGAGACAATGATAATTTGGGGCTCAGTGTCTTGGGGAGCTTAGATACGGAACATGAAACAAGGCTACCCTGTACCAGCTTTTAATTGCTTTTTTGTACTTCTAACTTGCAATATTTATATAGACTAAAAATTATATTCTCCATATATTTTCTCTCTTGTTTTGCATTTTTCAAATGCAAAATTAAATGCAAATAATTATTTTTCACAATTTTTTGTATGATGGAATATGCAGAAATGATACCTCAACAATACCATAAAGCCTTTCATTATCTACATACATTCACAGGAACAAATCTGTTTCTGTGGTGTAATTTAGCCAATCAAATAGAAGGAATTTCTCACTGTAGATTGCACAAACTCTCAGATTCAAAAATTATTCAGTATTATTCCTTAGGTTTCCATACCTTCTTTTGTAGTGTTATTACCATAACACTTTCAGCATCACCATAACTCACCATCTCACTAGTTATCTATCCTTTCTCTACCTCTTCTTGTCCAGCCACATCCAGTTCATCCCAGCACAGTATCTGTTGTACATCCCCTCCCAAAAAGCTGTGCAAGTGTGCTTCATTCCGCATGTGCAATTGTTGTAGGATCATTTATTGAACTGAGTGGCTCTAAGTCCATACTGCAGTAACAGCAATAACTAATCCCATGTTCATCAGTTTGAGATAGGTAACCATTTCCCTAAGCATATGGGACATTACAGTAGCTGACAATTTCTTTGCTTTAGTGTGTGTTACTGAGATTATAACACCTATATAAAGGTAAGTGATAGTGGCTCTGATGTTCAGCCAAGACTGACTAGATACTTTCTGTTGTAAGACTCTGCTTTAGCTGCTTATAGATTTGTACACTTTAATTGCTCTGACTGACATTATCCATTCCAGGCTGACGTCGGCCTCAGGCTTTTTTTCTTTTTTAAAGTTTCAGCAAAAATTATTCAGCTTTTTTAGAGATCACTTATGAGGAAAATACATTGTTCTTACCACAGTAAATTTGCCATTTTATTGAGAAATTCTAGTACACTCTGGTTTACAATGGTGGCCTGATGTTTTACATCAAGTAAATGTACGAATAAGCTGGAAAATTTATCCAAATTTAGACAACTTACGAGTTTGACGAGAACTGCAGATAGCATTTTTCAAGAAGAGTGAATTGCTAATGCCACAAATTGAAGTACTCAGAATTCAGAAGTGACAGAACTAAGAAATAAGCAGCAGCTTTCCCCTGCATGTAGGCATTGTGATTACACATCGTACAGCCTTGGATTTCATAATTCAGAAGCACAGGTGAATTAAGGTTGCATATCTTGCATTTCCCAAGTTCCAAGGGTTTTGTATTGTTGGGTTTTTGCAAACAACCTCATTCTTTTAAACACAGGTTGATTTTGTTTTGTAGTTTGCAATAAAATACAGTTGAATGCAACACTTCAAAATACAAAGCCAGCATTTTCTGCTTAAACTGTTGAAAACACATAAAGGTTTCATGCTAAAAAAAAAATCTAAAGCAGACACTTGATCAAACAAGCTATTGTTGGGGTGGATTGCCTGGGAGGGCTTGTAGAGCTGAGTTTAGTAACATCAGGAATCCTGTCTGAAAGATGTGTTCAGCAGGAGGATCTCTAAATGATTTATGAACAGCTGAATCAATAAGCAACCACTGGTGTTGAAAATGTCTTTTGAAGTAAGGTATCCCAGTCTGTTTTTACAGTGTCTGTCTAAAGTCCAAAATAAGGAAGCAGGCTGAAGATTAACATCTCAACAGGCTCTTGAGGAGTAAGATTTCCTAAGGAAATCTTTCTTATTCATTTAACTGCTATTGCCCCTCAGACAAAGGTTCTGTTAGAAGAAAAGTGAAGAAAGTGTCATGATAGAAGCTGTGGGATCTCTGTAGCACTGGTGATACAGGAGTTTCCAGTCTGCAGCCAAGAAGTGCCGGTTTTTGCTTGTACAGATGCAAACAGGATTATTTTCAACATTGTGAAATACTTAGATTTCACATCATGCATAATTTTCTGCTTAATTCTGAATACAGAATGTTCAACACAAAAACTACTAAAAATATTAGAACATCAAGAAAACTTCCTTTCCTATTTCCCATTTACAAATGCCACAGCCATTGTCTGTGACCTTCAGGGGTTCTTTGGCTCTGCTTGAGATACAGGACCAAGCTATCCCCAGAGCCAAGGACTCCACACACACACATAATGGTGCAAGAAGCTCCAAGCAAAATGGTAAAAATCCAAGGCTGTTGCTGAGGAGAAGAAAATCTGATGCTCCTAACTTGAGTTAGGGGTCCAAGAGCTGCTGGGTTTGCTGTCACAAAGCAGTAAACTCAACAAGAAGACAAGGCTCTTCAGCATGCAAGATTCCTTACGTAAAACTAGGATCAGGCTCCCAGGCTTCTGGGTTACCAACCTTAGGACTAAGAGCCTGGGGCAACCATTATTACAATCTTATCCTTCAGCTGTAGATTCTGAGAAGGAGCACAGCAAGATCTATCAATGTATATTTCCATCCAGAACAAGGAACTGAAGTCAGAAATTCTGAGTCTTGACATTCTTCTGCTAACAACACCCATAAAATCTGCTACCAGAAGCTATATCACTCCACGACCAAGAGTGACAGCAGCCTTACAGTACTAGCAAATATGTCATATATTCATGGTTTCAACCAATAAACTGTGACATACATCCTTCTAATCATTTTATGAGAAAAAATTTGCTAAGTGAAAATTCCTGACCCAACCATAACAGTTATGTTCAAAACCATGAGAAGTGCCAGGTAACTGAATGGACTTTAAAAGACTCGAACTTCACTGACTATCAACTTCCTAGATTAAAGATTTTCCATGGTTTTGTTTGTTTGTTTGTTTGTTTTTTTAAGGGGGGGATAACACAAGACATCTGGCTGAATTCTAACATTTCTTAGTAGGTACTTGACAAGACAACAGATTCATAGTTAATGAATTCAAAGCTTCATGAATATATAACAGCTCTAACTTTCTGAGTATGAGTGCTACCTCCAGAGAGCTAAGCTACAGATCAGTGATGCCTTATTTTGTCAGGAAGGCTACCCAGCTATGTCACCATAATCAGCTGATTTCCTTTGGGATCGCCACTGGTTCAGAACAGCACTATCTAGTTAGGATAAAACAGACAAAAAACCATAAGCAAATAACATAAGGCTGATTATCTTCCTTTTCAATGAAGTTTCAAATTCCTCATGACATATCAGTGATGGATGCAGAGTTTTTAAAAGACCCTGTGGCAAGAATGAAAGCGCTCGCAGTATAAGGAGAAAGGAAAAGCTCATCACAGCTCACAGAGGGAAAAAAGCTGGGTAAAAAAGGAAGAGACCTGTGACTCGATGTCTGAATGAACTATTCCAAATGGCAGACGGATCACTGAAAACAGAGGAGTTTTGTGCTGCCAGCAAGCATTTTTGATCAAATGTACTAGAATCTGGAAACAATAGGAAATAAACCAGAAGAGCTCAAAATGTCATGAATAATGTAGGCATATGTTATAATTAGGCTGCATGAATACAGCAAAAAGTTAGCATAAATATTCACTCTGATATTTATAGACATTTGCTATGGTCACACTGACTCACCTTGCCATAAGCATTCCATAGACTGGCACAAATATTTGTAGAAAGCAATTTAGAGCCACGGAAACAAAACTCCATCTGCCTGGGTATGTTCCCTGAATTGTTCACAGAGTCAGTCATTGTAAAGAATCAGTGCAACAATATACAATGCAACACAGACATCTCACTCCTGGTCCTCTGCCACAGACACCACAAGCAGCAAGAACACAACCCAACCATGCATTACCACCATTTGCATTTGTGTTCAGGCAAGTGCCAAAGCATATTGGGACATTGTTATTATGAAATATTCCTAGTAAACTAATTTAAAACAAGTGTGGCAAATGAATAGATGTGATAAACGTGGATTTTGACATTTAGCCTTCACAGAAATTATAATAACAACGTTAATAGCATGGCAGAGTTTAGGACCACCAGACCTAATGGCATTCTTGACTTCCCTCTTTCCCCTTTCAGAGCAGGGAAAATGAGAATGATGGTACCTGCAATACTACTTCTAAATGTCTTCCCTTTAACTGTCCCCTGTAAAGGAGAGATCTTTCACTCTGTACTATTTATTCTGGACAGCAATGGGTTACACAGGGAGTGAAGGAAGAACCAGATACAGATGCCCTGTCCCAAAGTGTTTAAGCTAGCTCTGTGTGTACACATCTCTTCACAATGAAAAAATAAAACAGGAGCTGTCAACAAGATTATTTTACAGGAAATCAGATAGCAAAGCATGAGTAATTACCTCACTAAATCAAGTAATCTCTTTAATCTTAAAAGGAAATTTCAAACCTGCCTTTTAGCGAGCTTTATTTCAGTTTCCATACTCAATTTAGGTGTAAAAAATATTTGGTTTTATTTTAAAGAAATGCATAGCAGGACTGAACTCTGAAGACCGTGTCTTGTTGGGTGTGAAGAAATTACTTAAAACAAATTATAGTGCTGTCACACTCATACCTCATAGTTTGAAATAAATCTTGTCATCTAATTATACAAGAGCTTGAGTTTGTTTAACAAATTTCTCAGAGGTATTTGTGTGGCACTTCGCCTTTGATTATAGCCTATCATTTCAGTCTTTTCCCTCTATAGCTTTCTATGGTTTATTGTGGTGTTTAACAGGTTGCATTTATCACATCTCTTCAGCTGGGCTAAAGCAGATAAAACCGTGAAGTCTCAGTACAGTTCTTGGCAGTTCACAATTAAAGAATTATTTAAAAACAAAGGCACCCCAAAAAGGGATTTCTGCTCCCAAATGAAGAACTTCAACAGTAAGAAACTGGGTCTCTGAAAACAGTTTTGATGTCCCACCCACAGGTCTACTGAGAAAATTAGGAGAAAAGGAAAATTCCCCTTGTGTTTTAATTCCCATGCTATATTCTCAAAACATCAGGGCAAACTTAACTAGAATCAGACATGTCATGATAATTATTACAAGAAATTTTGGTCTGCAAAAGAATCTGTTTCTTCTCTTCTTGCTTACAGTCAGACAAGCTGTGAATTGTTCAAGAGTAGTCTTTATTGAGGCAACAAGAAGAGGGGCAAAGAACTGTCATCAGAAAAATAAGTTAAACACAGGTCCCTAGGAAGTGCTTAACCGACTTGATGTTATATTATTGAAAGAATTTCATTGACCAAAACATTAAAGACAAGTCTAAAAAACACAATAACCAGCCTCCACATGAAATGTGAAGGACCTCAGAAAGCTGGCAAGGGTCTAAGTAACTAGGACTGATTTTTAAAGATGACATCTCATTTCACAGATGTTATTTACTGTAAACCAATAATAATATTTATGGCTTAACCACTTGATTGTCATAATTTGGTTTCTTAATGATTCATAACTGCAAGTACTTGGGAACATATGATTGGACATCCAGAACTGAAAAGCTGCATAAGGCCATCTTAAACCAGGTCAATTAGTGTTTTCTAGTCCATATATTGCCAAGCCACAAGACAGGTATTTTCTAGTTCTCTGACCAATCTGATATTACATAGCTCTTCAGATCAAACTCTTGCCCATTGGTGGTTCTGGAGATACTGTATCATAGTTTGGTTCATGTGCTCACTAATTAAAGTTTCCTTACAAAATGCCTCAATGTTAAGCTGTGGTTGACATTAACAAACTGTTAAATTAAATTTTGATGCAGTTTTGAGGCCTCCCCTCAAAACTCAAATGCAAATGTGCCCATTTCATTAAGCAATTAGGACCATTGGAGCTTATATCAAGGGGACTAGCAATTGTATTTGCTTTATTTTTTCCTCAGTGTTTTCTGACTGCTTCTTTTCTCTCCACTGGAAGAACTGCAGCTGCTTCATCACTTCTTTCAGACAACTATGACACATTCCTATTGTTGGATATATTCTGCAGGTATCACAGTGATGATTTGTTGAATATCATTGCTGAAGTCTGTAGTTTATTTTATCAGGAATAAACTGACTGTAGTTTTCTTGCTATAAACTGAAGGCTTCCAGCATTGAAATGTAAATCAAAAGTTGCAAGAGAGAAGATATCACAGCTCCACTTGTTTAGTCTACAGTTTAATATATCCATCAAAATCAGATTTTGATGGATATATTCACTCTTTCTATTATACAGGATCTAATTCAAGATCTTTTAAAACATCACCTTTATTCCAACTACTTCAGAATCAGAACTGCAAACTTTGCTTATCATTGAAATTATTAGAACTGGATCTTAGCAACAAAAAAGAGCAAATAAAATCATAAGCAGCAAGTCTTACCCTACTACTTCAGGAACTTTGAGCAAAAATAATAAACAAAGGAAAGAATACATGTACTTCCAGTAATCAATTATTCCTCAGTAAATTTCTTTATTTTTTAAAGAAGAATTTCCACTAAAGTCCACCTCCATCTTCTGAAGGAGAGCCCAGTTAATGACTACTTCAGAACAAGAAATATTTGCCTTTCCACTTTTTGTTTCATGCCCCTCCAAGAGACTTTCTTCTTGTTGTTGGCGGTGATGAAAGAAGCTATTTGCCTGTGACAAGAACAAGCAAATCTTACTGATGAAAAGTGAGGCAGCTTTTTTGTTTGTTTCTCGATTAAATCAATAAAACACAAAATGTGCCAGTTTCACTTTCCATTTTGAAATGCATTGGACAGCTGTAGGGCAGAATGTTATTCCTTCATTATTCTCTCTCTTAGTCTTCAAATAATGCTATTTGGGATCAATGATCACCTCAGACATGCTAATATAAACACAATTTGTTTCCATAATAATTGGCATGCTGCTATTTAGTGCCTTATAAACGGCTGTATAAATTAATCACAGACTCATACACTGACTATGTGCATTGCAATTTGTCTTTACAGAGTTTCTACTGTCAGATCAAGTTTTTATCTATTCTTAATTTTAAGCATTTAATTACATTAGTATTCACACTATAAAATATACAAAGAGGTCTCAATTACCATTGCCCTTCATGAGATGAATTAATACAAGTCATAAATCTGCTCTTCTGTAGAAAGGAACATCCAAAGAATCACTATTTGACTATCTGTGTTTTCTTTCTGTCTAAATGAATCCTCACTGTACTCTTACTGAAGTGCAAAAAATGTCCATTTGTCATTGTGCTTTTCATTTGCTTTCGAGTCAGAAGAATGACCCTTCATCTATTAGTTTATTTAAATGTCACTGAACCTTTTGAGGGATTCTGCCCCATAAGTAATGGTACATATCCTGTAAATCAAACCTGTAAAAATATCTCCGGCCTCCACTTTTTTCTAGATTACCCTTTAAAAGGATCCTTTTCTCAAATTATTGCCCTCTGTGTTTCAGTATACTTCACTTCCAAAAGCTGTAACCATGATGGAAAAAAGCAAAGGAAACAACAGAAGGAATCTGGCATTAGCAAATTTTGCAAATGGATCTTTGACCCCAAAGTGTCAGACTGCCAGAGTCAGAGCCCGGACCAGACTCAGCACTTGTCCTTCCCCCAGCTGCTGTTCTCTTGTTATTGACTTACTGTACATTCCCATGCACTGACTGACTAGGTACAGATTAATCAATTGCAATTTTCACAAGCCACCAGACAATGTTACCACTTCTCTGCACATAATGTTTGTCACTGCTCGTCTGCCTGTGCACTGAGATGACTTCATCTTGCGCTGAGTGCAGATTGCCCACTGCCTGCCTTCATCCCTTTAGGCAGCTGCCAAACTTTAGGTGAACTTCCCATTCTGTAAGTGAGTATATCCAGGTGCACATTCTCTTCATACACACACCTTCACCTGCCTATTCTTGAGCAGGAGTACCTCATGACATCTCCTCTGGTAACAATGACTGCTGGCCATCCAGGGCAGGGCTCAGGGCCTACTACTCTTCATTCTTCAGCATCAGCCCAGGTTTAAGGGATGCTGACTTTTCTAAAGGGACTGATGGAACTATTAGTTAAGGAAAGGATAATAATAAGCTTCCTTCTCTTGCAAGAGAAAGAAGAAGGGATGAGTTTATAATGGTAAGAGAGAAAGTTGTGCAAGACCAAATAGAATTGGTGAAATGGATGCAGCACGTGATTAGGGAGTGCAAAGAAAGGGTAGAGTCTGGAGCTAGAAATATGGTAGCATAACTTCACCTATTGGCAGGGAAGCCAAGAGACAATATTGGCAGATAGTGGATGAGAAAGGAAAGAGGATAGGAAAGGATTAATAATTTAAATCAAGCTTATAGTGGCTAAGTGTTCATCTCAAGATACAGACAGGAACAGTGAACATAGGTGCCTCAAAAGAGAGCCTTCCATCCAGGTCACAGAAGTGCACTTGTGAGATACCACAGAAATGTAGAACATGTATGTCCTCCTGCCTTCTTTGTGCAGCTCATAGAAAGGATTATCCAATGAATAGAAGCATTTGTTCACCAACAGGTCTATTCTGCATCACAGACACTCAGCTAATACTCCAAAGCACATCTAAGAAAGAGGAAAGCAAAGTCATTCCACACAGTTAGAAATCTTGCTCTTTGAATGGTGGTTCTATGGCTGTAGATGAGAGGACTTCTGAGCCAGGGCAGATCCTTAAATTAAGCATGAGAGCTGATCTCCTTGCCTTAGCAGGAGTAAGAAAATAATGTTCAGCAATGTCTCTGCTCACTCTACCTGAGATGTTTTCTCAGTACCACATGGTTAATCCAGGTGTCTTCATATGAAATAGATTTAAGAAAGACTTTCACTGAAACTTACAAAGAACTGCCCTACTCATCGCTTTTCTTCCAAAATCCCTCTAGGCAGCTATTTTGCCTCTACCCTGCTGCATACTATTAACAGGTTTGCTATCAAGCAAGGGGATTAATTTCCCCCCGAAATAGGAGACATCGATCTAAATTTACACATAATTTACGTAGTCAATAAAGAGAGAATGATGTAAACCTGATTCATATTCTGTAAGCCAAATTCATATTCTGCTACCAAAAGGATGCACTCTCTCTCCAGTGGCTACTGATGGTGCATAAGAAAACAAGACTCCTTTAGGTGCCTAAAGTAAAGTGATGAGAATCTCCAATCTCAGCACCAAAATCACTTTAAAATTTCAGAGGTAGTCCCTGAATTACTCCAGTAGTAATTATTAATAAATTATTGATTAACCCAGTAGTCGCTATAATTTTAGCTTTCCTGTTGGTCTTCAAGAATTTTCAACCTAAGCAAGCATGAAATTCAAGCAACAATAACAAAAACAGCTCACAAATAAAGTAGCCTAGAAATATGTCTCAAACTGATTTTTTTAACTGCAATAAATAATTTCCTCATTTCCCATTGTTCAGATGCCCTAGCCAGCCATAAGAATGCTATAAAGAGAAAGTATCCTCTAGCTATAAACTCCATCCTGAAAAGAAAATATGTATACCAACTTTCTCATCATTAAGTCACTAATTATATTGAAAAAAACCTGCAACACATTGGGTTTTTTTCTTTTGCCCTCGGGGAAAAAGTTTGTATATAATTATCAGTTTTCTAACTCTTTACTTGCCCTTTTGTTTTAATAATGAAAGAAATGCTTTCATCTGTCTGCAAAATAGTATCGCAATCAGACAGGCTGGAGAAAATACAAAAACCAGCGATGGTTCAGGGCTCTGGAGAAAACAAGCAATATCTATTCCTAACCTCTTATTGACCTATCACTGGCCTTAGACAAACAAGTTAAACATTCAATTAGTAGAAAAGAAATGAACGTGCTGTTTATTAATTTGGAAGAGAAAATGCAATGTTGTGCATATTAATTCACCTAATATGCCACGCAGCATCTGAACTTCTGTTAGATAAATCCCATCCAGTTTCAGATACTCAGTCCTAAGAGGCAACTTGGTAGCAAAATGTCTTACACACAGGTCTCTGCATATTTGCATTACATAGAGGAAATTTGGAATTAATGATTTCTCAATTTCAATATGTCTTGAACCTTGTTTACTTACCATAGATCGAAGCTGCCTAACTCCTTGATATCTATTCATTTTAAGTTGTTTTCCATCCCCTATCTATCTTCCCATACTCCCTCATTCCCTGCTCTTCGCTTTGATCTTTAACTTCTATCTCTCCTCTGATTTACATCTGTATTTACAACCACCGTCTTACAACCCCATTACAAAAAAGCCTCTTCAGCTCAACTGCCTGTCGAGCTGCCTATCAAACTGCTCTCCTCCTGCCCTCAGTCACCAAGTATACCGCCTTGCATCAGCCACTCCACAGCTCCATTGGGCCACATCCTCTCAGTGCAATGCTACCGGTGCTACTCATGCCCTCTTCCTTCCTCTCTGACGGCAGGCTGGTATCCTTGTAGGGCCAATATGGACTGGATGGGTGGAGCGGACTGCGGTTGCTGTAAACCCCAGCTGGATCACTGGGCAGCAGTTTGAAGCCCAACTGGCAGCTGGTTAGCAGTGGTGTTCCACAATGGTCTGATACCGTTTGACGTCTTCATCTGGACCACGAGGCAGAGTGCATCCTCCACCAGTTTGTGAGTGGAACCAAACTGGGAGGGGAGAGGGCAATATGCTGGAAGACAGGGCTGCTGGGCAAAGGGACCTCAACAAGGTCGACAAAAGGGCTGAGAAGGACCTTGTGAAGTTCAACAAAGGCAAATGCAAAGTTTGCTCCCTCCTCCTCTCCATTGCAAGAACAGAAATATAGTCTCAATGCATTCCATGCATACTGTAAAAACAAAAAACCTACACAAAATTTTCAGTTCAAAGAGTGGAACAGATTAAAACTTCTGTAACTTCCATGTAGGTCCTTCGGCATTCTAGCAGCAGTGTTTCAGTACTGCTCAATAAAATATGGATATTGCTGATCTGTTATTCTATTGTCTGACCTTGAGACTATCTGATCACCACCCATCCACACAGCCTGTACAGAAATCCTCTTCCAATCTGTTGTGCACTATTGAAATTAAGAAGTTAAAGCTCAGGCTGGTTAATTAGATGTAAGAAAGAATGGGACATAGAAATCTAAACTCAATATAATTCATTTATGGAGACAAAGAGGTCAAGTGTGCATTACACTTGAGAGCTTATACAGCTTTTCTGGGTATTTATTCAATACTCTTAGTCTGAAGTTTCAATAGGTAGGCAGCAACATCCCATTTCAATGATATGCTAGAAACTGCAGGTACTTCTGGAATTACACCACAATTTACATTGGACAAAAGACAGTTTTAACACAACTAGCTCTGTTCCATGCTTGGAATTCGAAGTATCTGTCAGCATGAAAGTAAAGATGAATGAACAATATATGTTTCTTCCCTTAGCCTCCAAGTAGAATTAAAAAAATAATCTGTTTAAAATATATTTATCGATCTTGTCTAGTGGGCAGCCAGCATTTGAAACATTCCACTTGTTTTCACACATACAAGGTGTTCTACAGGTAGACTAGGCTTGGGGCCCCATTTCACAACACCTTCTCAGTTTTCAATGTTCAAAAAAAGTTCAAGACCCATACTTACAAATGATAAACAAAATTCAGACTGATTCTGTTAGTCTTTGGATGAAATCCAGCGCCTTACTCCATTAGGAAAGCAAGGAAGTATAGAAATCTGACTCCAAGAAGCTAAATACATTCATGTAACAACATGAACATTTTTCACAGCAAATGTGGAATCTTTTTACAATGACAAATGAATAATAAAATTTGTTTGTTCTTTCCTATAGTATATAGATGTTCTATATACTTGTGATCGTGTATATTTCACTGCATCACCCTGTTATGGATACGGGGCTATTTTGAAAAAGATTTATCTGCTCTTCTAGACGTAAACTATAACACCCAAGCTTTTTGTTCAGATTTTTTAACTGCAGAACAGCATTTTCTCAGACTCCCTGTTGCATATTTCCTTGTAATGTTTTGATATGCAGCCATTTATTTCATTGCTATGTTGCTAATTCACAGTTCCCTTAGGAAGAAGATCTGAGGACATTTTTGTGAGCATAGATTGTATTAGCTAAATTTGTATTTTTCTCCAGAAGACAAAAAAAGTACTGCAGGTGGTTTTGTGCATATGTGGTTAATGTTAAGACCATTTTTCTTATGAAGTTCTATTGTTGCAGAGAAGTCGAGTGGTCTTGCCTTAAATTTAGAGACAATTCAGAAACCTGATGTTTTACTCAAAACTGTAATAGTATACACTAGCTGGCAAGGAGGTTTACAGAGTGTAACAAAGGGCAGCAACATGGAGCTTCAGGATATCTAAATCTGGAACATTTCAACTTGGCATTTAATTTGTTTGCATAAATCACTGTGGAGGATGGTTGAGCACTCAAGTTAAAGCAACACTTAGATTATCACATTCTGAAATCACGAGTAAGAGTAATCAAATTGTCTAAATAACATGAAGCGGACTTATTTGGTGCTCTCCTAAAGTAATTACAGTGCCTAGTTGGTAATTTTCTCACTGTAGTAACCTCACAAGCAATAGAATTCTTTTTTTTTAATAAAAGTATACATGAAAGGATAACAATAGGTATTTTAAAGTCTATTTGCAGGAATATTTATATGCTGTCTGTATTAACACCTCTTATTTTTCAGAAGATTGCCTATACAAAACAATTTGGAATGAACAGTTAAATTTCAAAAATCTAACAGTCACGTTTGCTTTCTGTTTTGCTTTTCATTAGGTTTTGGGGGTTTCATTTCCACACTGCTTAAATCAATAAGGCTACTTCTGGGTGTAAGAACAAGAAAGAGTTTGAGTGAGTAGGACTCACTGTGTGGAAATATCTGCTTGTTAGTAATGTCTATATAGTACAGGAGCTATTAAAAAGAGTTTTCAGAATATTTTATCTACATTCTCTGGGAATCTAATCCTGGGAGCCACTGAAAACCTTGGGAAGGAGGTAAGGAAGGAAAATTGACCCAAGCAGCTGCTCCACAGCCACTAGGCACTGGGCTAGCTGGACTAGAGAGGATGTCGAAGACAGCCCGGATCCAAGCACTAAAACACAGGGATGAGATTATTGTCAGAGTGTTTTATTGCTACCTCTTATCTTGCACAGACAAAATTACAGTTTGGGAAAAGAAGATGGGAGGAAGTGGGAAAGATGAAACTACTTTTGCCTTATGACAAAATTGACCTCAGTAAAAATGGATTTTTGTCTATGTAATACAAAAAAATAAGGAATATATAGAAAGTTCAGGTTTTCACAGCTCGGCTGATGAAACACATCTTGTACAGCCATGAAACTATACTGGAATACATGCCACTGGGGAAATTTATAACAGGAACAAGTGATCACATGAGCACTAGAACTAGTGAACCCTGTTTTTTATATATTTAAATTGTGTGTTTGGATTCTCTGGTGTTTAATAAATCTTTGCTTGCTTGTCTGAAGCCCTGCATACTTCAGCTTTTCCCTCCACAGTGACATTCAATAGGCTTCTCGACTACTCCCCACCTACATTCATGACCTCTTTGGAACCTGCTAATTTTTAGAATCTCATTATTTTATTAAATTTAGTTCAAGTTAGCCGACTGGATGGACAACCTTCCCTACCCCCTACCCCATACTCAGTGTAAGACATTGTAAGATTTGATTCCTTAAGAAGCAAGACTAAACAATACCTGCAAGCATCTTCCCATTCTACCACAATTGAGAGCAGCTTCCATAAACATCTGCCCAAGTAACCTATTATCCCCCTTCAAAAGCTGCTTTTCTGTGATGCTGACAAAAAGCCTGACAACGATTAGTTTGGTAGTGTCCTCAGACCATTACTTATCTCATGACAAAATGTGCCTCATTTTTTCTTGTAGTTTTCAGTTTGTCTGTCTGTCCACTGCCTCGACTTCGTTAGATTTAGACTGCAGACCCTTTGATATAGAGATCACCCTCCTACCACACTTGTTTCTGCAGCAAGAACAAAATCACCCATGTCTATGACCAAGATACCAAAATACTGTGTTAATTCAATTAATAGATAGTAACTGTATTAATAAAATGACAATTGAGTAGGATACTTGTTAGAATCGTACAGTACTCACCACACTGACCTGCTATTATTGAGACGGGACTGCCAGTTGTCCTAATGCACTGAATGATATATTATTCATATGACAAACGAATCTGTCAAATGTCTTTACCAGCCTGCCCAAATTCTAGCAGTGTTTATCCAAAGCAAAACACTGCTAAAGTTGGCAGACTCATTATTTTTCATATTAATATGTGTACCAACTTGAGGGTTACTACTAAACTATTCTAGGCCTCCCTCTACAGATGGATTGATGATTGCACTTTGATTTATGGCTCATCACCAGGACATTATTCACAAGGCCTTGATAACTCATTTATATCGGTCAGCATGTGCATTTGACTTGACAGAATCATTATCCACGTTATCACCAGAACTCACACATGGACCTACGCCTTTGCTCTGGAATTCATATTGGATTTGAAATCACTAAACACCATTTAATCCATTCCCCCTCAGAGCCACGCTGTGCTGCTCACATTGCACCGCAGTCACATAGTATCTAATGCCCATCACATTCCTTTTTACACATCCGGTCTACGAGCAACACTAATTTTTTATGTCTGTTCTCCATTACCTGATATTTGAGATGTTACATCTGTGTTTAAAGGGTCCAATGGTAAAAGACAAAACCTTGACATTATTAAGCTCTGCCATACTATTTTTATTTGTAGGGAATTTAAAATTCTGTTGGACCTTTGGGGAAAATTGTACTTTTGCATTATTTTATGCAGACCACCGCACTCCATGAACTCATACTTGGTCAAACCTTCCCAAATCTAAATAGAATCATAGAATCATTCAGGTTGGAAAAGACCTTTGAGATCATCAAGTCCAACCACCAGCCCTACTCTACCAAGTACACCCCTAAACCATATCACCAAGCACCACATCTAAACAACCTTTAAACACATGAAGGGATGGTGACTCAACCACCTCCCTGGGCAGCCTATTCCAATGTCTGACAACCTTTTCACTAAAAAAAATTTTCCTAATGTCAAGCCTAAACCTACCCTGGTGCAGCTTGAGCCCATTCCCCCTTGTTCTATCATCAATTACCTGTGAGAAGAGACCAGCACCTGCCTCTCTACAGTGTCCTCTCAGGTAGTTGCAGAGAGCCATAAGGTCTCCCCTCAGCCTCCTTTGCTTAACACTAAATAGCCCCAGTTCCCTCAGCCGCTCCTCATAAGACTTATTCTCTAGGCCTTTCACCAGCTTTGTTGCCCTTCTCTGCACTCTCTCCAGCATCTCAGTGTCCTTCTTGTATTGAGGAGCCAAAAATAAAAACATCATTTCTGAAAACCAAATTTCTTACAATCCAGAAAAACTCGGGTTCTACTCTAGCCTGTGAGGCTTTGGCCTCCACTCACAAACATGTCAAACAGTTAAATACTGAAATGGAAAGAGAGCAGAAGAGGATGAAGGTTGTCTCTCTACTGCTGTTAATGGATTGCTTTACTGCTTTAGACCACAGGAAAGAACCAGGCATTATAAATAGGAGCTCATAAGCATATATATTTCATGTTAATGCATTTCATCAGACAGCCTAGTAAAGGTAATGTTACCTTTAAGCAGTCAGCAGCAAGAAATAACTAGACAGACTTACTTCCCTTTCAGGCATTATTCACATTCTGTTATCAAGTTATTCAGCGCTTAAACAGAAATACAGTCAGTCAGTAAAGATTCAAGAGATCATGTGAGAAATTACCTTCAGCTGAACAACTAATTCTAAGAGCTCATTTGCACAACCAGAATGGTCACTTTCTTTTCTATTGCTTTAGTCCTTCCTCCTGCTGCCTCTGTCAGTGATACAAAAAATAAGATGTGAGAGAGCCAAGTTCATTATTTGTAATTCTGAATGTCACAAGATCATTTCCAAAATTCAGATTATCACATCATCACTTCAGCTTCTAGAAACTCATTTATTTCTGACCCGTTTTGCATTTCTGACCTGTTTTGCATTTCTGACCTGTTTTGCTATTTATATAAAAAGTTGAAAATTGTTACCTTAGCTGCCACTGCTTCTGTGTATCTGTGCATAATATATATCAGTTTCAATTTATTATCATAAGCCCTAGGATTATAAAGATTTTGTTTCATGTGACAAGTTTTGCACCCATATATTTTTATTTATTGTGCAAGTTAAACTACACAGGGACTTAACTATCTATACATATATTTTCATGATATAACCATGGCAACTGAACATACCCCACACTGAACATATCCATCTCTTGAACATCATCTCCCACTAGATCTTCTTTATCTAACTCAAACATCACCACAGCATTTTCAGTGTCCAAATAAACTATGTATCATGTTAGTATGTATTCTTAAAGTTCTAAGATTGAAAAATGTAAAAGCTAGTTTCAAATTGCAATCACACAGATATCTAAACATTCATTCCAATATGTTTAAGAATCGGGATTTCATCAGCTCAGTCTAAATTAACGATATGTGAAATTTACAGCTATGGGATTTATAGAACGTCTGTGTTGTTATTTAGTAGTAGAAACCAAAAATGCCAGATATGCTCTATACTTACTACAAGATGGTCTTGCCAGACATTATAAAAATATAAAAAAAAACCCAAACATGCCAAATATTGTTTACTTCTCTTATCGAGAGAAATTACTAATACATCTAACTCTTCTAATTATTTTATTAGTGACTGCTAGGAGAGTCCGGCTAAAGCTATTAAAATTCAAAAGATATATTCCTCACAGGGCACTTCACCTGAATTAGCCAGGCAAGAGAAAACCTCTGCTCATTTTTGGAAAACTGTAATAATGTGAAGTAATTGGTTTTTTCTAATAATGTTGATGTAAAGAATCCTGAGTATAACTGACTAGAGTAACTCTTTTACTTTATTTGTGATGGTCAAGACAGGCTCAGAAGCAAATCCCCTCACGATAATGATAAAAATTCCAATGCTACCTTCATATGAACCTGTTTTTTACAAGACTGAAAGGGGTTTTCCCTTGCATAAGGTTATGCCCTTATATCTGGCAAAACCAAAAGATAATTGTTGTCCAGCAGGTTCAGCCACTAGGATGAAAAACCCATCTTTTGAACAAGGCTGATACCTAATCTTTATCACTATTGATTGAACAGGGTTGTGAGACTTACCCATGTTCATTTTGGTTGTACAACAGACAAAAAGAAGAGGGAGAAATCTATGCCAATCTAACAACATTTCTTATGAAAAAAAAATAAATCTGAAATTAAAAACTAAACCACAATATTTTGGTTGTCTAGAAAGAGGTAGAAATCCTGAAATTTCCTTTTAGGAACTAACAGGAATTGAAATGCCAGAATTGTCAAGTTAGTAGTCTGTCTTAGTCCCCAGCTCAGCAGTTCATACCCTCAGGATATAGACTCAGGACCAATTTCTATGACAGGGTGATCTGCTAAAGAACTAGTGTATGTGATAAAAATCAGGGAGCGGGGAAAAACTGTCTTTTTGCATTTGTGTTTCAGCCTGAGCCTCCCTATTATCCTAATGCTATGTCAGCCTTTAAGAGCCAGCTAGACTAGTTTGGTAATTAGCTGAAAAGACAAAGGCTAAAGGTCAATTAGTCTAGCAGGTAAAGGCTAATTGCACACTTGTCTTTGGGAGACCAGCTGGAAAAAGTTAGAGCCAATGGCCAGTCAGAAGTGCTCCTCCAAAGTTTGAAAGGGGCTTTAGCATGAGGAGGAGGAAGAAAAGAGTGGGAGTTATTGCTGGGTTTCTTTTTTCCTACTTGTAGAATTAAGTTACACTGGGAGTTGAAAAAAACATGACTCATCTTGAAGGATTAGTTTAAAATGAGACAGATTCACAGCTTTAACCAATCTTACGACAATTCCTTTCTCTGCCTGAGGAGACTGAATCCCCAATGCCCAAGGAGAGCTTCCACCTTCACAAAAGTGTTCTAATCATCATTTTTGCTATTTTAAGGGATTATAATCTTTCCCTTTTTTCCTTAGGCAATCAAACACTTACTGGAGCAGAAACAATAAACTGATCATTCCACTTCTTAAGTGAGAACTCTTACTATATACCTGCAAGATCTATTATCTGGATCCAGACAAACCCGAGTGGTCTATGCAAAGCAGACCAGGTTCTACTTGAGGAAGAGTTAGATATCTAAGACACCATGGGGATGGGAAGCAGGTCCCAGAATGCTGCTTGTTCATTTATAGTGAAATTGATACAATAAAACCACTTCAACAGAAGAGTCTAAGAGTACTGAAAGCCAATATCCTGTACAGTCTAGTGGGTTAAGCAATAAACGTTGGAATGCCCTAAATGCTGACTTGTTGGATTTTTCCCTCAGTCTTGACCTCAACATCTTTTCCCAGCTGAATTTATTTGGCATGCTGAAGTAGTCTCAAGCTAAACAATACTTCATGTTCCTAGGAATTTGCTATTTAATGCACTTAAACTTATTTTGCCCCACTGTATTCCATAGACTACTTTTCTGTTGTTTCTAAATGTTTCACTTGCCTGTCAGGCCTCAGACGTTTGCAGAATGGTGGAGTCGGTTCAAGAACATGCTTTTCTATTGAGGATAACACTGTCTGCATACCCAGAGAAGAGGGCATTATCAGACAAAGGTGTCTGCTTGGTTTTCTGGGGGTTTTTTTGTAAGGCTTCACCTGCATGGTTTTGCATCAAAATTGGGTCTCTCTGTTGGCATCATCACCACCATTCCTTTTCCTTTCAAAGAAGCAGAAGATAATTTAATAGGGAATCTGAGTCACCAAGATTTTCCCTGTACTGAAAAGAAAGATTATATATGTCGCTATTGTAGTTTAAAATCAATGAGCTTCCATGTCTTCAGTTTTGTCTACTGAAAAGTTTTGATCAGTACAACATTAAGCACAGTTATAGATTCACAGAATGGTTGAGGCTGGAAGGGACCTCTGGAGTTAATCTTAAGGAAGAAGTGTACTGTAAGACCTGCCAGGTTTCCCCTTCCCTTCTTTTACTGTATGATTAGCAAAGTTCAGTGCCTCCAAACTGGCATGAAGGTGTTTAATGTCAGAGCTTAATAATACAGCATACATTAAAAGTATAAATACAACATTTTTGCAGCTTAGAGAAAATATTTGCCCAAGACAAGTTAAAACTATGTAGCCGTATCATCTAGTGTTTTGCTGGATATAAAATGACCCTCTAAAGCCTTCTGACATTCTCCTCGAAGCTGAGGATTGAGGCTATGACCTTTTCAAAGCCTTCCAAAGAGCTTCACAATCCACCAACTCTTACAGAGAAAGTTTCATTAGAAGCCAAAGACTTTTTTTGATAAACGTGTTGCACAGTTGCCCTCTCTCATGAAAAACAGGCAAAATCAGTTCTTGCTACTTGAAGGACAAAGACCTGTTGGTGCTGAATGAGTTCAGAAGACTTGTTTTGTAGTTTGAATCCAACCTCCAATACAGGAAATTTTGATTAAATGCAAGGGAGGGGGAAATTACTGTAAAGGGTCTGGGGAGGCCGTCCCTGGAGTTGTCCTGAGCAACCTTTTCTGGTTGGACCCACTTTTAGTAAGAGGTGGACTAGGTGACCTCTGGAGGTCCCGGCCAACCTAAATTAAACCACCAGCTGAAGTTAGCACCCTTCTTCCTCTGTATTTGCAGTGCTAGGAAGGGAAAAGACTACTCATAGCTGTTCAGTTGCTAAGGATGACTGAACTACAGTAAAGGAATTTGTCAAAAATAGGATAGGACAGGACAGGATCAGACAGAGCTGAAATCTGAAACTTGACACTACAGATGTCATCTGTCAAAAAGGGAGGGGTTTCCACCCAAGTGGAAATAGAACAGCATGATGTGGCTACTACTATATTCTAGTACAGCTGTAACAGAAAGACTATCAGCGTCCAGAGTAATGGGTAGCTTTGACTATATGCTGTCACTCACAATGTACCACGCTGCTTTGCCAGTACTTACTTTTTTTTTTTTTTTAATTACAATTCACAGAAGACCAGAAATAAATTGCTACCACACTGGAAGCAAAAGGGAACACAGCAAAGAAACTGAGTCCAAATTGCTGTATACTGGTTTTGTTGCAGTGAAATTTTCAGTCATCTGCTGCTCAGGTCCGTCCTAAAGGCATGAACTCATCTATTCTAAATACACAGCAGATACTCACATCTACAATGGTACTGCATCTTGTCGTTATTGAATAAGGAAAAGAATTTACTGCATGTTGCCAGTTAAACAAATGAACATAGTCATTCTCTTACATATAGGTATTCAAACTTCCTCCCTACGTTTATCATTAGTATTGGCTAAAGCATTGCCCAAAACCAGAGCCCTACAATAGGCAAAAAGGGAATCAGATCATTCTAAACAAGAGCTGTGGAAGGCCTCAAGCACCAAATCTCAAAGTAGTTTCAGTGCTTTAGAAGGCATTCCTGTGGGCTACTTCCTTAAATATCAAAATAAACCACTTCTCAAGAAGAAATGAAAGAATCTATTTGCTAAAAGATAGCCTTCAGTAAATAAATTTACGCAATAACACAGCAAACAATCTGAAAGATCATGATGTAAATATCAGTTCTCTTTCTGTTTATTTTCTCTTGCTTTCTGAGATCTCTTTTCTTCTCCTGAAGACTTTTTTTCCATTCTTTAGTATGCATCAGACAAAGCCATAGATCCCTAGGCTTTAACAGAGAAGCCACGGTCTCATTTTTCTATTAACAGTATCATTTTTGTTTTTGTCAGCCCTTCGGTCCTGAAGATGCCAGAGTGCCATTTATTTTTGCAAAGTCATTTGTGGCGGCACAGACCAGACCACTAGGCATAGGGCACAGTGTTAGCGTGCTAATGGCACTTTGCAGGTATGCTGCTATGGCTGCCGTTGTTGGCAACATTATTTCAGAATCCCCTTCTTTTATTCTTTGCAGTTTTGTCAAACAAAACAGTCCGTTCTGTGCCATGATACTGTGTGCCAATCTGCCTGGTTTGTTAGAAACATGGGCAGCAGTCACCTCGGTGACATTTCTTGTGCTAACGTCTTAGAGAGGCTTCTCCTACTTGCCACACTGATGGGTTGTCAACTCTAATTCCTTTTTCTCATGCAGGATAGGTATTTAAAGTTTTTCCCTCATCATTTTTCAGAAGATGTGCTTTTATCAATAGGACACTGTCATTAGCGGTACTATCTGTCTGTATCCAAGTGTAATTTCCCCAGGTAGGAAATATTTTCCAGCTGGGGATTGCTAGAATATGGCACATTATAGCTGCTTCTTGCACACCCAGAGGTCCCTATGTTGATGGTGGAAATAGATTACTACAGTGCTGCTCCCACTGACAGTAACAGCATAGACTACGGGTAATACACATTCACTACTTTTTATTGGCATTGCTAATTGTGAAAGGGAGTTGATTAAGCAGACAGTTTTGCTCTCTATGTTAGTTCAACTCTTAATAAATCTAGTGAGAGTGACAAAGCAAGCACCATTTCACGCACATTATAATAATTTCACAACTACTATCTTCTAGAAAAAGAATGTCAGCTTCCTAGGGGAAGAAACAGTCATGGTAATTTTTGTTCAACAAAACGGCTATGGAAAATTCAGCTACAAATGATCATTTTCACTCTGTGACCACCTATATTAGTCTTCACAAAAGCACCCTGTCCATCGTCAGCGCGGGCAGGGGCAGTGAGCTCTCAACTCTGCTCAGGCTTACTGCTCACAAAGAGCTTTGAAGATTGACCGCTTCCACAACAGAAAAATACCTGTCGTATGAACATCTTAGAGGTCTAACTAAAGGAAAAAGAAACCTAACACGAAAACATTTATGTGAGGAAAGAATTTAAATGCAGAGAGAGCTTCTGTGTTTATTAATAGGCCTTGTTTTATCTCCTTGTTTAAATAATCTTTTTTACATTTTCAAGAAATGTAAAGAAAGATTATTTCTTTCAAGAAAGATTATAAGAAGGGACTGCTCCTGTAGAGTAAATTACCAGTCCTAGTAGGGTAAAGCTCTGGAGACAAACAGAAGGGGTTCCAATAGAAGGAAAACATGGTGCTCAGTAGCACTGCATAAGGTCTGAGTGTAGAAATGCATGACTGCACTCAAGCACATACTGTGGTCTCCTGTGACTCACAGAGACTACAAAAAGTGTAGATTCAACTTCTGAAGAAGGTTTTTTGAACCACTTAATCACTATTCCCAGGTTCGTGATCAATGGGATTAACAAGAATGACTCAGGTAGCGTTATGGAGGTTATGAAATCTGGGGTGTTTCATGGCAGTTGATTCCTTGCTGGTAAACCAACAGTGAGATGACAGAAATATTTTATGGCTTCTTTCTCGCTTAACCTATCAACATTCCGGTTCTCTTCACATTGCTTTCTCATCTGTCAAGAATGGGGAGGTTCCCAAGAGTTTTTCTGTCTTGCACAGCAGTGGATGAAATGGTCTCATACCAGTGCAAAGGCAGGGCTAGGAGGTTTGAAACATTTACTAAGGTCTTTAGGACCAGTCTGATCCTGGCAGGCCCACCCTTATAAGACACACTCAACTCTTTTGGTTTGTTCATATGATCACCAGAAGCAGATTTAACTGGAGTAGGGAAAAAGAGAAGAGGAGCCTTTAAAAAGGTTTTGAACAGTCCAGGGTTCATTCTGCTTTTTTTTTCCCCAGAGATTAGTAGTATGAGAAGAAATTTCTGTAAACCAGAGAGAGATGTGGCAGATTCAGTAAAAAAAAAAAAAATTCTTTTTAAACTTATGGAGGTTATACAAATAGGAGAGTGGTGCATAACTCTGAGCTACTGGCTGGCACTGAAACCTGGGACATTGATCCCTAAATCCCAGACTCTCAGACTGCCACAGAGAGCAGAAATGCCCTCCTGCAGACACTGAAACAGAGGGGATTGAGAACTTCCCTTCACCTAAGTTTCCAGTACCCCAAACCAGCTCCATTGCAGACGTATGCATATCTCTGTATTGCAGTCTGCACTTTAAATATACCGTAAAGGCAAATTTAATCTCTTTGATTTAGCTTTCTCTCAATAATTCAGTCACACACATCCTTACACAGCACATCCACTCACTCACACACATAAACAAACAAATGAAGGAATGAAAACCTATGAATTAATCAAGCTATTTCCCTGAAGACTCTGAAAGAAGAAAGCAAGAGCAATTGTAAATGATATTTCTATTTGGGAGGCAGCTGGATTTTATCACGATGGGGCCATCCAAACATATAAATATCTGAGATGAGAAGGAAGAAGTTGAAATGAAATGGATGGAAACATTTGTGCTGTCAGTAAGATGAAAGAATAAAGTTGTGGGTGCAACAGAAAATGATTCTTTAAATTAGACCCATATCCTCAGCACCATATTTAATATCCTTTCCACTAACCTGCCCAGAAACTATTCCTGCTATTCTCAAACTTGAACCTAAGCTTCCCTTTTCTACAGCAACAGTGCTTCCATGCATAAGTGTGTTACACCCAACAGTTCACTAATGTGCTTGACAGCAGCCTAAGGTGAAGCTGGTACTTGCATTTCATTTGTTATTTGACAGCACTGCCCACTTGAGCATTGGTATAGCTATTTACTGACCATTAAAAAGGTTATACATATTTTAATTATAAGCCTGTGGCTTAAAATTATATTTATAAAAAAGATATTAATTTCTATTCTCTATATGACCAATTTAGTCCTAGAATGAAGCTCCAGGCAATTACTGTGTTTAAGCACAATAGGATTCTGATTCTGTAACTCAGACGTGTCTCATTTTATCAATATTCTCTACATGGTTGTTTTCTGTCCCCTACACTTTTAAATTACAGGTACACAATGAATGTTTAAAATAAGCAAACAGGAGACTGAACTTGTTTTTCTAGTAAAGCATTTCCTGAAGAAAGAACAATAATAATTTCAAATTATTCCCAGGAAGTTAAACTAAAAAAAAAAAAAAAAAAAAAAAAAGGTCCCTGAGAATTTTTCCAGACTGCAAAATTCACAAAATACCTCAGAAAGCAGTTTTGTAAGTGACGGTGAGTATGAAAAAGATAATTTATGGCACAAGGCATATGCTTTGGAGCTGGAAAAAGCTCTTTTTTTGACCAAGACAATTACGGACTTTTCTAGGAACAGATTTCTAGCAACAGAAACAGACACTTCATCAGAAAGGCAGATTTCTCTTTGCAGATAGGTAGTAGACATCATTTCAAAAGTGACATCCAGATGGGGTATAAATTTGAGTGAGCCTTCTAAAGGAGCCAATATTGTGATGTCCACTGACCACCCATTGTCTGATGTAGGAATACATTTACAAATGTTGTATTCAATTCTTGCCTGCAGAAAAAAAACCAAACATTTGGAATTTATCAGGATTTACAACTAGACTCCCAAATATTTAGTCTAAGATTGTATTAGTTACTTGTTTATTGTTAAACAAACAAAAGCCAAATTACTCTAACAGTTCCATTAATTTTATTCTGCTTCTACTGGACTACAGAAGTGAGCAAAGGTTAGAGGGCTCTGCATCTGAATGTTTAGAAGTTCAGTTACGGGAATAAGACAAAATGCTAACAACCATAAGGTAAGTTCAAACCTTTAAAAAAGATAACACTCACTTATCTCTTTATTGTGCATGCCTCTTTTTATCTCTTCGCAGTCCTTTCCCTCTATGATCTGCAGAGGTGATCTTTTCACCCTGTTAAATCATCCTTATCAAGTCTGAATGCAATAACCTCTTTGGCACATCGCCTATCTTTTAAGATTTGTATTTAATACGTTTTGGTGTTCTTTCTATTTTTTTTTCTTCCTAGGAGGTTAGTCCAGAGCTCAGAATTGTTGGATTACTGATTGATTTCACAATTACTTTGTGCTATGGGTTGTTTTCATCTGTGTGACTGACTCTGTTGCAAAATGAACACAAAACATTCAAAAAGTAAAAAGAGAGAAAAAAAATCCCCTTTTCTCTCTCTCTCTCTCTCTCTCTCTCTCTCACACACACACATATAGACAGAGTTTATTTAATTAGCACACATTATTTCAGAGTGGAAAAACCTCAGCTTCCTACGTATGTTTATAAAACAGAAGAGAATTCTGCACATACCAGATTCATCATCAGACAAATGACCTTAAATCCTCTCTCTGTCCATCACTCGTTTTGTTACAGTCTTGTACGGTAAGTTTTGTCCACTATCTGTGGAATTAACACTGTCTACCAAGCCCTAACAATAAGCTGTAGTTTTATGAAGTATAAAAATGAAGCTAAAAACTGTAGTGGTGGTAGAGTGCATCCTTGAAAAGCAAACCCTCCCATGCTGTAGCAACCTCCCATTGTGGTTTTATATGTGTGGTTATCAGGAAAATATGTCCCCATTTTCGTTAACGTTCAATCCACTTTACAGGTCATCTCTCCTCTTGATTTGATGCAGGTTTATAAAAAAGAAAAATCTAACGTCAGTCTGGGATTGGTATGGCAGCAGTCCAGGAGAGTCGGGGGTGTGTCCAGTGTCTCATTACTCTCTGCCTCTGCACGGTTCATTACAAACAGAGCTAAGGAGAGATGCTGTGGCGTTAGAAAGTGAAGGTCAGTGTGACTTCCCCTGATGAATACAGGAATCAATACCTAGCTGGGTGAGGTGAAAAGTTGGTTCTCTGCAAAAACAAGATTTCAGACTGCAACTAGTTACTCAAAATTGCTATTGAATGTTTCCAGCAGGAATTTTCTTGTTATTTTTAAACACTTAATTGGCAGTTAGAACACCAAAAATCATCAGTGTTTTTTATTTGGATTCTTACATGGGTCAAAAATAGGTACAGGCTTTTAATAAAAAACTCTTTTTCACCAGAAACTTGATTGCATTTTCAAACTATTAGCATGAAACAGCTAAGATAAGCAATATAGAAAGAGCTGAGCAATATATCTAGCTCCATTTTCTTATATATATATCTCTTTCTGTATCAATACGTGCATATGCAGTTCTTTGTCTAAAGGCACCCTTATCCTTCAAACTCATGCTCAGTTTTAAGAATGTAATGGGACTTAGTGATTCTGTGTCTTTCCAAGATTGCTGTAAAAAATATTTAGATAGAGATGACTGACAAAGAAAGGGGAAGTGAGCTGGCTGATTTTCGGCATGCCATCCTCTGAAACTTTGCATTTGTATTGCTTTTTTTCCTCTTCTACACATATATTCTTATAACCCTCATTACTTAATCCACGTTCAGCTTGCCTGTTTACTGACCCCTAATTTCCACAGTACCATCACTCCCCAGCCACCAATTGTTTAACAGTGGACCTCCCTGCTGCTCAGCATCTCTGTGTAATTTTTACCTATTTTCTAATGAAACACGATCTCTACCCTTCCCTTCTATATAGGAGTGATTTTGGACTACCATATTATTTTAAAGACTGGTTTGTCAGTTGAGCATCTGTCTTTACAGGAGCACTATCCCAGCAGTCTAATTTGTTTCCAGTTAGAAAAAGTCACTTAATAATAATACAGTGCAGAAAATCTCCCAATACAGTATGATTGGCACAGGCTTTCAGTGAGGGAATGAAAGCTGTTCTTTATAGAGCAGTGACTCACCGCGGCTTGCGTGTATGAAACCCTCCACCGGAGGGACCCAGTACTGTGCTTGTGATAGTAAATTTATGCTGGCCAGGAGAGCCACACTTTCAGACCACTATTATTCCTGTTGTTGTTGACACCTACAAAAAACATACAGTAAATTTAGCTGTAGAGAATTAAGGATCATTTTAATACAAATCCCGCTTCATTGTAGGCAGGTCAAGTAAAGACTTAACTGAAAAATCAGGTATACAAAATAACCACTATAAAAGCACTTTTGTTACACTCTCTAATTCCCAAATTTAAGAAAGCTAAAAAAAAAAAAAAAAAAAACAAACCAAGAAATGTTTATTTTAAAAAAAAGAATTCCTGGGGGAAAAAAATCACATATTGGGATGGAAAAAGAAAAGGGATACTGAGAATAATAAAAAAAAAAAAAAAAATTGTTAACGCTTAATTACATTTATGTATTAAACTAGATCACTCCTGCAGGAATAAGGGGGCCTCTACACCTGGAGATGAGGATAGTCACAATCTTTGAGCTACAAACAAACACTGCAGAACAGCAGAACACTCCAACCATCCAGGAGCATTTCCAGGAACCGGACTTGACTTAATTAAACACACCTTAAGGCATTTGCCAGCTCTGATGCAGGAGCTTTCATTCAGCAGAGCACTAGTCCTGGCTGATCCACATGTGCCTTCCACCACCCACTCACCAGTGATAATACCCAAATGTTTAGGAACTGTCTAAAATTATAAGTTACTTTGTATAGATTTAATTAGTCCTTCTATGCATTGGAGAGGTTTTGCCCCTCATTGCAGCCTCATAATGGCACCAGTGTGAATGTGATATCTGAGATCTGGGGACTTCATCTGACCCCATGTATGGCATACAAAAGCAGCAGAGAGGCCAAAACTCACACACTTGAACCAGATGAATAGTCTCATTGACTTCAATAAATAGACTGGTATGAAAAGAAATACTAAGAATTTGGCTCAATACATGGAATTTCTATTCAATATGTTAGGCTTTCCTGTTCTTTTAAAATAAAAAAGCACTTTGGATTTCCTTAGTATTTATGATAATATAAGCAAAGGCTCAACAGCACACCAGAAGAAATGAATTCTTTATCTTTACATCCACACTGCTATAACTAGCGCTTTTTTAATTCATAGACAGGCTTCCTATGTAATTAATTAATAGCATTAAGAAATAGAATTTGGGTATTTTTACCATTTTTTGTCATGTTCTACAGTGAACTGTAGGATGGTAATACAAGAATAATTTAGAGATAAATTAGCATAATAATTAGAAGCCTAGAAGTCTTTATAGTGTTTTTAATATTTATGCTTGATAAATATTGCTCTATTTGTCAGTTTATGCAGTATAAAGTGAAACTTAATGTAAGAAGGTTATTAGCATAAAATTAGCATAACGAGTAAAAAGCAAAACACAAAGGTAATCAAAAATAACAGAGGTTGTTTCCTCTTGCCTCTCTCAAAGGACATACTTTACACCCAAAAATCTGTGTTATGGAAAACAAATTTCATTTAAATTAATTATGAGGTTCTATTATAGCTGTGAAAAATGGATATATTTTAACAGTTCTTCCAGAAGCTGCTTTTTTGTCTCTTTCAAACTTCTTCCAGACAGCCTAGCCACTCACAGAATGAGATCATTTTGGTCACATTGCTTAGGAAAAATTAATTTTAAAAAAGGATATTTGTTCAATGTAGCAAGACCATTTAACTCTAAGTTAGGGATGACAGGAAAACGTCGTACAAAACCAAAGAGACAGACCACAGATTCATACCTCTAGAGACTAATAAAAAATGGCAAACAGCAATAGGCAAATGACGGTGTTATCGGTACCAAGAGATCTATCAGCTAAATAATTACATTCGCATTCCTAAAGTTTTAGGTGAACATAACATTTGAAGCCTGGAGTTGCATGCTTCAGAGTTCATGGAGCCCAACTCTGATACCAGATACCTGACATTTTTGCTGACTTGTACAGCTTCCTAGTGACATTCCAATCTCTTTTCAGTCTCCTTCGACTAGTTTCCACAAGTTTGTCCTGTACTATTGAAACCCATGGCTTTACAATCACCTCTCTGGGACAAGGATGATGACCTAGCAGGGATGAGAGCTGACAGAGGTGAGAGAGAACGGAAAGACTCCAAACCATTCGTTAAGTTCCTCTGATATGACCTGCATCAGGTTTATGAGTGAAAATACTATGAGACTGGTTAAAGCTGGCTAAAAGTGGCTTCAAAACTATTAAGCCATTATTCCTTGGGTATAAGTGTAAGAAGCAGTTAAGCTTCTTTCTGATATCAGAAGCTGAAATAACAGCAAACATCTATCCAGAATAAACATCAATGCTCAGAATTAAGGCCTGAGAATGGAAGAGCATCACTTGGACGGGTTTTGAGAAGATTTTTTTGTCTATGAAAGACAAAAGAGGGGAGAAGTTGTGCACACAGACGTCTTCAGGCCAACACATTTAATTCTCCAACGGATACAGGTTGCTTGAACTCACTCCACTGTCACCCTTACACCCTCTTTTCCTCAGCCCTGCCTGCTGAGTGAGGAACCAGGGAGTAGTCCATGGGAATCACTGCAGCAGCTCTGTGGTGTTTGGAGATCTCTCAAGGCATTCGTGCAATTTCTCCACTTTTTTGATGTCTTATGAAAAAACTGATACAAACATGTGCTTGTGTAAAGCACTATTCTGGGGACATGTGTCCACTTGCTAATCATCATGTGCACATGCAAAAGACCACAATGTTCAATGCAAGAAACCCATTTTTGAACACTCCATGACTTCACCCCCTACATCATCTGGCACAACTCGATCCTCCCATTGCTTGAAAAGATCAACTAGCACAAGCACTCACCTACAGCTGAAAACTCAGCAGCCTTCTTTGTCCCTCTCCTCAGTCTCCAGTGATGAAAATACAGGTATACCAAGGTGAATTTGCACACATGAATTTTTTTTCAAACTGAAAAAAATTACCATATTCTTGACATTTCTACTGTAGGTGGTCCAAGGAGTCCAGGTCCTAAAGTCACTCACAAAGCCAGATCTCCTTGGCAACATATACAGTAAAATACAGCTTGGAATTATTGCTTTTTTCTAATACTATTATTTTTATGGTACCCATTAAAGTATTAGTCATCAGAAGGCAATTCTTTGTTTACGCTGAAAATTTATGATCCTTTTCACTCCACCCGTATTTGTAAGATACACTAATTACCAATGTAAGGATTTGTGGAAGACATCTGGAAATAATAGAAATAAGCCTTTTAACAGGCACAGTAATTATGCAGACACAACAGATGCTAATAACAATCTCCATTTCTGTGGAAAAATGATTAAGGTTTAAAAGTACAATAACGGAGAGACATAAGAAAAGTACAAGGGGGCATAGATTACATAAGACAATGTATGTGTGATCACAATTGCTAATTTAAAAAAAGAACTTTCACACTGGAATAATCTCAACCATCCCTTCAACAGCAATCTATTTGCCTTTTTATGCTATTTTCCTACTTCCTGTTATGCCGGTTCAGCTATTTACCACTTCTGTTTTCTGTCATAGGCAAAATGTCAGACCATGTGGAAAACCAGAGTCTTGAATATCTGCTTACTAATAATTCACACAGAACCTTTATGAATACTTTAAATATTTGTCTCTAGCATCCTGGTAAACTTGAGTAATTGCATATCACTTTTTTTTAACAGCTTCATAGCGGTAGGTTGTTGTTTTTCACCTAGTGTCTCAAGCCACTTGGTGCAACGTGTTATGCTCCACTGCAGAATCGGTTATGTAACGGTAATGCCTAAGTAGACTCCTACGAAAATACACATACACAGAATGAGACACAAGTCTTCAAATTACCACCAAGATCAGCGGTGGAATTAAAGTTCATAGTTCCACTTGTGTTAGTGGTAGACCTCCTGTTAAGTCCAAAAAATTGTTCATTAAGATAATTAAATTTCTGGGCCGTCTCACCCATCAATCAGTCTTTCTTCTGAACACTTAACAGTTATTGCTGAATAGACTCTGAATAACCCATTAACTCAGCACACGTTTGTCAGAAATTATAGGTGCTTTGAGATCACTAGGAATGAAAGGTGGCATACAAATCAAAGGCATTGTCATTATTTGATGCTCCTAAAGTCTGCACTGAAGTTACTTTAACCATCAAGGGCTGGTACTGCAGCCATTTACATTGGAAGCTGGGACTACAGTTTCCAAGACAAAAAGGTAGGTGAACTGGCTGGTGAGCTGATGAATCTGACATTACAGCAGAGATCCTGGCAAGGGATCCCAGAGACAGAAGTATTTATGGAGCTGTCCTTCGGAACAAAGCAGAGGGTAATAAACCTGTTAAAGATATTTTCAAATCAAACCATTTCTTCCTCGAATGTCCACACAAAAAATAGCTTAGCAAATTCCATTGCACTGTAGAAGAAAGATTTTTCCCCTACGCATACAATATTTTTTGAGAATGATGCATGCCGCCTCTTCACACTATAAGGCACAGAAGCTACTGAAAAAAAACTAATCGGTCCAGACTGTTTTTAAGTGTGCTAGGTGTTTTCTCAATTATTTAATGAAACAGTGGGTATGCAGGCATGACAGCATACAAGAGTTAGCTTCAAATTAAGCACTGCCAGCAATGTGGCTATGGTAGTTTTGAATTTACTATGAACCAGCCTCTTGAGAATTTTTTTCAGTTTCTTAGGTGAAATTTGCAACTAAAGGGAATTCCTTTCATCACAGCTGCCCTGGTAATGCGGACAAGGTTCTCCAGCACAAAGCTGATTTCAATAGAGACGTACAAGCAATGCCACAATCCAGATGCCACCTCATGGTAAAATTTCACAACAATTTAAAGACTGCTGTGTTCAGTCATACCTGCTTGTGGACTAACCCTGGGAGGGCAGATCAAGTACCCGAGTGCTCTCATATTGCGACTTTCCCACCATCTAGTGGCTGAAGAGTTACAGATAATAAAAGCTCTTAACAGACCTGTACCTCATGGAGATTTTTTTTTTTATATGATTTTTGTGTATTTGTAAGGCTCCTTGTTTTTTAAGGAAAGGATCAAACAAGGCTACTTTACAGCTGCCATTTTCTGCTTCAGCACCTAAGTTTTCATGTTAAAAAAAAATTCTTAGTCCTTGCATAATATTTACATTAGACAGGACCCCAGAATAAACCCTTGCAGTGGTATTTGCCGGCAAAGGAAATCAAGGGCTTACCCCCAATGCAGTATCAGCCTCAACAACTTATGATAATTTAAATTAAGGAATTGGTACCTAAAACCACTGCTGCCTTACACTCAAGAAAGAGAGGATGAACATCACAGCAGGCAGATCATATTAGAAATATCCTAGTTTGACAAGACTTTGGGAGATGTTAAGGCAGGTTTGAGAGCATGTCACTGTCTGCAGGGGTCCTCCCTGTCTGATTAAAGACTCTGTGACAATACTTGGACAGGAAAGGGTAAGCTGGAAGCTATGGTTTTCTGCATTGTTTCCTGCTAATGTATAAAGAGATACTTATGAAATTTAAAGTTCAATCACTGCTCAGTACTTTGAGAAATGCCTTCTAGAGATGTCAAGAAGGACACTTTTTACTTATGGCAAATGCTCACTTTATATATATCCTTCAAGTAAGTGCCCTAAATCTGTTCTGTGAACATATACAAAGACTTGATATTAGCATTTCTGGTATTTACTGAGACTAATTTAGAGAGTGTTTACAGAAAGTAATGAAAAATAAGACACTGATCTAGCTTTCTGTTGTTCTCTGGCAAACTTAGCAAGAACACATGAAACATTCAGTCATAATCTTTTCTGCAGGACTTAAAAAGGACAAAAAATAATTTTGTTTTCCAAAAATGTTTCAGTGTGAGTAAACTCACCCTTTCTTTTGTATTTCCAAGTAAACAGCATCACACTATTAGCTCTCAGCTGCATCTTGTAGTGGAAGAAGCAAGGTAAGGACAACACGTTTTTCATGGATGACGTCATCTAGAAAAGCTAACGCTATCTAAGTGCGCTCACCAAGAAGAGTTACTGAATGGCTGAGACTGCTTAAGAAGGCAGAGCAGTATTGAGAAGCCAGACCCCACCTGGAGGACTATGTTCAGCTCTGGGGCCCCCAGCATAAGAAAGACATGGACCTGTTGGAGCGGGGTCCAGAGGGAGGCCACGAAGATGCTCAGGGGGCTGGAGCACCTCCCCTGTGAGGACAGGCTGAGAGAGTTGGGGTTGTTCAGCCTGGAGAGGAGATGGCTCTGGGGAGACCTTATAGCGGCCTTCCAGTGCTTAAAGGGGGCTACAGGAAAGGTGGGGAGGGACTTTTTACCAGAGCAGGTAGTGATAGGACAAGTGATATGGGTAATGGCTTTAAAGTGAAAGAGGGTAAATTTAGATTAGATGTAAGGCAGAAGTTCTTCACTATGAGGGTGGTGAGACACTGGCACAGGCTGCCCAGAGAAGCTGTGGCTGCCCCCTCCCTGGCAGTGCTCAAGGCCAGGCTGGATGGGGCTTGGAGCAACCTGGTCTAGTGGAAGGTGTCCCTGTCCGTGGCAGGGGGATTGGACCTAGATGATCTTTATAGCCCCTTTCAACCTAAATGATTCTATGAATTCTATAAATACATGTCCTTGGCTATATATATGCTAACCATGTTAGAAAAAAAATCCTTTAAATTGGTTTTAAAGTTCTCTAATTTGACTCTTCTCATGGCATAAAAACATTTAGCCACCTTAACAGTAAAAAAGCAAAAGTTTTGCTAACCCTATGGGATACATCTGCATCTCCTGTCTAAAGCCTAACAGGTAAAATTGTACAGTGCTGTTCAAACGTGTATCCCATCAGTTTAGGGAAAAGTTTGAATAACTCTATTTTAAGTATATTCCCTCACCTGCCAGCAATACACATGAACTCTGGACATCATTTTCAAGTTCAAAAGTAACCTTTTCTACTTGAATATAGAGGAGTACTTAAGGGTACTTGTCAAAAGCAGTTCTTAGGAGTCTGAGCTGCTATAGACTCCCTCAGTAGAAGCCACAAGACTATCTCCTGTGGTCAAACCTAATATTGAAAAACTGCTATTAAATATCCATTTGTCCCTTTCTCTTGCAGATTTTTTTCCAAGTCTATAGCGTAACTTGTCTGCTTTGCCAATGGAATCACTTGTACTTTTAATTTTCTGCTTTAGAATTCTCAAAACATCAGTATCTACCTTTACATACAACTGAATGTATATGGATTCCCAGCTCCTCCTGCCCTTCTTCCCATGTATGAAACTTCCATTTACTTTAATCTATATTTTCTTTCACTGCAATGCTCTATGCTAACATTTTTTTTGGCAGTAGTTTTGATGTAAATCCCAGTCTAAAAGCATTCTTTTAAGCATTCTCCTCTGATAGCTAGGGGGTGTGAGGAAAAGGAATATCAGAAATTGTTGCAAATTAAATACTATACATAACAGACATAAGGCGATCTCCTATGGACAGATCTCAGTATCTTACACATTGTGTGTCATAATTTGAACACCTCCTATGGTAAAAATAACTCAGGATATCAAACCTTTCTGTAGCTATAAACTGACACAGAGATATAACTGAAACACTTCCACAAAGCTATTAAAACATCATTGAAAGAACAGACTAGATTTGAGGTACCTCTTGAGAACTAGCCTATACATTTTTTTATTTTTTTTACTGCTTTTTGCTGTATATTTGTTTCTTTCTTTTCAGAGTTTTGATATTAACTGGCAATACATGGCAGGAAACTGCATGCCTCAGAGAGACTTACTGCAACCCTAGCATAATGATACTGGGTGAAGAATGCAGCATCTGGTACCTACAGACAGGGACCCCGGCACTGCAGCACACTGGCAATTGCTAAACACGCATCGGGACTGTGGCTACACTTTGGTACAGTCCAGTTATAGTTTTACTCTGACTGTCCCAAGGTTAGCGTGAGGTGGTTTCCTCCCAAAAGCCAAAAATCCACAGTGGTACTAAGGAAGGGACCATCTTTCATGAAATATGCAGAAAATTATCTTAAAGCTTATAGCTTGAAGCTTATAGGCTGTTTGTTTTTCCTTGCCAATCCGAAGCAAAAGGTATTATTGATAGCATGTTCAGAGACGGCACCATTTTGCTCTCCCTCCCAGTACTGTCAGTTTTGTTACTGGGGCTGAGAAAAAAACAGAATCTGATCTAGAACCATGGAATACCAAAAATTCACAGACGGCACCGAGATGAGCATTCACAATAAAGAAATTTCTAACCTGGGAAGCTGCCACGCAATTCACTGCCCCATTTCTGCTCCCTTTCCAGGTTTTCAAAATAGCAAACGGTAGTTATGAACGGCTTTTGTAACTCATGTTCTTGTCAGCAGATGAGGAATTATTCAGCAGTATTCTGTGATTTTAAATAATGAATAAAGAACCCAGCAAGTTGTTACAGATAGTTCATAAACAAAAAAGTGGCAGAGCTCATTTAATAAATTATTCATTCTGAATTATTTTGCTAAATCTAATATACAGTACCTATACATATGGGAGGGAAAGAGAGAACATTAACAGCTTTTAGACATATTTTAGAAATGTTCTGTCAATTGTATATAATTTTCAAGGTTAATGGCTTTTTGATACATAATAATGGAACTCCCATTTATTGTACATATCCTAGTTGCAAAACCTGTTCATTTGCATAATCATAAATTGCAGTTGAGCAATCCTCAGCATGCGGTTATTCATTTGATGAAAATGTAAATTTCAATTTTATTTTTGTTCAATTGCATACACACTGCATTTACTGAATATAAGAAAAAGCATTTTAATTTAACCAACAAATTCAACTCATTACAACCTACTAAGAACGCTGAGTAGCTCAGAATTTTGTAACAAAATATATTTTTAAGCAATGATTTACCATTAACTTATCTTTATATTTTGTTTTAACACCTAGTAAAAATTACTGTGTTTACTTATATGCAAATGAATTCCCTTTACAATGTAAGATTTCTCCGCCATTTTAGGCATAAAGTTAGTGTAGTAAAATTCAAAATAAAGGCATTTGATTAAAAATATTAATTAAAGGGAGACATTTAAAGCTAACATTGACTGAAATCTATGGGGAAACAAATGGTTTCTTGTGCCTGGGTCCTAAAAGAGACTGATGCAAAAATGGAAACTCGTATCAACAGATCTGCTTACAGACCTGCTTAGCTGAGAATCTAGGCCTGGCTGTGTTGGAAGTGTAGCTAAATATATGTCTTCTTCACTTGTAAACTGGATATATTACATAGAGACTGGATGGAAAAAGATGATTTGGGACATTTATCCATAATGTCTCTCCCAGGAGACAACAGTCATAAACTATCTTGTAAAAGTCTTGCATCCAAACCTGGTCCAAGAGCTTTAGATTACCTCTTTTAAAGTCAAGAAACTTTGGAGATACTGAGAAACATGGAAAAAATGAAACTTTTGTTCTGCCTCCTTCAGTGATTTTTACTGATATTAGTGTTCATCACTGTGATTGAGCCAGCAGAGCGACTCTCATCAGGTAGTTAATGAGAGCTCACTCAGCATCAGAGCATGGCTATTTCCAAGCTACAGATGACAGCAACAGGTGGAGACTGTGATCCTCAAAGGGACTGTTCAGTTGACTGAAATTAATTTGCTCTGATATTATAACTACTACTTCTAATTAAGCCAAGTTCATGATCTTTATAGAAGAGAAGTAAAGCTTAGAAAGATGAACAAGTCCAAACATTTTGAGACAATATAAGTAAAATTTCTACTGAAGCAACTTTGGACTTAATTAAAAATGTATCTGATAATCACAGTAATGGGCTTTATTTTAATAAATAATTTTTTTTTCCATATCTTGCAAAGATTAACCTGGATTCCATTTCTCTTCAGAGGTAGCACAAGTATAAGTAATTCAACTTTACAAATTGATGAAATCTAGCATTAGAATTCCATGTTTGCTTTGCTTCCCCCAACCATTCTCTCCCTCTCCAAAAACCAAGCGTATTCCTCTGCATTGTTTAGCTGCAGTCATTGTTTTATTCTGACTTCAGAATAAGTTGTCTCTAGAAACAACTCTACAACAGCCACAGACATGTAGATATACTCCTTCTTTTCACCCAGAAATCCTGACCAGATGGAAAAAGATGATTTGGGACACTTGTCCATAATGTCTCGATGTCCCACAGCTCAGTCAGGCAAATAACTAGAACATCTATAAATACCAGAAACATTTAGTGCACATGCATAGATCCGCTCAATGGTGATAAAGGTCAGTCGGTGTGTGTGCAGCAAACCTTATCTGCATCACACACAGGACTTTATGTATCACAGCGTATGTTCAAAGTTTGCTGGGCACACAGGATCTGCTGTGTCTGTTCTCCATCTGTGACCCACACATACGTCCAACACAACAGAAAAACGTTGGACTTCCTATGCATGCTTTGCAAACCAAAGGTCATGACAAAACTATGACATTACGAGGCAACTGTAGCCTTTTTTATAGCTGGCCTGATAACATCTGACATGAATGAGTGGAGATATTTGGATTACAGCATCTGCTACAAGCCAATACTCATAACGGGACCAAGTGTCCCTGCCAATTGCTAGAATAGCTGGCTTGAATGAATGAAAAACATTCAAAAAAGGAGAGTGAGATATGTACTTTGATACGCCTTCACTCCAAAACTGAGGAGAATCACAGTCATAAAACCTTGTGGTAGCTTCTGGTTTCCTTCGGGCAGCTCATTGTTGAATTTCATTTTCCTGACCTATCTCATGAAATTCCAAGGTATATTTCTGGCAAAACCAACGGATTTTGATGACTGCCGTACAATATAAACATTGATTACATATATTACCGTGGTAGAAAAAGTGTTTTCTTTTTTTTACTTAGAAGTAGTAGTTCTAAGCAGAATGCAGTGAATTTAGAAAGTCAAAACCATCACTAGACTTGTCTACAGTTTCTTTACATACGTGTATATACATAAATACATATATATTTAGCTACAGGATTGAAAATCCTAATCTAATATGTAGTATGGTGAGTTCCCTTATTTTCTAATCACCTAAACTGCAAAAAGATACTAGATATGCAATGGGTAAATTTCTAGAAAGAGGGATCCCTCCGAGATAAGAGAGAGTTGAGCAGCTCAGCCAGCTGGCATTGCTCTCAAACGATCTGGCATAGTATCTACGCTAGCTAATTTTCATGGCCCTGGTTGAGGTCTTTGCTGGGCATTCTCCAGGCTGCTGTGCTATAAGCCTCACACTAGACTGCAGGGGTCCCCTCCATCAACACAGTCCCTGGCTCTCAAAGCCATGGCACACTTTTGGACATAGTCTGCCTTCAGAAGCCCACCCTTTGTCAAGAATTTAATGCCTTGAGACCATGTTGGCAGTAGCACTGTAGTAAGTAGGTGAACTGAGTGGCACTTAAAACCAGAGTGATTTTCTATGTGCTTCACTCTGCAGTATCCTGTAGTTAGTTGAATTGCTTTATTTCACAGAAAACAGTAAGGTGAAACAGAAAGAATAGTTCATAAAGCCTACTAACCTATCACTTTGGAGGACAACATAATTTGGCAGACCAAATTGAGAACACTGAGTTCAGCTCCTTCTGTTCTAACTCTAAGCATCTCCTCTAAGCATGTTTGTTTAAGACAGCTCAATTAATTTGTATTTGTCCCAGTTTCTCCTACGTATGAAATTATGTATTATTATTATTATATTATGAATTATTATATTATACATTAAGTAAAAAGATAACTATAGAAAAATATTGTAATATTGTTGATGTCAATGCCAAAAATGAAACAAACAAACATATTCTCTTGGTGTTTACATTAGCAGCTCCAATTATCACCAGAGGATTAAACAACATACTACAGGAGTAATTCAACCAGTGGTACAATAACTTTATCAAGCAAACATGTTTAATGCTTAAGTTTTTCCATCCCATGAAATAAGTACATATTTCCAAGCCAGCAAAGCCTCCCACATGCCCAAGTGAGAAGTCATGCTGTTATTTCCATGCCCTTCTGCTGGACCACACCCTCACGCATTGTGCCCCGCAGGCAGTGCTTTTGCTCCATATGTCACTGGGTTTAAGCCATCCTATTTGCTTGCATGGTACCATTTGTATCAAATCTGGTTTTTGATGTACTGCATGATAATGACATTAAAAAAAAAAAAAAAAAAAAACACCCTGACCATTAATTGCTGCATTTATGACAAACCTGACTAGGAAATTCAGTGTGTGCAGCCTATAGCTGCAAACTGAGAGCTACCTAATGAAACAAAATGTAATTGCTTGACTGAAAATGGAGACAGCATTCTCATGTAAGACCATGCATCAGCATCTAGATACATAATACACCCACAGCAAGGTTTTGTCTTTGTACTTACAAATGACCAGGGATTCTATTTAATTATGTACATAAATAATGGATAGTATTTCTTTTCTTGTACTCCATTACTGCTATTTCTTTGTTTGTTTATAAATTATTTGCCAGGTTCATTCTGGAAAGAAAAAGGATGGCCCCTTCTCCAGGAAGTTTAGAAACTAAGAAAGACAGAAATAGAAAATGGAGGGAAACTCTATTCCAGTTTTACTGTTTTGAGTCCAAATCTAATAGAAAAGAGGAGCAGGGTATAAAATTCATTCCAAATTGAAAGGCAGAACCTCAGCTGGTACAAAATGCAGCTATGTCAACTGATCAGATCCAACTGATGATATAGCCCCGAATTTTCATACATTCTATTAAATGCCGTCAGCAAATTCATTACACTAAGAAAAAAAAACAACCAAAAAAAATCCCGAGTCATAAATTACCAATGAAATAAAATAGAATACTAAATCCTATACAGTATATCACCTACACATTTTTGTCTTTGAGCACAAAGTCAGGCACCAATTCTGCCATTAACAGCAGTTCTAACTTCCTCCCTGCAAGGCTCTGAGAAAACGTTCTAGGCTGATATAGTCCTTGTTAACTATGATTTGAAATATCAGCTATAAATTTCACTGTTTCTTTCTGCTACACTCAGAAATAAATTAAAAAGCTTGTTTAAAATAAGAAATTAAATTACCAAAACAAGCCTACTTTTTAAATTTAATAAAAAGTATTCCATTGGATATCACCTCAAAGAATTTTTATGCCACAAGACTACAATTGTAGTACAATCACGATTCAGCATTAGTTACAAGGCAAGCAGTGCAATTATTCAAATTTGACCTATTTTTATCTTAGAGACAGTTTTTCAATTTTGAATTAGGCCTCTCTTGAAATAAGAATGAACTTTTTATAAGATTTAAAGATAATGTTCTATATAGGACCATGGAAACAAACACATCGCCTACAGCAACTCACATTTCTTGCTACAACAGCACAGAAAATACAACTAACCTTTATTGGCAAACCTAAAGTGTTTGGAGAACCTGGGCTTCCTTTAATATACCAGTAGCTTTCATCCCTGAAGGAAGACAATACAGTGGATCTGGTTATGCAGTCCAGAAGCTTCAACCAGAAAAATAGAAAAAATAAAAAGGTAATAGAAGATGCAACTGGCAGAATAATTTTAATGAAGTTGTTTCACCTTTAGCCTAATGTAAAAATGTGAGGCTTTTGAATAACCATCTGGATTTACATATTGTGAGTCAGAATATAATTATGTGACCTATTCACAGCTTCAGCACCTACTCAATTGCAACATTCTCACGCATCACACACTTCAAGCCATACTCATCTCAACTGCAAAAGCAGCACAGACAACTGGGGGTAGACAATGTAAACTTCACGTTTGGGTTAGGACTGCAGGAGAATCACAATCTGACTCAGTCCCAAATTTTCATTAATAAAGTACTTAAATTCAGTCATCATTTTAACAGTGGAACACAAATGGTAAATGGTACTTGGGTTCTTTAGTGCCTTTCCGCCACATAAGGATTCCAAGACACCTTCACATAATAAAGTATGCATTACTCATGCATTATAAACAAAAGAGACTTGGACCTTCTCAGGACCAAGCATAAGAAGCAATGACTCTCGCATCTGAGAAATGCAAAATCTGAAGGGTTGTATGCAAGAGGATTCAGATTTTCTAAGTTATTGGGAAAAGTCATTATTCAAGATATTCTGAGTTAAAACACAAGCGGGTATTAACAATCTATGAGAAAAAAGGCCAGATCCATGTATTTATAACAATTTTTGTGCAAGCTCATCTCAGAGACCTGATTTCAGAACTATTGTGCTCCAAAACCAGAGGATAAGTAAAGCTTCCAGTGAAAGAAATATGACTGAACAGAAATTTATGCAAGGATCATTTGACAGGCATTAAAGAAGCTTATGGACAGATTCATAATACTCACCATAGGCAGCAAAGTTATACATTCCAAGAGCTAAAAAGCAGGTTCCTGGCCCCAGCTGAAGTCACATGTTTCTGTTCCCTTGGTTGAAAAGAGACAAATACAGAGACTTCCAGAAAATGCAGGTATTTTTGTATCTAAATTCAGAACCTGTGAGAGGGATCTGACTCATGATAGAGACTAGTTCTCTAACTGCTCATACGTGGCTCTGAGATGCATATTTTTCTCACATTTTATGGACTTTGTAAGCAAAAAGTATTTTGATAGACATTTGAAACTTCTCTAAACCATTCCCTTGGCTTCTGACATGATAGAATTCCATAGACAGGTAGTCGTCTTAGGCTTAACACTAAACAGTCTCCATCTTAAATCCTGTTGCTGAACTCCCCAAAGACTGATGCAGAATCTCAGCATGGACATGTATAGACCGACATTCTCTACAGGACGCTCTGAAACCTTTTTAAGTTTTCCTAATTACTTCTGAACCAGGCCGTATTCAAACAAAGTTGCCCCTGAAATCAATGATGGTCAGAAGTGCGCGAGTAAAGATGAGGATTTGGTTGTTAATGGTGTATTGTCAGAAAGAAAGGAACAGAGCAAACTAAAGAAACCTCAAGTTTCTAATTAGTTAGGCTATAAGGCCGCTGCAAGAAAACAACCAAATGCAGAGTCTGTAAAATAACACCATGTTCTTTCCAGCACTGTATATTCTCAATGGGCCTGATCCAATCCTTATTCAGAAAACATTTCACAGACTTCAGGCGCGTTGCTATGCAGTAATCTGTGATCTGTTCCATTAATCCAGAAAAATTCTAACTAGCAACACAACACCCTTTGATAATCCCAAAGCACAGCAACGAAGAATGTTTACTACTATCTAGCAAGTGACACATAATATAGCTCATCATCAAACTTCCTTCCTGCAGCAGCAGTAAAACAAATGTGCAATATCCCTTGAATCTTTCACAAATATCAGAGTTCTATGTATAGAGATAACAGAGTCAAATTAGATGCTGTGCCACTAAAATAACAAATGTACTCAATAAGGACTACAAAGCGAGGAAATCAAAAAGCTCATGTGTATTTTTATACTCAGTGCGTAACAATTTCGAGTCCAAGTAAGTGCTTTTTGTACGCTGCAGGAAGGTGATGCAGCCTTCTTGTGCTGGGGAACAACTGTAGGTGCAAAGCAAACATCACAGACGCGTCCGCAGAGAGCACTGAGCTTCAATGCTCTGCTCCTCTGGTACGAGGCTAAACTGTATTATATCCCAGGTGGTATAACACACCTGTCTGAAACAGAGATTCATGCCTAGGAGAGATTAGCAATCTGTATGGGTATGATCTATTTCCCTACGTAACTTTTTTTAGTATTTTAATATGAAGACTGTTTATGCTCTATAGCATTGAGCAAGACATTTAAAGTACAGAATAATTATGACTGGCAGGATGACTGAAATAAGAACTGGTTAAAAAACAGTTTATTATAACAAAAATGTAATGTTACATTTTGGATATTTAGCACTGTACTATCTGTCTTTACAATAGTGCTCTTACAGTATTTTTGCTGAACTATCTCTGCAAATCCTTTAATGCTAAACTGTATTATACCATCTTCCCTCAGACTTAAATGTATTTCAGGCACTGAAAAATGTCTTACAGAATGCGGCAAACTCTTCCCTATAATGCAACTCTTTCCCTTCTAATTTTGTTCATCTACATAAAGGTAACGTCTAAATCTTTCTCAATTAATTTTTATACACCACAATGAGTATGAACTTAAACAAATGGTGCTATACCCTCGCAGCACAGAGAAATGCATGCATGGAAGCAGAGCAGTCCATCTGAAGGAGGAGGAAGTGATTTTTCGAAATAACCCACTCTGCTGGTGTCCAGCACATTTCACAAATCTTCAGTTCAGTAAGGAAACCAAACACAGGAATGGTTCTCTGCAAGTAAGTCAACAGAGTTTGAGTTTTGGAACCTGTGAACTATAAAAACATTTCAAGCAAGTACAGACACAGTTGAGCCAATATATTGTTGCATCAGTCAATTATCGCTACTCAGGACAGTAACACAAGAGATGACAACTTCAGATATGTAATATGTCAGGAAAAGACAGCAATATACTTTAGCTTACGTTCCTGTCTTTCAGTGCTCTTAACCCAAAACTGCAAATTATGGAAGCAAAAGAGGGAAGAGAGTCTGGTAATATTTCTTTGAAGCTACAGTTGCATTTAGGTAGTCTGTGCTCACCTCTCTTGCATTTACATCTCATGAATGCTCTAAGAAACAAATCTGCCAACTAAATGTCTGCAGAAACTGCAAATTTTGAGTAAATACTGGAGCACTTGCAAAAAACGAGTTCATAATTCAGAAAGATCAGATATTAATGATGGAAATCAAATTAGAAGTTTTATAGTCACCAAGCTATGGAACACCAACCACACAACTTACGTTCAATCGAAAGAGCCAGTGCAATTCAATTTAGGTGAACCAAGCACTTGTAATTCATTTCTTCTGCCTTTAATTTGCAGATACAAATTAAGATTTGTTAGTTGACATGATTCAGAGAAAAATAAAAAGTACATATTGGTTGCTGACAATTTATAGGGAGAAAGAGTGCTGAAAGAGAATAACATAAAACAGTCACTTTGAATTACAGATTTGCTCTAGAGCATCTCCTGGGAGGCATTTCTGGGTACAGAGAAAGTGCAGTTTTGTTTAATAAAATGGAATGTGCTAGAATACAGAACACTGTATTCATAAGCCTTGCCTCTTCCCACAATGCTTAGGTAGCTGGACACATCTTCTAAACTCACATGTTACAGCTAGCACAAAGTACAGCTTTGTTAAAGTTAATTCTGGCTCTGGTATTTTTCAAACACGCACAATACAAATATTTTCTGCAGGAGCTAGTTCTGAATGATGAAAACAGGCATCTCCAACGCTGACACATACTGAGAAAATTCAATAAAATAGAATCACTCTAGGCTCACCCATCTTCTGCATACATTGAGGAAAAAAATGTGCTTTTACTATTACTCCTAAAAGATGTCTTTGAGTGGAAATTTTAGCATGTGCTTTTTAATAGGCCATGAGATATCAATATGTATTCATGTGCGTGTACAGAAAACACATACAGATATTCATTAACTACTAGAAGTGTTTGTTTTCTGATACCTTAAAGAGTATCTCCATTAATGGTAACAATTCTGATGTAGACACTCAATTTATAAACACCAGTGAAGGCAGTGGTCTTTAGTGAGCAAGGTACTTGAAACGTGGATTTAATTCTAACTTGTACCACTAACCTGCCGCGTGATCAACAGGAAATCGCTTCCGTCTTCTACACCCTACACTTGCCCAGTCCACTAGGATGGCAAACCGCAGGAGGGTAGAGACTGCTGAACTTGCCACAGAAGCCTCCCACTCTCTGTTGGATCACAGAACTATACTGACAGTAGTCCGATGAGAAACATGGGGAATGTAAGTCCATTTCCACCACTAAAATATACCTCCATCAGGAAAACAGTGACACAACGTACTTTATTATAAGCATTTCTGTGATAACCAGAGACTGAGTCTAATCACATATATCAGTGCGTCAATACACAGAACAATTGACTCAATCCATAATCACCAGGCATCAAAGCAATGATGGGATCAGTAATTCCTTGCACCAGAGGAAGGACAAAGAGTGGCATTTCTAAACTCCACAAGAAACATTTCTGACCTAGTGCATTAGAGACTTAGCTATTGGACTCATGAAGCTATCAGCAGGACTTCCTGAATAGCAGTTAAATACCTCTGAGCTGCTTTTAACATGTATCCTGTTAAAGTGGCCAGACAGATTTTCATCAAAATGCTAAAATTCTCCAAGTTCTTCCATATAAGTGGACTCCAGACCTCTGCTGTGTTAGTTAATCCAGTCACTGTAACCAAATTCATCGCCACCTATGCTTTTTTCTTTTTGAAAGTATAGGTCTTTGTCTGAAATAGAAAGTGTGCTCCATGCAATGCCATACTGACCACAGAGAGCTTTTTATAAAACCCAAAAGAAAACTATGCTTAGAAGTTCCTCCTAAGCAGAGACTAAGTTTTGAAAATCATTACAGTTAAAAGGTTGCACTTTATTCTTTATCATTAATGATATTAACATTAATGTAGGCTGAGTAGGGGAAAGAGGTGTCCCTTTTATTCATTGTTCCTCATCTGAAGTTTTAATTACAGCTTCACAACTCCACAACTGATTATTATGAGGTAGTGGTGATTGCAAACCCAGCAGAGGAGTCACAGGAGAGATCACTGCATACAAATATTCTGTTACCCTACAGTATCCTAAATATTTTTGGTTTAACAAGCAAGGACAGAAGAAAAGTACGTATGTCAAATACTCTGGATTTATCAAGTTTTCCACAAAATGCAAATGCCCTTAAGGGTGAAAAAGTTTTGATTAGGAGGCGCATAGCATTGCGAAGATGCTGGATATGCAATATTTTCCAAACAAGATTCAACAAAGTACTCTGCAAACTATTTTCTTTTTAGAAATTCTCAGGAACTCTGACAAACGGCACTGCAGGCATGGCACACTAAGTCACTAACACTGTAATTAGCTGCTTTATAACACAGTGTGACTACAGGCTTCAGCTGTGAGATAATGAAATAAAATATTTCTAATATTACTCTCACAAATATTAATATGGAAAGCGGATATATTAGCTTTCAAGAGAACAGAGATTTAGCCTGGCATGGAAGCACTGTGAAAAAAATGGAAAAATCATTTCTTTTTGGCAGCAAAGAAGGGAGGTCACAGTATGGGAAGGTAGAACGTACCCGAGGAATACAAATTTTTGGATGCAATTTGATGATCATTTCTTTCAACAGCAGTTGCTCTTGCTTTGCTCCTCTGCATGCCCAGCCAGCCTGAGGAACCAGCAAGGTTAAAGGCTTTGCACCCACTTTTCAGGTCAGGTAGTTTGAAACCCACTGCAGCCCTTATCTGGTCCTTGCCATGGCTCGTGTAACACAGGGGGCCAGCAGCGCTGGGCTGAGGGACTGGAGGATGAGCACCACCAGACTGCTGCCCTGGGCACAGGCAATGCTGCACCTACCACCAAGCAGTGGCTCAACATAGGTGCAAGTCCCCTCCCCAGCTCTGCACCGCTACTCGAACTGCTGCCCTGAGCAGCTGTATTGGACAAGTGTGGACAGAGCACACAGTCCAAACCGGACAAGGGAAAAAGATACTACCATGGCTGAGGGACTGGGCTGAGATTGAGAACATCTAAATTGAAGTTCTCTGGTCTACTGTAGACTTACTGGTCCATTTTAGGACTGCCAGGCAGTCTCTCCATCTCTCATTTCCGTATGGGACAAGGGACTCAGACTACTTGCGTATTTCAACCTCAGAGGCAGGCATGTTCCTTTACTCCCTGTCTGCAATGTCTCACACAGCAGGGTCTCTGTACACTACTGTAACAGAATAACAATAAGGATCCTTTCCAAAACGTGCTCACACGTATGTGTAGCTCAGGGTGAACATGATGGACAGCTATACACAAGTGAGGATTAGAAATTAAAAGAGTAGGAGAGACAAACTATCTGCTAGCAGCTGATAATACTGCCGGGGAACAGTCGGAATAAAACACTGCAGAAGAGTTGTCAACTTCTCTCTCTTCCTCTGTGGTGGGATTAGAAGGAAAGGTTAGACTATACATTATCCAAGAGTCATTCTAATGATGTATCACTCAGAGGTTTTCATAAAATTAATCTCTCAATAATAAGACATAATACAGGTTTCATGCATACGAGGTAATTAAAGAGCTTGATGAATAGATGAAAGAGTGAATGTTCTGGATCCTTAAACAAATCACAGCTTTAAATTTCATTAATTTTAAATTTACTCCAAGACCTAATTTAAAATTGGCAAAGCTTCCCTACCACTGAAACCAGGAATCATTAAATAAAACTGAATTGTATTATTTATTGTTGTCTCAGGCCAATAACATACATCAACTTACAATATCAGGACGACAGAAATATGACAAAAACTCTACAATATTAAAAATAGTTTGAAAAATTCACTGCAGCTCTTGGTTGAAAATTTAAACAAGATAATCAGTTCACAGATCCTTTCTCGGCCTTTTCATTTTCTATCCTGTGCCTAGGGCTACCACACTGAAAGGTTTGTAATAATTTAACCATCATCTGCTAGGGTTTCAAGGGAGGCGAAAGCAAAGAAAGAGAGTACTGATTCTGTCTAGTTTTTAGGCAAAGAAAACCATGCAAGACATTTACTAAAGTCTGCAAAGGGTATCTGAGTACATGCAGCACTCTCAAATACCACGACCTCAGTAAAACAGACACTGCTTAAAGCAGTTCTTCAAGGTTTCAAATTGTAATCAGAGTAAAAACTGTAAAATGCAAATGGGCAAAACCACAAGACAACAACAATGACTCATAACTGGGAAAACAGTGGCTTAAAATATCTCTTTTACTATGAAATCAGGAAAAAAAACCACTTCACAAATGATTATGAAGTAATCTAAGAACACAATGTGGCAATTAATTGTCTGGGGCAGATCTTGTGGTGCGGTACCTCAGGCAGCTACGTTGGTTTAACAGCCCAACAGCTCAAAACATGCCGTCGCAGGTCTCCCAGCACCCTGTCCTAGCCCTCGCTCTATCCCTGCTGCTATCAGTAGCTCACCAAGTCAATAGAGAACTTTTTTTCTTTTGCCAAGATCATTTTCTGGTGGCTTAGTGAGCTGAGCAGCCAAGGTGCTCCCTGCTCAGCAGCAACGGGCTTGGTAACTTTTGCTACCCCACTCTATTAACCTTCCCCCGATCCTACTGCACACACACACGACCCCACAGACATCGGGGCAATTATTGCTCTTACTGAAGGCATATTGTTGAGTTAAGATCTAGTTCCAAAGCAATTAAGTGCACTCCTCTTTTTCAGAAATACAGGAATGATTAAACTCTGCCCTGGTTCTTTTTGGAATTCAAGTCCTATAATCTTCATTATGTCTGTTCCTTTTGAGATTAGTTGGTGATGTTTCTCCCACAGATGCCTGAAGAGAAATGCTCTTGTGTACGCATTTAACACAAGAGTGGGATAATTTAAACTGCCCCTATGCGAGTTCTGTGTCTAATGTATTTCCAGATTCTGTGCACTTCTTTCTAGGTCTCTTTTCTTTATTTGTTTTATTTTGCTCGGATACTAGCTTTTCATATTTTTGCTTTTCTTCAGTAGTCACCAATGAAAGTGAACAATTTTCTTAGTCTTTTCCTTATTCTGTTATGTAAACCCATATAATAAGATTATCTTTAACTGTTGACATAACTCTCCTACTCCTGCAAATGTAGATGAAGGGAGAATAGCAGAGAGTCTTTTCAGAACTGGCCCCTGCTGCCAAATATCCAGCTTATAGATGTCCTATTGTTTTGCTAACAATTAGAAGCTTGAATTTTCAGTTTGCTGGAGCTCCATTGAAAAAACGCTTCTGGTTTTCATCACTGATAGCATCTTTTATTCAATGACAATTCTCATATCTATTTAACAATTTCTTTAAACTGTAAGACTGAAGGAGCTTAGCAAGGCAACTTTAGCGCATCTCTATGCTTTGTTGAACACCACTGTCTGAATGCAGCTCCCAGTCTTGAAGTGTTCTTGACCAGAGCAATTTTATATCCTAGAAGTGTAATAAAGCAGATTGACTTCCTAATATTAAGAATAATTCCAAACAAACATTTGGACTGCCAAAGGGATCATGAGACACTGAAAAAAAAAAAAAAAAAACATTGATAAACAAATAAGACTGAGAATCTGTGATGCTCATAAGATGCGTAAGCAACTTCTTGCTGGAAGAGCAGAAGCTGCAGGTCATCTAAGAGCACTCAGAAAAGATACGTGGGAGTTATGACACTAACAAGAAAAAAATGAGCAAAGATGGATTGGAATACATGGTCTGTGGATCTTCAATTAAAATGTTGAAACCAGAATTCTTTTATGATTTTCATACCTGAAACACTTTAATAGCAGCTTTAAACAAGTGCTCCCTAGAGATCTACGCAATTAGCACGCTAAAAATCCAAAAATAAAGCACAATTCTGCTTAGAGGCAGTGTCCAAATATGGAAGAAGAATCAGTGTGTACCCCAGTCTTTCTCCATTGCCAAAGGAGAGGTATTTCTTGAATGATTACTGCAATGTCTCTCACATATTCAGACCTGACACCAAATCACAGGGTCAGGGATATCTGAAGAGCCAAGGTGAGTCAAGGATACCTGAGAGGGGCAGAAGGGAACGTACCATGCTGGTAAGATACCGTGAAATGTTACTGTTGCATCTAATATTTGTCCTGTACTGAAATAGATGGAGTTAACTATGTGCATTTTCATAAGGGCCATTATTCTTGTTCAAAGAATGTATTATTTCATCAAATAAATTGAATTCTGAAAAAACCCCACGTCTTTAACTGGCTGATGAAATCCAATTCTACATTTTTATCCTCTCTGACCCAGTTCATGAAATTGCATGTACAATGAAGCACCAGATCAAGACTGTACCTAGATTACTGCTGGTTGGCTTGGACCGAACCCAGAAAACAACGTGGTAATGACGGTAGATTGAAATAAACAGCTGAAAAGATTTCATCTATTTTTTGATGGAAGAGTACATCTTTTTTCCTTACCTCTGTTCAGTAGCTATATTAGATCCTCACAGCTGTCCCTCAGTGCCTCAGTAGCAGTTCTACTGAAGATTGATTTTTATCCATCTAAGTTTGATGAGAAAGGAAAGACCTTTGCTTTCCAATAATGAGACCTGTAGCATGCCTTTCACTTCTGCAGACAGGACTTCTTTTAAAAGTTTTAGCTCTGGATTATCACTTAAATAGCATGAACCAATGCTGTTCTGTAAGTTTGTTGTCTAGAAGTTTCTAAGTTGCATTTAAAGAGTTATATCGATTTTTAAAGGTCTCAGCCTGGCTGAGATGGCACCTACTTTGCTATGTAATGAGGCAGCAGTTACAGCCAAGAGAGGCACATAATATAGTTAATCTCCTTTCTCAAGCAGTTGTTAAATTGTTAGCCAGCATGCAGTAGTCACATGTGGATGCTTATTATTCTACAACAAATACTGTATTTCATTCTGTTTTGCTTGGTATGAACAGTTCACAGCACATTCTTTGTCACTTCATTTCCTGTGTATATTGTGAACACTTAGCGAAAGCTCAGCATGGTCCATTAGAGAAACGTAAAGAAAGAACATAGAATATTAATCACAGTACTATATTAGATGCTATTACATGTCTTCAAGTTGGAACTAGTACACATTGATTTTTACAGCTTTCTTTCTGTCACATCAGAAGAGATCAAGATAACTTATTAGATCAATTCATCCTTTTTGCTGCCCCTGCTGATCATGCAGGAAACTGCAGACTGTGAAAGGGAATGTGAAAAGGGGCTATGCCCAGATATTGTGGGGAAAGGAAGGGCAGGGAATCACAGGGAGGCTGGGTTCATACTCCCCTGGTAGCTGGATGCGGTAACACTCATGTGCCACATATCCCTCACATACATCATTTCTACTGTCCCAGGTCAACCAAATCTGTCCCTTCTTCTCCTATGTTCTTCCATCTTCCATTTTGTGTTTCTGTGAGAAGGAGAGATCAGCAAGTGTAGAGCTTGTGAGCTCTCAGGCAGACAGGACCAGCAAAGCACTTCCAGTTACCACAGTATGAAAGAGACTTTCCTTGAGAGCCTAACTCAGACAGCTAGCAAAACGGTGACTGTGTAGGATGAAACATATCAACAGTCCCTTCTGTCTCATCAAAAGAAGAAAAACGTATCTGAAAACTCCTCTGCTGGGAAAAACGATTTAGTAGATTTTATATCTTGACAAATAAATTAGGCAGTTTCAAAATTTACAATTAAATTAGGATGGAGTCAATTATTCTCCTCACAGTCTGCTTTAATTTCTTCACTTCAGGAGGTCTTGAAAAGTTTTACGCTCACTGAAAACTATTCAATGCTCTCATGCAACCAAATCCCAGCTTTGCCCTTTGCATTTGTGTACCAACACTTCTGCAAACATACCAGGACTTTCCCAAAATTAAGATGAAGTACAACACTGTCAGTGCAAAAAGGTGCAAGAAAAGCACATAGAAAAAGGGAAGATTTGAAGGAAGTCTTAGTGTATTGCAAACACAAATTTTATGTAAATGGACTTTTGCTTGCATTGCTCGTTCCTAGAATTCAACACTGCACTTCCCAGAGTTCAACACTGCACTTGCCCTACTGGTTGCAAAGACTTACAGACATGAAATGAACAAAATTTATGAGTAATTATACAACTCTTCGGAAAAGAGTTGTACCAGAGTTTGTCTCTGTGTTCACCTGACTACATAACCAAATATCATCAAACAGTCTGTAATGCCTATGGGAAGCAAGGGACAACAAAAAGAGTAGAAAAGAGTTGAAGAAGATACTTTAAAATAGAGAATATTAGTCAAAGAAGAGATAACAGCAGAAGATCAGAGAAACATGTTGGATTTCAAAGGTACCAAACGACAATGTAAGGCTAAAGTGCTAGAGCCTGAGCACATGCCTTGAAAATGCTCTGACTTTCAGAAGTAATAAATACCTACTGACATGTTGATATCACCTCCATGCTCCTGGCTGAAAGTCACAGCTCTTACCAACGAGAATAAAACAAAGGCTTTTAGAGAATGCTACATTTTAAAATCTTGGCCTAAAACCCAATGAAAGAAATGTATAATCATAGTCTCTAATCTGTGACTCTGAGGTCAGAGTCCATGTGCATGACTCTTCATATTTCATGAGAGTGAATCTATCTACGAAAGTATCTGGCAGTCACTTCTGCCTTTCTGTCTGAGGGCAGAGGGTTTCTCAATAGGCTGCCCTTATCTCCAGCTTTCACTTCTGTCATCCTCCTCAGCTAGACTATACCAGGACTGTGAGGAAAGCTAGAGGGAATTATTCTCTTGCACGGGTCAAAAGCAACTGTGTTGGATTGCACTGCACTGGCTGGATGCATTTAGCAAAAGGTGCAAAGAGTAATGTTAGCAAGTAATTGATTATATCAATTATTTAAATTAAAGACAGGAGTATCTGTAAACCTGCTGGAGTAGAAGAGTTTATCCAAGAAACATCACTGAGGAATCTGTAATTTTGAATTCAGTCATTGAAAGAATTGGCAATGAATAATTTCAACTGACAAGTATAATGCTTTCTGTCAACAAGTTATTTGCAAACAGGCTATAAATTTCATTAATTTGTTCATTATTTGTGATGCTTTAACAATTACCTTGTATAAGTAAATTTAAACTTACAATTAGTTGCTAAGAATGCTTGTTGTTTATTACATGTTACTGAAGTGCCATGTCTAGCTTTCTAACCAGCTTGAATTTTCGAGTAAGCTCAATCTCCCAAAATTCAGCTTTCCAAAATGTTTCTTCTGCATTGACTGCAGTGCTATTTATAGAGACAAATGTTTATGAATCTGAGCCAGAAAAAATTATCCTCAAGAATAGATTGTTATAATATAACATATAATTAAATTATAACTGTTTTCTGAACTTACTTAGTATGTAAAATGTCCTAGGTTAGGTTTTATGACTGAGTATCACTGTCTGATACAGAAAGAACTTACAGCTTTGAAGGAACAGGCTTGTTTTTCTCAAAAAGTGTGACTCTTATTTGGGTCTCTTCTACCTGTTTCCTAAGACGGAAAACAGTATATTTTGTTATAATAATAAAACATTGTAAAATCAAAATTCTAGAAAATTACTTTCATTATTTTTATGGTCTTCCATCTATAATCTCAATATGGAGAAACAAAAAAACAAATTCCTGAACTCAGATCACTTGCTTGACAGAAGTATTTCATTGCTCATAATACTGAGTTAAATTAGCTATGGTCACTTGTTCCCAAAGACTGCTAAACAGTCATAGTCTATATGCAATCTACAAGGATTGTGCTATCATCAGATTGCTGGGGTTTTTTTACAACATATACTCTCTAAAAGAGGCAATGAGCAATGTCCATCATGCTATAGTTCATTTGAGTTCATCCCACTAAATCCACAGTAGCTCCTTCTTCCACTGCAGTAGTTGTTTCAGACATTGCACCATAGGAAAATTATGTTTTCTCTTGGACTGCTTAATACAAGAAAATGTGTATAAACTGTCATTTTCTGCATTCCTAAAGTTCTGACTACTTAAGAACAACCTTGGGTAGAATTATTGCCAAAAATCACTGAATTGCCATAGTATCAGCAAGCATCTACAGCTCTAGGCAGATTGGAAACAGCTACCAGGATTCAAACAAAGTTTAATAAAATGAGTTGAAAATAAAGGCAACCCTACATTGTATGAATGGTAGGTCATAGCAAGTACTGAGAAGGCAACATAAGGTCTGACACCTATAAGCCAGCAGCAGTCTAGTATTACTTATATTCTTACTGATTCAAGAAATCTTTTGACTTTATCAAACCCACATGTACCAGCCTTCCAAGAGTGACCAACTTCAAACAAAAAGGCTCTGGTGCACTGAGCTTACTACACTTCCTGACGAGTGATAATAGAGGATGAACAAATCGCAAAGACCATCAACAAGCATGGTTGTATTTTGTTGACTTGTTTCTATCTAATTCAGAGTGGTTTCTCCACACAGCATTAGACCAGTTCAAATACCCTTTTCTCTGCATGTTGTCAATAACAGGAAGAACAAACAGCAAAACAGGTTATAGTAAAAAAAGAACACCATCATGTATCATCTCTATATTTGCGTTAGGAACCTGCACAATGGTAATCACTGAAGCTGGTATATCAGCTACCTGACAGGTATCTGCAAAGATGAGGAGTGGATAAAGTACACCTCTTTCAGAGCACGTAGTTAAGAAATCTTCTGTATCTGCATTTGAAACAAACTGAAAGATGTAACACGCTGCCATTTTGTGTGCTAACCCACCTAATGCTGAAGTCTATGTTTTACCTGGCAATATAATTTTCCCAACTGCAATCAACAACAGAGGTTGTAATACCATTTTGCACGTACTTAATTTGCAAATTTTCTGCTTGCAACACTTTGCCTGTCAAAAATGAAGTCTAGGTGAGTCACATGAGTTGCTTGTTTACAGTAATGGCTATAATCCACTGTGGTGGTTTGGCCCTGGCCAGATGCCAGGTGCCCACCAAAGCCACTCTATCACTCTCACCTCCTCAGCTGGACAGGGGAGAGAAAATATACAACAGGCCCGTGGGTCAAATAAAGACAGTTTAATGAAGCAAAGAGCCACGCGCAGAAGCAAAGGCAAAACAAAAGATCTTATTCTCTACTTCCCATCAGCAGGCGAGGTCCAGCCACGTTCTGGGAAGCAGGGGTACACGTAGCGGTTGCTCCAGACAACAAACGCAAAACAAGTGTCCCCCCTTCTTCCTGTTTTCCCCAGCTTATATTGCTGAGCAGATGTCATGTGGTATGGAATATCCCTTTGGTCAGTCTGGGTCAGCTGTCCTGGCTATAGCTCCTCCCAAGTTTTACCAACCCTCGGCCTACTGGGGTAGTGTTGGGGAAGCAGCCTTGGTGCTGTGTGAGCCCTACTCAGCAGCAGTCAAAACACTGGTGTGTTATCAGCTACCACTGCACAGCACGGTGAGGGCTGCATCTCGGGCAGACCCATTACATCCACTTAAGGTTACAGTCTCTGCCTTGTGCAGATGCCCTAGAATCATGACCAAGATCAAAACACTACCCACTGGTACATTGTTTTGAATGTAGGCTATTTATTTTTTGTAGGTTCCTTACTATATAACAAACAAAAAGTTCAGTTTCTCAACTCAAAAACCTGCAGAGGATGAATTTTCTTTGTTGCTGTACAACATAAAGTCAGCCCCTCATGAGAGCTCACTGCAACGATCATCAGAACAAAGGTAAGGTGATCATTCCTTCATGGTTATAACTGCTTTGATGCAGTTATTTACAACAGCAATCCTTTCCTTGTCAACATTTTACCTGAAAAAAAAAAAAAAATCTAGATTGGATTTTGCAATGGAGCTGAAGTGAATTACACACCCAGATTTTCCTGATGTTGGCAGAAGTCCTTCCCCATGCTCATTTGTAAATCCCAGCACTATCACTCACGTCTACAGAAGCTATCTGGAGAAGAAAAATGAGATAAGCAGTAAAAAGAGCACCTCAGGAAAAGAAACATAACTAAATGTGCTTAAGGCTTAGTTCCTGAGCAGATACTACAAAGGGACTAAAGTATTAATGAAAGGTAGAAGACAGCATTAGTAAGGGACCAACAAAGGGAAAGACAAGGTCTGTGGATTTGGTTTTCAGTTGTTGCATAAAAATTGTAACAGTTTCTATTTCACTGCAATCTTTTAAAAAAAAATTACATGGGCTACACACCCTGATTATGTACCAGAACATATTGTTGCAGTTAGAAAGAAAACTACCTTCTGGCCTTCAGCCAGTTGTAATGATTGCAAAACCCTAGAAATGCGCTTACAATTTTTGAGAATGGGGAAGGGGGGTGGGGGGAACCCAGCCCAAACAACCCAAAGAAACATAAAAGCACCCAAGCCCTTATTTTTAAGAACAAATTACAAACTTTGAAATGTTACGACGATTCCTTTTGGTGTACTGTACTATAAAAACCTGAAGAACCTTTGCTCACAGTTTACAATGCATGCTCCACTGATATAGTCAAGTCATGGGGTACTTACGTTTATGCAGTGCATAAAACGTCTTCCTTAAATGTATCCCAAAACTAATCTCTCAAGATAGCAATTCTAAAATAAATATTCTGTTGTTCTGAATGCAAAGAATTTATTTTTGTAGTCTCATTGGCACATAATGGACAAACTGTTTATTATCCTAGACCCCAGCGCCTTCAGGGAATGCACCTTCCACACTGTTCTTAACCTTTTCCAAAAGAAATACATTTGCACTTGTTGTAAAGTACAGCATTATGTGACAGCAGTGAATGGAACTGTAATTCTGTTTACTAGATATTACTTACACTGTGGAAACAACAGAACTGTGATTTCTAGAGGGACTATGAAGATCACAAACCAGGCATTTACCTGGACATTTTTATTACATTTTCTTTTATTAGTCTTCATCAAATCAAAGCTGCAGGTAGGAAAATAAGATAACGGTTTTATGTCTTCTCTCAATACTAAATTTTATGATTAGATATTACACTATGAGACGTGTTGATACACACTTGGCCATTGGGATATAATATATATGGTATATAGTCAGAGCTATGGATAATAAGCTTATATGGATAATAACCTTATGAAATTTTTTTCTAAACTGGCTCATTTTTTAATTTTTTTTTTTAGTATATGGTGAATGCAGTTAATCAGCTTTGCCATTAAAAGTAATGTTTACAGCTTTTTATTTCAAGAACCCTGCTGCTCTGATGCTTTGGGGCAGAAAAATTGTATTTGGCTTAAAAGTCTGTAAGTGACAAATATGGTTTTCACCTGTCTAAATTTGACAAAATTATACTAATTACATTTTAATGGTTCTTGCTTATATCTTAAATGAGTCAATACTGATGGGAGCACACAGTGCTGGGTACCAAGTACTGTATCAGACCTAATGGAGGAGTACAGAAAGAAAGAAGACTATGTTAAGACAGTGAAGATGAAGTTATAGCACCAGCTGGAGGAATGAAGAGTACAGATGCTAACGTATTGTAATACATTAAAAAGGATGGGTAAGCAAACTACCTCCCATGAAGTGCAAATGGCAGTCTGGCATCTAAATGCATCTCAGGGCTCAATCTAAACCCTCAGCTCTGCTAGGTACAGTTGTTAAAGATGGAGATCATCCAACTAATAATGAGGTGTCCTGAGATTAACTATGAACTGAATGACAAGTTATTCATTGCTTTAGGAGACAGAGAGAAGCAGAGTTGGACAGACGTCACCTCTGAACAATCAGCTACATTACTGTGACTTATGTTTTCACTACATTTCCAATCTTTTGCTACACTGGTACCTGGCAGCCCTTGTTGAAGAATTTATTTGTTGTATAATGAAGATGCATTTACCTCAACAGCAGATAACATTTTGTTTTGCCTTTTTATTATTAATTTGTCAAAAGGAGAGACACGATAATAATAAAATGACAAAATAACGTTTTAATTGTTGAAATAAGTGGGATGTATAACACGTCAGGTAATGGTAATTAATTACATGTCTGATATACATAATGTCAGTTATTCATTTCTACTCTCAAACACTCACAATTATCCATACTTAAAAGTACTGGTAATCATATAAATATGCTTAATGGATTATAACAACAATGGATACTAATAATAAAAGAGGTAAACAGGCAAACTCTAAACTGGTTAAGGGAAAAGACCTCTGGGAGGCCAATTATTTCAGAGTCGGACAGGCATACAGTAAAGTTAAAGTCACCTATTTTTCTGTCAGTTTACATAGTTCATTTGTAGCATAGTAACTGGTGAAGTTTTTAATTGACTATTAAAACTAGTCAATAGTTCTAATAGTCTGTTCATTTTATTATCTCTAAGGTTCATCCTCAAGGAGCTCGGGGTTATAAGCAAACTGCTTATTTAAGTCAGGCATTGTTCCTTTCCAAATATGTATGCAAATTTATGCACCAGGGAGCAAAATTGTGTGTCCAGTGCCAGGCTTTCAGTTTTGGCATCTATGTCTTCACTGTTCCTGTTTGAAAAAATCATGTATAAAATATTAAATTCTCTGAAAACATCATTTTAATTACTCTTGAAAGACTTATCCAGCTGTTAAATGATCCAGGGTTAAGCGAAGGGCTACTGCTATAAAACCATTTAAACAGACCATGGTGATTTTATCAAATTTCACAGCTGTTCCTGTAGCAAATGTAGTTTCTCAGAACACAAGATTTCTAGTTAATCTGTTAACAGCAATTTTGGAGAAAATCTGCATCAAAGGAGAAATGGCTACACAGGAACTGCCTGACTGGACTGGACCCACAGTCAGCCCAGTCCAGAAACCTATCTCCAGGATGAGCCAGTAGCAGATGTTCCCATGAAAATAAATATATAAATACGTAATACAAAAATGTAAATTCAGCCTACAAAAGGTCACTCTGCTTAATCGCTAAGACATGTAGGCTTTCTTTATCTCCAATGTAACTTTATTAGCATTGCATCATGCAAAATCCTTGAAATTCATACAGAAATAACCATACTTTGAACCTGTTTCTTGGCTCAAACCATGATAGAATCCAGAGTTCGATGGTATGGTTTGAAGATATATCCTCCTTTTTTCATTCAAGATTTTTCATATTTCTATTCTATTGCTCTTTTATTAGGTGATAATTTCTCTGAATCCTTGACTATTTTATAGGCTTTTATCTCGCTTCCCTTATTCTTCATCCTTGTACAGTGAACAGTCTCAGTCACTTCAATTTCTCTCCACATGAGAGACTGTTTCTATGCCTGATCTGATTCTCAACACCCATAACTTCCAGCTGAGAGAAGCCATACAGCACTTCCTCAGGTAATCCATGCCAAGAGAACAATAAAGGTAGGACCATTTATTTTAGCGTTAGAACCACAGTTCAGCTAACCACTGTTTAGCTGTATCTCAGATGCTGTATTTATGCTGGTTTATGGACTGAACCCAGAGGACAGCATGGATCTTCCGGCCAAGCCATGTGGAATTGGCCTGTGTCCACGCTCCTCTGGGGTGGTCTGACCAAACTCATTTTGCACAGTACTTGGCTAAGACATCCTTCAAGTCTAAGACAATGAGCTCAGTCCTGTTTCCACAAGATATAACAACAACGATGAAAATAAAAATAATAATAATTTAGCTCTTTCAGGTCAGTGTACTCAAGATAAAGGCGGCAGTTGGGCTAAAGCTCCCAAGAGCTTTATTTTCCTACCATGCTGTCAGGGCTTGTGCCAGGAATGAAAGACTTTGGATGGAAGGCCTGCTGAAATCCTGTTGATGAATTATCTTGGTCAGAAGGAGACAAAGCTTTTTCAGCTAATGCCCACCTGCCTGGAGTAGGACCCTGGATCCAACAATGCTGTGATAAATGCGTGGGTTTCATCCCGAAGCTTTGTCTTATTCCAGAAGGACGCTTATTCACAATGTGGAAATGATCACTCACAGAAAATAGTGAGCAGCCAAATCAAGGTTTCCCAAGCCTTAAACTTAACTCCAATGCCAAATGCAGTTACACTTGGACAACTGACATATTAATAATAAAAGAAATTAATAAACAGCACCATGTCAACATCCATCAGCTTTCTAAGCCTGCAGACCTAGCAGAAATTAGCAGTGAACTTGGTTCACGGGGTTTAAATTCCCAAGCCCCATACCTCACCCTAACTATAATTAAAAAAACACAGGCCTAATCACTACACTAAAAGAGAAAACAAAGCACTACTGACCCTACTCCTAACTCCACAGGCCTACAGAACACAGCAATAGCTTCTACACTTTCAAACACTAATTGCAACTCCCCATCTAACTTCAGCCTTATTGAACACTCATCCTCCATCTAGGCGCAAAAGCCTTAGGATCCAGCAATAAATGGACCTCCCGAAACTACCTCAGAAATAGGTAACACAAAGCAAAGTCTTTACTGGATTCTTCTGGGATCTTAAAACTAGGGAGAGAGAAGGTGTCTTTACATTTTATGTTCTACTTTATGTTCTCTCTCACAGTGAGAATGGCTCTAAATTTCAAGATAATTCAAATAATTTCAAATAATTCTCCTTACAACGATATATGAAAGCTCCTTCTGAATTAGAAAGGTCTCTGCAATGCTACCCAGAGCATAAAGTTTTCCTTTATATATGTGCTTTAGGAAGTCAGGCTGCATTTGGAGACAGTGAAAAAAAATTCCATAATGTTTTCTTTTAATTTATGTGGCATAATAGGATTATCATGAAAACAGCTTGTATTCCAGCAGCTGGATGAGCCTCCTCACAAAAGTTCAATCTACAAAAGCCACCCAAGATATGAAAAGTCTTCTAGCTTGATCCTATGTTAGGTTAAACATAGCATCCCCTCCTATTATTATCTTCTAGATCATGATGGTCCATTAAAGAGTTCCCTTTGTACTTACCCAAGCCAAATATTTGATGTTGTGGAACTTTGCAGATAAGTTACATACATGTAAGATAGGAAAGTAGTGTAAGACATGCTTCTGACTCCTGAAATATGAAATCAAGCATTGCTTTTTTTCCTCCTTTATGCTGCTTGTGTTTTGTTGCTTCCCATCACACAATTATATGCTTAGCAAACTTATAAACAAGCTCAACAGGTCAGCAATTAGACCAGTGTATGCAACTAGCTGTGCAACAAGGTTTATAAATGAAGAAGCACAACTAAATATCTTCAGCAAGAAAGGTACCCTGCGTTTCATCATTGCTTATGGACAACCATCCAACCAAGGGGACTTCTGATAGGCAGAATAATTGCTTGGGTAATTATGATTCTAGTTACCCAGACCTTACCCATGTTCTGCTAAATAAGCCTCTGCCTTTTTAGACAGACTGCTGTCTGGTCTCCTGTGAACCTGAAAGGTTATGTCTAAACTCCTAAATGGCAATTACAGTAGGCATGATGTCAAAACCTTCTGTCAAATTACTTTATAAACTGGATGTTTCAGATTCCTGAGCTGTCAGTGTTTTATACTGCTTGCTCCAAACTGTTGAATATTTCTTCTAGTCGTGCACGATAATGCCAAAAGCCACTGTGACAAAAAATACATTTTGAACAAAGGCTAAACAACATAAATGCTTTTACTTTACAGATGGCAGTCAGAACTCAGCAGATGGTGAAAGAAATCCCACAGGATGCTCTTCTCTCCCTCCCCCCTCCCCATATATATGAGTGCATGTGTGTGCGTACAAAACAGCAAAGCAAATGTCCTGGTGAAATACTCAAAAGGCTTTCACAGAAGTATCTGTCCTTTGAAGAATAACTCACTGTCCATTTTTAGAATAGAAAAGATCCAGCCAGGGCTGGGTACCAGAGAGGGAATCAGGAAGCACACGTCTGTTCATGGGTTTGCCAACAGCCTGTGATATGTCTTTGGACAGGTACTTCTTTGTTCCTTTTTCTTCCCCTCCCATGCTCTGTCCTCTTTATTTTTATTCTAAGATCCTCAGGGAGGACACTCTTTCTGTCTCTGACTGTTAAACCTTAAAACAGCTTGTACCATGCTGGTGCACTTCAATACAGCTTCTGTTTCACAGAAAGCATTAGAGAGATAGCACACCCCATAGTACTTTCTGCATTTCACAGAACTGAATATAAAGCTCTCCATGAAATGGAGATATGCCTGATGGAGGGAAAAACATGGGCAAGGATAAACCATAGAGAATCCACAATCCTCTTTTTGCATCAGTTCCTCTAAAAAGGCCAGATAAATTAAACCAGCAGAGCACAATGTTAACAGGCACAATTGTTTCCAGTTCCCTTGGTCGTGGGGTAACTCCTGCATGGCACTGCACTGTTCCATATAGTTAGGTATCATTTTGCATTTTCATCTTGAGAGTTTTACTCTATTACACTTACGTGTACTTCTAATGCAAATACATCCCAAAACACTATATGTGAACTCTTTACAGTTACACCCACAAATCTTCCCATTGTAGAAATGTCACTTAGGAAGCACCAGCAGCAAACTGGTACACAGCAGCACAAGGGACCAGTTCTGAGCAAAGAACTCCATGCTCACCTGAAACTGCAGGCAGGATTTCCAGTAGTCAGCATTGAAAAATCCAGGCCAGAGTTGATTTAGGTATTTTCCAAAACCGAAATCTGGCCTGGATTTTTCAACTAGCCTTTTACTTCTGAAAGAAAATCCCAAGCACTTTTAATGCACACAAATAATCAGCAGTTCTCTTTTACTTATAGTACACAAGCAGCATACCATTGCATGTCACAGTATTGTTCAGTATTTGCACAACCATACCAGGCACTGACCCACCAGCCATACTCTCCATAACAATAAATTCCCTGGCAGTTTACTCTCCTGGAACAAACTGGCTCATTTGAACTTGTCATTATGAGCACATTGCACTCCATGTTGCTTCTGCACAAGACCCAAGACAGCAGTCATCTGTAAAGCATGGCACTTTCTCCAAAAACATAAAGCACTCACACAAAATGCCTTGCCCTCACTTACTTTCAAGGGGGTGTACTGTAGCTTGCTTTAGTTGCTTCAACTTTTCAGTCTTTGACATACACAGTTTCTCTGATATATATTTGTGCTGCAAATAGGAACTCGCTTCTTTGGGCAGGTAGATCCAGTGTGGCACTAGCCCATCATGGACATAACTGGTCAAACATACAAGAGACAGCTAAATGGCATGTGCCAATATTTTTAAAGATGCTAGTAAAATCTGAAGTCGGTCAAATAGTCTGAATGGACTACAGCAAGGGGAGCGAAGAGACAAGTTTAGCTATTCTCAAATTACTGAATCACTGAACAGATGGACTGGTTTGATATAAACCTACTATAGCCTTTCCAAAATAAGGAGTATCAGACATATGTACAGAAAATTGTACGCATAAAAGTGTACTCAGCTATCTTGACACTTGGCAACTCATACACAAATCTGTTGTTTAACCAGAGAGAAAAGTGGTATTTTTTTTCCCTTACTTTCATGGCAACCTGGTTGTCCACAGCAGAGATGATTTCAGGTAGAAGAAAGTTGTTGTGTATTTACGTGACACGGAGCAAAGTATGTTGTAGGCTGAGAACATACACCAAACACTTCACACTGTCTACCTCCCCAACTCTGGAAATGCTTAAAATGACTGCACACATAGACCTCCACTTGAAGGTAAACTAGAGAAGAAGGCCTGTTTGCAACACCATTCATTAGATCTAAAAACTGTTACGTAGCAGCACTAGGTGCACAAAACAAATCAGGTCCAGAAGTGGGAGCCAGGACTACCTTGTTGAATACAAGAGGATCTGCCCTGAAATTGGAGATTACTTCCTGGGAAAGAATATTTAGGAATGGCCTGGCTTTGCCTCTGCCCAGCGGTATTCGCATTTACAACTGTGCCTTCTTCCAGCAATCACACTAGACAGGCTGGCTGTTACTTCCCACTCAAAGATCTGTATCAGTCATAAAAATTTAGCCAAGCAGGTGAATTTTTTAAAGTGAGAGGTATCTATCAGCTGTGATGCTTGCTCGATTAGTCAGTCAGTTCCGTGACAAACTGTACACTTAAAACATTGTAATAAAAACAACTAAGCTTCCCAGGTACTCTGTGGTCCATGAGCATAGTGGTCCAGAGCTGGTTTATACAATCCTGATCTGATCAGGACCTTCCTTTAAATGGGAATTCAAGCCATCCTAGTTCCAGGCCCAAGAGCCCAGTGAACACAAGCAGGTCATTTGCTGGTGCTTCTCCCCCTCTCCTCTCTGTCATCCTCAGGCAATGGAAAGGCAGCCAGATGATAAAAAACACTGCAATGCCAAAATGTGGCGCGGGAAGGAGGACAAGATGAAGTAAGAAGGATGAGAACACAGCTAGAAGTAGGATATACCAGAGACCCTCACTGCTGATCAGACAAGGAATCAAAAGACAGAAGCAAAGTAAAATTGGAGGCACCAGTGGAAATGGAAGAAATTAACACAGAATATTACTTAATTACAAATTATATTGTTTGGACATAGGAGCGGTTCAAACTCAGACTGTACAGAAAACATTTCTGGTATTTGCTATATTTTGAGGATGGGACCATGACCTTTATAAGGCTTTTGTGATATGATTATTAGTGGGTGTGAACTACAGATACAAAAGCTGTCTGAGGTATCTGGATTCTGACAGTGTTTGGAATTTGAAACTACTCAGAGCTCAGATCCAGGGCATTCATTTGGGCTCATTTCTAGTTAAAATACTCTCAGCTGAAGTCACATGATTCCATGGAATAAGGGCAGTTTCTAAATCAAACCACTGCAGTATTAGTAATAGATAGCTCCATCTTTCTGTCGGGAGCCTTTTTATTTTTCCTGCCTCAAAGGAAACAACCAAAGCTGATCCTGGATGCCTCTGAGCCTGGTGAACAAGTTGCATTAAACCTCTGTTTAAAATAGCTATGCTGGCTTGAACAGCTTGTTTCAGGAAGAATCTTACCCAAATAAGAGACTTGTATCTCAGAAAAGATCTTACAATACTCTACATTAATTAAAGATAAGGTGATATCATTACAGAGATAGACATTGTTCTCTTCCCCCCTAATGTTATCTAGGTTGCTTTTATGCCTACAGATGAACACTTCCAGACAAAGATATTTTTGAAAACCTCCCATTGTGTTTGAAAGCAGCTGCTAAATGGAATTACAAAGTTTCACAGGGAAGCATATTTTTAGGTCTGATCCACAGCTCATTGAAGTCAAAGAGAAGGCATGTAAAATCATACTTAACTGTCTCCACTATCCATACTTAACACTGCACTCCACTGGAAAGCTAATTTTTTTTTTTTTAGTAAGTGCATGTATAATATTAAACGTACAGTGAATTTCTTTCATTTTGTTGGCTGTTAAATAAACATTCAAAGGAGATACTTTCAAGAATCTACCTGGTTTAAGCTTGACAATAAACCATTACTGGGGCAAGGGAGGAAAAAAAAGGCTGTAAAGGCTTCAGTTACTGCCAAAATTTCAAACTATACAGTGCTAAAAGCACTGAGAATAAGGATGCATTTTTCTCTTCAGCATGGAACTCAAGCAATGAATTTCTTTTAAGTGTATCTTGACTTTAGTTAGTACCAGTATCTGAGCATGCAATCGAACTACACTTCAGATGAGAAGTTTACACATAATAGCAATGATTTACCTAACTTTATGGGGAAACAAAGCCAAAGGAGTATTTAAAGTCGGCAAAAAGGGGTTGTTGGTGTTGACTTAGCTGAACTGCTGTTACAATTATTTTTATTGTTTGAAATCAAATACATAGTCAATCTCAATATACACAGCAAGATACTGACTTATACACGTGCATGCACTGTAGTACACATTTTGCTCAGGTGCATATAGGGGGAAGATGCCATTATGAAACATCCAAACAGAGCAATGAATTCTCCCTAAAATTGAGAGCTCAACGCTGTCAAGAGACAGAATTGTTGAAAAGAAACCAGTGGTGAAAACCAGATGGTGTTTATGTTGACCTTTGTATATTTACAATTTAATTCAGTTTTGCTTTATTGGTTTTCAGCTCTTTTATAACAAAGAACTCTATGTCCGTAGCTGTATAGTCGGTAATCATACAGCATGAAAGAATCTCTACATATGTCTTCGCTCAGTAAAAGATTTAGAGCCATTGTTTGAATCGTTACATAAGTGTACTAGAGCATTAACAATTGATCAAGCCACTTTCTCAAAACTCAAAATCTGCATTTTCCCTTACAGTTCAGACAGACTGTTAGGTGATGCCTAATGGACTTTTGAGGGGGTTTTTTCCCTCCTTCAGTGTTAAAGCAAGCAGCTACCATATAACTTTCTGCTTCCAGGGTTTAAGGGAAATCTGAAGAAAAAGTACCACCTAATTTCCAGATTTAACTCCTGATTACCCTTTTGTTTGGAAAATTCCAATCATAAGCTTGAGTTAGTTCATGTCAATCCAGGTTCACAAGTAGGCTGGAAAAAAAATTCACAGCACGAGGAGTCATACCTTGGGAGATATGTTACTATGGTTGCTACAGCATATCCCTGGATCAAAGTGATCCTTTCCTCTTAGAACACCCTGAGAGTGAAAGCCCTTCAACAAGGTTATAACAAACAAGCTTCATTTAGGTCTATGGAAACACTTAAAGTGGCACAGGGGTATCCCTACCAGCAACTGTACTGCACTCGGATATAAACCAGGCTCTGGGATGAATGAGTTACTGTAATCCCAAAATATAAAATTCCTTCCTGCTTTATTTTCAGAAATACATGGCCTGTATCAGTTAACATGTTTCCAAAATGATTCTGCTTAAAATTTAGTGAAGGTTTCCAACTAGCACAAGTTTGGTAAAATGCTAAACAACTTCAAACAATGCACTTTATGAAAATGGTCATATAACCACAGTAGAAGTGCCACTAGCCTCAGCTAAAATTCTGATGCATGCCTGGCTGAGAATGAATTCAAGGCTAACATTTAAAATGCAAGGTGAAAACGAGCTGAAATGAGCATCTTTCATTTTGGAATTGCAGGCAGATTTTTGACACTTACGTGCTTTGTGACGCAGTTAGATGTTGAGTTTTTTTGAATGCCTAATTGCCAAGCAGAAACACCCAGGCACTTCTAAAATTCCCCGGAGACACATATTTCTACCTCTAGCCTAAAAATCTGGCTTTTACAGATTACATCATCGTGTTAAAAAAAGGAGCTCTGAGGAAGTGTAACAATCTGAATCTTGAGTATCTCAAAATCATTTGTATGCCACATAACAATAATACCATAACAACAGTTTGTATGTTAACCTATGCTGCAAGTGCATGTGGGTAGATCCTTGCATCGTGGAATGGAACCCTGAAACCTTTTTAGCGAGAAAAATTAAAAGACAGACTAGAAAGCTGCTGTAAGGTAGCCGAAAGAGCCATAGATTATGTTTCAATTACCTTCTTGAGGCGTGTTCCTTACTTACAGTCATTTAAACATGTTTGCATCCACAAAGAATCTGAAATAGAAATTATTCTGTGCAAAGAGGCCAAGAGCTGACATGGTTCACCTGCGGAGTTGGTAAGCTCTTTCTTGTTTGTGCTCTCCATCTCTTCTCTAAGATTTTTAAAAACTGAAGCGTCAGAGAGGTTAAAACTATTTTTTGAAGCAGATAGTTCTTCACAATCTCTTTGGAAACTAAAAAAAAAAATTGTTACAAGCGTTACACTGTTTCTTATATTGAACTCTAAAACAAAGGGTAGAAGTGCTTTTTGGCAAATTTAGGTTTGATGTATGGGAAGATTTTTCTATCACTATATCAGCTGTATCAGTTTCAAAGCCACACACAGGATCAGCACAGTATTAATGACCAGGAGTACCTCCTATCAGCATTCCCTGCTTACCTTTCCCTATCAAAACAACTACAGCAATATGCTGCATCTTTGCATCAGTATAATTATACTCACACTAATGGCAGAAGACAGGTAGGAAAGGTGCTGAAGGGAAAGAGAGGACTACTGTCTCCAGTACTACATTACTGGTAAAGTTTAGGAGAGAAATCTTTTGCTATAGCCAACCCCTCTACAGCATCTTACTCCGTTATCCTTTTAACAGTGTTTGCTTCGGGAAGACCAATGCAGACAACAGAAGCCAAAGCAGAGCAAGCCTGCAGAATTAAAGAAAATGGGCGCTATTGGCACTGATCATCTCCTCCCTTTAAATCTCTGAAAGCTTTGGGAAGAAAGCCTCTAGTCCCCCTATGGTCAAGGCCCTGCACCCTGAGCTGCATCCCTACTGCAAAACTAAAATATTCCCCCTGTATCCAGGTCAGGGATGTCTGCAAGCAGTGGTAGGATCCTGCCCAAATCCCATGTGCCCAGAGAGGCAGACATGTGCTCCCTTGCCCGCTCAGACCTTTTCCTCCTCCTCTTGCAACTCTTTGGACCTCAACACCCCAGAGCACCATGAGCATTAAAACTGCAGGGGAGACCTTACCAACGAGCCCTGCTCTCCTCCACGTCAGTGAACGGGAGTCTTTTGCTAATCAAGGACTTCCAGGGCAGGCATGGCGGAAGGGGAGGCAATGGGGATTATCTGGGCTGCTGCTCTTTGATGATTAAAAGTTTTCAAGTGTCAAGAGCAATTTCCAAATATCAGTTGTTTTCCTCTGCATGGCTTCACTGCTGTTTTCTGTGTTTAAAAAGTTTAGTTACATATTTTGAGAAGCTCATTTGCAGAAAAGGCAAATGCCTCAGATGCAGTGATTCTGATTTTGTGACAACTGACTTCTGAAAATAGTACACTTATTCAATGAGCTTAAGCACAGCAGTCCCAGTTGTTGACTCTCCTCATGAAAATATTGATTTTAAGCTCCCTAGCTTATAACGTTTTGATCCATATTCTGGGCCTATTGATTTACCTTTGATACTTCAATCAAACTGTTGTTTATATCAACAGCGAATGCATCTGATCTCTCAAAAATAATTAGATTAATCACAGGAGGATCTACGAAACCCTCATTTTGATTGATTATGTCTTTATGCTCTCCTAGGGAAAACAGGTAAACTTGAAAATGTAAAAAAAAGTGACAGTTGTTAGCCTTTTCATTCTGGCATCTTTGAAATGTTTTTAGTCCCATTTTTCCTGTTTGATACCAGGCTTTTACAAGACTGCAGGCTTGCAGTATGCTTAGTTATGATTTCCTCAGTGGCTGACATTTTGCAACACATAATGATTTAGCCAATCTGAGCAGAACTATCATTACACAATTTATTGTTCCCCAAAGCATTATTTGTTATAGAGACTATTCGGCCTATGAGTTACATTTTACAGAATTTTTATTAGAATTATTTTAAACTCCAAGGAAATTAATCCCTCCCTTCATACCTCCTGCTCCAAGATTTCCATTTTGCAAAGCAAAGAAAAAGTATTCAAGCACAGAAGAGGTGGGGGTGGTAGGTACTTCTCCTGAAATCATCGGTACTTCTCCTTCCATAAAAAAAACAAGTGAGGAGCCCAGGATTTTACTTTTAAGAGCAAAATTCTCCTTTAATTTGCACCACAGAAACACCTATGTTGCCAATGGGAGTTCTGTGTGAGTGTTGAGCCCGGCTGCAAAAAGAATGGTGGATGCACTGCCACTGTTCAAAAACGTATTTTTTATTTGATGCGTGAATTGCTAAAGGGAAAAAAAAAACAGCACTAAAAAAAATTTCCATTCTGGAAACAATGACTTTGTACAATAATCCTATTGTTCAGTCATCACTACAGTGTCTATTGGAATCACGCCCAGAAGGACTAAACATTTTGTGCTAAACTCTTTGCGTACCTTTTCTGGAGGCCTTATACATTAATCAATAGTTTTGATTACTCAATCCTATTATTATTCCATCTTTTGGAACAAACTGTTAAGGTTATTAATTACACTGAGAAAGTTATTTGTCTTCTAGCAGAACAAAAAAGCTCATACTGTCACTGTCGAAGAGTTGTTTAATGCACTGTGACACGTTGAACTTCACTCAGCTTTATGCTCTTTCCCTCCCCTCTGATGGTGTCATTGAATTATAGGATCAAACCTTGGGTTATAGAGCCACAGGAGGTGTCCCTGAAGATCAAAATGTTGCTGCTGCTGCTAAAGGTCATTTTTGGGAATGTGTTTCTCAGTTTGAGAGGGAGCTACTGGAAGCAGCGCAGGGAAAACAAGGCTGGTCCGATGTTGAAAGTAAGTTAGGCCAAGGGCACATTAAAAATCAGGGAACAGACACCAAAGAAAGGATGCATATAACTGAAGAGAAGGAGGGAGAGAAGAGAGATGGGGCAAGGCGAGGGGAAGCATGTAGGAGAAACTGCTAATTTGGGGGGGTTGGCTTTTCACACATGCCTAATGAGGGGCAATTAGCTCCCCCTGTGAAGTGAATTTGCACCTCAGTCAGGAAACAAGAAAATCTTGGGACTGCTGTTATTCAGAAAGAGTAAAGCAACATTACAGAGCAGATCAGGACTGGATTGGACCAAGAGAAATCATTTTCTGTGCAATACAGTACTGAAGAGCTGAAAGAGAAAGCAGAAGTGCTGCAAAGACACACTTAACATTTCTTGAAGACAGAAAGAGAACAAAGGAGTGGGTGGTTTCTAGACACTGCCTTTCCATATGAAAGCAGACCTGTATTTATGAGGACAGTCACTCCCCTGAAAGGGCCACCTTCTCTTACCTTGCTAATTATGTAAGGTTCTTGCGACTTTTATTAGTTAAAAAACCAGCCTTTTTCCTTCACTCATAGCAAGGATTATCATATGGTTCTGCAATTCAGAACTTAAAAGTATAAGGGAGCGTGGGAGCCACCATCTAACAGCTTGTCAGGTCTCATGCATATTCTGTGTTGGCTGCTGCAGTGTGCTCAGGATGACATCATAACCTGAGCTGTCGAGCATCTGACATCACACCTTCTGGAAGAACGTCTTCTGCCTGAAAATAGCACGCAAAAGCTCAAGCCAGAACATACAGTACCTATTCAAAGTGTACAAGTAGCACAGATTGGACACATGTGGGATCCAGCACTGCTGAAGGAAGAGGAGGACATAATACCGCACATCTACCTTAACACAGAGCTTACAAACTTCAATCCATTAAAAGCTGCAAGTCATTTTGTGGTACCTGAATGCCAGATAATGCAAAATTCCACTGCTATTATGACAGCAAGCATAAATATTCTACCTTCATCCCTTTAAGAAGATTTCCATTTTTCTCTTTTCCAGGGATTAATTTCTCTTGCTCTATACAATTCAGTGGATAGTGTTCTGCCTTTTTTCTCCAAGTGGTTTGGTATCGATACTTCAACCACTGGTTTCAGCAAACCGGGCTCTTTATTCTGTGTCTCTACAGTACACAACAGAAGTCCTTTTCATACTTCTAAACATTAATAAAAAGAGAACAGTCTGGAACTTAACTTCGATTTGGGAAAGGCTTTGTTGTACACGATGCTAAAACAGAACTAATTTGTTCATTTCTGTCTGAAATAATTTGGATTTTATACAGCATAAGAAGTGAGGATAAATTTACAATCTATAATTTTCTGAAATGAACATAGAAAAAAGGGAAAATTAAGAGAATTTTCGCAGCTGTCTTGGATTCACATCTCCAGTGTTTTCAATCGTTTTTTCCCCTGCAATGTCTAAATTGACAAATTCACAAATTCACATTACAAGTCAGAAGAAATCTCAAGAAAGGTATATCTATTTTTATAGAGGATTGGGGGTAAACCTTTTTCTTATGCCACAACTGAAATGAGTCTTAAATATTTTAAGGGATAAAAGAATCTCAACAAGGGTGAAAGTAACACTAATAAGAAAGGCCCTGCTTAAACTCCAGTGAGCTTGTTCATGAGCTGGGGAGAGGTGACCTTTCATTTATCTAAAATTTTCCAATCATGGGAAAACCATTAAAACTAAAAAGCAAAACTCAAATGCTCACAGGTTTGCAGATTACCATGCCTTCTACGTGTGAGCCACTGGCTGCTACTGCTGGGTCCTAAACACCCAAATCACTTCAAACCACAGCTTTTTAAAGGCCCATTGAACAAATTACTTCTCCCTGGATAGTTAATGAAACATAGCTCTGCGCATTCCCCTAATTTCGCATATGGCAAAGAGAATTGAAACCATCAGCACATTTTAAAGATTCTGGTTTAAAATGTCATCTTTTGATATGTAAATACTAGGCCAGAAATAATACTTCTTCCACTAATGCTCTATTCCTTAAACCTAAGGAATAGAAGAATCAAATCAATAAACAGCTTCAATTTCGACTCCTTCTGTCAAGTTGCTTTTAAAACAATATGCAGCTAAAAAATCTCGTAGTTAAATATGCCAGACCAACATATTGCTTCAATTACTGTCATATAACCTTTTTCAACTTGATATCCGTAATCCTATCTCTAATAGATAAATACCAACCCTCGGGAAAGGACCTGTGCATAATAAACAAGAAAATTGAGTCTTTCTCTCAAGACAGCTGTCACCTGGCACAAGAAGTGGAGATCAAATGATCCAAAATAGCACTCAAGCAGACCAATTTAAGGAAAAAGCTTTTTATTTTTTTTTTTGCCCACAGATGTCACTTAACAGGGTCAGTTCCTCCTACCTGCTGTTCCTAAAAGAATTAGTTCCTAAATGCAATTTTTACCTCCAGCAACGCCTGACTCCACCTTAACAGGCACTAAATCTGATGTGCCGGACAAAAGGAAACGAGGAAACGTAAATCATTTTTTTAAAGCCAGTGCAATATGGATAAACAGTAGATTCATATTTAAACTTGGCAAGAAAATCAGAGGGAGAGGCCTCTCCATTTTGCAGGGATCAGGAAAAAGTGAAAAGCCTATGGAAGACTAATAAAACTTTTTTGGCATACCATCTGGAAGGATCAGCAGTTTCTGATTTTGGAAAGAATGCATTCTGCTTTTAACTTCACACAATGCTTCATTTCTGCTTTCATGTACTCAAGACCAAGAAGTCTTTTTACAAACGGCCCAAAAATCAATACATGTTATTCTGTCTCACCTAAGTATGTGCTCTTTGAAAACAAACTGAGACATCTTGCAACTTAACTAAACATCACACAATAGCTCGGCCAATTCTGCCACCAGGAAGTATGACTGCAGTACAGTCAAGACCTGTAGACTTTGGAAAGGTTGTGGAGCACTAAAAATGAATGGAGGAAGAAAAAACAAAGGGAAGAAAGCCCTTCTTCTCTCAAGGGACATAACCTGCAATATGATAGCTTTCACCTATGACATCAGCCAGTCTGTGCTTCAATCCAACAGAGTACTTAACTCATACTTTACTTTAAGCCTGTGAATAGACTGAATTCCTCCCGATTTTGAATAGAAATTCATACCTATTTAGTTATGAATGCCTGACTAGATCAAGGCCCAAGTTACTCAAATGATGAGGTTTATTGCCAGGCTGTATAAAGAACAGGAGCAAAGGTTACACAGTTTCCTACTCCTTAGATGGAAAAAGGATGTCAAAGAAAGATGAAAGCAAGAAATCTTCCTTAAATGTAAAACCCACAAATGGCGCTACCTCCTAACAAACCTTGACACTGTAATAACAGCTATGCAGAGCAGCTTGTGGCTGTAATATAATCAAAGTATGCTTTAAAATCTTACTGAGTTCTTGTGAGAATTAAATAAAGGAAGAACCTGGATAAGGACAGCCCATTTATCAGAGCCACATAATAACCATCTGATCCTGGACAAATGGCATAGTCCTCTATAAGCCCAGATGCTTCTATGCTCTGGCTTAAATCTGAAAACAGGTTTTTCACCAGTTTAATTTACATTAAGAGTTCAAAAGGCTTATTTTCATTTTGAGAACTAACACAAATGTCAGAAGTTGCCAGGGAACAGACTGTCACCCTCCAACTGCTTCGCTCCCTTCAAATACTTGGAGGATATTGTACTTCACATATCGCCTTTAAATCCTGTGTTCTGGTGTAGGCTTTTTAATATGTACTTTCTGTATCTGTACAAAATCTGAAAATGTAGAGTAGCCTACCAGACAGAGCTTGGCTTGGGATTTAGGAGACCTGTGAGCTGTTAAAAGCAGTTACAAAGGCTGCAGTAAGTCACTTCCTTAGTCTGTGCTTCAAGCTCTGTGTTTTGGCAGCGTAATATCGACACGCTTTGAAATTGGTGGATGAAAAATCTCTGACTTTAAAACACAGAAGAAAGCATAAACACACACAAAAGACACTCTTGCTAGAGAGGAAAGATGCAAGCAATCTGTACAGAAGCATCAAGAAGTCAGTCTGTTTCTAACAACTACAACGCACAACTTCATAGATCATTTCTTAAGATACACCAACCTTGCAGTCAAAAGCATTACTCTGACTGGCAGGCCACCCCATGAACTTGCTTTAGGCTACCCAGTTCACAAGCTGGGGAATCTCTCACCAGTAATAGTGGAGTTCAGCATGGGCTGCAAACTTACCCAAAAAGCTCTAGGCTTTCATTGCCAAGGCCACTGTGCTGCTCTTAGTGCCTAGCCAAGCTGGTTTAAAGGTAGCCCAGTTATACACCAGATTTCCATTTGCAAGACAGACAAACACTTAAAGAAAAGGTGGTTCAGTTCTATTAACAATGGGTCAATCTGTGCTTTACCCGAGACCCCCTGAAGACTAAATAGTCACATGTAACACTTAAGGACACTTCTCCAGAATAGTCTCCATTCTGATCCACAGAAGATTGCACACAAAGCTAAAATTCACCAATAGCATTGTACTAAATACTCTCCAGCTCTGAGGTACTCTTTCAGAGATAAAGAAACAGCATAAGTAGTTTATACATCTCCACACCTCTGCCAACTTCTTCTGATGCAGGGCTCAGAGGACTACAGCACGAAATGCCCAACCGTACTAGGTAGGCTTGAAGTATGTTGAAAGGTCAGTGCCTTTGCAAAATGCTTCTCATTTAATTATTTACTAAAGCTCAAGTTTCATAGGTGCTTTCAAGGTAAAAGACATTGTGTAAAGCCTGATATTCAGCATTCAGACACAGCCAAGTCTAACTTTGCTAAATCCGCTTCTTTCTAGCTCTCACTCACTGTTTCCTACATCTTCAATACCCAGCCTAAGATGGTAACTCTTTTCCTCGTAATAATAGTTGCAATGATAGGCTGTGTTCTTATTGCTTGTGCTGCCATAACCACACATTATGATTTGAAATGTGAAAACATGCTACTAGAATACACATCTTTAAAACTGCTCAATGTAATTGACAGAGCTTGCAGCCTCTAGATTGTTAATTTAAATTTAAAGCAAGCTCATAGTGAAAGAAAATTCTGCCATCTGACAGAAGTTAAAGCAATCCACAGTGTGAGTGGGCAGGTGCTGACATCCCAAAAAGACTGTCCCAAGGAGTAACAACTCTGGGCTTTCTCAGCTGAGGCACAAAGCTTGAGCAGGCCAGACACTGGGCTGCTTATTCCACTTCTGTAAGTGTCCAGGAGAGTAAAAGACATGAGCAGAGCAGGTAAACAAAGCCTTTTGGTCTTCTCGGTGTACTTCACTGGAAATCACATGAAAAGAAGAAAACTCTTTGTTGATAAGATACGGGCTGCCTGATGTCAGTTCCAGGGATAATCAAATCTGGATGACTGCGCAGGTATGGGAAGAGTTCATTTCCACCCAAACTCTCCAATGACTTATTTTCCAAAATAATCACACTGAAAGAAAAACATGCTGAATGAGTGATACATAAGGCGACTCCAAAACACTGTCTGTTTTCAATAGCCAAGGAAGAGAAAATAGGCAGACAAGCGCTAATTAAAGATTAGGTTTTGAAAGCACTAGGTAAGTGCAATGCCTGTGAAACCCAGGCTCTTGCCCTTCTAGAAAACAAGGTCTGATGGTGTTGCACTCATGAATTACTTTTCATCTGATCCTCACCACAGCCTTGGCTAAAGAAGAAAACAAGCTCACTCACATCTCTCTCATATCCAGATAAAGCACTGGAAAAACTGTACATGCCAAAAAAGTCTCTCCAAGACCACGTAGCACTTTTCAATACAAACAAAAAGATTAAGGAGCTTAGTGAGTCAGGTGTCCATTTCCTCTTACAAAAAATGGCTGGTTAGCTCTCACTGACACAGGAGCCTGGGTTTACACAGTTCAGTAAAGTTCTGGTTTATCATTTTGGAACTGTTTAAAGTCCATTAACAAAGTAGGAAATTACCCCCTTTGGAATTCTCAGGATCTGGGCACCTAAGTCCTCTGGGTTCTTTCACTGCAGGGGAAGATGATACAGAGCAGCTTACTGACTTGCCACTAGGCATATTTATGTACACCACATGCTTTACATGTTACATAATTTACATCCATAAAATACTCCTTTCCTTCAAATTTACAGTATAATATGCACATTTCATAATTGCAATGCATCACAGGCTGTCATGGGACAACACAAACTGTACAGGCTGCACAACTCACCTGCCAACACAACTCACTAGAAAAATTCATACTTCTGTCTTCAGAGATGACTGATTTTAAAAAACAGTCAATAATCTAAATCTAAATATAAAAAATCTAAATCAAAAAACCAATAATCTAAAATCCTGCTCCATAAGGGCTTTCACACTAAAACCTGGATTGTACTAACATATGCTTTGTGTGTAAAGTGTGACAGAGATGTAGTCAGCAGAAACTGAAATCAGAAGTAAATACTTCAGGGAACTTTTCCTGATGTGGTTGGAAAAGAATGCTGTGTGGAGAAAGAGCACCGGGTACATATTTATTCGGAGGTCAAGAGCCCAGTTCAGCTCAGTGTTCTGCCTTCTAATGCACAGACAGAACGATACTTTGCTGGCCAGAGAAATTATTTTTGTACTGTACATCTGGTTATAATACCAGTGTTGCAGCCTTTTTGTTATTCATGACAGGTTTAAAGGATTATAATACTGTTTTCTTTTTATTTCAATTATTCTGGTAGATGCTAAGTACGCTCAGAGAGTGATGGTTGCTTTGAAAACTTTGAAAATTAGGAAAGCTATGCCCTTTCAAATATATCAAATCACTCCGCAAACGTCCTTTTGAAAGCTGAGGCAGTTCTAGAGACTTTTACAAACAATCCAAACATATTTAATAGTAACTGAAATGGACCTGAGCAATTCGATGACTTTCTGGTGTTTAATTCTAATAGTGTTTATAGATGCATTATAACAGAAAGTAATTTACTCTCTTCAAAAGACCAGCCTGGTTCATTTGGACTGTGATTACAAACTGCTCATTGAAACTGCAGACAATTCAATGGTATCTGTAACTTGCTTTCATACATATAGACTGCTTTATTCGCCAGCTCTGAGATGAGGAAAGGATGTTTGCTTTGTTGTGGTTTGGCTGGGATAGAATAACAGCCCAGCCATGCTGGGCAGGCTGTTAGCAGTTTTGAGTCAGCCATGGTCACATCACCATCATTATAAGCGGGAAGGTTTGCTGAGGGAGGGGAGCTCCTGTGGGGTTCCTGCTGGCATTCCTCCTGCTCCCTCTCTGGCTTCTCCCTGCTCCTGAGGACTGTTCTCTTGTTGACTGTGGTAGCTGCATATTCACTTGGCTGAGTATATCTTTGTACACCTTTGTAGGTATTGCTGTTGTTTCATTAAATCTGTTTTCACTTCAACTCACAGGTCTGCTCTCCTTTTCCCAATTCACCCTCCAGGCTGGTGAGGGGTTGTTGGGTAGTAAAGCAACTGTTATAGTTTAGCCCCAGGTACAGGCTAAATGTAGACAGCTTTGAAGGAGTGTAAATCTAGCAGTTCAACAGAGGTAATAGATGCAGGCACAATTTGGTCAGCTGTTTGTACAACCCAGAGACACTGCAGCTAGTGCTGTGCGGAAGGATGAGTGCTTTCCCAGGAAGCCAAGTATTTCATTGCCTTCCCCACATAAAAAGCCCCATGCCTCCTACAAGGAGAACCCTGAGGGAAACACAATCATCTGACAAGTATCTTATACCTTCAAGGAGTTACCAGCTGTAGGAAAGCTTTTGCTTAAGGAAGAGTTCTCCCTGGGGCTCTTCAGGCCTGACAGTTTCAATGACGCACTTTTAAATGTTTCACTTAAAAATGTTGCAAATGCCTTCATGAGAGGAAATTACATATTTAAAATAAAAAATTAAACAGAAATCACCCAGACCTGCATTACGATGGATCCAAAACAAGCGAGTTCCTTGGCAGTCCTAGCTCTTCCTGCCCCAGCTATGCCAGCAGACTGTCTCCTTCAGTGTGACACCTTGGCATGCCAGCAGCCATTCCCATTTGTTTCCGACTGCCAGACAAACAGCTTGCCACATTCTCTAAAACAGGTAGAATGTGAACTCTAAATGTTATATCCTCTAAGGCTCCACAGCCACATTTTAAGAAACAAATTTAAGGAAGTTCCTTAAGTAGATTAAATTTGCATTGGTACAAAGGGAAATTGCTCACACACTCTATTAAAAGCCCAAAGCCTTCCTCACATATGTCCTTATAAAGGCAACTATGAATCCACTTTATATCCCTGTATAGTCAGTCTGGACTTCATTTTCACCACAGACACTTGTTACCTCCCACACACTGTGACAGATTAGTAGGAAGCACAGACAGTGAAGACTTGGATACTTTTCCCGCTCAACTAAAGGTGTAGAAAGCCACAGGAATAATAATTTGATAACGAAAGAAAGTAAGAAAATTACCTTGATTCTTTTTTAGCTGCACTTGTGTCTAAGTACTAAAACTAATTGCATAACTTGAAACATCCTTTGAGGAGGAGGGAAAAAAAGAAAAAGAAAAAAAAAAAAAAAGAAGGAAGAAAAAAATCCCAGGGTTGAGTGGTATGAAGATGAGTACTGGTTCCTTCTTATCTGAAATGGGGCCATAATGATTGGGCAGAGCAATGGGATTTTGCATTACTGCTACATTTTACAATTTGCAATTAAAAAAAAAAAAAAAAAAAGGTTTAGCAGTAGACACTTTTGAGTTTTTCCTGCTTTTTGACCTCCTGAAATGTCTTTCTTTCCATTTTGCCATGTACTCTCTTCCACAGCAAGTTTCTCTCCTCCTTTGCCTCTCTACATTTGGAACTCTTTGGCCCTTTACTCATTTAAAGGAGGAGGCCTCTTGCTGCTCTCACAGGCACTGCTTGTTCCCTGAATATTTAAATAGCCCTGCTACTTTCATAAGCTGTAAGACACCTACATCAAGGACTAAAGGATATAAGCAATGACCCTGATATTTAGATCTAAAAAGTTGTTGATAGCCAAGTTCACCCTCAGCATAGTTTCACTGAATTTGAAAGACTCACATATGGGATACATTTGGTCCTCTGTGCTCAAATTGTAGGGCTAATCTAGTGATATATAATAAGCAAAGACACTTGAGGGAGTTCAGCATCTTTCAGGGTAAGGATTTTTAGATCTGTACCTTTGTTCCCAAAAGAGTTAAATGAATAATGAAATCTCCCTGCAGTGAGAACAGCTGAACTTAATTCAGAGGAAATTTCTCAAAGAAATGCCTTGGTGCCTAGCAAACGTGCCTGTCAAAAAGGGTTGCTCCTTCCCAGGTATTTGTTTTAGAAATTCCCTGCCTATAGGATTACACAGAGTGGCTTGGGGTAGATTTACGCTTAAAGCAGGTTTTCATTTTGTAGGTTTGAAAATTATGCTTTTTATTAGCATAAATGCAACAGCAGTTTAAAGACCAAAATTCTATTTAACAGAATGAATTTCAAGCTAATAACTATTCACATAACCAAAATAGAAACTTCTGAAGATCAGCACCATTTCTTTGAGAAGTTAATCCTTTCTCCTTTACAATAGTAACTGCCACTTTATACTGTATCTGTAAGATTTTCCCTATATCAGATTGGATGCTTCCATTCTTAGGATTCAAGTGTTTTGGACAAATGACAAAACTACCTGGATATCTGATTACACAACCTGCACCACAGGAGAAAATTACATACTTTGCAATTTAGAAGGGACCAAGTTAAACCCCAGTGTAATTCCTTACAATCACTAAATTGACCTAATAGAACAGTACAATTCTAACATATATATGACAGAACAACCAGTTCTTATCTTTAATAATAATCACAGTACAGATGAATCCTTGATAACTGCAGGCTTCAAGAATTACTGAAACTATCATCAAAATTTGTAAGATACTTTGATCTTTAACTCTTCAGGAATTACAGTGCATATGTACACATTGTTTTAAACCCCCACCAGCAAAAAGACATTTACAATAGTGTAGCATTTTAATTACATTTTTCAGACCCTAAAGAGATTACCCAAATATAGGATATTTAATCTTGATGTTTTCAGTAGGATGGCTCATCTTCCAAACAAGAGGGTAGGTGTAGAATTACCAGAGCTGAATCCTCCTAGTGAACCCATTCCTCTGTCAGTCCCTCGTTTCTTTAAAGTTTCAGAGATGTTTTCCAAGCTACTGTTTACTTTTTTATTTTTGTCAGCCAATCCACAGGAGGAAAACAAATTGGGTAGACTAGTTCCAAACAGACTGCCAATAAAAAATTTAAGTTCCACTATCTAGAAGTAGAGTTTAAACAGAATTTTAAACTAAATCAAAATGTCAGAGTAAAGGACCATCAATGTAACAAGCTCTGATGCACTGCACTTTACCTAAGATATTGCAAAAGAACTTCCTCCTTCCTGAATTTGAGAAACTGTAATTCAAATGTTGAATCCTGTTTGCAATGGCTTGATGCTCAGTGGCCTATGTAGCATACAAAAAAGTAGCATGGCACTGCCTGTGCTCTGAATAGATGCCTCTTCAGCAGAAAACTTAGGCAGAGGAAATGGATTTATAAGAAAAAGAGCCGTGTTGAGGTAGGGGAAGCCTCAAATTTCACTGTATGTGGAACTTGGCAGAGTGTCTGGGAAGAGCGCTTTCTTCTTATTGTCAGTAGTTTCTTTAAAACCTGGCATTTTAGGCCATGTGTCTGAGGTTTGTCTACACGGGAAATTTCCCATCAGTCATAATTATATTCTGCCAATTCTGCTGTGCTATTCTGGTCTAACTCCCAGTATAAACATAGCACAAAAAAAGGAATTTTATTTTTTTCCCAGGATAATTAACTCCAGCCTGAATTAATCACTTTCATTCTGGAATACAGTTTCTAGATGGAAAGGTATACAGGCTAATGACTTTGCTGCATGGACAGGTCTTTAAGAGTTAAAAAAAAAATGTTCCCAAAGAACTTCCACATTTGTACCAAGTGTTAACGCCAACTATATGAAAGCAAACAGCAGATAAAACAACTTGGATAAAGCAGGCTGGGGGAAAATGTTGCTTCAGGTATGGCTGTAAGACCAAAAGGTGGGGATGTGAGAGTTACGAATCTCCTCGCTGTAAATCACTCAGTGGTGTTCCAGCTGAGTTGAAAAATAAAAAGGAAAGCGCGGGGCTTTACACAGCACACTCGGCATTGTTTGTTTTGTCTGACAAGTCTATTCCTCTTCCTTCAACGGAGTGCTTGTGGTTTGGGAATGACTTTAGCCAGTTCTGTCTGTCTCTATCTGAGGCCCCAAACTCCCATTTCTGAAGTGTCATATAAGCCAAAAGTTTGTACTTCTGTTCTCCAACCCTCAGCAAACACTGAAGTGTTTGTGTCTCAGTATTTAAGCCATTTCAGCAAGTACTTAGGGAATGAAAACATCAACTCTTTCATATAAGCATAGAGATTCAGAAAACAAAGTTAAATTTTGAAAACACAAACATACAAAGGAAAGCAAGCCACTCAGCCATACTGAAGCCTCCCACTAATTGGAACCATTCCTTTCCGTGTTATTTATCAACTGTGGATCCTGTTTCCTACTGCACCGCCTGCAGTCAGCACCACTAAGCTCAGTTTCAAGTTTCCCAAATCTCATTGTGCCAGGAATGACCACATTACCCAGACACTTTTCTGGAGTTCATTAACAGCATTTCCCAGTGTGTTAAACATTGCTTTTACTTTGACTCAAAGAAGAAATAGGGGAGAACAGGAAACAAAGACATTGCAATAGTTGTCATACTCAAAATCCCCAAACGGGTTTGGTGGGGGGCACGGCAGACAGCATACCAGCCCATTCTGCCAAACACAACCATGATCCATGGACCCTATTTTTCCCCATCAGGATGGAAGCAGCAATAACACTGAGAGAAACAAAGCCTCACAAGCGTAAGGGCTGGCAGAAGGCAGCCCTGCCAAGTACAGGGAAAATTATTTTTATATCTTTTTATACTTTTTTTTCTACACAAATCAAAAAAAGTCCTTAAACCACTATGATTCAAAGTGTTTAGTTTTAGTCCAGATGGAGGCAGAAGACTGAATACAAATCCCATGACATGGCAGCTTCCATACTGGCTATTCCCATTGTTCACGCAGAATAGAATACTCTGAAAATACATTTTGTAAGGAATATCAGTAAGACCTGCCAGACAACAGACCTCAGATTTCCAAAGATTTGTCAAAATGCTCTCCCTTTCCATCCCAGTGGAGGGAAGGCAGAGAAAATCTTTAATCACCTAAAGTACAATGACTGATCCTTCTTTATGTGGCTTTCGACAACACAAGTAGAAGTATTTGCTAAAATATGGAGTATGAAACATCAGAATTCAGAACAATTCTTTGCAAAATTAAAGGAAATTCACAATTAAATTTGATCATTTGATTATTCAGGTTTATTTTTAACCATGTTTTTCCTTAGAGAGAAGATTTAATCCAACGGGAGGCACGTAACCCATGGATAAGGGAAACCTCTAAGAAAGCAGTAACACAGATCTGAGTGGATCTCAGCTCCTCTTGGTCATTAATAATCCTCTAAAGGACAAAGTAAGTTATGCTTCCATGATCCCCTCTGTGTAATACTAACTGAGATTGGAAAAGGAGGAAAAAAAAAAATAAAAAGAAGTCATTGCTGCTATTGCCTATTTTCATTATGGTTCTTAAGGAGGTAACCTAACGGTTCAATTTTTTCCATACTTCTTCTGTGAGTACAATTAGTTACACTGAGAAACACTGCCTCTGTTGTCTGTTAACTTTAAGGTTTGTGGACCCACACAAAGCATTTGTGATGTTTCTGTAGTGAGGAACACCCAGGTACGCACTGTCCCTTTTCTAGTGACCAGCCTGACACATCAGTCAGCCTTTATGCAGATTTTAGTGTTAATGTCACTGTTAAGACATGGACAACTTACCTATCTGCACTTTTTGCTCATATGGATTTGATTTACTGATGTGCTTCATAGGCAATCACAAGATAAGGCTTTGAAACTCCTCGTACAATAGCTAACTATTAACAGTACTATTATCTGACAGAGATGACACTGAAAACTGCCTGAGTTCAGGCTATGCTTCAAGAAAATCAGCAGATCTGTGAATTTGTTATTCCTGTCTTTTACGTTTTCTGAATTTAATTCATTAAAGTATTCTACTGTGAGAATTCACAGCACTGTCAGAGCACAAGTAACTCCAATAGATTAAATGCGGCCCCAGTGAAAAGGGTGTGGGGACAGTCTGATAGAAAATCTGCCACTCAAGTCAGGGGAACCTCTGATCCTTTTAACAATCCAAAACAGGCTTCCCCTTCAAGTGCCACCCTTCCAGGCTTTCCTACCCATCAGGGCAGTTCATATGTCAGTTGTAAAAAATTACTAGTAATTTGTTTCTAAATTATTTCATACTTTGAGCAAAGTATGTATACGAAATTAAAATTAATATTTCTCCCCTGGTTTCACACTTTGCTTTCTGCTACTTTTACGTATTCATTCTATTTTCTGGCTCCAATGGCACAGCTCTGGGCTCTATTCCTGCCTCGTGCAGAAGGTGGCACAGGGGAGCAGACCAGGCTTCCATGGTGCAGCCACCCTACAGTGGTCTCACCCTCACAAGAAGGTGTTCATGTAAATGCTGGCATACAAAGAAACTGCTTTCATTTTGTAGATCAGCCTGCACATAGAAACATGCTTATTTGAGTTTATGAGCAAGGTTAAGCAAGCTTATTACACATAAAATGCTGCTTTTATATGAACTGTATGGGAACTTAACCCTAGAGTGCTCTAAAGCCTTCTGTTAACTTCCCTCAGTGGTGTGCATTTAATACTTGAAATATTCACTGATATCTCACTGCTTTGGAGAAACTTTATTTATTTTAAGAGGCTTTTCCAACAACGGTGTTAGAATTGCATACCTTGAGACAGATTTGAACTATAATTAAAACAATCTAAGATTGGCAAGACCTTAGACATTGCTAAGAGACTAGATAACACCACCATTTTGCTCGTTACTAGTTTACTTAAGATTTCCATACGTGTTACTAATATGCTTTACGTGCAGAGTTCTGCATAACACTCTTGCCATTGTAATGAACAACTATACCAGTAAGAAGGCAGCTGGCGTTAAAATTTCTGATATTCACTTACAACCTAAAGCACCAGTCCTTACAGGCACCTCTAATGTTACAAGAGCAGTATGATTGACATTAACAAGCCCATCCACATGTGCTCAAAGAAATATCCATGTATATGTTAGCTGCAGGCAGGATACAGTGAGGTCTGGACTACATTTAACTCCCAGTGAGCCAGAAGTTTGATATTCTTCACCTCACTGATGTAAATTAGCTTGTGAAGCACTTGATTTTTAGCTCACTTCAAATCAATAGAATTCTTTCCAGTAATTTCACTGGACCCTGTATCAATAATGCAACATTTCACCAGTACTAAAGTAATTTAATCTAGAAATTGTTTCCCCAAAACTAGATAATGATTTAAGGTACAATCAGTTAGATTTTTTTTGAAACCTGATAAATAATAGCTCAAAGGCAGACATCTCTAAAATTAGTTGTTATGCTTCACTAAGGCTGTCATGAAACCCAGAAAGCTTGTTCTCTTTCCTGTATTGCACCATACAGTAGGTTTCAAAAAAATCTATATCTATTTGCTTGGTCTTTTTCTATGAGAAAACCAACAAATTATTATAATGCACATTTAATAGGTTATTAAATTAGATTATCACCTGCTTTTTGAGTGAGAAGTAAAGATGGAGCTCTGTCTAGTCAGAGGCATAAACTCAATCAAGTATTAATAGCTGAATTACTTCCAGCAATAAGATACTAAGGCCAAGCCAAATGTCCAAGGTCACTACACTCCAGATGGTACACTAATATATTTACAGGACTGATGCCTCCTGGCATTTTCAATTTCTTATGTTGGGTTGTTTTTGGAACCAATCAAATTGAGGAGCTGGCAGCTGCAATTTGCCCACAAAATTAAATTTAAAGGATTATAACTCCAGTTTTAAGCAGTGATTTGACTGTATTGATGTGAAGCCACTATTCCCAGCTCTTGATTTTCACTGAATGATGACCACAGCATATCATAAATTCAATCAGGACAAAACAGACTGGCTGTCTGTAGAGACTTTTTTTCCCATGTTCACAGCCGTTGATTTAAGTCTTAGGTAACAGAGTCAACAATCAGAAAGATAACAAAAAGACCGAATATGAAATAACTGCTTCTGATATGGGTGCCTGAAATACTCTGCATTACTCCACACTAGGGGAATTGTAAATGACAGGGGGTTTTCATATGGGCAATTATGCTCAAGCAATGCATGTACACACATGATTATATATATTGATGTTCCCACCTACAGGTGTGGAATATGTAAACACAAACTTACAACCGTATACCAAAATTTTCACACCTGTGCACAAGTGAATGCACTCTCTTCTAACTGCTGTACCAGAATCCTAAGGATCTTTTGCCAATACAGCCAAAAATTTCCTAGAAGCCTGTCAGTCAGAGATCACAGTGCCCAGCTTTGCACCCATGTAACCAAAGCCTACCTACAATAGCAGCATGTTCTGGGAAGGGATAGACACTTAACCCAACAATAGTCTGAGTAGCCTGCTCAGGTTAAAGATGATTTCTGTAGCACAAAGAGCTCAGAGGGGCTTTAGGGTATCCTATCCTGTGCTACGGGATACTATCATAAGCTAGCAGGAAGGGAAGGAAAAAAAAAAAAAAAAAACCAAAGCCCAGCTGATTACCTAAGGCAAAAAGCAAACACTTCTAGCTCTCTAAAAATTATGCCCAGAACTTCGTACTGGAAGATGCATGCCCAAGCTTCATTACTCCAGCTGAGCAATATAGCCTCATTTTTTAGATATATATATGAAATACCACCTCTCTGGGAAGCACTGGCACAGGCTGCCCAGAGAGGTGGTAGAAGTCCCATCCCTGGAAACACTCACGGTCAGGCTGGACAGGGCTCTGAGCAACCTGGTCTAGCTAAAGATGTCCCTGCTCACTGCAGGGGGGTTGGACTAGATGACCTTTAAAGGTCCCTTCAACCCAAACTATTCTTTGATTCTATATGTAAAATTCTGTGTGTGTATGTGTATATATATTTAAATGTATGTTAGTGGTAAATTTTAAGTTGGAAAAACACTGTTCTCAACTCATTCCTTGGCTTTCTTAGGCAGTAAAACCTGCAGGTTGCTTATCTTTAAGCACCTAGCCCTTTGGATCTCAAGTCTGTGGTCTTGGTTGTTTATACAGGCAGCAAGCACAGGAAGGCAGCAACAGACTGTCAGGCAACATGGCTTCAGAAGTAAAAGATGCAGAGCAGGAACTTTGCTCTGTGCTGTCATAACCTTTCCCAACAGGCACCTGAAGTCTCCACTGATGCTCTCTATGAAGAAGCCCTGTGCTTTGGGAAATTCTCAGCCCTTCAACAAGTTTCTGAACTACATGCAGAAACCAAGACAGCATACTCCTTCAAGGCAAGTTTCCTTTACCCAGTGCAACTCCTGTGGTGATACACCATCAAATTATTCCAAAAGATTCACCAGTAAACAAAGCAAAATGCAATTTAAAGCTTCCAGTTCCTCCAGAACACTCTATATGGATTTTGTATTAAAACATGGACATTTAATATAGTTGTCTTCCTATCCATCCTTCCAGTGACCTTACTATAAGTACCCATATTTTGCCATATTTGGCTATTGTCCATGTCACTGTGGGTCCTATCTCTCCGACTTAAGCTTCTGACCTTCATCAGTTCCAGTTTAAAGCTTTTATTACTGCATTAGCAAATCTGTGACCAAAGTTGGTTTATCCTTTAAATTTTTCATCTTGATGAAACCCTTAACTATTGCAGTGTGATATTGATGATCTAAATATTCCAGCCTTCATAAATAACTTATTGAGTGTTCTATTTATACTTCCATGTATGTATGCACAAATACATAAAGTTAAAACCAGAAATTACTTCTAAGGTTTTTGTCACATTAAATGTACAGGAGCTTCTGAGTATCTTCAGAAGAATTAAAAAAAAAAAAACCAAAAAAAAAAACCAGAAAATTCATCACAAATACATGTACTCAAGGTACTGGTTAAATCAGGATCCACAACATACCCAGGTGGAGCTGTTGCAAAGAAAATGGAGGCATCAAGGTTTTTCTTTCAGAAAAGGCTGCCAAGATTTGGGAGAGGGGGCTATTCTGAACAATTAGGCAGTTTACACTCAATACCTTCAGGTAATAAGTGCTCACACTCTCAGGAGAAAACCAGTAATTTTTCAATTGGACTTCTTAGTTTTGGATGGAAAATTAAGCACACAATGATTCTTAAATTATTTAACTGAGAAATAATTCCCATACTTACAGAAATTAAGCCTTCAGTAGCGATGTCTCTCCAACCTCTTGCTTTCCAAGCAGGAAAAGGAAAGCAAAGATCAGAGCCATCTGCCGAAAACAGATGACTCAAAATGTTATTAAATAATATATGACTTCTCTTGTCAGAAATCTCTCTAACGTCACCTCAGGAGAAACAGACGTTGCACACAATCAACAATACACCATTTGTTTTTACCCCAGAAAGTGACCCAGAGAGCGACCAGTGCACCCACCCTGCTGAGGAGCCCCACGTGGTTTTGGCGGGAAGCTGGGCCACCTCTGGCCAAGATGGCTGCCGCATGAGGCAGCATCAGCACAGGCCACAGGGTGCTCACAGCTCTGGTCACAGCGAAGCCCCCCCAAGCAGGACACGTGGGACCCTCAGGCACTTTAAATGCTTAGTTACTCACATATTATTTTTTTCCCGCGTGGCAAGAGCCACGGGCATATCAAAGCAGGTAACACCTCTCTTTCAGAGGGGGGTTATAAAACAAACAATTCGGAAATGGTTATGCTCTCGGAGATTAAAAAATCCTGGATGACAAATTAGTTCCTCCAAGTGATAAAGTGACATATTTTCACAATTACTTTGTAGTGAAGATCAGGAGGCACAAACCTGACAAAGTTTAAGCATCAGCAGCACTTACATAAGACCATGATGTCTTGGCCCATTTGTATAAATGGCTCTCATGGATATATTCTTTTTCGAATTGCAGAAAGCCAAAATCCAGCTATCTTGCACTTGTAACTGCAGCACCCTTAATCCCCAAATTCCATTTGAAAGTGAAATATAATCCACAACTATTCTGAAGAGAAGGCATGGATTGTATTTGTAATGCCTATAATACATTCAAATTCAAATGCTTTCTTCAAGGAGGTATAATACTGAGCTTCAGTTTTTCCTGTATTAAAAATAAAAAGCTATATTGCCCAAGGATGAGCAGATAGAGGGATTTTACTAAGATTTGAGGTCTCCATCTAACACACACTGCTGTAGCTGGATTAACATAAGGATGCGTGTGGAATGAATCACTGCTTGGAACAGATTTCATGATCCCCAGATAGGAAAAGCTGAGGAATAACTGGAAAAGAAGAGGGAGAAAATGTTTCTTTCCAAATAAGGGGTGGGGCACCAGACATTCAAACAGGGAAATATTCTTGACCAACTCGATTAATAATGGCATATCTCTGTTCAGACTCGAGTATAATCCATGAACTTCCAGTGACAAAGTTGAGATGTCCAAACCAACTTTGCTAGAACTACCAAAAGCCTTTGAAATGTGAAAGGTCTATCAGCCTACCCTTCTCACCACAGTATCTGAACATTCACATCCCAAAAATTTCAAAGCCACATTTTACATTTGCAGAGGAAGTGTTTGTGTCCATCTGCACAAAATTAAGCAGCATGGTTCAGAGCAAAGGATGAAGGTCAGGAAAAACACCAAATAATACATATTGAAACAATGAATAAATATGGAGAAATTGCAGAATCTTTGACAAGAACAGAGAAAATGGCATCAAGCAAGTGTTCCTTTGCTTTTTCCTGTAAATTCTTCACTCTGATGCACACTCAAGCCAAGGGTCCTTTGTCATGCAGGTGCTATAGGAGACTTTTGACCATCCTAGTCAAATGTTAGAAAGCAACTGAAAGGAAACTTGGAAAATTTGGGGTTGCTAGGCTAATATACAAGTCTTTATCTCCTTTTCAGCATCTTTCCATCTTTCCCAGCACCTGGCAATGATAGACTTCTCCTCAAGAATCACCTATGATATATTACTTTCACTGTGCAAATTAAGGAGAATTTAAATGTCTGTACTTAATCATAAGCAACTTGATCTGCTAATTCTCTGTCTCTCACTGCTTTCACAAGGGTCCATCCCACCCCAGGTCATCCAATTCACATTTTGTTCAGGTAGGTGAAATTCAATAAATATTGTAGCTTAAAATACAAGCAGGGCTACAGATTCCAGAGTAAAATCTCTCAAAATCTCAATAAATAATGCTGTATACAGAGACACAAAATCTCACAGTACATTTGTACATTTGTATTGTGAGAGTAGAAATTAGCAGTGCCATTTAATATATTATTGCCTAGTACTTCAGTAGCAAAAGAGAGACAAAGAAAGACTAGGGAAAACGTGGGTACCCTGGTGACAGAGGATACAGAGAAGGTGGAGTTACTGAATGCCTTCTTTGCCCGATTCTTTATGGCTAAGGCTGACCCTCAGGAATCCCAGGCCCTGGAGGTAAGAGAGAAAAACTGGAGAAAGGAAGACTTTACCTTGGTTGAGAAGGATAGGGTTAGAGATCATTTAGAGATCAAACTGGACATCTGCAAATCCACGGGCACCAGTGGGATGCACCCACAAGTGCTGAGAGAACTGGCAGATGTTATTGCTAAGCCGCTCTCCATCATCTTTGAAAGGTCAAGGCGAACAGCGGAATGCCTGAGAACTGGAGGAAGGCCAATGTCACTCCAGCCTTCAAAAAGGTCAATAAGCAGGACCCAGGATACTACAGGCCAGTCAGCCCCACCTCCATCCCCAGAAAAGTGATGGAGCAGCTCATTCTGGATGTCATCTCTAAGCATGTGGAGGAAAAGAGATCCCCTCAAACCCCACCATTCGGTGATCCTGATAGGAATTTGCAGGTACCATCTTATAATAGTTACCAGTATCTCTGGATCTTACCCTATGTATTATAAGAATCAGCAAGGAAGCATTTAGGCTTTGACAGTTGTTCCTGTTTTTCAGTCCTTGCTTTGTTTCTGGATCGATGGACAGATAGCTGTAAACAGATTTTTGCAATGCTATCTTAACACAATTACAGTACACAGAATTGATTGACTGTCTATGGGATAGGCTATTTCACAAAGGCAAGACCCTGAAAGCAAAATCTGATTCATACTTCGTGATGTCTGGATAGTAACGCAGAAAGCCAATCACTGTGAACTACCCCATGAGAATTCAAAATGAAATACTGCATCACTTTAAGATACTGTGCATTGGTGATAGCTACTATTTATAGGAAAAAAAGATTTTAAGCTGTATCATGTACTTAAAGTTCAGGTTATGTTGCATTTTGTCCCATTACCTTAAAATGAGTGAGCCAGAAAAAAAATAACATGGTGTGATATTTCACAATACACTAAAAACACTGTAAAACAAAATAAAACCTGTTACAATGTGTTCCACATTGTTGTTTTAAAATTCTTTTTTAAAAGAAAATCTAAAGGAGCAAATTCACACACTGGTAATGAAACCTTCAGCATTCAGATATGCAAGAGATCAGCATTCAGATATGCTTTGCCAGGAGCAATGAAGAGCTATTTTGAATTTTTAGGCCTTCATGAGGTTTTTATTAGGTGATAACACTGGAAGTGGTTTATACATATCTAGGTATATGCAATCATATATATAAGCAAAGAATGAAAGCATATAATACGGGAATTTTGAGATGATGCTACCAAACCGATTTGAGAATTAATAAAACAGAAGTCAGTTGGTATTGTGACTCGGTGAGTTTCTTCAAATAAAACAACCTTTCCATTTTAAAAATATGCTTTATCTCCACCTACACAACTATGTGACACAAACATGGAACGGAGGAAAAACTTATTTTAAGAGGACAGAGTGTGTAAAATCCTACCTCAGAGGATTTGCTCAAAGCTGAAGCACCGTGTCCCCACAGGAAACATTTGTTTCTTGCATATCAGGAAGCTGGTTTCATCACAAATCAGTAAATTTGATTCTTTAGATTGAAATTAATTACAACTATACATTCTTAGGCTTTTCAGTGACTTAAAAAAATAAGGGTTTTTTGCATATGAATAGCTGACATTCTTGATGTCCATTCTTTAGCAACTGACAACCAGTTATTAAAGCACTTACAAGTGCTCTGTCTCATTTTTATTTTGAGGGTATACAAAGGTATACAACAATGAGAGCCCTTAGGATTCATAATAAACAGGTTTTGCACAAATGCTTATTTTTCCTTAAGATAAGGAGAAAAACATATGCAAAAACATACGCATTAATTGTAAAAATACAATAGAACAATCTTTATTTAGGGTTGGGGTTTATGGGTTTGGGCTATTTTCTTTCTTACAGAGCACTGTAGGGCTCAGAGTAATCTATTTTATTCAGACTTACAGAAATTATGAAAAAATAAAAGACACCTATCATTATACATTAGCTGCCTTTCACCTCACTTAGAAATATTTCCTCTTAAGTGCAATCTTTAGTGGGAGCGTGGGCGACACATGTCAAGCAAACCCATTGTGCCCTGTATCACAAAAGGATAGCCGCTCACGGGTAGTTATCTTAACAGAGCTGAGCAGCAGATATAACTGCTCTTAGATAAGCACAAGTGCTCTTCTGATCACTGTCATAGTAAAAGGACATCTTTCACTTCAGCCATACACAGGTTCTCTATGGCCTGTGCGTGTGCTGGATGTTAGCTGAACTTCTGATCTTGCACGACTGTAACTGTAAAGATTTCAGTAGCACGAGAAGAAAGATCAGCCCTTCACAAGTCACCTGAAGAACTGCACTGGATGCAGCTTGCATACTGCATCCTGGGTGAGACAAATCAAGAGCAAAACAGCTTGAAGAAAGTACACAGGATTTACAGGCATCACTTAGTCTTTGATATAGATTCCTACTACACAATCCTTGCACTACTGCTAGCTCAACTCATCTCTTGACCCAATTTATGTAAAAAAAAATAAAGTTCAATAAGCAGAACAATTCTCATCTGTGAAAGAATCGTAGTTCCCTTCTGCTTTTAACTTTCCCTCAAAGGATTCTCACTCTGTATCGAGCCCCTCACTTTGGGAGGCAGAATGTCTCCATGTGCATTTTTAGAAAGAGGAGTTGTAATGGTTTCAGGAACTCTCTTTGCACAGTGTGACAGATAAGCCAGAATAAATGATGCCTTTTCAGTAGGTTGCTGAAACTGCTTTTACTCTGTGTTTTAACTACTGGCCCTGTATGCCAATGACCTGATAGCCTAGATTTCCCAAAATGCTCCTGGGGAAGCATTTCATCTGTCACTTTATTTTTGTAGCAGCCTTCAGGTTAAAGCACCTTGGAGCACCCTACAATATTAAATAAAACAAAACGTCAAAGCATATAAAGCAAGTTAAAAGTGCAGTCTAACATAAGACTGCTGCCTAATTCCAGAAGCTGCTAGTTATTCTTTAGATCTTAACTATAAGGGTAATGATTTTCTTTGATAAAAGCATGAAATTTCATATGACTTAGAGTAAGAAGAGGTCATCTAACTTGTATTTTCAAGGGTCTTTCTGAGTGCAAAGAAACGGTTGTCAGTGAAGAGGAAAGAAACCTACAGTAACAGGTATAACTGACTGGCCTTGAGAAAGTTCATAAGAAATTACAGTAAGAGTTCTCAGGAATCCTTTTGCTCTCCTTGATAAAAACTATTCCTATTTGAAAATGACATGTCCCTTTGGCAAGCCAAAATAGCAAGCTCTACTGATTATACAGCTCTTTGTTAAGAGCAATTTTGTTGTCTTTTTGATAACTTCTCTTTTACTATAATGTTAAGCACTCACCAAGTACGTATGCTATATAAGTGGTGTGCTTCTGTTACTGCATTTCCTTATTCAACTCTGGATTTGAATTTTGTGCGTCACATGTTCAGCTGCAACCAACCAACCAAAACACACACACTTTCATTCTCGTTCCTGTCAGACTGAGCAGATAGATAACAACTCTTCCCAGAGTTACTTGTCATTTCTCTGGAAATGACAAAGTGGGCATTCATTTAACAGATCCAGACTATATACATTACTGCTAGAAATAATCTTCAGTGTAATCCATACTACTAAACGCAGCAGGTCTTCTAGCTTCTAGAGACACTTTGATTTGAATCCAATGAATTAAGAGAGCCCATAATCAGCTTTCTGCCTCGTATTAGTTTAAGCTGACTATATGTACTTCTTTAGTCTTATTGTGCTTTGCTGTGCCAGAGTCCCAGGTGGGTTCCCCTCCACCAAACTGACAATGCTTGGAACATGTGTTAGGAGAGCTTTTGTATCCCAAAGGGAAGGAGGGCTGCTCACAGTCCTTCCTCTTCCTCATGTACACTATCCCTAGGGACTCATTTTCATATTTAAAAAATAAGGGTTCTGTTCTACCAGGATGCTGGCAGAGATGACTTCTTACCCCTGAGACTCACATAACTAAAAACTGACATTTTATTTTGTGGACAACTCATCACTTCTGTTCAGCTGAAGACACACAGGAAAAGATGAATAGCAAAACTGTCCAACTGGCTTATTTTTGATGTCTGCTATGCTTCCTGAGTGTAAACTCTAGGGGACCTGCAAATACACTTGACCATAAATGATGAGTAACTTATTAATGAATTGAATGCACCTATACAGAATTTCAAGTGCACAGGATACAGGCTGCAAAAATACTGTACATATGTGACCTGCATACGCAAGCATCGTGTCCCTTCACACTGCTCCAAACAGCTGAGCTCTTCAACACAGAAACTTCAGCCAGCACAGCAAGATCATGACGGGAGCCTATGAGTCAGCTGTCACAGAAAGAGTGAATTATAATGAAATTCCTCATAATGTCAAACTTTCTAGATTTTTCCATATTCTAAGGGAAAGCTCTTTTAAAGAGAATTCTGCTCTTCCACATTTGTTAGTACTCCCACAGCGTACTCTGAATTCCTACACAAATCAGCTGCATTCATTTCACGTATCTGACACACTGACTTTATGGTGGATCATAAAGTTTACCAGATTTGTATTTTATGTAGTCAATAAACTGTAGTAGGCACAGAAACCTAATAATATAGAGAGAAATAAATAAATGAAATTATGTAAAGAGCCCTTTCTCAGTTTGATCTAAACCATGAACTTGCACACATTTAAAGCAAAGCAACAGGAAAGTGATGATGTGCCCAGGAACTCTCACCAGATTCTACTAGGACAACTGAAAGTTAAAAACTCTGTAAAAGGCAACAGCACACACAACACATGGGCCTAAAACATATTCTTCGACCCTTGAAAAAGTCAAGTCTAACTCTACGGGTGGAGGTTTCCCCATCACGATTCAAATCTGTCTGACAGATTTTTCCTACTTTCCACAATACACGCCACATGGAAGATGCCGTTTCACCAAAAGATGTGCACATCAAAAAAGAAAGCACATTAAAGGTATTAACTACTGATTCTGGACATCAGCTGCATAAATAACCTTCAGTACCCAAAGGAAGCCCTTTCTGCAACTAAAAATTAGTATAAAAAAGGAACAGCAAGCATGGAAATGGTGTGCTTTTGTGCAGATCTCCTTTTAAATGGGATTCTGAACAACTACACCCAGGCTCTTGTTATTTCAAGGTTTACGGATAGTAAATCTCTGCTGTTCTCAACGCATTTCCCTAGCTGGTTCTGAATGCATCATGCTGCACACTGTTCCTAGTTCGGCTTGGCTCTGACTGAGTCAGTTTCTGTGTTGCTCACTCCATTCCAAACATTGTGTATCAGATCACCACAGTTTATTCTAAATAGTATTTCATTACATTAGAATTTTATTCCCAACCAAAAAAGAGCTACAAATCATAAGGTTACCATGCAGCAGAATTTATGAAAATAAATGTATTTAGTATAAGCCCCACTTAATATATCATATTCTATTACAAGTATAACACATTATGTTATCACATACTAAAGAAGATCTGTGCTTTCAACTCTCTCTCTCTCTCAGACACACGCACAGATCTAAAATTACTAATCAACAGAAATGATCAAAGGACTCGCATTCTTTTTGCATAGATATAACAGGAGCCAAAGCAGCACTTTGGTGCATTTTTTACTTATCTTAATCCCAAACTCTAATGGCTAGACAATAACCGTACAGTTGAAAGCTGCAGTACAAAAGTACAGTTTCGTATCTATCCTTTGAAGCAAAACACGGAAAATTAACACAGATAATACTTAAATGTCAAAGAAAAAGAGAAGACTTCTTTTTATTTTCTTTTGCAGGTGCTGTCAACAAAGCAGACAATAATATAGTATTTAGGCTTCACTAGGACTGAAAGTGACAACAAGCTCTACAGCAATTGCCCGCTACACTCACTTTCTAACCCTTTGTACTTTCCTCCATACTCTAGTTTAGAACTGCTATAAAGCCTGTCATATTTGATGGGAAATGCCATGAAGCTGCAATATCAGCAGCTTACATCATAAAACGGGATGCTGTTTCGCTGAGGGCCACTTTCCCTATCAGTTTGGGGTTTTTTCCTCTTCCATTTCAGAGCTTCTTTTCTCTTTCCTCTTTACCTTCACTCCCCAAGCAAAAGCAGGAGATAATTTGGGAATGGTGCTTTCTTCATATATATTTTCATTTTTCTGAAACCTAAAGGAACTATTTGTAGTATGTGGGAGATTTTCGGACATAACCTTTACCTGTTCTGTTTATGAAAGAATACCAGATGTGCAATCATACATGCATTATGTTATTATAGGATCCTTTAGGGCTAAGAGACACTGTAAAAGAGAAAATGCTTCCAGGTACTAACCAATGCAAAAGTAATTTTCTGGATTCCAAAGAAGTTTTTGCACCAGTAGGTATACATACCCCATTACTGTATATACAAATTATACATGCAAATGAATTGTGATTATTTCCATGCACATTATCCGGTCTGCACCTGCAAGCACGGTATTTGCATATACAAATTAAGTTGGTGTACAGTTTTTGTTTGTTTGGTGTTTGTTTCCTTAAAAACACATTGTCCATGTTTGTTTAAACTCCAGTGTAAACCAAACATTTTGATTAATTACTAGCCTACTCTCACAGTAATGGCAATAAAATGCTATCATGTATAACTTGCCTGTCTCCACTTCCTTCACAAAATGTAACAATAGGGCATCAACGAAAAACTGAAAGAACAAGCGAGATGCTGAGTCAGAGTAGCTATATCAACACTTAAAAGTACAAACAATTTTAAACATGGGTGAAACGGAGCATTTACATCTCTTAAAAGCTAGGAAATATTCAAGAACATATCAAACATCTCTCTGATTCATATCATAAGGCAGCTCCTCTGGTATGTAGTTTTGACCAGTGACCAGCAAGTACACTCCACACACACCTACTTAGCCATACTCTACAAGTAGGAAGCCCATTCAGCTCGTTTCAGGCATCTCTCATGCAACTGTTTTACAATAAATGGTCTACTTTTCAGAAAGGCTATTAATCTTTTCTGGTCTCTTTGTTATTATGGTTACATACACATACAGAGAAAGGATTTACTGTGATTATTTGAGAATTAATTCTATAAGCCTACATATAGTGCCAAAGGAAATAATTTCCATGCTCTTCTTTTTTACAAATAACTAACTCAACCATTACTTGTAACAGAAATAACGATTTGAGGAAGACTCATGTAGTCACTAGTTTATTATGAAACCGTTTATTTCATACTTGCAATGCTGCTCATGCAGTTGAAGAAAAACCCCTATAGTATAATAAAGAGATTATAAAACATTGCATCAGAGCCTGGATCTTCAGTTCATTAGAAATAAAAATTCAGCCCCATTAGCTCCCTCCTTGAAGATGCGCTGTCTTTTACATTAACCATGTTTAGCAGCAGTTTGCTCCAGCTGACCTTAATTTAATCTATTTTTCACAGAAGGATCGCTTCAGGGTTAAAACATTTTTGTTGCTAACCACTGCACATGTTCTAGTACTTGGCCCTAAAGATCTTATATCTTTCTGAGAACATTCACTTCACAAAAACACCGTGGGAGTTATCATTTTTAAAACATATAAGATAATTGATTTGTAATTATCAACAGGGAGAAATACCATTGCTTGTGTTTGCTAACCTAATTGTAAAATATATTGTTCCTTTCAAGTCTTAATGTATTGCCTCAAGTGATCACCACTTAGGCACCAACAGGCTAGAGTAAATAGAGTGACAGCAGGAAGTCAGAGAGATAGTGTTACCCACTTCTTGCCATAATAAATTAAGTTCTCTTTCTGACTATTGTTCAATCCACTAATGTAATTTCCGAGGGGTTTTTCCCCCAGTGGGATGCAGCCCAGGTGTCACCACTTCGAAGCAGGATCATACTTTGGAACATAACTTACCTTGCTGGAAATTTTATGCCATATGCTTGGTTAAATGTGGAGACTGTCTAATTAATGCACAAACGTCACTTTGCATTCACCCATGGGTGCACTCCCATATGCGTGTGTGGGCACCCACACACACTATGGTCCTTACTGTAGAAACTTCCGTACTTGAAACCATTTCAAACAACAATACTGAGCTATCTGTCAGTCTGCATCTTTCTTTTCTGATATTCTCTGTTGAGTCCTTTGAGGTTCTTAGGGCAACACTAATCTGAGAGCAGCAGTTTCCTCACAGCTAAAAATCTGTCAGCACCATAGTTGAACTCCAATACCTGTCTTTGTCACTAACAAACAACATAAACAGATTTTAAAAGCCCAGCAATTAGTTGTCCTGAGGGGGGTGGTATATGGGGCATATCCTAAGCTATATGAAGTCAAAACAATACCCATACTTCAGTAGTCTTTGGAGCAGTTCCCTAGGGCATGGTTCATATTTATACTCTGTCCCCCATGTGATCAGGAAAAGTATGTCATTAAAAAGTAGGAAAATGTCCATTTTATTTGCAGCTTCTAGATATTTTTTTCTCCTCTATATCTCCATTCATTACTCTTCCAAACTTCCTTTTTTGTATCAGCTAACACATTTGATAGACCTTTCTACCTATTTTAAGTTCCTATGAGGGCTATGTGAAGAAAGGTCTCCCAAAGGACCGATTATGAGGTTCCATTTAATTTTTCTACCCTTTTAACTATTAACAGGCGTTGAGCTAGAAATCTTAGGCAACATACATTATTTGAGCTGGATTCTGATTTGGTGAAAATGCAAGCTGTAGGGTTTAGTGCCCAGAACTGGGTTTTTTATGTTCAGCATGAATAATTTTGGTACAGACATGAAAAACATTCCATTTTTTTTTCACTTGCAAACTAAGTTTCCAAGTCACCAATAGATAAATGTTTCTATGGCAGATGTCAGGCCATTTTCATACAGCATTTTTTCAATCCTAAAATCCACCTGTCTGGATTCTTCCCCAAAGACAACTTCTTTATATTTGCATGGATTATTAATATCATATTTTATGAAGAGACAGTTTTGTTTTAAAGCAAGTTCTTGTGACATCCTAAAATAAATACAGCTACATGATTTATAGGAATTAGACCTTTATTAAACATCTATAGACTAGTTTCTTGTTAGGAAATTAAAAATTAAGAAAAGCTAAATGAAATTCATAAATTATTCTTATAAGGTGATTTTATATTAATAGTTATTATGTTGATATGAACAGTCTCCTCATTGCTCTGAGGTTGCCATCACTTACTCTCCGTATCGTCTCTATACCACCAGTAGCTTGCTAAACTGGGAATGCAGCTTTAAACTCAAAGGGTGGAGTGAATGTAAAAATTGTCCCTACATCGCCTTACTGAGCCCAGAGGAGATTCCAACTGCATCAGGTGTAGTTCTCAATGGATATATTTAGGTCACCATAGTCCTATCACCATCAGACTATGATCTTTCGCTGCTATTACTGTACAGAAAATACGCTTAATGCTGAACGTTCAGACACCATCTCGGAAGACGCAGGCTGTACACCTAGCCCAAAAGCAGTAAAATCAGCACCCGATAGAAGTTTGGTTTTCCACAAACATTAGAAGGGCTGGAGAGACAGGAAGTAGACTCCTCTAATTCAGCTTTTGGTGTCTGTAGATCAGCTGCCTGAAAATCCATCCCCAGCTCCACAGAGCCCTCCCACATCAAACTGGTGAGTGCCCATCAGGGCGTGCGACAGTGTGCTGCAGTGTGCCCCACGAGATTCAGACACTCTGCAGCACGAGGAGGGCCTGAACAACTGCTGCCCAAGGTGAGGCAGTGCTGAACAGCAGCATTGTTTTATGAGCAACTCCAGTTGACAAGAACGTTAAAACGCCACCACTTTCATCTATTGCTGTGACTTTATGGGGAGAAAAGGAAAGTTAGTTACTAGTAGTTTACATTCACACGCTGCTTTCGAAGCCACAAGATGCTCTACACACAAACGTAGAAACATGCTGAAATGTCCTCAAATGGGTTCCGTCACTACACAGCTCTGCTCAAGGATAGTCTTTTAAACTGGCAAAATGCCCTCATGTAATGGTGTTTCACAGCAGCCTGCTGAGCAGCACCCCCATGCTGCTGGTGGGCTCTCACAAGGCTTTCAGAAAGAACACTAACCAGTACACAACATGCCTCACTCTCCTCTGCCACCCCCCTACCCGCCCCACGGCTGAGAAAGTCACCCACTGAAGATCAGAATACCCTAGCCTTGATGAAGAACTAATAGCAAAGTTCAAGTTGAAAGGGGGAATCCACAGCATTTTATACATGTGGACAAGAGGATCTTTCTTTCCCTCATTCCGAACAGTGGTCGCACAGAGAGCTATGGTGCCCTGGGACTTCAGGGACGGTGCTTCCCCCAGCGTTGCCACCGTACAAAGAGAAGGTCCCCCAGTCACTTGAAAAATAGAGAATTAAATTATGGGAGCTGCAATGGAAAAATATAACACAATTTCTTAATTTCAAAAGCCTTGGTATCTGGCAGAAACAAAGCAACCTCACATGAAGATTTACATGTTCTTAAAATACCAGTACACCTACACATCTACTGGGAAGTGAGGCCTCTTCTGCTTGCTGACCTTAGAACTTGGGCTTTTTCCTGCAATTGTGCTTTAAAGGCAAGTTCTTGGCTGAACAAACCAAGCAGATGTTGGACTTTATTCTCCCCTCTTTTTTTTTTTTATCCTAAGAACAACCAAAACCTGCTTGCAGTAAGGCATTTAATTTATTCAGCTGTAAAGGGCAAAATATACATACAGGCTATTTTTTTCCCCACACTATACCCTATTTAAGTCAATGCTTATATATAACACTACAATTTAAGTAAGTTTTGTTTAGTTTTGTGGTTTGTCCCCATCCACCCCATTTGGGGAGCATCACAATCTGATCCCTACAGGTTGCTTTAAAAATTGCATAAAAAGCATAGAAGCATTCTTTTTATATACACATATATTTTTAAATATGAACCCACCAAGCCATTAATGTCCGCATGATAAACTAGCAACTTTAGCTTCTGCTATTAATTCAACATCTAACAGCAATTTTAGCCAACACTCAGTAACACTTGGAGCTATAAGTAATGATACAGTTCAAAAGCAGACTCTGACGGCTTAACCTGCACTGACCCAAACATATATAAAAGCTCTGGCTTTCGTGTTAGACTGTTTGGCCGATGCATCATAGCTACACAGTAAAATACTTCAAAATGTCTCTGTCAGTCCTTAGGGGATTCAAAGAACACTTGAGCATTGTTCCCCCTGGTTTCTTATAGCCATATGAATGAATATTGTAATAAATTGAACAGTCTTTTCAACAATCATTTGAAAATACTCTCTTATTATTTTTCAACAGGCATATTTTGCACTAGGCCCTTTATTCAGTCTCCTCTGCTCACTGAAAACAAACCTTATGCAAATTTTACAAAAATACATTTGCACTTTGCTGCAGAATCTCATTTTGCCTTGCAAAAGAAAGAGTTTTTCATATAGAAGTGCTAGGCCACTTAAAATGTAGAAGTTCCCATATTACATTGGACTAGGCCAAGCATTGTCATAATTCACAGGTTGCGTTAGTACCTGGAAAACAATACAAGTCCTGTTAAGTTTGAGGACCATAAAGAAAGCAGACAGAGTAAGAAGTCTAAACGTAAAGAGACCAACAACAGAGGGAAGGTACGATTTTAAAAGTAAAACAGGTAAAGCTACTATATACTAGGCAGCAAAGGTTTAAAAATAAAAAGAAGCAAATAGGATAAATATAAAAGTTGTAGTCTCTCAAAGGTATTATAAAAAGGGTTCTCATGTAGTCCTTTGGTGGTGCATTCAGCAAGGAAGAGAAGAAATCTGAAACTGTGAGTACAGCATGTGGTTGGGCCTGAGTTGATTAATACAACTTTAAGTAAATAAGGAAGGAAGGACTATTACTACTCCCCTTTAACTATGCAGCTATCATTCACACACAAACACAGTCTGGTTTGAAGTTTATGAAGTGTCAGATGGTTTATTATGGAATATCACACTAGTATTTGAGAAAATGCCTGTACATAGGACCACGTACTATGTTCTGCAAACAACATGTTTGGACAGTGCAACCATGTGTAGCAAATCATATTGCCAAGACACCACTGCAACAGAGACTTCTGAAACTAAACTCTTCATTTGACAGGCATTCATTATTTACTTTGTATGTTGATCTCATAAGGAATTTTATATTTGCACCCTTCCACAAGAAGTCAGAATGCTTCATTTCAGAAACGTGTGATTCTCTTCAGACTTCTAGTATATTTTTATCCACCTTGTTATTTTTTAGAACTCTTCACTTACCTGAATTAGCAGTTTATGATTGACTGTTGTATTTTTCTGCAGATAAAATATTACCCCTCCAAAAAAAGAAAGGCCCAGTCGAGCCATCTAATACATTACCAGTTAGAAAATACAGTTTTGAAATGCAGCTCTTCCATTTGCTTTCTCAGGACTTTTCACTAGAAAGATACCTGGCCTTAGCACATGATGCAGAGAGGAACACCACAGAACAAAAACATGCCACAGCATTCTCCTCATGGTACCAGACTAGGGTGGTCAAGTTACCCGACATGGAAAACCACATATTTTCATATGGCCAAGAGCCACAAAACACCCACAGGACCTTAGAAATTGAGAGCAGAGACAGCTCTGGAAATGGTGAAAATGCTTCACGTAATGGAAAACCGACATTCACAGCTCTCCAGTCTCCCTCTCTGCTTCTGAAGGGACCTATGTTAAGACTACAGTTGGTCAGCACAACCAGAGAAAATTTCAGAGCCATTTTCTGACTTGTGTGGTCCCCAGACTAGAGAGCTGAATTACTCATCAGCCCCACCCCTACCACTGGCCCTTTTGGGGGAGCTGCATTTGAACTATTCAAATTTACAGGAGATTCAACAGCTAAAGGGTCTGTTCCTGTTGCGAGCTCTTGGTCTTCCTTGATTTCCTTGTCTTAAGAGCTGAAGGGGGTGAGTCCTGATGACATCAACCCCCTCGTCTCTCAGAAAATCATGTCTGTACATGCAAAATATATTTAGATTGTTTTCTATATGTAATCTCCTATTCCTGACACTTTCAAGTGTTGAATGAAGTCTGGATGACCAGGAGCTGAGAACAGACCCCAGTAAAAAAAATCAAACTCTCCCTGCATTAACAGCCCCACCACTGGCTTAATGTCCAAATGGGACAGTGCAAGCAATAGCCCCAAAAGCTGAGAGCTCCTCTTTCACATGGACAGGAGCAGCTACTCTTCTGGGTAACCTTGTTCTTCACCTGCATTCTACCTTCACGCATGAATGCTCAGCTGAACAGATGTAAAAATATTTTAGAAAGGCTTTCAAGAGAAAGCTCTTATTAAAAATCCTAAACTGCACAGTGTGTGGAACAATAACACTGACTGTCTGAAAATGTCATATCCTTGTCTGAACAGCCCAATACCTTATGTGCTCTGAATAAAGATAGAGATGTAATTGCTTTTCTTGTTACGACTCACTTGTGCATCATAGATTTTTTAATATCCTGCAGAACACATGTATTGTGGGAAGGAAGCAGGTGACAGCAGTAAACATATGTAATGTTATTTTTCTTTATGATAGATATGAGCAGGGAAGTCTAAACGATGGCTTAGGTTTTTAATAATCAACTATGGAATCTTAGGGGGAAAGTATGCATTTTGCCAAGAGCAAAATCATTAGAACTTTAACGCCAGCTATTGTGGGAAATTTCATTCAGCTAACTGTAGCCATTAAGTGACAGGTTATGCAATGAAATTACTTCAGCCTCGTCTACATTCAAAAACAAGATGCTATCAGCAAAGTAGCTTTTTCTGAGAATGAATGGGGTTTAAAAATGCTCAGTGTTGTTAAAAGTCTAATGGACTGTCATGTAAGAGGAGCTGAGCTGATCTGATGCTATACAGCTTCTGAAAACCCCTATGAGGAGATGCAGAAGAGTTCTGAAAGAACTGCAGCTGGCACCATCTTTAAGCTTTCATGTATGTGGAATGCCTGTAAGTACTGTAAGCTAAAGAATTCCTAAAATTTTCATGAAGATTTAAAGCCAGACCCCCCTACCTTGGCACCTCGCGGACTGACATAGTAACAAACTGCACAAATAAGTAAAAATTTACGTTCTTGTAGAACAAAGCATGTTACTGCACAGACTTTTTGAAGATGATTTCTAACAGTTTGAATAAGCTTCCCACCCTCTCCTGCACACTGCCTAAACTCCACAAGCCCTTACTGAAGGCATCTCCTCGCTTTCATGGCTTTGGTCCAAGCCTGATGAACGTCGGTCTGTAAGAGGGAAGGGTTTACAGTTGAAGCCCTCCAGAAGGAAATCAGAAGCCTGTTGGTAGAAACCATAGGCACACACAGTATAGAAATGTCTGGGATTTCCCCAGGTCTGTTCAGATAACGCTGCCCAATAGCTCCAGTTGGGCAACAGGCAACCTGGACAAATGGGGAAATTCTCTGATTCACCGATTTCTGAAACAGAAGTGTCCCTGTCAGATTTTTTCTGCAGACCCATGGTAGACTAGCTAGGCAAAGGTGTATCCCTCATTCATGCAGTTCAATAAGTCACAGTGCTAAATAAAACAGAGGGAAAGGGGAAGGTGGAAGAGGTCTAACCTGAAGCAGTCACCAGACCTCTCAGAGAGCCTGATGGATCTACCAGCCTCACCCCAAGGATTCACATTCCTAGCACATGCACGCAGCGCTGTGTTAAGGAAAAAAGAAATCCTTCATGTTTCCTGAAGCAATGAAATAATCTGAGTCTTTCTACGAAGAGCATACAAAGCATATTAAGGTGTTATTAATTTAATTAAAACAGCTAATCAGTGTTTTGCATTTGTAAATTATGACCTCTAAGATTCTCATTATTCAACTAGAAAATCAGAAGCAAGGGGCCCACCTGTAATGCCAGGATTTAACAAGTTTCCCTAAAAGCTGTGCCAGGTCAGGGAGTGGGATCAACCCATTCATTTATACGATGATGCTTCCGGCTGTTGTTGGAATTCCCATCAGCTGCAAATAAATTCTAATGAAAAAGAAAGCTAAAGCAAATTCTTCTGAAATCCCCAAAGCTCTAGGCTGTTACAAATGAAAAACAGTACTGATGAATTGAGAGACTATGTTTCAATTCTAACCACATCCAAAGTACATTAAACAAACTGGTATTAAAATATTGTCCTGGGACAGTATGAATTCTGCTGCATACATGGAAACCAAGGAACATCCTTCTGGAATTAAAAGTGTGAGCATAGGACCTCCGAAGGCTTTTCTACAGAAGGACTTAAGTGAGGGCAAACCAACTTATTTTGTTAATCCAGTGCTGATTTTCAAGTATGTTAAGCCATTTATATAGATCTTATTTGTGGTCCTAAATTCTTGTAGCTTAATCCTTATCAAAGTATCCAGTTACAGTGATCTAAGGCAACTACAGCCCCAATGGGAGATGAATACTGGTGGTTTAACTTGCTTACACACATTGCCTTCACACCTCTGCTCAATTCCCCAGCTTTCCAAGTCAAACCAGAGGGATCCAAGGCTATATACTGTAGGTGCATATTCAAATTTTTTTCAGCTGTAGAGTAATACAGATAAATCCTGTTAAGTCCCTAATAAATAATTTTTTGTCTCTCTAGTCAGATCTTGCAGACTCTTCAGTTTCCTAAATATGTCCTCAACCATCCAAGCCCTTCACTTCAAACGAATGCACAGAGTCTGCCTCCACAGAATCACTAAAAGGTCAGTCCATTACAACCTGTCTTCAGGTTCAGACTTTTCTCCTGCAAAATCAACTTCATTAAAATCAGACTGCTGGTGAAAACGCCAGCATGCGGCCCTACACACACAGATACTCAGTGTGGGTCTGAGCCACCCTGTTCTACATAGGAAAGGCCAGAGAGCTTTGGACTGCCACTCCACCCTCTCTCTAGAGGTGAATAATTACAGCCAGTTTTGAGGCAGTGCCAAGTACAGAACAACACACCGCCAGAATATTTCCCTATCTCTACTAATTTTCAGTTCATGGACTTCCACAGTCACTGGTCTGCCTGTGCTTTATAGTCTGGAAAGCAGTTTTCTCTCACAAATGTTTCTTAATCTCATGTGATTTTTTTTTTTTACATTTACAATAGTCTAATCAAAATGGAAGATTTAAGAATCAGATACACATCCAACTAAAAATAATAACTTCATTAGGGTTCTCGGAAACATTTCAAAATGAAGATTCTTTCATTGAATGGCATTATATGCAGAGGGCAGTATTTCTTGGTCAGAGCAAAGGTGCGCAGCTGGGTGAGACATTTACATTACTTCTGAAAAAAATAACAGCACTTTACACCTCATGGTGTGTCACCCCACTAACTGAACTTCACCTAAAAATCTGGTCTTCATTCTCCCACATCCTACCTTACCAAACATGAAATTTAAAACCACAAAAAGGAAAAACAGGTGGGAGGTGTGGGGCAGGAAACAATCTTTAAACCATGCTACCCTGGTTTTAAAAAAAAAAAAAAAAAAAAAGTCAAAAGCCATTCCACATAATCAGACTGGTACAAAGACACAGAAGTTTACCAGCAGTCTTAAAAATAAAGACAAAATGTTGAAAATCAGTAAGTTTTTGTTTCAGGGCTTCAATACACCTTAAGAAAATTGGGTTGAAGTGCAAAGAATTTCCTTGGCAATGCTAGCAGGAACTAGAATCATCCTGTTTTAATTCCCTTGAATTTCAGAAACTAATAATGGTTCTAAATAATTAGAAACTGTTATTACATTAAAATGCATGATACATACTGATTAGATCATATTAAAATGAAAAGAATAATTTGAATTATTTACACAAAAAAACCTCAAAGTGAGACAAATCTATGGACCGTAAAGACAAAGAAAAGAATTCCTCTAATAGTAACAGCTCATCGCACAAGTAACTTTCATAAATACTAGTTATGTCTGAATTGCACCAAATAAAGAATTTATACAAAAAAATACCCATATGTACTTACTGCACTAAAGTCATTTAATGCCTTGGCTATCTCGGTTCAGAACTCACTTTTAAAGTACTAGATGCAACCCAAAGATTTTTTGTTTAATGCAAAATATTCAGTATATTTCAAATTATCCAAGCCTATGATGTGAAATGCTTTTGTGACAGCCATTTAATATTCATTGTCAGCTTCTCTGATGATAAACTGAGAACTAACAAATTCAGAATGTATTAGTATTATAATACACTATACAATTTATATTTGGTGTTTTATACTAGCCATAACACTTAGTACAAGGCAGGTACACAAAATATTAGACATACAAAATATATTAAGATATTAAGCTAGATATTAAAATATTCCTGCTGTACTCCTCATTTAAATCTGTCTGTTCAACATGTAAGCTGGAGGCAATATTTCTGCTTTTGTGGTGAGACTTTCTCTTCTCTGCAACAGCTGAGGCAGCTCCTGGCTCTAGCTTGCTGTGCCACAGTAACACTGAAGTAAGGACAATTTGGTTCCTAGCCCAAGTAATGCAGAAATCTAGGATGAAATTGCTAACTTTCCTCTGTTGTATCTGTGAGTAGTCTTCTGTGTGTTTTTATATCAAGTTGAACCTATAATTGCTTAACTTGTGCTTCGCATGATGGATGTTGTTCACAGTCAATAATTTACATAGCTGAAGAAACCATTTGATATAACATGACTAAAGGACATAAACGCTTTTTAAGAAACAGTTTCTACATTTCTCCCTGAACACATGTGAGCTACTGGCGAGAAGAGAGATCAGATACAGCCCAATGCATTTATAGGCTGGTTTCCTAAGATGATGTATACAGTTCCATCGCTTGCTTGCCGTCTGCCAGTCCTCTCTACAACCGTAACATCTGCGCCTGCTGGCCAGTTTCAGATTGGAATCTTGAGTTTCTAACAGTATTTGTGGCTCTAAATGCTGCTGCAGAGAAAAGTGATTCTATTAATGCCTACACTGAAGAAAGGCCGCTGTACAAATCCAAGCCTCCGAACACGAACCAGTGAATGCTCATCGCGCTCACACAAACGCCATGCTCACTGGAAAGCTTCAGTCACTACATCAGCCTCTGTCTCAGCAGACTGGAGGCAGCAGATTTCCAGGCGGTACTTGGGAAGGGGCAAGGTGGAAGGGCAGTCACTCGCTGAATAGCTGTCTCCAGTCCTGGCACGCAGTGAGGGTGGTTGGCACTGGCCTGGTGGTGCTTGGGCACAGTAGAGACACAGCTTCTAGGACTGCAGAGCATGGTGCAGGGTGTATGGTCTCCTCTTTGAAGTGAGTATTTTGGCCAAACACACCAGGCATGCAGAGTTGGTCGATTTCTCAGAAGAGACAAAGAGAGGAGGAGGATAGTGAAAAGACAATCTTGTTCATCTGTTAGAGAGGAGAAGGGGGTCTTGCTTAAAGCCTTTCTTGCTGAACCCCACTATCCTCCAGGCCTTATCCAGCTAGCTCTATCCTCACCTCTACAGCCTTCATTGGTTGCCCACTCTTCAGCCTTAACAACTGTTTCCTCAGCTTTACTCCAGGTACTCTGTTTCTTGCCAGTTCCTTACAGAGAATCATACAAACACATTACAGCCAAGTCCTTCTTTCCCTGTCATTTTACCACCAAGCAGCAAAGTGGCACACTAACTCCCCCACTGGACTCATTCCGGCCAAAGTCTGTGAGGGGAGCAGGCATACAGGGGAAGGGCTGCAGAGGTCACGATCTTATCCATAATTTAACAAGAAAGGTCAAAAAAGACTGGGGAATACAACGGGATAACCATGTCTGCCCAAAAGAGATGGTGGACTGAAAGCCCTTGGTGAGTCAGAATGGGGCAGGCCACCTTTAGGGGAGGAAGGACATGAAGACGTTCTCCACCCTGTCTCCTGGTACAGAATGGAGAAATGGGAAAAACACGACAGACATTTGGGGAATCCATTCTTCTTCAGATTTTGCATTTAATGCCCAAGAAATAGCATCAACGTTTAGTCGCATTTCCTTCATTTGACTCAGTTCAACCCTGGACAATCAGGACATTCATAGCCCCCAGCAGTTTAAACCCAAGTGCCCCAAACACTTGCAAAAGGAGGCAAGCAGCTGTGCATACTGTGCTCAAGTCCTCACAGAAGAGATGCAGGGCATTAAAGCCAGCCATAATTCAGAAGATATTAGGACGTCTGTTGTGCTGTTGTTGAATCTCCACTGAATTTAAACAGTCAGTCAGCTCAGACACAAATCTAATGGAAACCTGGCTTCAGTAGCCCTAGTGCGTAAGAAACAGTAGTGGTAAACTACTTATACTCTTTAAATGTAAGCAGTCAGCCTGAATTCATTTACACTTTTGAAATACTCAGATCTCTGAATTGAGTCAATGTAGAAATAAATGAGCAGTAGCAAGAAATAGAAAAGCTTCTATTATACTTGTAGGAACATAATATATGCTTCTACCTAGGTCTTCGGCATTTACATGCCTGGAAAGTGTTCAGGTTAAAAAACAAAACAACACAAAACACAAACACCACACACACACACAAATACAAATAAATTTCTTTGTAACTGTGACAGCAGACTTAGGTCTTGTAGGACTGACGGCATGCATCTTCCGCTTGTCAGGGGCCATCTCTTGGTTTCCTCAGTTTTCCACATAACCGACATCAAGCTGACTTACCTCCCTTGGGGTGCAAATGGCAGGGACTGCTGACAAAAAAAAATGCATAGCAAAAGACTGGGAAGAATACAGTCAAGATGGGACTTCCACCAAATATGGCAGGAAAAGGTCCAGTGAAGGGAAATGACATCACCCCCAAAATTAAGTAGTTAATTCCTTCACTCTCATGTCCTTCATACTTTACAAGATAAGGAAATGACATGATGTAATGATATTGGGTTGGAATTATGAGCATTTGTTCACTGTCAACGTGGTTTGCAGAAGTGAAAGGTCAGAGGTAGCTAGCATGCTCTGGATGTACAAATAAAGAATGACAGTAGTACCAATTCTAGAGATTAATGCAGCCTGAGGAAATACTGCCACCAAAGCATCAAGTTCGAAAAATAAGGCTGACCAACTCTCAAAGCACAAGCAGAGCCAAACTGGCATTTGGGCAGGCTATGGCTCAGTGAGATGACATTATTTAGTGTTGACACATTAGCACTTTTAACAAGCAGCGGAGCAGAAGAAAGAGGAGGACATCTGCTTCTCAAAAAAGTTTGGCTCCTGCAGAACAAAGGTGGCTCAAAGTCAACTTCAGAAGCACTTGCTGACCACTTGAGAAACTTGGCAAGGTCTCCCTACCACTTGTCCTCTTCTGCTGAACAGCTCACTAAATACCTTTTTCCTTTCTCTCTTCTCTTTAGGGCAGTACCATTCAGCAAAACGAACAACATTAGCCCCCAACAATAGGGAGCTTAAATCAGAATTTACTTGTAAGTATTGCATTTCAAGAGAAGTCAGGCTATTCTCCAGTGAAGAGAGACTGCCATTAGATGAAAGCTTGGATAGGTTTTCAACTTCAGTTTGAGTTTTCGTATGACAAACCTGAAGCTGATAGCCTCTTTCACTACACAAAATATATAGAATTGGCCATAAGTCTTTAAAGCCCTGATGTATTCCAGTCCATTAGTTTTTACGGTTCAATTTATGTTGTATTACGAGGAGATGAGCTGAACTGCCCGAAAGTACAGATTTGCCAAACTATCCAAAAATAACCTGGAAAGCAAGAAAGTCAGGATACCAGCCAAATCATAAGCAGTATGGCCATTTTGCTACCAGTTCAGCTGGTAATAAATTTTTTAAAGCACTGTTAAATGTATCTAGATGAATTTGACTTCAAATCACACTTTTTGCTGAACATTTAAAGAACTATTGATTTAAAATGAAACATACACACAGTCAACTGATACAGGTTCACATACCGCATGAATAATAACACAGACATCTTTCTCTCTTTTAGCTTCACACAACATATAATTAACCAAGCTGTTACACTGCCACACAGTAATCAAAAGTGATTACCTCCACCCGCAACAAAGCTTCTAGGTGAATTCTGCAATATGGAAGAGTTAGCTGGCAAAGACAGAAGTCTCAAGGAAGTAGAGCTAGTGAGAAAAGATGCAGCATCATTACCATCACAATACATCTTCCTACCATAAAGGAGTGAAACACTGTCAAATTAAGCTTCTCTTTTGCAAATTGAACACATGTTGGGACTTTATATTTGCTTACTCTAAAATTTACATGACAATTGAAGTATTACCCAAATGCAGAGTCATCATATAAGCAGTAAAGAGTCTGTCCGATCACTTCTATACAAAAACACGGTAGGTCATGAAGGTTTGAATTATTTCTGCTTCTCTTCTATGCACTATCTGATAGAGAATTCTAGGCTCCAGGGCCATCACTGTGCTGCTTTTCAACTCATAAATATTGATGGAGAGAGTCTCTGAGAGTCACTTCCCTAACTGACATCTGACACTTCTCTGACTTCCAAAGTGCACAGCTATCCATAATGCCTCTTGAAAATAGGGCACATTAAAAACAATATCAAGAACTTTTAACAAACGTTGGGCTGGCTAACTAAGTACGCAGTTAAGAGCATTCTGTAGGTTTTTACATAGCTACGTTGTGATACACTGATGTTTTGCACTGCCATTAAAAACAAGCTGAGAGCAATTTTGTGCTGACTAATCACAACAAACCAAAAGTGAAGAGAACCTGCATATAGAGATAAGTTTGGAAACATGCTCTGGAAGAATACTGGATGCAAAAAACTACACTAGATTGTTATTTGAAGAGGACCATATATTAAATACCTCTTCTTGGCCACTATCATTTATGCCATTTTATAAGCAGTTTTAGCAATCCTGCTGCAGTGAGATGTTCAAATTCATTCAAATTTAGCCTCTTCAGGTCAAGAAAATGGACTTTTAACAAGTGGCAAATTAAAATGTCAAGAGCAATCATACAGACACTTGTTTACAAGTCTGTTATTATTTTGTTTTACAGGTCTAAGAAGGTTTGCCTTTCTCAGCAATTGTTGTGCTAACATTTTCACCATCAAGGAAAGGTGCCAGATAACATCAACAAGCTTTTGACACCTTGACTTAAATTGCAAAATTCTTAGGTGAGGACAGAGTCCCTCACAATTCTCAAATCTTTCATTCTCAATTACAATAAAACAAAATGTTGTAAGCAATGTGATAGGCATCTGCATTATTTAAAAGTGTATCTAATTGTCTCTCACAGAGGAAGCTGTGGAGATGACCTTCAAATCATGCTGTTTATAGCTGTCATTTATACTGAGCTCTTTAACTGTATTCAAAGACTTTGCTTAGCATATTCATTTTCCATGCAAAAATAGGAAGTACCGTAAGTACAAATCCCAATTCACAGGCACAAGATGAACACAGATTTCAGAAAATCCTGAAGAAAATTAGGCCAATAACGTGTCCTGTGTAATGTTTTACGGTAATTCACAGACTGTCAAAAGACCATATGCTGGCCTCTACTTATGTAGAGAACAATTTGCCCATCACTAGAATCCTTTGAAGTGGCATCCCTCTTCCCTTCAGATGTCATCGGTGGATGAGAGTAAGAAATTTCTCGATGGACTTAATCTAAAGTCTATTCCGATCAAAGGAAAGAATCCCATTTGGGCTACACCGAGCAGTGTACCAAGATCTTGATGCTGTTTTTTCCTGAGGCAGTAAATTATTGGAATAGGATGAGAAATTATAAATATCATACTTTTGTGAGCACAAGTACATTAATGGGTAATGATTACATAAGACAAGCTTTACGCCACAGAAAAAAGAACTACTCTGTTCTGTATCAACTCATATTACAGTGTTAGTTAAAGTGATACGTAACATCACTTCAATAGGATAGCTTCCAGTAGTTAAATGGTTAACAGCTTTTACTGACAGATTTGATTTTCCATCTTTTCCACACAGAGATAAAAGCAATGGCATGTCTTGTTTTGATAGGGACTTTGGCTTGCGTAGCTCATGTATATAAAGAAATTATTATACCCTTATTTTAGAGGAGGTAAATCAAAGAAATGCACTTTGCAACTGGCTGTGTTAGAGGTAATGTTTATGGCACTATCTTAAAACCACACAAGTGCGTCAGAAACTTTCATTAAAATCTCACTATACGGTAATCCTTCCCTGGCAAGCAATCTATTTTCCTTTGAATAGACAGGTAAAAAGACTTGTGATTTCACTACTGCTACTTGCCTTGGTAAGAGTAAGGAGCAATGCTGAAGGTGGAAAACTTTCAGTGCAGCTTCTCTCTCTCCCTGCTCTTTGAATAATGCTAAACATTCACAGGGAGAGGGCTGTTTCGTGCTCTTTGGTTTTCCTTATTTCAAACCTATATATCAAAATCCTACAAGGGCTGAGGTAGACACTGAGATAACTTGACGGGTCAGATTAAATATTTTCATATGACTGCAGCCCATATTCTTGCATGTATTCTTATGTTTCTTCAGGAAATAAAATACAGAAAAATGCTTTTGTGGGTTTTGATGAATTTTCTCATTATTTTTCTTATTATTTCTTTTATTGTTATTGTTTCTTAAAGCTGTTTTAGTTTTCTTTTCCAACCCATAAGTCTCTCTCCCGTATTCTCTCTCCCTTCCCCTTCTGGGAGGACGGAGGTGTTCATAGATAGAGTCTGTCATTTGTTAGTGACCAGCCCAGCCTCAACCCTTGACAGAAGTTTACAATAAACTGATGTTTGGTCTGTATTTTACAGTGCCCAGCCTAATCAAGCCATGATGAAGGTTTCTAGGTACTACAGTAACACCTGTAACAGCAACTATGAGTGCACTTAGACAAGAATTTTAAGCTCTCTAATGGTAGCTTAACAGGTCTCTATTTTTCACTCAGGGATTTTAAAACATTTAAAATATTAATTAAGCTTTAAAACATGTTTATTCAACTAATTCTGGAGATTGAAAAATTGAGACAAGAAGGTCAAACAAGTCCATAGAAAAGTAAAATTTAAGTCTCAAAGCCCTTGCGTTAATTGTACAATCCCAAATACAGTGTGTAACATTTAAAGGTACTATATTTAGTTCTGTCAAAGACAATTCAGGGACGTGCACAGAATAAGACTCAAAACATCCGCTATGTCACATTTTCTTAAGGTCTCTTTAGTTAGCAGGTCAGCAACATAGTAAACCACAATGGCTCCCTTAGTACCCACCAAGCCATTGTGTAGAGCAGATTGTGACTTTTTATTTCTTTTAAACAAAACCGTGATTATGTTCTAATTCCACATATTAACATTTTTTTCAGATTTATTTGCTAAAAAGTAGGTCTAGATCTGGCATATAATTTTCAAAGAGAAATCACAAGGCTGTATTATCAGGTTTGTAAACTGCCACTGACTTCAGCAAAAGTGATGCTACAGTCTGTAATGAGAAGAGGAAATTACAGGCAGCTGTCACATTTTACCCAGACACCTTTTCATCCTAGGCTCCATGAGGAAAACACACACCTTCCTGTGTGAGACCAACAGCTGGAACAAAAAACCAGATCATGCAAGAAGGCTGAGTGCCTCACCTGCCTCTGTAGTTGGGGACTGAGACACTCGGCACCTTGCAAGATTGAGCCCAAAGGCATTATCAAGTAAACATTTCAGGAAAAATATAGTTCCAGCTCTCAGACTTACTGAGGAATTGCATTGTCTTATTTAAACAGTGAAGAACCTTGGGGAGATTGAATTTCTGCTGTTACAATGCCTGCTGAGGAGGTCTGAATGACATCAATTAAGAAGAAACTTGGCAGGATGTAATCTGTTAATTTTATGCCATTTACATCCATTCTCTTAGCAATGCCAACTGGCAGCATTTGAACTGTTTAAGTTCTCTTTTTCTCCTTCTGTCTCTGCTGCACAGGATTGCAAAAGCTTAAGTTGTAAAAGGAAGCCTCGGCAGCCATTGTCACTCCAGGCTTCAGTGGGTCTTTTCCTATGCCAAAAAATGTCACTGGCATCACCGTTATTAACTCTCAGGAGCACGCTATTATTCCCAGTACATCTGTTATTGCCAAGATTACTGTGTGCTTGTATGCTAGCTTTTCTCCCTTCTCTGTACCTCATGAACCTCCATACCGCATTGGGTGTATCTGCCCCTATATATTTGCCTCTGCCCTCAGAGATCTCCGGTTGCAGCACACAGCCAGCAGAACTGCTAAAAACCACAACATTGCAGCCCAGAAAAAAAGGGGGAGTAGATATTTCAATGAATCAAACTCCTTAAGGAGATCAGTACAACATCATTTGGCTTCATTTGCATTTTCTATCTATTTCTGGCTGCTATGAGAAAAGCTGCTTCAGGTACACTTGCAGATAGAACTAAATAACAATCATAAACACAATAAAAACCTGGGAAAACATTTCTGCAAAAGTCACGGTCTGCCTAATGTTGGGACAAAATACCATATCATATCTGCAAGTTATTACTGGTATTCACTAGTATGAAAAAGTGTAACACGGGATCATTCTCCAACCCTCCCCTGGTACTTATAGTGAAAATGGCTGCCACTACCCTGGCACACAGGCTGATAAACCCTGACCCAACAGGCTACATAAACCCTGACCCAACAGGCTACATAAACTGTATACCAAACAGGTATAAATCCAGATTCAAGTTTAAAAATACCCTTTCACTAATTTGATAGTTCCTTTTTTCTGCCTGTAACAGCTAAAAGATAAACTAAGATACAAATATATCTGGTTTTAAAAACTCCACAAAAATAAGCCTGTATTTCCTTCTTTACCATTTTTATTTCTCAAGATTGTTCATTATTTATTTCTTGGGTATTTCTTATTCTTCATTTAAGTCCTTTCCTTTTTCCCACCTTTCCCTTCCCATCTTTCCACAATGTCTCTGTTTTCCCCTTTCCTCATTCCATAAGGTTCTTTTTCCTCTTTTTTTTCACCTGTTTTCCATTCCTAATTTTTCTTCACATGATCCTTAATTGATTGTCTCTCATCCTTCCTGCAACCACATATACTCAGTTGTCCCTCCTTCCCCTTTATGGTCACTAATCAAAGGCACCAGAAAGTCTTATTGTGCCAGACATTCTCAAACCCATTTATGCAAACATTACATTTCCTATTTTGACTCCAAACCTCTCATTGTTTTTCTCTTTCTCTTCCTCAACTAAAAAGACACTCCCTTCCCTGTTATTATCACTACCTTCTTTATCCATTCAGATTTCTCCATTCAGATAAATTTATTTGTACTAGACCAAAGCCTTTGAACTATTTAGATTTTGGCATACGTAAGCTGGATTTTGAAGAGGAAGACTTACTACGGTGCCAGTCACTGTCTTGAACATACTAAGACTTCATGCAATATCACACATGCACAGACACAAAGTAAAATTTAGGAAACAGGGTTTTGCTTCAGAATTTGTAGTCCGTTAGGGCTCTCTCTTTAGTGAGGTGGCTCCAAGAGTCTAAACCCACTTCTTGGTGAGTAAAAGACAAACATACCACTGAGTCCTTCCGATGCCACTGAAGACACCAGGTGTTTGTCCATTTACTGTTGAGTGTTCATTTAAGCCACATACTTCTCTGAAATATTGGCTGGAAATAGTCCAGTTACTTAAATATAGGCATTGCTTAAGTTCTTCTACTTCTAATGTGGGAAACAAAATGGGTGGTACTCACTCCACAGGGTAGATAGAATAAAATAGCCTCCTAGTGGGCTTAGGGTATCTGGACGACTCCAGTGGATGTCACTGCAAGCAGTCATAAGGATTGCTGTAGCAAAAGAAGAGATACTGGGGTTAAGATTAGAGAAAATTTTATGTTGACATTCTATCAAAAAAACATTGTCCTATATGATAAAGGGTTTAATAGCTTGCACTGAAAAAAGGGTAAAAATATCCCAGGCTCAGTTTTAAAATATTCAATATACAGAGTATTTTCGCTTACGCACAGGTTTCTTGTCACAGTTAATTCTGAGCCAAATATAAGCACTAGGAAATTAAAAGCAGGAATATCTGGACAGTGTAGCATTTGGCTTTACTGCAGATTGCAATGGTTTCTGTTGACATAATTACTGCTGAAATCTACTCCTCAGCAGCAAGCACATTCAACATAATGCAAGAGCCGAGGGAAAAGAAAGAACAGGGAAGCCAGATATCTTGGGTCAGTTGGGTGGCCAAGTGAGAAACTATTACTGAAGGCAGATCAGAGGAGCCTGTCATCATTCTCATCTTCCATGCTTGTCCTTTGGAGAAGAATGCAGCAGATGCACAGTGACAATTCACCTGCTCCCACCAGCCTCCTGCACACAGATGCCCACATGCTCTCAGATCTGGAAGCTCAGAGCTCTCACTAGGACTTCCAGTGGTTGAACTTTCCTCCTTTGTGCCAGAAGCAAGAAGTGTCTCACAGAGATAAAAAGGTGTGTATTACTGCTCAGAAAACTGAGAAACATTCAAGGCTTGTTTTACTATTCCTATAATGACAAATTACATGTTAACTTCTAGAAGGCTAAATTTTATACAGTTCTATTTCACACAGACAACATGTTTGAAAAGCTGTCAAAATGCATCAATAACTTAGCATTATCTACCCTGCAGGAAGTACTGAGGCACTCCGAGAAGCCAGCATTGTAATATAAGATAACTTTCAGGTGAGTTGGGAATGGGGGGAAAATGGCTATTAGGACATCGTATTTATAGCACAAACCCTTAATAATTTAACAGAAAGCTTCAGCAAAAAGCAGAATTTAACCTGCAGTTTGTAGGACAGAGTACCATCACTTAAAAATACATCTAGCTCAATTTTACTAACAAACCATCTTTTACCATCAGTTCTGGGAAATACAGATTCATTTTCCCAAACATAAGAACTTAAATCTAGATACATCCTGACTTATGTTTTAGGGAGCATCTCAAACAAGGATTTACTTTAGAGTCAATAAAACCATAGTGTTAATCCAATTTCACAGATGCAGCCGACCCATTTATTACTCCAGGGAAAAGTATTTTTTCTAACCTAATGAGGAACTAAATAAGCAGTGATCTCAATTGCCCATGATCAAAAATGTTTAGCCCTAGTATCTAATTAGTGATATTTACTTGCAATGTCACCAGAGTATATCATAAGGTTGTTAAAACTTACTAGACTTATTTGGGGTTTTTTAAGGTAAAAGTCACCAAGGATCAGAATAGTCTCCATATTTTCATTACTTTGACTACAGAAAGACGTGTATGTGGAGTAAAAAATGGACTGTAAACACTTCTTAAAGACGGTAACATAAATATTTAGACTGCTCCTGGATACATAACACTTGCAGGTAGAGGGCTTACAGGGGTTAGGACTGGTAGAAATCCCATGAACTTCAACACTGTCATGCATTAACTCATATACTTTGCAGCAGTATCATCACCACCACCACCACAGCGGTATTTCCCAAATATAAAATGCAATAACTTTTTCAAAGAACATATGACGTAAAAAAATCGGTATTCTTTGTCATAATTAAGCCTTTCAGTTTTTACTGACAGGAGGTTTTTCATCAGCCCCTCTGAAACATATTTGCAATCTTCCATCCGCAGTTTGTGCTCATTCAGCCCCTTTTAACACAACAATTGCCTCAGAAGGTAAATAGATGACATCACTCAAGACAGTTTGTACAGGCAATTTCATAAGATTATCTGTTACTGTAGGTAGGTAACAGTGGAACAATAAGCAAAACGAACGATCAGGGAATTTCTCTTGTATAAAGCAAACAGATTGTAGGTTTTGTTTTTTCAGGGTAACTGAAGACATACTTACTCTAACGTGCATCAAGGAATTCTCTCTTTTTCTTTTTCATTAAATCAGTGTTTTACACAGTGATTTTTTTAATTTTGTTTTTCAATTTATCCCTATAATCCAGAACCAAAGATCTCAATTACAGTCTGAAGAAAAAGGAAAGAAAGATACTGCCGCTGTGTTTATCGCTGACATACAGGAGAATAAGACTCAAAACCTAGTGAAAATATTCCGTTCTATATTACAGACCAGATTTCCTGCAAGGAAGAAGCAATCCAGTGTCTCTGTTCAGATTAACTGTTTAATATTCTGTTGGGAATATATCACGCAGATATCCAGACAGAAGGAACTGCATTCCGGCAATCTTAAATACAGAACAGTCATTTCTCGGCTTCAATACCCGCATGCACATCGTGATACAAGGTTTCTACCAGTGTTTTCAGTCATTAAGTGATCTTACGCAGCTTTTCTAGAGCTTTCTACCGACATGAAGAATGTGTTATGTAAACTAGTTCTTTGGGGTGGGAGGGAGATGGCATACGAGTAACTTTATGAAGAAGCCTGCAATATTTCTCTGAAAAGGCAGAATCTCTCATAGCTACAGCAATGGTTCACTTTGATTCTTTTGTAAAAGCTATCAGTCAACAGCCAGTAGAGTTTGGTAAATGTATGACTCTGTAAGATTTCATTACCCCCAAAAATACCAGTCTCCTCAGCTGATGAATTATCCCTGACAATTTATAGATACGTTTAGAGGAAGTTTGCTACTACCATTTTTTATGCCAAATGTATTTTGTCTCTTACCAAATAGAAACTGAACACCCCATCCAATATTTCTTTCCAGTCAAGTCTCGTTATGCATAGCACTCCTTCGGGACTCGATGCATCTTGTAACCCTGAAAGAAAGAAATGTTGAATAGATTATATCATGGGGCTGAGTTTGATACTACTTCAGATGAGCTGATAATCCTGGAAGAATATATTTGTTAGATTAATTCCCCCATAAAGTTTGCGGGCTACTCTTTACTACAACAATATTCCTAGTTGTAACACGCATAGACATGACACTTTATCAACAGTAGCTGCTCGTGGGATCGTAGACCTCACTGATACTCTATGCGCGCTACTTGAATGCAAACACTGGCTACTTTTATTTTAATGCATCTTTTAACAAACATTTAAAAGGTAGAAATTCAACATTTATCTAGAGATACATCATGTTGTCCTTTTCTAGTTAACTGAGCAAACGGGTACTAAGGCTTCCATTACAAGGATTTAAGCCAGAAAAACATCATTCACCCTTAAAAGTTGAAGTCCTGGATTTTATAGTTGGTGTCTGACCTTGTAAACATACGTTTTGTACTTGCCAATAACAGCCCAAAGTTTTGTCCCTGTGATTAATTGCACAGTCGATTCATAACACTGAGCCAGCTCATTAAACTGGCCCAAAGCTAAACATTTGAAATAGCCTAATCAAACATCTATAAATTACACCCGCAGTTAATTGTGGGTGTAAATCTGGATCACCAAAATTGGAAGCCAGATCTTATACACAGCCTTACAAGCCAGAGCCACTGTCACATCTGCATGGAAACCAAGAGCCCTCCCAGCAGAAAGGGAGGCAGCTCTGGTGTAAACAAACATCCCAGAGCAAAGCAAGCAATTACTGTTTTCACATAAAATCTGATTCCAATAGGAAACAAAAATTTTGCTCTAATTCACTGACTTAGTTTAGAGGGCATTTTAAGTGTTCATATTTTAGCATCAACATGTTTTTATTAAATATCTGGTTTCTGCTTTAAGCTTTTATTTTTTTATTTGTTTTCACCTTTTACTTCTCAGAGACACTAGAGCACAGTTTTAGAAAACTGAGCTGGCTGGTCTCAATAATTATTCCTACCATTCTTCCCCTTTATTTTTTCTGCCAGCAAAATTCCGAAAGTTGGGGGTTTTTACATAAATATAAAAGCAAGCTATTATACAGTAAGTAAAAACAAATACATTACTGTTTTTTAAAATAACGATTTATGAAATTCCTCCAGAAGATATTAACTATATCTGCTAAGTTACATATTTTTGATTGTCGGTATGTGTAGAGACAGATTTTAATAGACATCCGAAATTATAAAAATCAATAAACTTTAAGATTCAATGAAGAAAAAAGAATGGAGTGGTTATACTTGTAGAAGGTTACAGCACTATGACACAGCAATATACACTAAAAATTAATGAGTATAAAGAAGCAAAGAAACATTCCTTTGATTCACACTCAATTCACTTCAGCTTTGTGAAGCCACTTAGGGATTGATTTCCATCACTGGATTAATGACTCTGCCAAATCTCCATGTAGGCACTAACACACTAGGTGAGGAGCAGTAACTGCTGAAAGAGCTGTAGGAGCATCTTCGCTTCGGAAGTTCAGGAATTACACATTGTGGTCACAGAGGTGAGAAACGTACATTCCCAGTGCAGGGGACAGTGCTTAACTGCCCTGCCTCACAAACACCGTACAGCACTATGTCCTGACTCCAGCACGCTCGACTGACTAGCTTTTCTTTAGCCACCTTTGAGTTACCAGAGCACAGCCAAGGCATGGCTGTTCTTAATCCCTATTTTCCCAAAACTAAGTGGGGGAAAAACATTGACCCAGCAGTCAAAAACTACAAGTCACCTGTAACACGGTTTAAAGATTCTAAGTATTGAAAGTGTATTGGAAAAAAAATCAAGTATCAAGAAGAAAGCAAATTAAATTAGAAATAAATAGCGTTAAATTGATAACCACAAGAAAAACTCAACTAAACCCCACTGTTATTATTAATAGGATGGAGTCATGTTCTCGAAAGTCTGAGACAATCACAGGTCTGTAAACCAATGGTAGCACTTCCTAGGTATTTAGCAATGCTGAAACATCCTAACTCCCCCGTGACATGGGAAAATTCAGCAATGCTGGTGTTTACTTTAAATTCTGAAAAAAAGGCTTTTAAGAGATCATATTTCCTGATACATATGTGTGGGGAGGTGGGGAGGTAAAAGGTACACATAGTTGATAACAAGAAGAAACTAAAACTGAACAGATAAACTCTTACTTGCAGCACTCTGATGTTCTTGTGGTAAAAGGGTGAATCCTATTAAAACAGAACGTCAGCATCAAAGAAAATGAGTAGAGGTTGTAAGAGGAACATATTAAAAAAAGCAATGCATCTCAAAAGGATTCCTGCCAAGGAGTTGCCAGCTGTGTCTACTGCATTTACTGTCCCACAGTTTAATAAAATACATGGAAATTATAACTTTGCAAAGAATGATGTTGTAATTAGGCAATTCTATCATATGATGCCTTTTCTTACAACACTTCAAACTAGAAATGTCACATTCCTACAGCTAAGGAGACAGGGAGAAAGAGAATTACATATTTGTGAAATGATGGAGTACTGCTGTTTTCATATCTGAGCTCATAAAATATTATTTCTTCCCTCTTCAGTAACTGTTTTCACTCTTAGATAAACAAGGTAAATTGTGTGGAGCACCTGCCTCATCCTGTATTCCTTGTACAACCAAGACTCTCATCAGCTTCTGTAAATTGTTGACCCTTGTGGGGCAAATACACAACCAGTGTGTGAAGTGCAGAACTGTAGCTATCTGACAGTCATACCAGGAGCATCAAATAGATATGAACCAAGGAGTGGAAAGAAAAATAAACAACCCTCTACTGCCCCACACCCCCCCACCCTCAAAAAAAAAGAAAACCAACCCAAAGCAACAACAACCACAACCACCCCACAAAAAAACCAACACAACAACCAAAAAAAAACCACCCACAACTTAGGCTCATGGCCAAAATGGGCAATAAAATTGACAGGTTAAAAACCAAAAGGAAAACAAAATTAAAATAGTTTCCCAGTTCCACCCCCCCACCCCCCACTGGGTTGTTTGTTTAACATGTTATTTTCCATACAGTACACACACAACCATGAACAACTCCCTTTCTAATTAAGATGTTGTATTTCCTCTGGCTGACTAACGAGTATCTGACCTGCACATATTATAGAGGTCTGCACTGGAGTGAAAAAACAGATTGCACCGGTGCCTGCAAATCAGACTGTGCCGGCTAGGGAATGTTACAGTGGTGTCAGGCAAAATTTCCGTGTTCAGCCATCGAGTCGGGACATTACGCAGAGGCAGGCAGGAGTCTTTGTCACTCTCTACTTTTACAAAGCAAATGTAACTTTCTAAGAAAGAATATTCTCTAAAATAGAGTTGAATAGTCAGAAGGAGACACTGCCTTAAAGTGTTAATCTCAGAATAACTGCAGTAACTAAAACATTGCATAGATTCAAACAACAACAAAAAAAACCCACCGTGTTTTCCTTTTCCACCTATTGTGAAGAACAAGTAAATGAAGAAATGAGAAAATGACTGGTTTAAGCACTGAGAGTGTCTCCAGGTTAAACAGCTGTCATTGCTCTATGCTCAGCTGTGCCCTAAGTGTCGCAGTGTCCTTGGAGCAGAAGGCTGAGTGGGAAGTTTGCCTTCCAAGGGACAGAAATATCCTAATTCACTGTTATATTTCCCCTCCACACAGTCTAGAAAAGCTCCTCTTTGTCCTGACACTTGGATCCCTGACTACCTCCTTGGCTATCCAAGCAAATTTACAGTTGCAAACCCACTGTGATTAATATCTTTCATTTCACTCTGATTTTAGCACCCTTAAGCATGACTTTTGCTAGTTGGTTGACTACATCACTGCCCAGTAGAAGTTGTGTAGCCAGGTAAAAGGACTATAAAATACACTGCTGCTTATAAATCGCAGTTGTACACATAGATCCCTAACAGGTTTTTTTTCATCTGCAAGGTACTAAGGTTCTCAGGATTACACTGTTTGTAGTATGGACTAAACTCTAAGAAAAGGCAAGTGTTCACAAGCCCACTGTTTTCACAGGTGCAACACCTAGCCAGACAATCAAAAATAACTGGGAAACTAGGGATGCAAAATGGACAGGCCTCTGTATAGCGTGAAATTAAGCCATATTCTTTCCAAGGAATACTTTTTTGCCTTATTCCCACGTAGAGGTTCCAGCATCACTGCCAAGGTGCTGAATACCAGTCCCTATTTTTGCATAGGAATTTTTCAGCCATATCAGCAGCAGCCTTAAAAATGCTGAAGCTACACTTCCTTGCTGACTGTGAGGAACAAACCAGTTTCAAAGGGCATAAGTGTTTCTCTCTGGCTGCACAAGATGCTATACTGGACTCTCCCGCACACGTGCATACTGTCCAACCCTCTGTTAATTGCCACAAATAACAACCACTCAAGCGTAACCATCTAGTGCATTCAGCTGTTCATCAGAAAAAGCCTAAGAAAAGGGAGCAGATCCAGAGAACAAAGAATGGGCTCCAGGCCACAAGCAGTGTTATGGGCTCCAGATATTGCCAGGCAGAAGTTGGCCTCCCTTCTGGAAATACCATTTTCCCTCACACATGCTGCCTTTGAGACTTCAAAAGCAATAGAGAGCACAGAATAGTGACAGCCCTTGGGGCAAAGAGGAGGGGGAAAAGATCAGGGGCATCTAGGAAGGGGAGCAAAGCAAGAGCAGTTACTTTCTTTTGAGCACAAACTTTGCTTTTTATATCCCATCCACTGGGCAGAGTGATGAATTGCATTTAAAACACAAAGCCATTTTCCCTCCTAATGCACAGCCTTTTACCTTTGAATTCACCACCACCACCTCTTTTTTTGGAAATGCAACCCTGTTCCAGCAGTTTGGAGGTCTCAATACAAGTACGTCTTTGTACTCAACCCATTGCACTGACAATTCCACACCAGACTACAGTTCCAGGCAGCACAGACAGTCTTGAACAACATAATGAACAGAGAACACTCCTAACACAGCTTTTAAAACCAACTTTCAGGGTTTTTATTCCAGTGTAGCAATTTGGGAAATTTGTCTCCACAGAACTGAATGGCCTTACTGCACCGTCTCCAAAAACCATGGAAGACTGGAACAGGTTACATACATCCAGACAAGGGACAATGGAAGATCACTATATATTGATGATTCCTATTCAAATAGACACTTGCATAAGGCAGCACTCTTAAATTAGAGAGCAGTGTGTTTCTGTGGAAGCCTAGGTCGCTTAGCCAGGTTAAAATATATTCTATAACAAGTGAAGAGTAAATCTCAGGGATCCAAAGACAGGCTTTATGAATGACTGCTCATTAGCTGTTCAGGGTGTCTGAACAGTACTTAAACACTGAGTCGCCATATGAATTGTGCCTGGACACTTTAGCTGTCATGTACGTGGACTGGTGCCGTGGCCAGAAGGTGTCATATTTATCGAGCAGCACGTGCAGTCAGTTCAAAATGCCCTAGATACGTCAAAGTTAATTCATCTACATATGTGCTACACATAAGCCCAGGCTTTGAGACACCTAGAATTGCTCCAGCCAGATGTAATTTGGTGTCCAAAAATCCCAGTCATGTGTGACGGATCTCAAATCTCTCCAGACCAGGACTCCAAGCAGATAAAAAGAAGCAGGTCAAGAAAATCAGGCAGAGGGCAGCCCTGGCTTCTGCAGCTGGGGTCATGTCCAGCAGAACAATCACAAAGAAAGCCTTCACTGCAGCCAGCTCAGGCCAAGGGATGATTAAAAGCACATGAGATCAGGGTTTGGGAATCTGGATGCAGCACAGGAAGCACAATTCAACTGCAAAAGCTCCGCCAGCGTTGTGTAACAAACCTGCCAACTGCAAGACTGAGTACCTGCACATGAAGACATGCTCCAGAGAGCAACCACAAGACCTCACCTCCTCTAACTTGCTTGACTGTATTATATTGCTGCCTGGTTCAGCTCTTCCTCCTTTCTGAAGCCACAAAAATCCTCCTTCTCTCTCCTTTTATTCCCCTTTGTTTCTCCCCACAAATGTCTGTCATGGGTTCTTTCCAGATGTTACTGATTTCTTTCTGGAAAGACCATGAAATCCATCCACACACTTGTCTTCAGAAAAGAGAAATTTGCTTTTCTATTTTCTTGTATTAAACATATTTTTCCACTTTGTCTAGGGACTTCCAGGCAGGCATTAGTCATACAAGTACAAAGTATTCCCAAATGCAACTGAAATCAATGGGGTAGCAACAAGGTCTCCCTCAGCAGATTTCTATGCTAGCGGTATCAAATATGTACCAGACCTGCCTGGCCTATTAATAACCTTTTAACTCCATACGCTCTTCAGTGTCTTCTGAAATTTACCGTTCTTTTCCCCACTGTTCAGCTGACTCTCCCCAATGTATTTTGAGGAGATCACTGAACTGCAGCAGCACCTGCCTTCTAGGCCCAGGAACCCCCTGGGGTCACTTGCACAGCTGCTCTAGCTCCTCCACACTAATACAGAAGCTGCACTATGGGTTTGAGGATCTTACACACAAACCCCAGTGGCATCTGGAGCTCCAGATCAATGAGTAAGGGCAGCTTTATGTCTAAAAGGGATATGGATTATTTCTCGCAATGGATTTTCTCATCACATTTGCGTTAGGCTGCAAAGTAAAACAGAGCAAGCTAGTTTCTGCTCTCTGCCACAGTCTCCAGATTGATCTGTCCTAGAAAACTGTAGTAGAGGCAGTCATTTTTAATCTGGTGAATAATAACAAGAAGTATTATGTCCACGAAATGTTAAAACGGTACAGAAAAAAAAACAGTTTCCCAAGGAAGAAGGTATAAGGTGGTGCGATGCCTTCTACATATTTTTCTCTCACTTCAAGTTTTTAAGTCTTGGAGTTTTATTTAGATCTGTCTTAAAAGATAACAAGATATTTGGCTACACCCTTAGTGGGTATGAAAAAAAGGAGTAGGTAAAAGAGCAAAACAACTTCAGGAGGGACATGCAGGAGGAGTGTATATGTGACGACAAACCTGGCAAAGCCCAGAGGAGTCATCTCAGACCTACCATTTTTCCAGTTGCTTAAAATAGCAAATATGCTGGGTTTTAAAAAAAATAAAAATAAAAATAAATTTAAAAAATCACTGAATTTAATTTCTTGTTTTCTCTTCCTACCATGGGAAGGCACAAGGTGTCAGCAAAGAAAACCGGAGGTGCAGAATGCAGTTGTGTACACAACTACTCTACTTTTAGACTTTTTAATCAAGACTTCCTCCCGTAACACTCCCACAGTTAGATGAAGAGGCTGGTCCAAAAGGGCACAACAGAGTTTAATTGCCTGACCCAGGGCCAGCTGACCTTTCATCAGCCAATTGCTTGGCCAGCCCATGTTTTTTTGGCATCAAAAAAGAGCGATAGTACTGAGCTGCATTTAGTCACATTACATTCTCTCACCTATCCATTGTTTTGGCCACTGAAGGACAGAATAATTCAGAGTCCTGATGCCACAAAATCCTCCAGCATATTTCCTCCCTAGGAATGCAGAATTGCAGTGAATAGCAATGAGGTTCTTATAAAAGAAGATATTGCCTTTCTGTAAAGTACACAAAATCAGAAAGGACCATATTTGTTTTTCTTCTCTGAAAATTATTTATAAGAATAGATTTGCAAGAACAAACCCAAGTTTGCTCTAGAATGGAATATTTCAACCCATGCTCAAGGTACTATTCACTATGACTTAATAATTTAAGTGCATTCAACACTCTGCTTGAAATCAAAATAAAGAAAAAGCATATGAAATATGCTTAGAACTACTTGTATTTCCCTTATTAACAGCATATTTTCCATGTCTTATTTATTGTTTCTGCTGGCATATCTGCTGCAGACTTTGAATCAAAGTAAAGCTATGTTCTTTTTATTGCCAATTTTGACTGGATCCCTGATAATAAACCATTAAAATGACAAGAAAATACATAAAACGAATGGAGTCATTGATGCTTATGTATCACAGTTCTTGAATATAATAAGCACATCTCTCTCCTTCCTCTCTTGTCTTACATCTGAAGACCATTTTTTATTTTTTAACGTAAGTCATAATTCAAAATTATCCTACTTAGGCATCAAATCATGTCTACAGCTAATTCTTTTCGGAGTTTCATACTACATTTTGTATAAAATTAAGAGAAGGCAAAACTGGTGCTCATTTGTGTAAATGTTCATACTATTTCTCTCTTTATAGACAGTTTTATATCACTCTAAGCTTAATGAAATTTAACACAGAAAATATTTCCTATATGAAACTAGACGTCCAGCAAAATTGTCAATTGATCTATCTGTTAGCTCTAGGTGATGCGTCTACATGAATCTGTATTCCCTGGAGTCTGTGGTAGGCTTTATCTTAGCCTTGTAACCTCCACAGCTTCCACACCCAGGGCTCCACACCCATGTTTCTTCTTCCAGGTTTTGACCACATTATTGAGGTTGCTGCCTCAAATCTCTTGCATCAAGCCAAGATAAACATTCAGTACATTTTATTGGAAATTACCCAACTGCAGATAAAGGAGTGAGATAGCTCAGACTGATCTCACAACCAAGCTGACACACTAGCCTTCCTGGGGCAATATGCTCTGTCAACACCTACCCAAGTTTCTGTAAGCTTTCATGCAGCTGTCTTAGAGAGACTGGAACTCAAGACCACCAAAATGCAAACATCATGATAATTCAGGATTCAGCAATTACTGCGCTTAGAGAGCAGTCCTTGGGAATTCTCCCTAATATGGCAAGTCACTTCAATCGGACAGTAAATGAGAGATTTCCATAGAATTATGCTCATTAATGCTGATATCAAACTATTACATTGGTCTGTAGTCCAGAGCAGTGCACTGCACACATCTTACCAAGCTGAGCCTTTGTTTGTTGTTCTTAGGAACACACCCTACAAGATGACTTCCAGCTAGGGAAGAAACAGATTTATTTTAGAAAAATAATAATAAAACAAAACCCCACCCTACACCTTAAACAAGAATTCATAAACTAAACAAGAGCCTAAATTGATTTGCTTTGAAAATTCATAAAGTGTCTACCTCATGCTACTCAAGAAATTTGGGCCAAATTCTCAGTACCATAAAGAAATTCTTACCAAGTAACTTTTCATTAGCTGGGAGGTTTCAAATGTAGGACCTAAACATGGAGTAGCAAAGAGCACGGGACATGCGAATGCATTTTAAAATTTGCACACCTGGCATACACGTAATGCATTTGTTTCTCTCAAATTGTAATCACAAAAGTTAAATGACATTATTGATTTCTGAAATTTCTTTGCAGAGAGATCATATTTCTAGAACCTTCTAGAATTTTTTCTACAATTTCTGTAATTTTGTTTTAAACTTGCTATAGCTTCCAAACCCCCCTTAAAGTCCTGGAAACACTTGTTCCTCATTTCTCCTTGGTCATTTGACAACCATTATAGTTCTTTTTCTTGACAAAATAAAACCACTCACTAGATTCACCTCAAGCTTCAGTCCAATGCGCTACAGCAGCATAACCTTGGGGATGCTCTCCACTTGGCAGCAAGAGCTCCTACTGCATCTCTAGCAAAAAGATGCACAAAACTTCCAAAGCTGCTTCAGCAGACCCGTCCCGTACTCCTGAACTCCACGTCAGGACTTGGTGGTCAGCAGTAGCCCTAAACCGGGCAATGGTTGGAGACTTCCAGATGATCACTCTGCTTTTCAGAAATAAGCTTTTGCTTTTAACTATATGAATCCCCAAACCCTGGCAGATGTATAATTATATAAAGGCAGAATTAGTAAATATTTTAACAGTTCAAAGGAGACCTAAAAATGGCTCTGCCTTTACCCCATCACATTTCTGCATGCACTGGACAAGTCAAAAAGCCCTGCTGGGTAAAAGCCCAATAACTCCAACTGTGGACCTCTGGAATAGACTGACCAGTCTGAAAACAAGACAAAGAAATGTCAGTTCTCTACTGCTTAAAATAAAAATTATGAAAACAAGTTCGCATATTTGAAGCGAAAAAACTTGCCACATATAAAAAGTGAATTAAAATATCCTGTTCAGAGTTCCAGAAGACACATATATTTATTACTCTTATTAATTAAAAATCTGTTTGGGCCTATTTCTACTGTCCCTAAAGCAAATGGAAAGACACTCTGCAGTCCGACTTCTGGCCTATACATTACAGAGAAGTTAGGTTTAAGATTTTTGCCCCTGAAAATATATATTATCTTCCACTTAACAAGCTCTGAGTTAAAGTCTACCTTCCTGTTATACATCATTCATCTGCGGGAAAGTCTTGTCAGCATTACCAAAACTTATTTCATAGAACAATCACATTTTATAATCCAAAATAGTTCATCGTCTTAAAAATACAGAGACAGTCACACATCCACCTTCCAGCAGCCAACAGGCCAGGGACACCACCAAGATACATTTAGGGTTAAATGAAGATCTCACAAGACCTTGTAACAGCCTGATAACTATATTTTAAGTTCTCAGGATTTTTTAATCAGCTATGTTTTTAACAACAAATTCTGAATTCCCTTAAATTGAGTTGCCCTTTGTCTCATTCACCTTTTTGCTCCTGAACTTTCAGAGCTCACATCCTCCAACTCTTGTCCACAGCCACAGAAACAAACAAAACAAATCTTAAATGTTACACATGCTCAGAGTGCACAGCACTGCAGCAGATGGTTACAAAGAGACAGCAAAGCTTATATGAAAAGGAATTTAGAAACAGCGAAAAAAGGTTCACTGCTGTTCCCATTCAGGGTGAAATCATAGCTCCCCCCCTCTCTTGAACATGCTGAGATCAATGTTCAGTTTGGTTGGGACTCACAGAAGCGTTCAAAGGTGGCCCCGCTTCCTCCTTCATGAAACCAATTTACCATGGACATGAATAGCTTCAGAGCTGTTTCCAAGTTTTGTCATTTCATAACTCAAGACACAATTTAAAGGGAGTCTCAATTTAGTGTAAGTAAGATCTTTAAGTCAGTCTTATGCTTTGCAAAGAACTGCCTTAGTGTTCATGAAATGGGGGTGGAGGAGTGTAAGCAGTCCACTAATATAGCTCACTGTGTCAGAATAATGCAGAACATAGCTGCAGTTAAATTACTGCAGTCTAGATGTGCATAGTATCACCCGTCATGTGCATAATAGTACCATCAGCCTGAGAATTCTCTCCACAAAGACCATTTTGTTTTCTTGTATATTTTAACACTTTCTAAGACTTCAGACTACTTCTATATGGTGCTTTTCCCTGTCAGTAAGAAAGCCTCTCTCCCCAAGCTGTAGGAGTGCCTTTGAAATTCACACATTGGAATTTATTCCCATTACAAACCTGCTGATCCAAACAAGCTTACAAACAGCAAGACCCATGTCCTATATTTGCTAACCTACTCTATATACTTTCAGCTTCCTCCGTTTCCCTGGCTGATACCACGTGCTATCTGGTTTGGTCTGGCTGCTGCCTCTCAAACAAACATGGATTGAGTTCTGCCTGACTTTCCCCCTGAAGGAGCTTTAATGCAGGTCTTTTCCCTCTAGCTGAGGATTTTCACCAAACCTGGGGGAACTTGGTATCTCTGAAGCTTCTACATTACTGTCAGCTTCAGTGGAAACTGGCCACCAGATTCAAAAGTTGTTAGCAGGGGGCTGACGGAGATGCACAGGCAGTCGGACACCTCTACTGTATAAAAGAATGTCAGTACAGAAAGTATGAAACAAATTGATTAAAATAATAATTAAAAAAAGGCACAACACTAAAAACCTACAATCTTTTGGCTCTTAATCTGAATGTGAAGGCTGTTAGGGTGTCTCCAATTCCATAACACAAGGGATTTTAAACCCACAAGTGATTCAGGAGCCTTTTGTAAATGGCATTGTGTGGCAGAGGGCTCTACTCACAGGCTGTACCTGCACAACAGCAAGCCCAGTCTTCCCAGCTGAGGAATCTCAGGAGACATTTGAATCTGGAGGGCAAAGCATCATCAGTAAGAATAGAAGAGGACGAGAGAAACTGAAAGTTACACACACATTGTTAAACAGAACAGATTTGTCCTACCAAAATTTAAGTCTGAAATAGTATTTGAGCTTTTACTTTTCATTTATTTCAACATTCTACTTCATGAATGCTATAATATAAAAAGCAATTCAGCCTTAATTATAGTGGTTTAGCTGGGTTGCTATAATTTTCCTGTCCCTTAATTCTCCCCATGTTTATAACTATCTAAGAGCTTAGGCTCTGGTAAATTTTTTATTCTTCATAATTGCTAAGCCTGAGCAGAGCAATAAGAGCTCCATGCTTAGCATTTCCTTCTGTAATCTAAAGGCATACTGTGCCAAATATAAGCCACTTGAAATAAGTCACTGTGGGTAGCAACGTGTATGCTTTAACTCATGGCGCACAAAGTATCCGATGTGATTTTTCAAGACACCCACATACCTATTCATCTCAAAGCCCACCCCATAGCCAGGCACAATTGTAATACTACTTCTACAGCAGAAACATTCTTTTATTTTTATCCTGTTGTTATTCCTTTGTTAAGCAGTTACAACTTACTTTTTCTACATTTTGATTTTACTGGAGCAATTCACACTTTGAACAAAAATTAAAAGAATTCCTGTATGCTACCATGTCGCTGGGACTTGGCTCACCAGACCTGTGAAAGCAAAGGATGGCAGTGCCAGGAAGTGCAAAAGATCCTTCACCCAGCAGCTTTCTCCTCCCAGACCCAGCAGCTTTCCTCTCCCAGAAAGAGGGTGATCTTCCACTATGCTCTCTCCAGAGTCTATACAGAAAAACAAACAACCCTTTTAGCAACAACAAATAAAAATCCGTATTTTTGGTCACAACAATGTGCAGATTTTACCTCAGACAGGCAAGGAATTGAAAAGATACAACTTTTAAAAGTGGGGAAAACCTTAGGCAACAGACAAGAATATCAGAGAGATTTGGGAAATTCTTTCAGATGTTGCAAGATCCCAAATCAAAGAAAAAAAAGAAAAAGTCCCCAACTCCACTTGGCAGACAGACATTTCCTCAGAATTCTCTTTTGACCATGTACGAGGTGGCCACTAGTGATGCAAAACAACATTCCTGCTAAACCAACGCAGATGTTTTGTGAACAGAACAGCTTCTACAGAACAAGAGAGAAGTTATGTCCTATGGGCATGCCTACATGATCATCCAAGCCCCTCCACAGAACCTGCCATCCAAACAGCTGTATCGCACAGGAACAGCCCTTCTTGTGCTTGCTGACCTCTATAATTTCCTCCCTTCCATGTATAACTTTAATTTTCAAAAGTTTTGCCCAGGGCCCTTTACTGCAGTCCATTACTTTACACAATCAGAGCTACCCTTCCTTAGAGACCCCACCGGCTGCTCTGACCCTGCCCAAGCTGCTGTTTCCTGCAAGATCCTCATCTAAGGACACATGTGTCAACAACTCACAAAACAAATGCACACTTGATACACAGGCTGGCTAGGAAGCACAGATTTCAAGGCCAGTTTACAAAGGCTTCCCCACCAGGGCCTGAATCTCCGACAAACAGCTTGCCACAGCTTCAGTTTACAGAGTTTATAATTGTTCTGGGAGGTGCATTACAGAGTAATCAAAATGATAACAATTCTCAAAAATTGCAGCGGGTTGTGTGGAAAGATTAAACAGCTTGGTCTTATTCTCACTGGGAAACAGTAGACTTAGCAAACACCGAATTAACATTTTTAATATTATGAAGGAGAATTAATAACATGATAAATATGGGGGGTGGAAATCAGGCAATAACCTATTGACAGCAGGTATTCTGCTGCTACCTGGAGGCTAACGAAGGAAGAAATAATTTTTCTTGTGGAATCTCAGTAGGGAGCAGTGCATGCACACAAGATTCAGGCAAGCAAGATAGTAAACGTGTGGGGTAGAAGTGGTAGAATATCTGTGGCCATGCAAAGTCTTCACAACTGGCTACATACCAGAAACTCTGTGACCCATTTTAGGGAATTTTGTACAAGTGACACTGCACAGCAGGGGCAGACAGCTGTGATTCCCTGTTGCATACATCTAGTCACTCACAAACACACACAAGAGGCAAGTGAATGCTTTCAGCGATCTCAAATCCATCCATCCACCCGAAATGGTAATTCCCCTCTGGAGTACAACACATACGGTACAGTCTTTGTTTCTTTTCACTTGTAAGCAAAATAATTTCCAGGCGCTGTTGCTATCATGCTTAATTTAGATTTTGAAACATTCTGGAATCGTTGACGTGATGTGAATGATGGCTCTTAAAACATAACTTCAAAGCTGCCTCCTAGTCTTTACACTAAATATAAGAAATTGAGAGGAGGAAAAGGAAATCAAGCAGGGCATCATCTGTTTTCTTGTCAACTATTTTATCATAAATACAGTCTTTTTTTAAAAAAAAAAAAAAAAAAAGGCTAAAAAAATAGCCTTGTGTCACAACTAAATATTTAGAGTTAACACATATAAGAGAGGTGGCTAAAATTTTCATGCCACCCCTAAATAATTAGCGTAACTTTTGGAAATTTGCATCCATTCCTGAAAAAATCTGCATCTTCTCAGCACTGGGCCATGTAGGATTAATGCAACCTACAGCCAAGGCTGAATATATCAGCCAGTTTTAAGTCACAAAGCTCAGGTATTGCTAGTATAATAGCCATAGCCACTACATGGCTTGCCTGCTGGAATACCCATCCACCTTCTTAAGTACCTTCTGCAGCTCTTTCCAAGTTCTTAAAAGTCCTGTGCTACCAACACCTGCATTAGTAAGCTGCAGCTCTCTCAGGAGAGCGAAGCAGAGGAGAAGAAAAACAAGCTACAGGAATGTATATACAACCCTTTGTTTGATGTCCAAGTTTGGAAACGCTGGCTTTACCAAAGCAAAATAACAGAAATTTTTATTTCAGAGCACATTAAGCTACAGCTGAATATAGAGCATCTGTACACAAGGGCCAAAACCTGTTACCAAATACAGTTATTGCATTGCTCTGAAGAAGAGCTGGCATGCAAGGAAGTAAGAAAGAGTGCTGTGCTCTCTTCAAGTCACCTACAAACATACTGTTCATATACCACCACTGTAAACTGACAAATCCAGCTCCCCAGATGCTGGTATTTGATTAACCTTTTAAATTATTTAAATGTTTGCAAAAATTGTTGTCATTTTACCACTTACTTCCTTTTTTGAAGTAATTCACTTGAGCTTCATAATGCAGAAGTGACAAGACATGGGAAGAAAGGTTTAAAAAGCCAACTGATCCCATTCTGGAGTACAATTAACACAGTACTTTACCTTCACAGAGCAGTTCTGGCTTAGTAAACATAATGATAGCTTTATTCTGAGGTTAAAATGAGAGGGCATTCATTTTTATTACTAACATACCTTGACAAAGGTTCCAAGATCAAAGACAGACTGTCAGCATAATTGTAAAATAATACCTTCTTCGCCACTTACAATCACATGAAATAGCTTTTATATATTATTAACAACATTCCCCACCGTTAGGGTGAAACTTGATTAAAGGCATCACTTTATGCACAAACACAGAGGAGGTCTGTGTAACACAAGAATGAGTTTGATTTTTGGATTGCAAACAGGGAACAAAACTAAGAAAATCTGCTCACTTCAAATCCAGCCAAGTCCAAGCAGTTTGAAGCAAGACTCAGTTCCCTCTTTGAGAGGTTTTCATCCTCAAGAGGCAGTTGCCATGAATTCAGCCTGAAAGGCCTGCCATGCAAATAAAGAGAGAAGTTTTATGCTCACCAAACATAGAAGAAACTCTATGATCCCAAGTCTGATACAGAGCCCACTGAGCCTCTCTCCATTAATTTCAGCGGATACATACGACTGCTTTAGCCACAGCTGATGGTTGGCATCCCCCAGATATCCCATGGCTGGTTTTCCTATCACACAGTATTACAGCCGTCACCCAAAAGAAAGACACTCTATTAATACAAAACACTGATTATTAGGGGGTGTATAAAAGCAAGTGACACCCTGCTGTTACTCTCCCCCAATACTGTTACTATATCAGTTACCCAAAATAAACACCAAAGAAAGTACTCATTGCTGTAATAACTCTTCTCAGTTTGACATGTCCTTCTCCTCAAGAAAATGTCTTGCATCTGAAGGTTTGAAGGATTAAGTGATCTAACAGATTTTTGCATCCCTGTCTTCCATGACTTATATTTGATAGCTTTGGTCCAGCCTTAACATTCACTGAGCCATTTCTGCAGATGAAAAATATTTTGCATTGTTTTCATTGAATTTAATAGAGGAACACTGTAGTACAAGACTTAAAAAAAAAAAAAAATTACAATAGATAAACTTTTATGGTTGCATTTAAAAAAAAAGTAAACAAAAAGTCAATTTGCTTTCTACGTGAATGACTTGGATGTTTTTCCAAGAGATGAACAAACTGCCATCTTTTCATAATCCCCAAAGCAGTGAATACAACAGCTCACCAATGTTACAATTGCCATTTGTTTCAGAGCACACGCAAGCAAGTTACAAATGTTCATCATATTTAATGTGGTGATTACACTTATTTTTTCAAAGTTGCCTTGCCCTGTAGTTGAAAGCGCTGGCACAGCCCATCTCTGTAGCGTAACACCATTACTCCATTAGCTCTGTTAGCAGCAGCTCAGAGAGGAAGCTCTGAGAGCAGTTGTATACAGTTTCCTCCCAAGCCGGGATATAAGTTTGTAAGTAATCCAATGACTTCAGTTACAACTACTCAGACATTTATAATTCAGCATTGAACCCACATTGTTAAACCACACATAAAACCACAAGTGTCCCACAGCAAAGTTCTTGGTAGTATCTAAACTACCATTTTTACTAGGGTGGAAATGGGAGCAAATGAATGTGTCTTAAAGGAAAAGTCATCTAGAAATCACAGCAAAACTCTTTTAAAAATAACCTGCCTCTGTGTGTAATGGCCATCCCTCATAATGTCTGCAGACCCGTAAGCTTCAGAAATGAACAGTGCATCTTGCACCTTACTCAGAAAGTCAGTGGCCTTAATTCTCAGTTCTGTGCCTGCCTTCCACCCCTCTGGCACCAGCGTGGAAAAGCTGCTTGAAGAGATCTGAACCCACAGCCCAGAAGAAAAAGCTGTGCAGTGGCCAGTGCATGGCCAGCAGCAAGTCAGGTCTGCAGCTCCACCTCCTCAGTTAGCAAAATCACCCTTCAGTCAGATCAGGGCCAGACAATCTTTGGCCTTTCCAGACCTGTGAGAGAGCCAAGACCTGAGGTGCATGTGGTTTGAGTATGCAACTTCCAGTATTTGATTTATATGTAATTAAAAAAAAAAACAAAACACATATCATTGCAGCAGTACGTTCTGTCTTTTAAAATACAGCCCCTAAAGTACAGACAGGACAGTTATACTGCTGATCACCCTCCCTATATCCCAGCTTGCTGTGCAAGTCCACTCTCCAGTGTAACAGACCCAATTGCACTGTCACACCTGTGCTTTCCACAACAGCTCCTAATAGCAATACAGAAGAAGTAAGAGAATCCCAAAAAGTAATATATCCCTTCTCTGAGAGGTTAAGATGCCTCTTATGGAAGGAAAATTGGGTATCTGGCAATTTTAGAATGATTTAGGAAGCCGGGATTGTATCTATTTCCCATCTACGTGAGGGAGGGAAAAGGGCTTTTCAAAAAACAGTCTGTTGCTCAACACAGTCTTTTGCAGGACTTTAAACTTCCTTTGTTATTCATTGAAATTTGTAAGTGAAAGCTGGGAGTCACGAATGGAAAAGAGATTTGACTGGCAGCTACAACTTCAATTGGTTTGAGAAATCTCTCTGGAAAACACCCTTATTTTGTCTCAGGCTCATCCCCAGTAACAAAATCATGAAGGTTACACTTGCCGTCCTCTTGTGTACCCATCCTCACACTGGAAATTACAACTAAATTACAAAACAGCTTGTCCAATACTCGTGAAAATAAAATCATTGTCCACTCCACTACAATTAATTAATTTTCTTAAAAATGCATCCCAGAGTGATCAAATGAGACATGAGCTCTTTCATGAGAAGAAAATCCCACTAGAGTTCCTTAACATCAAATGTAACAAACACCAGTGTTTCAACATTTGCATCACCGTGTTTGAACCCCCATGTTTGCATATGTAAGCACACATTTGCATGTAAGCATTATGTATTATTAATATTGATTAATATTATTATTCAAAGATAGTAGTCTGCCTACGCTCTGTGTGAGGTTTGTACATATGCATGCAAAACTGGCTCATGAAATGAAACAAAAATAGATTGCTTATGGTTAAGTTCATTAAGAGAGGAGAATATATGACCATATTAAAAACAAAGCAAAAAACCCCATGTTCCACCTCTCAGCGCTTACTGTTCACAACGGCTCCACTGTGAAGTTTTACAGCATAACACTTCTTTTGTCTACCCAGTCCTGGGAACCCTTTTGCACATTTTCGTATAGTTCATATTAAATATGGGAACCTTAGCTTCTCTCATGAGACACAGTTCTATGGCTATTTTCCCTAAATAATAGCCATCTGTTCTGAATGACCTCCCCAAACAACTTGCTTTGTTAATGGCAACTTTGCTACAGTTAATACACCAGTTGGGATTACTCCAGCCAACTTTCCATGGGCCTCTATTGTTATGAAAACCTATTATCAAGCAATTAAATGACAGCAAGAATGTAATAAAGTACAGCAGTTTTACTTGTATCATTATCCTGGGTGCTGATGTTAATGAAAGGCTATCACACCCTAGACTATAATTCCTAGATACTGTCATACAGGAGAATAACTCCCGTCAGCAGCTATTTTCAACTTTAATGGTTTGAGCAATTACAATCCTTGCCTAAACCCTTCCCCAGTATTTTGCCCCAAATTAAATTAAGGACAGCTCTGAGATTATCTTCAGGGCTTGCTGCTGAAGGCCAGACGTAAAGGACACGAGGCTAGTCTTACCTAAAGCCAGTTTTTGAAGGTATTTGTTTGTTTTCTTGTCAGACAGGCAAGCCTCATGGAGGTGCATTCTAAATCGCTTGTCCTCTGTGTAAATGAAACAATAAACCAGCTTTCTAAATTCTCTATTCTGTACTTGTCCCATTGGAAAATAATGAAGTTGAATTGCCCTTACAGTCCTTTTAGTATCCCTCTGGCAGGTTGAATTTCTGGCATGACACCTTTCCTTTTCTTTTCTCATTTCTAGAACTAAACATAAACTTAAATAAACCTCTCTGAGAAACAAGATGCACATAATTGCCACAGATACCACAAGATGTCTAGAACATTTCATCTTTCTAAATTGTCCTGGGTTTGAAATTTATACAATCAGCACTTTGTATTTCTGATATATAATGTAGCAGTAGGTCTAAAACAAGTTCTCTTTTTCCCACAGTGAAAATAATCTAAAAATTTATGTAGACATGAAGTAGTAGTTTCTCTATCACTGAGATGATCCAAGTGCAGTCATACTGTTTGGCATAGATTCAGCTAATATGCATTTATAGTTCTCCTTCCTTGACAGAAGGCAGTATATTTACCAGCCTGTATGTGCAGTTAGGCTAAAGTGTTGTTTTTCACTGGGACTCATAACCTCTACTCTTTGAAATATTTATTTTCATCCTAAGATGCAATAGGGAAACTTTATGCAACTTACTACATCAATTCTACATCAATATTACATACAGGCTTCTTCCAGGTAGCTGATCAAAACAACCAGACAGAAAAGCTCCCCAGTATAAGTTACTGGATGAGAGAGAGAGAGTATGAATTAATTCTTTGTTCATAAGGATTTTTAGATTGTTTTTGTAATTCAAGTGGTCCTACAGCAACTACATTAATTCTATAAGACAGAAATGTTTGACTCCATCTAGTTACATGGGCAACATCCAAAGAAGGGCGCTTCAGAGGGAGATTTTTTTCCAAATCAAATGAGCAATAGGATTCAGTTACACCACCTCTTAAAAGAGATTAAATTTATTTTGTTGCACTTCTCGGAAGAAACCACTGCAGCTGCCAAGTAGGATGGACAGACTTGATCATCCTTCCAAACCCACTCCCTTTGCCATCCCATTATGCAGGGACAGAGTCAGAATCTCTTTGCTTTCCTTCGGGCCTATAATCCAAGCCATAAATGGGAAGATCTAACGTGATACCTTACTCCTCCTCACTATCCTTCACATAAAATGATGTTAAACTAAAATTATACAACAGAAACATTATCTTTAAAAATTGTAATAAAGTAGAAGGGAACCTTATAATAGATAGAAATGTTCCCTGTATATTTCTGCCTACTGGGAAAAAGAAACAGGAAAATAATATACTAATATAACAACACAGATAGGACTGTTTCTTGGAAGAACACAAATAAGAAAGCAGAAGAGTGGAGTTCTGTTCTGTAAAACAACTTGTGCTAGCATGAGGAAGATCTGAACATCACTCAGGCTGCTGAGAGAGAAAACATGCATTTCCCTGATCCCTTATGAATGTTGATTTCACCTTTCCCAGTTCTCTGTTATCAAGTGAAAGAAATACGGTGTAGGTTTGTATAACAGCCAAACAACTGACATTTGGTTTTGGTAGCCCCTCCAAAGTTGTGCACCCTCAAAACCAGTATTTTTGACTAGCATCCTCTCTGTTCCTCATCATTACAATTGTTTGGATCTCTTTCCAAGACCTGACTTATTTGAAATATCTTGCTAGAATGATTGTGTCCTTCCTACCTACAGTGTAATAAGATGCGATTCTCCTATTGACACTAGTGATATTTCCAAACACACAGGAGAGCAATGTAGGACAGCTAAGTATTTCCCAGAAGCTCCCAAGAGAGAATTTTGCCCTTATGAGAGTTATCTCAATAAGCTTTGTCTGTGTACATTGTAATGGACAACTGTTTAAAAAGTCCACAAAGTCAAACAGATACAGAAAAGGATGTTTCTGAAGCTGCACAAAGGGGGATTTTCCCCTTTGTGTCATGGATGAGACAGGGTACGCAACAACCTGTGGTAGATCTGGATACTGGGGTTTAATTAAAAAAAAAAGAAAAAGAAAAAACAAAACCCTAAGGACATTAGAGCTTTTACCCTCATCCCCCACAGTGCTATCTTTGTTCATCAGGTCTCAACTTCACTGTCCAGCAGGGAGGTTAGGCAGAAAGTTGTCTTGCTCCAGCTATGCACAGGTATCCCTCTCAGGTCTTCTCAGCCAAGGTCCTTGGGCATGTCCCTGCATTCATCCCCCTAGTCATATCTGATGTCCAGGATCATTCCTCCAGGCAGGATCATCACCACCTCCTTTCTGGTCCCTCTTCTTTCTGAGACCACTTCTAACTTTGGGAACCCTTCTTTTTCAACACCAGCTCTGCTTTTGAGAACCCCAAGGCCTCAGTTCTCCCTATGTAGTCTATGTACAACAGCCCAACACATATCTTCTAATCAGTGGTTCTGGTTTATGTCTACTTATTAATTGGAGGATTTGGGATGTGCCACTTTTTTTAATTCAGGCATTATTAGAATTTGCAGCCATCCCATACCAGGCTTCTGCTTGAATTCAAAAGTTCGGTTTTGGACATTCACACACACAGAGTTCTGGGCCACCTTCTACTTTTCACGATTTTTTCCACCTACAACACTTTGGTATGCATTTGTTAAAATATAGCTTTATGAGGAATAGTCAGCACAAATTCCTGATTAGACCTTAATTACAGAACTCCAGACAGTATATGCACAGGTACCATATTCTTGCTGAAACCTGAAGACGAAACAAAACCTGCAGGACCACTGAAGTATAGCAAGGGCTTTCCTCAGTATGCTTGTGTTCACTATAGACAGAACTGCAAGCATGTCTTGATATGAACACAATGTCCAACCCATGGTAATCAAGACATTTGTATTTTGGCACACTGCACACCCTTGAGATGAGTTGCACTAGGGGTGAAGTGCAACATCTGGCCTATATTTTTGGCACCGAACTTCCACTGGAAAACACAGCCCCTACCAAACTGGGGGAGAGTGGGGAGCAGTGCATAAACTAGATGCTTAAAACATTGGAGATGTATGCTGAGAATATACAAATAAGAGGACTAGCTTCTGTTCTCACTTGCATGAGCATAAAACCTGAATGGCCCAAGGGAACTCAGTATAGTCGAAACTACATAAATAATGAGTTGTGAAATCAAGCCTTGAATAGCAAATAATACACTTCATGATAGTATTCATTTCATAATGCTGCTGTATTACCTGCCTTTCTGCATTAAATTGCCTTAGAGTAAGAGGGGTAAGATTAGCATACAGCTGATAACCATCTAACCATTGGTTACATAAAAACACATAATGCCTTAAAATCAGGCTCTGAAATGAAGGGAGAAAAGCTTGTAAATAAGAAAGAAATGAACTAATTTTTTAGAAAATTCTAATGAATTGTGGAAAATAGTGTTTGAGACATCTACTCACTTGTTTCACCTACAAAGACATAGAAGAGGCACTGTTAGTTTTTCTTTCCCCCTACTGAGTGCTAGTGAGGCAAGCTTATTGCCTGCACACATCATTTGACATCCTGAAAACAGAATGAGTGCTCCACTGGCAGCGAAGGAAGATAGTAACGTTCTCAACATTTGTCACATTCCCTGATTGGTTCTCACTGAGCTATTTGGCATGGAAATGTGAGGAGGAATGGAGCTCTGTAAAACACAACACGGGGAAGAGCACTTGCAACAAAGCATCGTCTTTTTAGCAGTGAATGTTGAGTTACAAGACTGAGACAGGAAAATGCATCACGATGATACATTTGATAACGCTTTTTACGCAAATAAAGAGGAACTTAATAATTAAATCCCAATTAAGTATGTGTTCACTACTTTGCTAAAATCAATTTATTTTCAAGAAAGCATACAAGCACACACTTAGCTTCAAAATGGATGCAGCTTCAGTACGTACCTCAAGTTCAGCACATGCCAGAGCACTCTGCCAAATTGGGATAAACACAAAGCACCAACGTACCTTCAACTTCCAGAAGCTGCTTATCACAAACACAATAAGCACAGAGTCAGGTAGCTAGCTGAACTGGCGTTTTCTATCCAAAACAAGTTGTGAAACTTAAAATCTAAAGTAGCAAAAAATTCAAACAAAAAGAAAACTGAATTACCCAAGGAAGCTCAAAAGTAGGCCATGCTTAATTGGACTTGGATTTGACTGAAATTCACCTTCATTCATTAAAACGTTTGAAAAACTTTCAGACACCCAAAAATCAACTCTCCAGTTGCAGAGCAGGGTACATAAGAGCCACTTTTCACAGGCTGGGTTTCCTATACCACTTTTCTCACAAACTTATCAACTGAATGGATACAGTTACACAGGCATTCATAATTCATACATTAGCAAACTATGTTCTAATAAATAATGACACCTAGTGATGCTTACCCACAGCCAGACGACATAAAACCTCCAAAACATCTTATATGTATGCTCACATGTCTCCATTTCTGCAGCCACTCGTAAGACCAACATACATTCAAACTGTTAACTAGCATACATGCAACTATTTAAATAGATTAACATCTTTGTCAGCAACATGGACAGTGGGATTGAGTGCACCCTCAGCAAGTCTGCCAACAACACCAAGCCGTGTGGTGCAGTCGACACACTGGAAGGAAGGGAGGCCACCCACAGAGACCTTGAGAGGCTGGAGAGGTGGCCCATGCGAACCTCATGAAGTTCAACAAGGCAAAATGCAAGGTCCCGCACCTGGGTCAGGACAATCCCAACCACAGATACAGACTGGGCAATGAGTGGATGGAGAGCAGCCCTGCAGAGAAGGACTTGGGGGTGCTGATGGGTGAAAAACTGAATATGAGCCAGCAGTGTGCGACTGCAGCCCAGAAAGCCAATGGCATCCTGGGCTGCATCAAAAGAAGCATGGCCAGCAGGGCGAGGGAGAGGATTCTCCCCCTCAACTCCTCTCTTGTAAGACCCCACCTGTAGTGCTGCATCCACCCAGCTCTGGGACCCCAGCACAAGACAGACATGGACCTGCTTGAGCACATCCAGAGGAGGGCCACAAAAAGGATCAGGGGGCTGGAGCACCTCCCCTGTGAGGACAAGCTGAGAGAGTTGGGGCTGTTCAGCCTGGAGAAGGGAAGGCTCTGGGGAGACCTTAGAGCAGCTTTCCAATGCTTACAGGGGGCCTGCAGAAAAGGTGGAGAGGGACTCTTTATCAGGGAGGGTAGTGATAGGACAAGGGGTAATGGTTTCAAACTGAAAGAGGGTAAATTTAGATTAGATATCAGAAAGAAATTCTTCACTGTGAGGGTGGTGAGACACTGGCAGGTTGCCCAGAGAAGCTGTGGCTGCCCCCTCCCTGGCAGTGTTCAAGGTCAGGCTGGATGGGGCTTTGAGAAACCTGGTCTAGTGGAAGGTGTCCCTGCCCATGGCTAGGGGGGTGGAACTAGATGATCTTCAAGGTCCCTTCCAACCCAAACCACTCTATGATTATCAGGTTAGTAAAAAATCATACAGTTTATTTTGCCTTGACTTCAGCAGGGCTGGCATTTACGCTTAAAGTGCTGCACTTTGTGTCCTATAACTCCTGTGAAGTAGACAAGAATTATCTCCATGCACTTCACAAATGGGAAACTGAGGCAAAAGAAGGTTAAGTGACTTGCTTCAGGACACCTGAAAGGTTAGAATTGATGCCATTGTGAACAATGAACAGGAAAGTGACTGAATAACCCCTTTTTAAAGCCTCTAAGTATGCATACTGAAATGGGTAAAAAAAAATAGGCTCTTTACTTTTTAAATGGCTCAGAATTTTCCAGCATTGTGTGTTTCTTTTCTATTACCCTTCACCAGCAGCAAAATTCACTCACAAAAATGCAATATTTAACATTAAAATGTTTAAAAGTTATTCTGATGCCAGTCATGTTGAACTAAATTTAAAACAAATTCAAAGATAAGCTTTATCATCTAACTTCCACGTGTCCCATTACACCCTTGTGCTAAAGCTCACAGCATTACCTTTCAGGCAGACAGCACCTCCACTGCGTGCAGAGTCAGACCTTAAGAACAACAGCAACTCACCCAACCAAGGGAATGCCCTACCCTAGCTATTATTATCTTCAACACAAGCAAGTCAGAAGTGTAGAATTGCCTTTAAAGTTCAAATTCCTTAAGTTCGCACCTAGATGTTTTCATAGAACATCAATTCATATTTTTAAGTACACATCCATGCAAATCAATGCATGATATACAGTCCAAAAGTAGTCATATTTGATCAGTCTTAGTATAAAGGACTCTCCAGTTATAGAAAAGATCAAATACATATGCAGCAGAAAAATTGTAACTAAAATTGGAAGCCAAGGAAACTCCAGGAAGTTCCTGTTATCCAATATGAACAAAAGAGAGTGGCTCAAAGATGAAGTTGCAGCTTCTTTTTGAGCACAAACAACAGGCACTCCTGAACTAGAGGAACCAGGGTCACAGGGAGATACATAACGGTTATAAATAATTCCGATTTTAAGGCTACAGTTCAATGAAAACAGAAAATAGAACTGACAGCACCTATGCTTCTTGTCTTTCTCTATAGTCTCTTACAATTGACCTTGAGAATATTTAATATTATCCTAAGGGTGGAAGGAAATGTTCTTCTTCACTACAATCATTTAATAATAGCTTGTCCTCCTTCTGCTCAATATGCAAGTAGACACTGCTTTTATAATACCTTCAGAAGGTGCTTTGTTCATACCACTAGCTACTGCATAAAGCATAGGGACTGCATACGCCTAAGACATAAAACTGTAATACCAGTGCTGAGCATCAAGTATTCAGACAAAATAAATCACAGTATCACAGCACAGTACGGTATCATGAAACAATTCATCCATCATTCAACACAACTATTTAGACAGCTACTTCTGGGGTGGGGTCTCCTGCCCCTCAACTGGAGGGAAAAACCAAACAAACATATTGTTAAATCAAATCGCAAAGTGAATTTTGATTCAACGGGCATTTTGTCAAGAAAAAATGTCTGCAAGCAGTTTGGAGACGGGGTGAAATCAGATTGTTAAACTGTATTTTGTTCACATTTACGAAACGCCACAGTTTGACATTGTCATACGTTTGCTGATAGATGGAGGAGACACAGGCTTTCCACCTCCACCGCGCAGCCCCTGAACCCTGGAGCCGCACTGCCCTCTCCCGAGCTCTCCACACACTCAGCAGGCAGCGTAAAACACAACCTGCTTGCTCAGAGCACATCCGTAAAGCAGGCAAAATATCTACAAATGCGGTCCAGGCATGTTGGGTAAACTTTGCTGTTTTGCAGCCACGCTGAGAAATGGCAGAGAAGCCTAACACATGAATACCACTGCCTGCTGCAGTCCTCTGTCTTTCTTTGCTACAGATTAAAATGCACAGATTTTCAGCAACAGTCAGAAGCTGGGGATTCTTCCAGAAGGATGGAACATGAGCAAAGCTGCCGTCTCAGGTTACCTTCTTGTAAATACGATTAGAAAAACTTGAAATCAGAATCTGCAGGAAAACCCCGTCTCTCAAGAGGGGGAGCTTACCCAGCATGTGCAGGATGGCAAAACAAGGTCTGCAAAACAAACGGGGAGCTTTGCTCTCATATACCATAGCAAGCAGTGCAATAATTATTCAACTAAACAACATCAGGGGCAATTTTGAAGATACGCTCTGACAGTAATGCATAGCTGCTTTGTAATTCTAGAAGGGGAAAATGCATGTGCATTCACATCTATAATTACTGTGATTTCTGGAATAGTCATAATAAGTATACAGACCAGCTGCCAGGGAGGAGGCTGTTTGTGACTGGAACCAATGCAACCACATATATCATTCCACCATGCAAGGAACTTCAATGGTAGAAATCTGAATCCAAATTGTATATAGTATATTTCCCTTAAAAGCTATTTCAGCCATTTAGTAGGCTAAATATAGGCTTAATTTTCAATAAAGCCAGTTAAATACTGCTTATCTTCATTTTGTCTATCATAAAATAGTCTCTTGAAATAATTTTTTCCTCATTTTCCCTATTCACACATTTTCCTAGCCCGCTCATTTGACTTCCTGATTTCAGCTCCAGCCCTGCTTTACAAGCTCTTATTGAAATGGTTACAAGTTCTCTCCCATCTTTCTTCCAGGGGTTCATGAGGACACAAGTACAACATGCAATTCAGTTTCAGAAGATAGTGAGTTTAAGGGATAATTAAAACCAGTTTAATCTCTTTCTTCTTATGCTTAGTGCTGCATTTTTCCTTTGCTGATACACTAGAATTTTGTGATGAACACTATATTTAAACAGAAATCGAGGTCCGTGGAGAACAAGATTACAGTAAACCAACTTTTGGCCAACAAGGCTTTGCTGCAGCTCTAATATACAAGAAGTTCAAGACCTCTTGAATTAAAAGGATTTCTGCAGTGGGAGAAATATAAAAGGCACAAGTTTGTACTGTGTCTTGAGGATCCACCTCTTTCACTGAGTTCCCAGGAGATCCCATGGCTGGAGGACCAGTCAGACCATGAAGAGGAGCTACTGCCACACAACAGTTCTGCATCTTTATGTCTCATATTAGCAGACCACTACTCCTTGCTTAGAGTAATTTAATACTTGTTGTTACCAAAGTAACAACCAAATACTTTAACCTTTATGCTCGCAGTTGTTCCTTTCTTGCAGGCACCTTTCTCCATGATGCTTTGCTGTCTTCCATTTATAAACATCAGTTCCTTCCTTATGTTTTAAACTGAGCTTAAATTAATGCTGTTATTTTGTTTAGCAACAGCAAGAACTTCAACTACCAAAGCACCTTTTCATGCCAAAACATCTTTGTTTGTGCACCAGCAACAATGATTAATGTCAACACTGCTCTGGGAATTGTGTTTGTTAATTAACTGCTGCTGTAGAGCTAGCAGGCAGAGTACAAAACATGGCGTTCCTACACAAATACTTATTATTTTTCTTATGCAAAAAATCCCAATGGAAGACTTATTGTTTGGGTTTGTTTCATTTAACAGATGAAATGGTTACACTTGCTGTTAGGTATTTTGGGGTAGGGTCTCATCGCCTGAGCTCCACCAGGCAGAAAACTGGAGTGGATGAACAGAAAAGTAGGTTGGGTTTCTGTATTTCCGAGCCCTCTGAGCTAGGTCACCTCTGGAGTAAGGCAGTGTCTGCTCTAAAATGAAGCGTGATAAATTTCTGAAGGGGATTATATGATACAGTTTTCTGTGATAGCAAGAGACTGAACTCAACGACCCAGAAAGCCCCTTTCCAGTCCTGTGTTGCTAAAACGCTACTTCCCAGGCACTAGTTATTAACAGCTGTAAAACAGTAGCTGTAAGGGAACAGTCTGAAGCAACCTGCGTAGCAGGTGATGCTGACAGGAGACACGCAGCATCCTTTTGGGGCACCGCTTAAATCATCTGGTCCTGACAGAGCTCTCTGTTGCTCTGGAGACTGCAGCCATTTGGGGCATCCAGATAATGGGAGAGCAGAAACAGCTCAATGTAACTGGAATCTATAGCCTGAAACCTTCTGGCTGAGGTCTGCACACCAAACAAACTCATTGAAATATTCCTCGACTAGGAACTGATCCATAACAATAATCTCTCCCCGTGGCTTGCTGCAGAGCCCTTTTTGCTATTCTGGATCCTGGGATGCTGCTGTAATTGACTCCATCCATTACCTTAAAATGCTCTTCAGTTTATCCTGCCTTTATCACATCTAGCCATTGTAAAAATCTCTTCTGTTTTACATCTTCCCTGTGCTTTCAGCAATGCTATTACTCCTATAATAAGCTTAATGAGGACACTGAGTGGAAGAGTCTTCACATAAATCATCACAACAGAAAATGCTCCGGAGATGCATATAGCAATGTCACACTGCCCTCTGTTGAAATTTGAGGCACTAAAGTAATTTTTAAACTTATTTCTAAGGACTAAAGGTTAATTATTTAATATTTTTTAACTACAGCAGCTCTTCCCAGCCATTAGAGAAGATGATTATTTTTTCACGGATTACAACATACATATTGAACTAAGTTTAATTAGCTGTCAGAGAGAGAAATCCTTACACCTCAAAAGTTAGGGGGATGGAGGGGGGCAGCAGTAAGGAGGGACTGCAAATTCTGAACCCAGATATGCCTTTCAAACTTGCAGACTTGCCCCAACACTAATTATAGTGGACTGAGCCCTTTTAGCTACTGAGTCATCAATCCACCTGCAAGCCAAGCTAGCTCTCACCAAACTGTCATTGACTGTCACAACAGCCACTGCCTTCCACAACCTCTGGCAACCATGGCAAACCACCTCTCCTCAAGAAAAAATGCTACAGGTAATATTACTTCCTCAGCAAAACCAGTTAAGCTGAATTACACCCTGGGAGGAGGTGCTGAGTGGTCTGCAGGTATCACTAACACTTACCCTCTATGCTGTAAAGGACTCTCCTGCTGCAGAGCTCATCCTGGCTCTGTAGCATATTAAAAGCATAAAATACAAATCATTCTTCTGTACTTATCAGATTGTGCCACATCTCATATTTTAAAAATCCCAGATGACATTCCATGATTACACCACAAAGAGGTTTTGACGCACACAGACCCATACTTTAATTAGCCCACTTCGCTTTGAACACATTGCCCCAGAGATGAGTCAGGAACAACCTTCAACAGAACTGTCGTACTCTGCATTCAGCAAGTCTATTCTTAGATATAGGAGGAAAATTAGACTGTGTGAAGACACAAGTACACACTCTGACCCTGTTCAGCCTGAGTTTACCCTTAGTAGGAAAGAATCTGGGGAAAACACCTTTGGAAATTACTGTCAGCAGACCATTGTCAAGAGAGGGAAGGTGCTGGAAGGAGCAGCTCGTGCCAGCTGCCCCTTCATGTTAAAAGTGGAGGGGTAAAGCTATGGAGAGGAGAGCTGCACAGCAGAGCGTATCCTTCTCTAGCTGTTTGTTCTCACACAGCCAAGCAAAACCTCAGCAAGTGCTATGTGCGAGAGACGAGAGCAGCTTTAAATTGACATCTAGTTCAGAAAGAAAAAAAAATGATCGGCCTGTATAATTCAATTATATGCTTTCACTGTTTAATAACAGTACAGTGCCCCCTTCAGAGACATTCACCCATATAGCTGACAGTATGGAGTCTGATGACTCACAAGCAAAGCCCATTTATCCTGATTGTTTGAGTACGTATTTTTATCATGTGTGACAACAGCAAAGGCAAGCAAGACTCTTCAAAATGTATTTCCTAGTAAAGATAATGTTTTCTACCTCAATGACAGCTACAATACCAAATCCAACTTTTCAGCATTCTTCTCTTATCTAAGAAGTAATGCATCAGCTATATCATCGTATCTAATAAGAATATGCTATATGGTCTCAACTTTGAAAATGCGAGTCAAAAGCATTTTTAAGAAGTGCAGGGAGCTTGTTTCAATACCTAGCACTTGCTACAGACATGAGAGCATCACCCTTTCTTCTTTTAAATTACAGTAAAGAATGGGGGGTGTTTTGCTGCCTCTAAAGATTTCTTAATTTCAAAGCTAAAAAAAAAAAAAATCTATCCTCTGTAGCATGGCCCAAGAGGATAGGACACAGGGCTAGAAGCCAGGTAAGTCTGACTCAAGTAAACTATTAGATGTGTAAAAATCAAGCAATCAGTTATTTCAATTTCACCACTGCTAAAACAGGAATATGCTAGCTGGATCCGTTTACAAATCTCTTTCAAGCCTGTGAAAGAGTGAATTATCATCATTTTGGCATCCCTAGCAAGCTGGGGCACGTATTTGAGGCCATGTGAGGATAATATGATGGTGTAAGTCTGAGCATATTCTAAGCAACATTAGGTTTAATTATGTACATACTTCTCCCTGGAACAAAGGTGGTCATAAAAAGCACATTAAGCACCTCCCCTTCTGTTAGAAATTTCAACACCAACAGTGATTTGCAGACAGATTACCGGTGTCACTTAAGAACAATCTTTATATCTGAATTGAGGTAGAAAGCAAACTTACCTGACACATATACAATTTTTTTTTTACCAGAACAACATACAACAGAGAACAGCAAATGTGTATTCTGAAGGTTAAACATTTAGATGCACTTATAAAATGCACCTTGAAGCCTATAGGTAACATTATGAGTCAATAACAGATGGAGATCACAAAACAACCCTCCCCAATAGCTGCCAAATGTAGATCTAAAGAATGAAGGATGCATCATTTTATGCTTGGAGCCAAGTTCTACTAAAAGAAAACACAAAAAACCCCCACACTAAAACACACACTGGACTACCAAGAATCCTGTGTTAAAATTCATGGCCAAGCCCATGTCAGTCTGCAGGACAAAAGGACATTTTCAACATTTCAGTTGAATAACACTTCAACCTCTGCTAAGTCTGCATGCACAACCATTTTACAACACTCTTTGGTCCAATTTTTCAATACCAATCCTAAAATATTAAACTTGAGTTCAGTCTTTTAAGACTTAACATCATTCAAATTCAGAGTGAGATTTCAGAGAGAACAGAGATAAATGAGTTAAAACACTGAGAGCAGGAGGTAATTGTTTTAACCAGACAACTCTAAGTAGTCCTGTACTGTTATTCTACAAAGAAGAGAAGTATGTCCTTTTTTGCTAACAGTTCAATGCTAGAAACTCGTATGCCAAGCTAAATGGAGGGAAAGCCTAAAAAAACCACCAGAAGTTCACTTATCTAAGTTGTGCTTGTAATACCATATATAAACCTAGTAAACCTACATGAGTTTTAGAACTGACATCTGCACTATGTGTTAATGCCCTTTGGTTTTTAAAAAGGTATCAGAGTACATGGTAAAGCCACGTATGAAAATAAAAAGGACTTTCAGTTTGTCTGCTCTTTTCCCTGTTTGCATCCACAATCATAACTCCCCTGGTTTCTTTCAAATTTGATTATCCAGTAGGCCAGTACTGCTGTAAAAGTCCAGAAAAGCAATATATAGTCAATGCATTCGTTTCCCTTTGCATAAAATAAACACGTCTAATATGATTTGATCCCCTTGTTTAGCTTGCTCTACTTTCTATTGAACACAAGGCTTAACTGGTTTTTGTTTGTTTTGAATTTAGTAAGTCACTCAGTTTAAGGAAGCCCGTTTGATGAGCACAATCCCCCTCCTCCCCAGCAGCAGACAGGCTCAGCTTTTTCTTGGTTAAAGAACATAGGCTTCAGAAACACCATCCGCACATATTCTGTGCTTCACAACTTCAGGAAAATAAACAAATCAACCAAAACTCCCACTAGTTTTTTTACCTTACAAGATGAAGAGACATTATGGGCCTGATTCACTGCTCTCATTACTTCACTCTCATCTCGCTGCAAGCAGCTGAAGCCAGTGGTGTCCTGCAATGCTGAATCCAGTCCCAGCCCGGCCTCCCCAGGCCTGTGTGTGCCCCCAGCCCGTGCACATGCAGAGCCCTGCCGGTACCCAAAGGCAGAGCACAGCCCTTTCTATCAAAACCCAGACTTTGTCACTCAGCTGTCCCCGCAGGATGGCAGTGATCAGCAGGCTTGGAACAAGACTGTTTGTGGTTGGGGAGTAAGAATTTACAATGCATTTCTACCTCTGCTTTGGTCTCAAAAAAAAAAAAAAAACCAACCAAAAAAACACAACAACAACAACAACAAACAAACAAAACTGAACCATTTGAAGTAGTTTTCTTGCTAAAAACCACAAAAGGATTTATATGATTCATGTACTACTTTACAACATCAAACAAAACCTCTAGGTTTCATATTGGTTTAGGACCAAGTCTGATGAGCCCGAGCTTTCATTGCATGCTTGGCTGTACAGCTCCACCTCTCTACTGTTTTCACCCAGGCTTAAACAAACAATGGACGCTGTAACATTCTCTCTCGCATACAATATGATTTTTTTCTACATTCTTAAAATATTTCTGTTAATGGAGTAAGGAAACAGATCCCAACAGGCTGGAGAGGGTCCAGAGAAGGGTCACAAAGATGATCAAAGCACTGGGAAGCCTGCTGCGTGAGGAAAGGCTGAGGGAACTGGGTTGTTCAGCCTTGAGAAAGCAAGGCTTAGGGCAGACCTTATCACCGTGTTCTAGTATTTAAAGGGTGGCTACAAAGAAGATGGAGGCTCCCTTTTTACAAGAACTCATATGGAAAAGACAGGGTACAAGTTAGTCCTGAGGAGATTCCAACTGGACACAAGAGGAAAATTTTTCACAATGAGAACAGTCAGCCATTGGAATAATCTCCCCAAGGAAGTGGTGGATTCCCCACTTCTTTTGGATATTTTTAAGATTGAGCTGGACAGGGTGCTGGGCCCTCTTGCTTAGGCCATGCTTTTGCCAAGAGTTTGGACCAGTTGATCCTTGTGGTCCCTTCCAACATGGTATTCTATATTTCAAAAAAGTCATGTTACTTTCTCTCTCCCTCTCTATGTACAGTTTTTCAAAAGTTCTATATAACAGCTCTTCCATGAACAGCTAACACTTCCTCTAATTTCTTCCTCTCTCCGAAGATGGAGAAGGGAATAACACCTCTTCAAGCAACTTTAACTTCCAGAGCTAGCATGATCTCATCAGTGCACAAGGTCTCAGTAGCCTCGGGATGTGCAGCAGTCAAACATTCAGTTGAACGAACTAACTTTTCATAGTATCTTGCGTTATCTTTCATTCTGAGTTATATTATTTTCCTATACGCTCTATCAGTCGCAACCACAACATAAAAAAAAAAAAAAAAAAAAAAAAGAAAAAAGAAAAAACACAAAGCAAACAAAAAAGCAAGTTTCCACTCCGGTTCAAATTACTTTGCATCTTAATTAAAAATAAAGCACAAAGTTCCACTGCACTTTTTAAGGGCACCATCTAGTGTTGAGTATAATCAAGTAAGAATGCAAATTTATTATTACACTTATATTTCTGGGAGGAACTTGCTTGTCTCTGTTCACTGGAGACAGCAAGGTCAGACCAAGCCAGTGGCTGCTGAAGAGACAGCTCAAAGCGGTTCCCCGAAGTGGAACAGCTGGACCCAAGTGCTCTGGCACGACCAGGGCAGGTTCAGCCCCAGTTTACTCCCCAGAGGTTTATCTTGGGCATCTACAAAAAAACAAAAAAGTTTTGCTGTCTGCACTGGGGGAAGCAAAGGTATCGTCTTTTGTTCATGTTTTCCCAAGCAGTTTCCTGTGAATATTTGTAAGGTAGGTTTAACGTCAACACAGTTTCGATCAAACCCTGAGTGCACATCAGACAATCTGAGAAGGCATTAAATGCTGAGATACTAAGTGAGATCTTGAGAGAAACAAGCCACCAAATTAATTTATAATGCTATTGTTTTTCTGAATAATACAGCCTGTTATAAGGTACCTATTTAAGTATTTTCCCTTTTCTTCAACCTCCAGAAAATAAAGTTTTAAAAGCATTCTTCTCCTTAAAAGCTCTCTTCAGTGTTTTGTGTTACACATGGAGTCTGAATTTCTTCTACAATTATTCAGATAATTTATCCACCAAAAGTGTAAAATGGGTAATTTCCCAGCTATGAAAATACCAGTATTTCACTTCAATACATGCTATTATTTCCTTACCTACAAAAAAAGCAACTGAAATCATTATGTACCTGTTACAAAGAGATTTCAACTTTCTAAAAAGCTGAGATAAGTAAAATTGCCATTCTCAAAGGTCTGCTTTAAAGCTAGTAAGGTACATTTTACATTTAAAGGTGAAGTTTCTTCTTTCACCCTAAGGGCTTTACATTCTCATCTTGATGTATTAATTAAAGCACATTTATGGTGAATTTTTAATTATCTCCTAATAAATGGCATCACAAGGAATAAAATAGTCTCTTCACAAGTCTCTCTAGACTCCCCCTTGCCTTGGAAACAGCACTAATTCCACAGCAAAATAAGAATGCAAATTGCTGGGAGGACTGTGAATGCTGATGGGCAGGGACCAGATGGCTGTCTTGCACTCTTTCCTGATCAAGAAGCACTGCAAAATACTGCAGCCAGAGTTAGCCATACAAAAAGATGAGACACTGCTGTATTTCCTTTCTGAAATGTATATATTTCCTTCCACTGAAAATCAGAGGGATAGGAGGATTTTTGATTTTTTTTTATTTTTTTTTTTTGGTGAGATTAGTTCCTATAGTCTCTTCCCTAGGTCAGTTTATGTTCCTCTGTATTCCTAGGTAGAGAGGGAAAGGACAAGACATTTGAGGTACTTCCACCCACCAATGTTGTCACCATTTACTTAGAGTGCAAAGTAAATCTTTGCTCAGTGGAAGACCATTCTGGGAGTGTGTGACAGCAGCTACATGACCTAGCACGGCCAGTCCCAGGCTGTGGCAGTCCAGCACCTCCTGAGCTATCACAACTCCACATCACCAGCAGTCACACAGGGTTTTCATCTACTAAAATACATGGCTAACAGGTTAAGCATTATGACTGCTATGAAATACCATCTAAGGTCACTCAGTTTCAAAGACAAGGAAGAGTGGCTATACAAAAACACTGATATTGTCAAATGAGAAAAAGCGCAAATCATTGCACTACACAACCTAGGCATTCAGGCGGTGAAGGTACATGGCTACTTTGTAAATGCCAAGCAATGGCAGCACACAGAAGGTGGGAAATGAGACATTTACTATCCAAATGGTAGACAGTGCTGCCTTTTTACCCGTATTTATGTGCACACATGCACAAATAAACATTTAGTATGGCCTCTAATCTTGGGAAGATTTGATTCTTGGGTCACTTTCCAAGAGCTACTTTACAGAAGACACGCCAGACCCTGCCAGACAAAGTTTACAGACCCATATCTATCAAAGAGTAAACCACAAGTATAGTGAGCCTCAACAGTGAATCATGGTCTCTTCCTTTAAGAAAGAGCTAATAAACACCTCTGGGGGAGGTGACTGCTCACTGCTTTGCTTTCTATCACTGACCTATCCCTCCTGCAGAATGCCAATGATAAAATCAAGGCAACACTTCTAAATAGCTTTTAGTGTATTAAATCAGTAGAGGCAAGTATTAGTAATTCACTCATAGCTGGAGCTATGGATCCATTTGTTTCGCAAAAGCTAGAAAGTCAATTGGTATCATGCAGCTAAAATCCTGTTTTCTGTTTTCAAAACAGACTGCACCCCGTAGCCTCAGTACCTTTGGCCTGTTGCCCATCACTTTAAATACAGAAAAAACATCAGAATACATTACTGCTGTATGGAATACTTCATCGATTAATAGGGAACTTATACCTATTTCTTTTAACCACAGTCAAGCTATTCTCATCAATTTTCTCCACCTTTAGTTAAGAAAGCTACTTCAACTGTGCAGAATAGCAATAAGTAGTAGCATTTTGTAAACCCACATGCAAAACAAGACCCTAAAGCATCATGCCACAGCATTATATGTAAGAGCACTAATGGACTACAAGACCAAGACTGTAGCATTAATTGACAATTGCACATTTAGTTACTTGTGAAATGGAGCTTCGTGTGTTTATACTGCAGTGTTTTAAAGATCTAACAAGCTGTGGATAATTGAGCAGAATCTCCTGAAATCTCCTAACTTGTACTAAGAGGTGTCTGTATACATGTTGACCAAATTGATAAGTAGATATGCAAATAACACTTTCAACATATTTGATGAATAGCATCCCTGTGGTATCTTCCTGTTCTGCTAAAATTTGTCATTAAGGATGTTTTAGTAATTACGTGTTTTCCAAACTGCCTCCTCTTAGCTGCAAAGACTTCAGGACTTTTGCAAGACTTCTCCACCTACCAGTTCAGAAGCTACTATTCTTTCAAGGTGCTAAACAGTAAAAAGTCAACAGGAATTGTACACATTATGTATTGTCATGACATGCTGGCATGACTCCCCTGCATAACAGATTAGGCTGCATCTCCAACATGTTGACTTCCTAATAAAGCATATTAATTTGTCTATGACAGTTATTGCCTTAAGGCACCACAAATTAACAACGAAATAAAGTATTTTAACATTTTCATTTATATGCTCATCTGTTGAAGTGCAGGCATTATTTTCATGCAAGTTATGATGTGCATGAATCAGATTCACTTGCTTGTAAACTCTTAGTAGCTTGTAATTAAATAGTTTGTTTTATATGCAATGCAGGGCAGAGATTTACTGCATGTGCACTGTCCTGGCACGTGTGCAACTTCCTTTGCAGACATCCACAGTATAGGCACTACAAACCACTGGGTTTATACTTAATATTTAAAGTCATGCATGATTAGCATTTCTCTATAGAAGGGGAACAGAAATAAAATTAGGGGATGACTGACTTAGATCTGCTGAGGCCACCCAGTTCTGAGCACCCTAACTCACATACAAATGCATTAGAAGACAATCATTCCTGGGTTTTTGAGGTCCTGGCTGGCCATGGTTAACTCACAGCTGCTCACAGGGGCTGTGTGTGCCAAAAGCACAAGTAACCAGACCGGGCAAGAGCGCAGGGCGGCCGCTGGCCGAGTCAGTAACACCACAATAAAACATTCAGATCATATATCATGGCCTTAAATTGCAAAACTCCCCCATGGCAGGAAAGGCAGAGCAGAGCCCTTCAGTTAGAGCACTCAGCAGTCAGATTTTTCATCAACTTTAATGCGTGCTTTATCACCCCCCACAGAGCAGGCAGTGTGCAGGCTGCCTCTCAGAGATGGGGATGAATCCTCTTAGCTGTATTCTGGTCACAGCTCCTGCTCACAGCTTCTACAATAATTCAGTGTCAGAGCATGGTTCCTCATTTTCATATTCCTATCTCATTTGTGTGGCGGGGCCAAACTGGAACAGGGGCATTATTATGCCAGATATTGGAGGGAGGTCACAGATGCACACCGCTAACTACAGCAACTACTGCCAACAGAAAACCAGCAGTCACTACAGAGCGACAACGTGAGGCATTGCAGCATACCTTTCAACAGGGGGGGCACTGAGGACTGCGTGAAAGCAAAGCATGAGTGACTATAAAGATGATTGTGCTTCCATTTACAAAGCAGTATGTAGTAATCAGGCTACAGTTAAAATCATAATAATTAAAAAAAAAAAAATCTATGGCACATACAGTAAAATAGCACAGATAGCTGGAGCCAAAGTCGCAGAGCATCATTTGGGAAGTTACTTAAGTGTTCTCCAGAAAGGTCATTCCTTTCTAAATCGTGCTTCAAGCAGAAATGTCTGTAGCCTCCAAAGGCAGAGAAGCCCCCAGATCACAGACCCTTCCTCTTTGAGCTAAGGCCAGGTCACAGCTATAAACCCCTGTGAGGTACCAGGGAAACCAGCTTTCTCACAGAACTGGCTTTTCTTCTCCAAAGAAATCCCACGCTGGGAGAGCCCTTCTCCCACTTGACAGTAAAGCAGGTACATTAAGTACCTATAGTCTCTGGTTTCCTTCTGGTCCCTTCAGCTACTCTCAGAGCAGCCAAAATCTAGCTCTTAAGCAATTGATATTTCCACTCTGACATGAAACACATCTAAAATTACACTACTACTAATCTCTTGCACTTGTCACCCACTGAAGTGTCAACCTTTTGACAGCTGAATTGTTGAGGTTGTGTCAATATGTGATGTTAATAAGTTTTTCCATAATAGTTAGTGCATCCATTGGTTGCTAGGCAATCTTTTTATTATAGCATTGCTTTAGATGAAGAGGTGCAAAAAGATTCATGAAAAAAAATAGCAAAGTAGTCCCCCTTCCCCAAAGCAGTTTAACAAAAAGCCATTTACAAAATCAAGACAAAACAGACTAGAAATTACTGAGGAATTTGAAGAGGGGGAAATGTGTTGAATTATGCATAATTTGGCTGAGTTTTACACAGCAAAATATTTATCAGAAACTTTGAAACAGTAGTTTCTTCCTCAAAATTCATCAAAGCAAAACATGGATATCTGCCAGTTTCCATCTAAATTCTTCCAAATCACTAAGTATCAGCGCAGCTGCATTAGCATCAAAGGGAGTACTTGGGAAGTAAGGCGCTATTCACAGGAATCTATCCCCTGGTTCTGACTAATATTTACTCTGGGATATGTACTTAATTTCTAAATAATCCACTTCCAGTCATGTCTTCATTTTCTGCACAGATCGAAACTCACCTGAATAGCTGCACCCTATTAATGGCAACAAAGGAGCATTTGTCCCAGAATACACATTTTTACAGGATGTGTATATAGTTACAGCTTTATGCCCTTGATGGAGACTATAAAACCAAGACCAGTAATTAAGCCTCATTCACCTTAACCGCCTCCACTCCAGCAGCTCCAGAGAGCAGCCCCTCTCCCTTCCTTTGCCTGCCTTTAAAAAAAGGCCTGTCCCAACCTCTCTCTCATTCCTGCACCACGTCAGTGTCTGTTGATAACCCCTCCCAGACTCGGAGGAAGAAACCTATCTCCTTTTCTTCAAAAAGGAGATTAAAGGATCAAAAACCTCTTACCACCTCTCACTAGGAGGTTTGGCTAACACCCTGAAATATTCCCTTTCTTGCAACTGTACGAGATTATTAATCCTTTCCCATCAAGTCTGTGCCACCCAGGAGCTTTCACTCCAGCCCATGGTGGCAGGGAGGCCCCTGCAGCCCCCATCACCAGTCACTGTGCAACCAGCCTGGCTGCATACTGAAAAGATTTTCTCTGTGCTGTGAAACACTCTTGCTTTTCACTTCCAATCTATCTAAAATATTTAATGAATATTTGAAATGGGCACTATCGTTTAGTTTGCTTCCTGAAAAACAAGGAGGAAAACATATGGGTAATATGCAGCTTGTTTTGCAAAACAATAATGAAGCATCTGGTAACTTCTCCAGGAAAAGAAATGAAAGCTGAGGGGATATTTTACAGACTTGGAAGCATACACTGGATAGTGTACTGTTATCCAGCATGTGTCTAAACACACACAGTCTCCTAGCACAGCTTGAGGAAAGATATTTGGTATATTCATTGTAAATCTCTGGCAAGCACGCCATACGGCTACTCTGTTGCCGCCAGCAGGCACAGGAGCCAATCCTACTCCCATACACTCAGCCTAGACACAAGATACGCCTGAAAATGCAGACAGTAAGGCTCACGACAGAGCTGCAGGTAGAATCATACCTTCATTGTGGCATCAGCCGGCAGAGCAAACCCCTCACATACCAATGGATTATTTCCTGCTGGAGTAATACACCTACCCTAAAATTCAGGGTTTCCCTGTGTTTAAAGTTTATCATCAAGTCTAATTCTATCCAATGCTACGACAAATAAGCAAATTCAGTTTGCATGATTGAAATCTGAGGCATCAAAAATATACGTTCCAGATACCACTTTTATTGTATTACTATACTACCTATAACCATGTATAAAACACCAAATATAACAAGCACTGCATACTAGGCACTACATATTGCTCACATACATGTATCAAGTAGTGTACGCGGAGCCACGCTATCAGCTGGTATAACAGACCCAGGATTTGCTTTAGTCGTGTAAGAAAGGAATATTAATTAGAGAACTGTAAGACAATTTATATCCAAGTTGTTATAAAATACTATAAAAAGGATCAATGCTGACAGAGGGAAGGGCATGCAACTAGAATACAGTCAGCAAGGACATGATCAAAGCTAGGACAAATAGACTGCAAATACCGTATAATGTGCAAACACCTCTAAGGTATGCATAAGATTCTGTGAAGCATCCTCACAGCAGGAGGCTGCAAGCACATTTGGCATGGCCTAATTTGCCAACATATCACAGCCAACTAATAAAAGCATTTCTCAAAGACAGACAAGTTCTGCTGGGCTGGCCTAGCACCATGTAGTAAAATTAAAAAGCTGTTCTCCATACAGCACGCAGCAGCCATCCAAATCTTTGTTACACTTTGAGCAGCGCATGTAATACATCGTTAGAGCATGTTGCTTTTTGCAGAAATCAGCAGCGGGAGGGCATTCACCAGCAGGCAGCCTCGCATTAGCAAGGACAGTCCAGCAGCAGGCTGCAGGTCCCTGCTTGCGCCTAGCACAGGACCAGGGCTTGCCAGCCCCCCTCGCACCTCGGAGGGGGCAGCTCGCACACTCAGCTCACGCTTCCCGCTGCCCTGGGGCAAGCAGGCTGCAAGGCCAGGGCACTGAGCCCCGCATCCCATAGACACCAGCGAGCATCTCAGATGCCTTGTGTTAGCCTCCATCGGAGTTGAAGAAGTATTTTCCTTTTAAATACAGCTTGCTTCCCAGAGCAATCCTCAGAAACCATGCCTCAGGTGTTGTTCTTCAAAGCAGCAACTCTGCCCCAGCTTCCCTTTGTTCAGGAAATCCCATGGGAACGGTGCAAGGGAACGGCCACGCTAAGAGTGACATCCAGTCACACGGTATTAGCCCTGGCTGTCGTGCAGTAACCCCGTGCCACATTAGCTGCGCTGAGTTGCTTTACCTATTCCCTGCATGTCCCGATGCAAGAGCAAGAAAAGGCCACACTGGCTAAGGAGGGTTTCATACCTGTTCCCCAGCTGTAGCTAAAGTTACAGTCTGTCCCTGAATTTGTTTTGGCTCTCTGCATCCATCACTGTAGACAGACCCTTGGGCTCCTGAATACCTGTCCTTTGAAAATTAGAAGAAGGGGGAAGGGGGCACTCCTGAAAATTTCAGCCTTAACACAAACCAGTCTTCTGTACAAGTATGTGCAACGCCTAAGCTGCAGATTTTCAAGGAAGAATTAATAATTAATAACTTAATGCATTGAGAACTGCTGGTTTTGTCCTCCTCACAGCTGCCAGGGAGGCACAGATGCAGCATCACCTTCTGTAATTGGAATCTTTATTTTACAAACAGTGCAATAGACTGTGTTTTATCTCCTTTGATCCCTGTGTAATACAAACAAGGCTCACTAATCAAGGCTCCTTCCCCTTTGTTTGCCCTTCAAATGCTGTGGAGAGCCTCTTCCTGCTGGATATTGTTGTTATGTACATTGCACAGTGAAAACGTGTGTGATACACCAAGGAGAATTTTTGTCCTGACTTTAAGTTATCTCTGTAGTGCCAACTGGCAACACATACCAGCCTGGCCAGGTGCTCTTCTCCTAAAGATACCATTCTGGACCAACAATTAACAAATCTATCAACAGATTTCCTTTATGATTCTTGGTGCTAATGAAATTAAATACACTGCAGAAGAATAATAGTGCCTGGATGGTATACGAACATACATCTAGCTAGCAGACCTCAAGTATGAACAGAGCAAAGCAGTTTCACTAAACAACAGAAGGGATGGAAGCACAAGCAAATCATAACCCCGTGAAAAGTCCTTCAGTCACAGGCAGAGCAGGGGCTATCACTGCGGTGTCTGACACTTGTAACTACAGAACATCATCTTCAGTTGGAAGCTTTGTCAAATCTTAACCAGATAGGGCATTTCCAAACAAAGGGAGACATTTTCTGTGAGCATTTCAACAACACTTCTGCCATTCAAGAGAAGGGCCCTGAAGTAAGAAAAAAGCTAATTTTGCCCAGCTTAACTACAAATTTTTACAAGGTTGTTTGTTTTTTTTTTTCCTTTAAGAGCCGAAGTGTCCCAGTGCTGTGGAGCAAGGTGATGAAATATAAACAGCTTTAATTTTCCTGATAACCTGCCTGATTTTGCCATAACGTCGTAAGTAAAGTTCATGTCCATTGAGTATGTTTCCTTAGAATAGGACAGAGCCAAGACATTTCATGGAAAAAGTTTTTCCTCTGTGCTTGTGCCTGCTTACTCTAGCTTGTTCTAGGAGGCATGAAGGATAACCGTTTAAAATTAGAAAAGGTAAGTGCCAAGTAGTCAGGGATAGCAGGATAGATCAGGAGTTGGAGATAGCTGGGAGCGGCTAGTCAAAGAAAGAAATTGACAAGAAAACGAATGAAAAGCCAAAAAATAAGTTTTGGCTACAAGCAGTACAAAAATAAACACAGATGAATTGGTGAGGAAGCAATATAAGGGGGAAATAAGCACTCACTTGACAAAGAGCAGCGTCAATGGAAAGCCAGAAAGTCAGTAAAATAAAGACAGATTGGTTTAAGAGCAAAGCAAACAGTGTGGATGATGTGAGGAGCGGAGACTGTTACTGAACAGTGAGTTGGAGACTGTATATCAGGCTTGCAGGTGAGTTGAATACCTGCAGTAAGAAAATCAGGACTACCTGAGTAGTGATTTGGCTCTAGGTAGGTGAGGAGCAGAGGTTACGTTTGGACACAAACCACCTAGAGAAGGGGGTTGTTTGAAAGGGAAGGAAAAGCAAATGAGGTTTTGGGTAAGTGAGCAGCAGAATGTGCATCCAAAGAGCACATCTCCCTAGCCTTAGCAGACGCTGAGGGGATATAGATATCTTCATTATTTTAGGAATAGGGAAAAAATATTTAAGCATAATTAGAAAGTTGATTAAAACAGTTATTACATTATGCACTCAGTTTAGCTTGTGCAATCCTCTGGTAACCCTGCAACCCAAGATCAGGGCTTTGATAGTCTCTTTCCTCAGGATGTGAGCTGGATCTCAGCATCTGAGGCCCAAATGCATTTCTCTACTGCCATGAGCTGTGGGCACTTTCTTCACCAGCCAGGGTGGCAAAATAAGTAGGATTTCTTTTTTTTTTTATGCAGAGAATTTGTAAAGGTAGATGAAGTTTACCTGCCTCCCAGCCTTGCTGCACTAGGCTGACTGCTTTTCTCTTTGAGCACACAGGGAAGACAAGACCCTCTCTCCAGTGAAACCAGGGTCAGGCACGCTCAGCTGCCTCTGTCCTGGTTCTGTGCCCTGGAGCTGCCTTCCTGGCCATCTTCCCTCTCTCCTCTTGAAGAGGCAGAGAGAAATCCAGCAGCAAGGAGATGAGGAGGCTTTGGATCAGAGTCTGCATTCCCTACCTAAATCCCAAGAGCTCAAAAGCTTTCAGCTGCATCCTATTCACATCTTTTCCTTGTCAGATAACCCTTGACAAGAACAGAGCCTGACAGGAGGGGAGGAAGAAGGAAATTACATAAGCAAAACAAAAGTGTAATTAAATTCCCTCTGCAGATGAGCAGATCAGGTCTCGGCTGTTACTTTACTTCATTCTGTCACATTCTGGACTGTTCTTTAAGGAACTTTCTGCTAAATGAAACTAAGAGGGCAGCTTAAGGCTTCCTTTTTCCAAGGAGTGCCATATGTCTGGTCTCTTTTTTTCACTCCTGCTGTCTTATGCCATTCTTACTAACATGAACATTGACTGGGTGAAGCATGAAGCATATATTTTCAAGGTACTAAAATGAAACCACCAAACCCATGGTTGAATTATGGAGGAAGAAAGCATGCTTCCACCAAGTGTCAGCCTCCCTGGGGTACAGTCCTGAGCTGTCTTAGCAATTGCTTGCAGCAGTAACAAAATGCCAGCTGACTGATACTGTTAGCATTTCTAAGTCATCTCATCAATCACAGCTAAAGCCTTCCCAATGAGTAACTCAGAAAACAAGGCCATTCCTTCTGCCTATCCTGCTCTGATGATTTTCAGTGGTGCCATTATTCTGAGTTACTGACAGATGTTTTGTTCCTCCCATTGCACATCTTCTAGGTGCAAACTACTTTTGATTCAGCACACAGATTAAGTCCTTACCCCATCTCAATTCTAATTGGAAAAAGGCCCAAGGCAAATTTGAGGAAAATTGTCCATGCTCCCTTCTTTCAAAATAAAGCCATGATATTTTTAAAAAGCACACAGAGAATGTTGGTGGTATGCTAAGTTTTCAACACTGCCTAGAGAAGAAAGAAAAATTAGAGGTTCTAATGAGAACACTAGTGGTATCATACAAAATTCCTATACTTTTTTCAAGCTTATTAGGCAGAACAACCTGAAGATATTCCTTATATATAGGGGGGAAACTAGATCAACTCCATACATTTTACCTGCTTGCAGAATATCATCATGACATTCCTGGAGTGCCTAAAGAGACCAAGAGAAACTTAAGAGACCAAGCTCAGTTAAATCAGATTAGATCTTTTAAGGAATAAAATGTAAACTACTGAACTACAATAGGCCTCCACATCCCATGGTCAATGAGGTTTCTACATAACAATATCTTTGCTCAATTTTTGATAACTTACTTGTAATACATGCAACCTCAGACATTGCAAGGCTACTATGAAAGGTGCTGAAATAGTAGTTCAAATTAGTAATCTGATCGCTTAGATGGAAATGTTACCTACTTTTTTCAGATACTTTTAGCAGCTAGCTATGAAATTCTGGCAGTCAATTTGTCAAAAAACTCGTCAAGATTCATAAACTTAAAAAGCATAAGTCCAATTTCTTATAAAAATAACTAATTTTCTCTCAGTATTCTGAAAGCTATACCTTTGGGGGGGGGGCATGAAAAAGGAAAGAAAGTTTTTAAGTTAGGAATGGAAATAATGAACTTCCAAGAAAGTTGGAGGGAAAAGGAAGGAAGTGAATCTTTCAACTCAAAAATGCAAGATAGGCAGCAAACCCTCAGCATTCAAATCAGCAAAGACCACTTAACAGTGCAATCAGGTTTATTGCATTGACAGCTTTATTTCTCAACTTCTAACTTTATAAAATTTAACAAAGGTTTCAGAAAGTAATTATTTTATATGGATGTTTAGTTTACTTTTAGGTTACATTTTTTTCTTTTTTTAGCCAATAGGAGAATGACAATGATAATTTTAAAAAAAAAAATCTCAAGTTACAGCTTCAGTAGAGAAAAAATGTCTGAATACCATTTCATTTCCATGACAGATTTGTTTCTGAAATTTAGCCTCCAAAAACTATCAATTTAATGCATTAGATGGATTTGCATGCATATAAACTCGTGACTTAAAATACCAGCAACTGTGCTCATACAAAATTAACATGCATACACACTTGCCTACATTCACTCATTACAATTTAACTGACCCTTATTAAGAGCTACCAGTGTTTTCCCAGGTTGGGGAAATGATTTACATAAATGATCCCTAAGAGGGGCAACCAGGGGTCTGAGTTTTGCCTTCTTCGACCTACTTTAAAATCTTACCAAAACTTCTAGAGGAAACAGTTCCCCATCTTTGAGGCAATGTTTCAGACCATGAGCAGCTATGCTGGAAGAGACTAACAGCGGCCTGTATGGGAACACGTTTCTGCCCAGCTCAAGCAACAGTAGGTTTGGTTCAGTTTGACTGTCACAGAATGATTTCTCATCATATTAGCCACAGAGTTAATTAGTCTTATTTAGGAAGGCAGTGAATATGAAACAGAATGGCTTTACAAATATTGCGATATCCTTAATTACACAGATTTTGAGAGTATTGTATCATATATTTTGGGAGGACTTTGTACATGCAGTCAGACAGATGGCTGGATGACTGCACATCTATATAGTTTATTAACTATATGAGTTACTAATGATCATATTTCCAGCCAGTTTTACCCAGAGCTTCTAGCTTTTATGCTCCAAACTGCACATGCAATTGCTTAATCCCTGCACTCAACTGCTCACCCCTCAACCTCACATAACCCAGATCCCTGCATGCAGTCAGTCAGTGCAGTTCCAGTAAATAGGGTAGTGCGAGGGAGCAGACAAAGATGTCATGCCGGCGTGCACTCAGCAGGTGCAGAAGCTGGCTATGAGCTTCATCTTTTGTGCCCGCAAATCCCCAGTCACAGTTACAGAGGATGGCTTTCCACAGCCTGTCTTCTGGTCTTAGGTATAGTTTAAACAACAATCATTCTGGCAAGAAAGATGAGCCATTGAAGCACTTCTACTCTATTTAAGAAGATCTAAGTAATGACATGAATTAAAATTGCTAAATGAGTTGAGGCGTACAGTTAAATGTGTCACTTCAAGGAACCACGCTGCTCTACAGTCCCTGAACCTTTGGCCTTTGGGCTCATGCAACTCTATGTAATAAGCACATACTCCCCATTATGCAGAAACAAAAGTCTGATCTTGTTAGCATGTACTCAGACATTCTTCCCAACTGTAGTGAAGCAGAGAAATGTCAGAGTCTGTGGAAACAGCACTTAGAAAACAGCATAATTTGTATTAGTTGAAAATTCAAATGGAGAGGTTGTTGGGATGGAGTTGTTTTTCGAGAACGACTTGGGGACCCACAGGCTTAGTTGAAAGAACTCATTATATGTCTTTCTCTAAAACCAAGATTATACTTGAACTTTTATATATTAAAAAAAAAAAAAATGCTCAAAGAGTCAAACTAACAGCAGCGTATTTCTTTGAAAAAAAAAAAAAATCAGAGTGATGACTGAGTCACGGCACAATGTTATCCCTCCCATCAAATCCTGACAATAATTTCATTGTAAATAAAAGCAATAAATGTTTGCCTATCTTAGCTGCAAAGGACATGCAGCTTATGAGATCCAAACAATTGCCAGTAATATGCAGAAAAGTAAGGGAAAAACATTATCCATATTACTAAAGTGGCAACCTGCTGTAATAGGTTTATACAGTATAACTTGTAGAAATATCCATCTATCTATTTCCTCAATGCAATTTCCAGCACATGAAATTTGTACTTCACACCATCTTATTTACTACAGGGAAGAAGGTTAATGCAGGAGAACATATTAAAGGTCATTTTCATTCTTTGAAATAATTAAGTGTAGCATTTGCAGAATCCTTTTTGAGGAGATTTGCAACAGAAAGTGCTTTTAAACAACTCCACAGGTAACTGCATTAAAATAAATCCTCAGGCAGTGGAGAATTAACAAAAAACTTGGAACAAAACTGGAGCCCCTTTTTGAGAGGGCAGTATTTTCTTGTCCCAAGTTTTTAAAGTTTTCAAACCAACAGAGCCCACTGCGCACCATTTTGTACTACAGTTCTTGTAAGCATAATAAGAACATTTTCTTGTACTTATAACTAGATTAATTCCAGATTTTCATATTGGAACAAACCTTTAATGGACTGGAAATACAGTAGTCTGTACTGTCATTTCACCCAGACCTCCCAATGTTACCAAAAACATGAAGCCATCACAAAACTGTAAAGGGAAGCTCATTACACAAGAGCAGGAAATGAACTGAAAACACCAAGTTCCGGTGGCCAACTGTGGTCTTGGACCCAGAAACTCATCTTGCCAGCATGCAGAAAAGGCTTTGTTCATTTGGGGCCCAAAGAACTGTCAGAACTCATAAGCCAGCACCGGGGAAACTGGGTCTGCAACCCCAGTGAGGAAGACCCCAGGAAAGCCCATCACCCCTGTCATCGATGAGCCAACACCATTTCCTGCCTCTGTTTGGTGTGCGATATTTTTGTTAGATGGGGCACTTTCAAGAAATTATTTTTAAAAGCTATTAGTTCAGTGTTGTCCTCTCTCAAGGTAATAGCTAAAATATAGAAAGCTGATGATAATGAGATATATGAACAAAAAAGGAAAGAGAAGTATCCTGTCTTTTAATCAGCAGTTACAACATACATGGCAGGAATCACTGCAGCCATACCACATGTAGGAAGCACAGGAGTGGCAAGCATATTTTCCCTAAATGAGGTTATAAAAGAAGCAATGAGATGCATCAAAATTATTTGGAACAGAAACTCCAGCTTCACAACATTTTTGTGGTCTTTGTTACTGCTGACAGCTACAGAGACACTGCCTTGTTTGAATCAGACCAGGTGACATTTTGCAAACAGTGGCAAGCTTATAAACACTGCGTATCTGCTCTCCAGTTTCACTGGAACGTTATGTCAGCCTTGAGCTGACCACAAGGACAGCGTGAGCACTAACAAACCCCTATTTAGTGCTTACCAGGCATCAGCACCCAGTAAAGATATTAACTATAAATCAGGCTTTCAATAGTAGACATGGACTTGGTTTAACTTCATAGATTTTTTCATTTTGACAATTTATCACTTTTCAGACTGAACAATATTCACTTGTTTCTACATAAGAGTCATGAAAACCTGAATGGAAAAGCCAAAGGGAGGGGCGGTCAGTAAATCAATGACTGCTGCCTGCACATTAATCTTCCCACCTACATTTCTACCCGTGAGGAGCAGGCAATGTTTCTAACCATGCCCACAGTCCCTCTCAGGTCAGGGGAACCCTTCAGAGAGGGCAGCAAGATGCTATTCAAAGGCTTCTCCTTCTGGCACAAATCACAGTGGCACAAATGTCAGAAATATTTTTCTACTGAACTCTGCTGTCATCTACATGGCTATATTTTTTACCCTTAGACACATTACAAGCATAATGGAGAATACATAAATGAATGCACAATGATTACAGATATTTATATGCATCCTGCTATGGGAGATCATGCCTATAATTCATATGTGGTAAAGCCACAAAATTATGAAGGTCTTCCTACCACTGCCATTTATAATCCAATGGGAATCCATTACATTTTTATTTCTCATGTTACAAGAGGCAATTTATGACTGTCTGTATATCACATTATGTTTTAGAGGTGATGATAATGTAAAAGCAGCCTGACCTCAAAATGGAATAACTGATTCAAGCGAAATGCCATTTCACAAAAAGCATACTTGGTTTCTTAGAGAAAGAACTAACTATAGGTAAAGCTGTTCAAATTTTAGTTATGGTATTCATTTTAGAAAATAATTTTCACCAAAGAAATCTCTTTCTGGGATAATTTCATTTAATCTTCCTTTAAGGAGCAGAGGTGTGGTTTTACTGGATTTTTTTAAATGACAACCAAACATACAAATTCAACCTATTTCAGAAGCTTTAAATTAGCCCTAATTTTTCAGTCTGGTCATTCCCAAACCATTTTGTGATCAATACTAAGCTGTTCCCAGCCCAAATGGAGATTTCAAGACTGCTGCTATTTATCCACCTCCTAAATGCATTGTGAGGCATAAGCTCTTGATGCACTTAAGAGTTACTGTGATGACATCACTAAAGAAGGACAATAATTAACATCAGATACTTGTAATGCCAACACAGGATTTGATGGGTTAGAGTTGTACTCTGTTCTCTGTTGAAGAGCTGCCTTTCTGTCAGCATAGGTATTTCAGAACAGAGTCATAAAAATTGACAGCTAGCTAAACTTTATACATCTTGATCTCACTAAGAGTTCAGTTTCACCTGCAGTAGAGTTATTAATATCGGCCTAATGTGTTACACAAGTATAGCTGAAGTCAAATTACACTTAATAAGCTAGACTATATTTTAAAAAGAAGATGAAGTAACAGCTATAATATTGAATGTACCACTTAACTGTCACATTAATAGTAAATCAACCAGTAAAGATGATAGAGCTACAATGATTTAGCAGTTACCAATCCAGACCATTAGAGTTTCATGCATAACACCAGCTAACAGCATTATGGGACCAGTTCATACTTTTTCTCTACTAGTCTCTTGAAATTCCTGAACAGTCCCAACTAAATGAGACCAGCTATGTGGCTATCCAAAGTCAGTCGAGGTACCAGAATACGGATCCAGCAAGTGTAAAACATTACTCTCTTTTCCAGGTTTTAGTGGGATACCTCTCAGTGTGACTTCTATGCAACACCTGAACAATCTGCTGGCTGTGTTACTCTTACAGTACCAAAAGACAGACAATTCTTTTTCAGCACCAGACAGGAATTCCTTCTTAGACTGACCCGCACTAGTAGAGGTGAGCTGCTTTCAGTCAGACCACTTCTCTGAACTGTGCACGTTATGGAGATACTAGAGAGGACAGGACATGGGACCAGAGTAGCCCGGATTTAGATCAGTTTAAGCTGAAAACCTAGTGGAAACAGCTGAGGACTGATTTCAATTTCCACACAGCCCCTAGCAGCTGCTGACTGCAAATACAGGTAATGACTTTCCCAGGCTGTGCTTTCACACCAAAGTGTAAGGAATAAGCTGTCTGAATCTTATTTTCCTATATGACTTATTTCACTCTATATAGATTATAGTCTAAGTTTAACTTAACATTATTAACAATTAATAATGACACCTGAATTATAAAATATATATTGTTATAATTTAAAACCTATTTACTAAAAATTCTTTCTTTTTAATTCTTTCATTGTTAGAAATAGAAAAACAAGTTTAAGTTTGCTTGCTGCTTTCAGTGCCTGGTCTACTTCATTTGTATGTCTTTTCATTTAGTACCTCTTCATTGAAGATCTTAAACTGATCAGCACTGTATTTTATGTCAGTATCATTTAGTATATCCTTTAACTCACTGAATGTAAAAAATGACAAGAATTGAAAATTCAAAACAATAAGCTAAAAGTTCAGGACAGCAAAAGACTTAAAAACATGGGTCAAAATAAGTCTTGGGTTAATTTCTCATCTGTTCAGAAATCCTGCAAAATTCTTAAGTTTACCTGTGCTGTGTTTACCAAAAGACAAGTTTTGTTTGTGGGCAACATACCAAGGGTTTTCTTGAGTTGTCAGCATTTTACACCAGGACTTGAACTATGCTTAGAGTTGCATGATATTGGAAGCAAAGAAATTATCATCTTGACTTTGCTTTACCGTTTCAAAGCAGTTGCTTTGAGGTGGTTCAGCAACAACAGACCTGTATGGGAAGTGTCTGATGTTTAAATTTCTTCTCTAATGAAGGATAATCTACACATTCTAAACTTTGTAATTCATCTCTTTTTTTCCCATAATGTGATTAAGGGACTAGTTTCAGTACAAACCACAGTAAATTATATGAGCCTGTCTTCCTGAAAATGAAGTATGTCTTCACTGTCACAGCAGTGTGAGACAAAAAGGAACAGGCTGCAAAGCAAAAATGATGAGGAAGAGATTCTTATCAAGGCTTATAAATGTCAGAAGAGGAACGACATTGGTTTAACTACTTTAGTTCTGTAAACACATTGCCATTTCACAGAAGCACCTCTGGTAGTAGAAGGGGGAGAAAATGTTGCTTTTGTCAGATTTTCAGTGATGTATTTCAGGCTTTCTCCACTTATGAGGGCACTATTTTAATTGTTTTAAATATCATCCTGACTACATAGCATTTCATACTGAAACAGTGCTTTCTTCTGTTCATATTAAGTGAGCTTAATGCTGGATAAGGGTGCATATTTTTCTCCCGCAGTCTAATGCTTGAACTTTGATTGAGCTTCTGGATGTTTCAGGAACATCAGCCCCAAGCTCTCTTCACTCATCAAGGAAAACTGCAATTGCCCAAATAGCCTTCATTTTCCAGACAGACAATAGCTCGAGTTCCTCCGCGCCCTGCTCATCCCTTAATTCATTGAAAGGGCTGCCAATACAGGTTTAGCAGATGCTACATGGCCCACATACCTGAAACCATTTTTCCTTGAGCACCAAACACTGTTCCTCAGCCACATGCTAAAACAAGTGAAAAGCTCCACGGTCCATTACAAACATCCTGAGCTATTTGATCATGTGGATTAGAAAGCCTCTAAAGATTATACATGAAAACATGCTGGTTTACAATTAGCTGCTTTAGGCTGTATGCTGTATAAATTTATGCTTGGTGTGCTCTGTGAAAAGCTTTCTCAACAGAAGCTGAAACCCTTGTTTCTATCCTTAGTACCGACCTACACCGATAGTAAGTTTCATGGCCACTGTGGTCTGCTCAGAAATTCGGTAGCCTCTGGTCACAGATAACCATCCACTAGGTAACCTTAAATGTTATCTTCTCAAGGTTAAAAAAGTGTGTTTAAGATTGCTCTGGCTTTCAGTTCTCATTCTCACATCCTTCCTGAACTCCCGGCTTCCCAGGAGATTTTACCAGTGATGGATGCAATGTGTTTTTCCTCTTGTTCTTAAAAGTCGACTCATTCATCACACTAGGTGGGGTTTATGTTTTAAGCATTGGAATGAGAGCTGGTCAGCATAAAACAGCATGCTGTGGTGAAAACAGACCTGGGCTAGTATTGAGGGAGAGTCCAGAGAAGTGCACAAAAATCTCTCCTACCAGACACAAGACCTTGTATGCTCACCGCACGTCCCTCTCAAAAACTCAAAAGTCTCAACTGATGTTCTAATTATCATGATGCATTAAGGAATATTAACATTTATCTGGAATATCACCCCAAAAATGTTCAAAATTTTTTCTCATCTTTGCCCATTCAGGGAAAGCACCCAGAAAGAAAACTGCTCAATATACACCCTGGATTAGTATTGTCTACATAACGAACCCAACTTCATAGGCAGAAACTATTACAAGTTTTTAATAGACAATGGCTTTTCTTTTCTCCATATATATTTTCTGCTTCATGGTATCTACACTCATCCTCTTAAGTCTCCCATATAGCTGCCAAAGACAATCTTTTAGAAAATACAGACCAGCTTTTGCTACAACTGAAGTCATACATGCCATTATAAGACATGTCTCACCATTTACTTATCACATCACAACCAAAAGGAATTAGGATGTAATTAACACACATCAAATAACAAAACTATTCATAAGATTACTGAGAAAATTTCCTTTTAAAATCAGAGGGAATTAATAACAGGGTTTGCCTAAGCACAGCACAAATATTCATACTTACTAAAAGTCTCAGCCATGGAAGATTTAACTACTGTAAGTACAGCTACAACTTTGAGACAGGTCACAAAACTCAAGGAATGTAGTTTTCATCTACAGAGGTAGTTATTATTGTGTATACATAAGCAAAAAAATTGTTTTTAAAACTCAGGTTGCTTGTATATGCAAAATGCCAGAACACATTTTGAATTCAGAGCTAAAAGCACCATTGCATTATTGGTACAGAAAAAAATTAAACCCTAAAAGAAATCTTTCTACTGCTGTTGATCTTCATGTATCACTAATCTACGTGATCTGTTATTTAATCTACCAGTACTATCATTGATTTTAATGGGCCAATGCTAATGATATTTCTTTTAAAGCTGACCTTAAATACAGAAAAAGACAGACAGATGTCATGGCCACAGCAGAGACACTAACAGGGCAGAAGACATCTGCCTGCTGAAGTCAGATCAGCATGCAAGGTGATTACTATATCTTAGGTTATAACACCTCTTCAGGAGAGGGTTTCAGATATAGGCAAGGTGAGACACAAGCCTCATCTATTTCAGGAAACTGATACACGCAGCAAAGGAGTATGTTTTATTTTTGAAATGTTACTCTTCTTTTTCCCTCCTCCAACATGTCTTATTTCTAAAACTTATTAGCATTAAAATCCTGTACTAACAGAGAAAAACAATCTCCTTTTCCTTAAATTTTGCTTTGTTTCCCCAACAGCCAGCTTCTAAAGTGTGAAAAAAACAATTCCAATAGAGAAAAGCCCACTTTAAAGGTACACATTTAACATTTTACAACAGTCTATACCTTATTTCAGCAAAAGTCCAAACACAGTGCGCTTCCTGTCCCAAGCTTTGTTATACAACGGAAATCCTTTTGATAGAAGCATAGATGGGTCAAAACAAACCAGAACTACTGCATTCAGAAAGAAAAAAAAAAGTTCCCATTCCCACATATTATTCTGTTCAAAGAGTATTTGATAGCGTTTACTGGCATCCAGACTGCATCTTCCCCTGCACCATGACACATGTCTTTAATTGAATGCCTTCAAAAAGTGAAGAAATTAGTTGCTTATTTTCTCTTAAAAGAAAAAAAAAATCTCCTCTTGTGGCCAGGGAGGGCAGACATCTCATAAGTCATCCAATAAGTAAGCACATGCAACAAATGTCATGGGAAATACCAGTCTGGGGTATTTGGACTACACAGCACCTCCTGGCAATATCAACCCAATTTCACTCAGTGAGGGACGGACAGAGGTAGTGACGGAGAGGTCATCAGGGAGAAGAATACCTCACACCTGACTTCATCTGGTATGTTCCATATTTTGCTCTCATGAGCTTCAGAGATCATTTGGCCCCACGACAATCATTAAGGGTCCCTAAACAATCACTGAACCAGAGAATGAAGAGGAAACCCTTGATAGCAAGCAGGCCTCTCCTGAAGAGACAGTAATACGTGTACAGTATACATCTTTACAGCCTCATCAGTTTAGAGTTTTATCGCTGATAAAGTGCTTTGTGAGTATTTGCATCATTTATACAACTGAAACACTATAGTTTGCATTTGCATCATTTATACAACACAAACACGTAGCTAACCTATAGAGTTATATAATGCACACAACAAAATACAAAGAAATGTTACTGATCCAATTAAAATCAGAAATCAGCTTCTGCTTTCCAGAAAATGAATGCAGCATTTGATTTTAAATGGTAATAAAAGCCTTTGAAATCACCATTGTATTTCTTAGTATTTTAGAAAGATACACTTCCAGGTTATATCAACCTACAGTAGTAAATCCAAAATTCAGATCACCTTACTCATGCTAGCAGGAAAATAGGACAATTCTTCCCAACATGGGGTACACAGTTAGTTGTATTATCATAAAATTGTGGGTCATAGAGCAGAATCCAGACCGAAAAGTCTAAGCCATGCTGAAAGAGATATGATCTGCACAAACTAGGAAATCAATAAGGAAATCAATAGGAAATAATATTTGACTCATTCACAAACAGATTTGTTTCAAGGGACTTCATCTATATTCAGTCATAGAATTTAAATTAAGCTACAGCTGGGTAAGTCAATAAAAATGTTACCCTTGTGCCTTCATCCCCTTGCAGGAGTGGAGAAAAGAGCACTTTGTAGGCCAAGTCTGAACTGAAGATTACAAACCAATAAGCTGTCTGCACAATGATAAGCACAACAGGGCCCTATTTCATTCCAGACATCGTAATAAACTTCATCAGCAAATGATCCCAGCAGTCTTCCTTTATTTGTGGTACTGCACACATTTTTGTAGATGAGGTATCAACAAAGCTAAAAAGAGGTGTTTTAGCCCTGAAACGTGTAGCACCAGTATAAGTTCCTACCTCACACTGTAACAGGGTGGCTTATGTCATCCCAGAAAATATTTTTGGCACTGGATAGGCTGTACCTATTGTTGCTGTGAAAAACTGGAAAAGCAGGAGAGCCATATTCAGTCACCCTTGATACCCTGACATTGCAAGCAGGGGAGCTGCTCCCTTCTGCTCTTCAAAGGTTTGAGGGTGCAGTTTCATTTGCAGTACAGAACAATCGAGGCACTACAGGAGAAAGCAGGGCAAGAGAAAACTGGAGGAGCTGCAGGAAGGAGCAGCAGAAGGATATCGGGTGCATGTGAACTGGCAGGGAAAAAGGCGGAAATGCAGTGCGCTGGCTGGAAAAGGTGGGGTCAGAAGAGAACCCCTAAAGAGCAAAAGAAAAAACAAATTCTCAACTTTGTGACAGGAATATCTGCAATCACCCAGCCATCACCACCTGATTAGACCCAGCAATTCCCTTCAAAGCAGCAAGCCACACCACCACAAGCCAAGGAATCTCTCCAGCACCCCAGGCTCTTGGCTACACCTCATCAATCAAGGTGCATGCAAACACGCTGCTCTGCCTAATAGGCACATCTTCTACAAAAGCAAGAAAGTCTCTGAGCCTCCAGCAATAAGCAGAATGAAGCAAAGACTGTTCCCTCACTAAAGTCTTTTGGTTACACAAACTGTAGATTTATGCTGCAAACAGTATTTGTTCATATTTATTAACAAAGGCACACAACACAGCAGTCTAATTTTCTTATATGCTTGTTGGTCTCTTGCTCTGTAAAGTCAAATCAAAACTTGGAATTTCTCATTTTCCTGATTTGTGACGCATTAAGCCCTTACTGAATAGTTCCAACTGCGTGACTACAGTTGCTGTTCATTTTCCTCGCTACTTCCAGACTGTCAAGTCAAAATAAAGCACAGTATTTTTTCAAATATAACCCAAGTCACCTGAAGTGGTCAATCACTGCAAAAGAAATAAATCCACACTTTCAACTATTATTCAAGTTATTGTAAAAAGTGTTTAAACAAATGTTCTTTACAGCCACAGGAGAGCTCTTTATATTTACATTTGTATAATTGTCAGAGATCAAGTTTGCTCCAATAGTGTAAACCGACTTATCATAAAAAACCCCCTTTATTACAGTCTTTCATGTAGTATATTGAATATCTCAGCCTGCCAATAGATGCAGCACCAGTGTCAAATCATGCTTAGGTACCCATTGTTTCAGTCTTAATTTGACCTCTCTTAAAACAGATCTACTTTTTTGTAATGATAGCAGTAACATCTTTTTTTTTTTTTTCCTCCAGATAAGGCAGGACAGAAAATCTTTGCTGTGACTGTCAGAGAGTGCTTATGTGAAACGAATACCCTGCGACACACAGATGTGCTTCTCTATTTTAGCGCTAGAGAAGCTGTCCTGTGTTGGGCTGGAGAAGGCATCTTGTACCCGCAGTGAAATCCTGCTCAGTCAGGACTCCCTCCCACTTGAACTGAAATGCCCTCTCCAGAGCCACACCACACACATTTTCTTCCCCCACTCAGATGGAAGCTACCAAAGAGCATCACCAGCAGCCAACGGCACATTCCAGCTTGTTGAGTCACTGCATTTCACTGCTATTGGGTTAGGTGCCTTTTTGTTTCCAACAACCCAGATTTTTAAAATCTGCTCATATTTAATGCTTACATTTCAGAACACTTCTGCATTCGTTTCCTACGTGCAGCCCTAGCTGTGATAATGCTCCACAGGGATGATTAGAAATGGCTCATATTTCATCCAAGCCTCCCCTAAAGCAACCTTTCTGAAGATTTAAAGGAAACACGTAGAAGGCATTTCTCATTGTGCTGCTGTACACCTGCAGATACCGGCCAAGGTCAGGAGAGGAAACAACAAAATTCTTCAAGAAAGCCCGTTCCTTTGTCATCTGAACATGGGCAGGAAACACTGGAAGTGTCATAAGACAGTTTTTCTAATGAGATCTTAGCCTAGCCTCGCGGAAGCCAAATACCGATGATCGGTGCAGGTCCCTTCTAACTGGAATAGTCTATTCTATTCTATGCAGATTTAAGGAATAAATGCGTTAACATCTGGCTACTTCAGCCCAATATTCAAACAGGCCAGATCCTCACGTTCACAGAGCTTTCTGCGCTTCAGAGCAGAAACAGCCCCAGAACTCTGGTTTGAGGGGAGGGCAGGAGCAAGGTCTGCATCAGACCTGCTCTGGCTGAACTGCCCCATCCGCCAAAGAAAGGCCTGGACTTGGGATCCATTGCTGTAGTTTAACCTTAGGCAGCCTTCAGAGGAGCCTATGAGTTATTCTGTAACACAAATAATATTAATTACCAGCCATTTGGTTTCACAGATACTTGAAGCACAATTAAAAATATCGCATTTAGTATGCAAATCAAACATAAAAGGTGTGGTTTTTTGAAAATCAAGTGTTTTAATACTATGCTTTCTCTTCAAAACAAATTTTTAAAGTTAAATAAGCATAATTTTCTGCTGCATTAAACTGGTGACAAGTCAAAATAGCTGCAAATCTCCTTGCAGTAATTCACGAACATTTATCTTTCCTCTTATTTATTGTAAATATATCTTTACACAATAAGTTAATTTAGCAGCATATTTTTTTGGGAGTGTGCTCAGGAAGATAGATCCTAATAAAAGTGTTCATGCACAACCTTTGCAAACTAGCAAGCTCAATCATTTTTCTATTTCTCTGAATTTCCAGAATTAATGCAAATCCTTAAAAGTCAAAGCAAGGATTTAACTGTCTTAAATCTTCCATTGTGCTTTTAAATATACATATTCTCTCCTTTGAGATTCTGTTTGGATGTTAGTAACCAACTCTTATTCTTTTTAATCTCTGTTAAAGTGCACAGGGATAGGCACGGCACAACCATTTGTACGTTCAAGATGAAATATCAGCAAAAGAAAATTGTCCAGGGCAGATATATTTCAGCATGAATCATTAATTCCTAAAGCTTGAGTCTTTTCATTATTCATTACACATTTTTCATCCTGCATTATTCCCTCAGTTAGCATAGCTGCAATGAGATACTTACAGCTCAGAAGTGTTAGCATGTAGCTGGGGAGACTAGTCCCATGCCTCAGCACTATCAGACCAAGCAATTCACAGGTAACCAGAAGACTAAAAATTACTTTTCCACTGCATTGCAAAGATCACAGTCACTGGAATCTGGCATTTTCTAAACCAAGCCCTTCAAGCTCTGTGACTGGTTTCGGTGACTATGTGCAGGGTACTCCTCTATGCCAAAATTACAAACAAGAAAACTCAAACCCAAATCTTTGGATTTCCATCAGATTTGCACTGTCCCTATGCAGTTGGAAGCTATGAAGTTATTTATGCAATTATAAATGCATTTCTCCTGTGAAGAATTAATGCTGGTTTATCAGTTCTAGGGAAAGACTGAAACTTTGTATTCCATATTCCACTGCAATGGCTAAATTCAAACTAGTGCAAATCAGAGCATCTTCACTTCAGACAAGGAGACAACATCACAGCAGAGAATGGCCTCCAGTGTTTAAATAAAGGAAAATACTAGCTGCTGTTGCCTCCACATGGCTGGCTCTGTTTCAGCGGGTTGGGAAAAATAATCTATACTGACTGATTTCCAAGCCATTAGGAGTTCTTACACATACACTCACTGGCTAAAAGAGGCACAATGCAGACTGCAGAACAGGAACAATACATGGGGGACTGTCAGTGATACACTTAAACCATCTGCATTTGCACAGCATTTGGCAGCAAAACCAGAAATAAGGCAGCCTAGGTCTGGGGGTATAATAAAGGGAGTGCATATAAATGAGTAAAAGTCACTGAACCAATTTACAAGGCATTAGTGCATTGGCTCCCAGACTTCAACCCCTCAGCAAGAATTCTTTCAGAGCAGCTCTCTCCACCCTCCTTTTGGCAAATGCTCAGACATGCTCAGCCCAGCGGACAGATCCACGAACAGCTTTTATAGAAAGCACATGTACCTATTTCCCTTTTCCCATGTGCTATTTTAACAAAACAAAACCCCAGTCTGAAAGCCTGTGCCTTTTGGAAAAGGGTGGCAGCAATCTGAGACTTGGGTCCATCTGATCTCTGTCGCAGAAGCCTGTGGAGTCTCACACACAGTCTGTGCCGTGCAGCAGAGCCTGGACCCCACGCCTCGCGCTTCTCCATCCCCTCACTGGCACCTCACACATCGATAGCAGGGTGTTGCAGCCTCTCTCCCACTCCATGAAACCATATGCCAGAGAGATCTGGCCAGCCCCAACTGTGATCTGCCAACCAGCTGGGGCTGGCACACCACGCTCCAAGCAGGGCCACGGCTGCGCCACAGTGAGACTGCCTGTGTGTGTATGCGCCTTAATAGGGCACAGCAGAGCACTGCTAGAAGATGCTCCAAGCACAGCAGCAGAGCGCTTCTGCCCACCCCTGCGTGATGAAACTGGGAGGAAGGGAGGGATGACCCGTGACCTGGTCCAGGAAATGCTAACGTGAATGGCGTGACTTCGTGCACGGAGATTAAATCACTAGAGTACCAGCAGTTTAATGTAACAAGACAAAAGGAAAATCTAGAGACTTCAAGGGGCATCAAGGAAAGCATTTAAGATATTGGTCATTTCATGTCCTGTAAACACCCAGTGCAGCTGCCCTTCCAGGAACTTGTTTATTCACAGACTCAAATGCCACAGAACAAAGCACTAGTGAGACACGTCCCTTCTCTGGCAAGTTTACAAGTGGATACGGTGCATCAGCATCAGCAAAGACACTGAGGTGAATGGCACCCCAATATCACCCTGAAAGCAACCCCAAATCTGTGACCTACTCTTTGCTGCACCCTGCTCTTTTCATTCCAATACTGTAAAATCTTACTCTCCAGATAAGACTCCTTCTGCACTTGATTAGCCACATGAATCCTAGCATCACAGAGCTACTTGTGTGCTGTAGCTTTTGGGATGACATCTCTCCGATGTCTGGAATGGTTATTTGGTATATAGCTTGCAGTTCAAGCAGTAATCTGACTTTTTATCTCCCTTGAGGCACTCTCAGAACAGTAAGAGGCAAAAAAATTAGGTTTCAGTCTTTTTTGAAAAAAAAAAAAAACCAAACCATTATTTCAACTTTTTTTAAAGTTTATCTAAAATCTTCTGGTTTAGAGCTTCCTAGCAGACATTCAACTTCAGAACAAGTCAAATAGCCAGTGTTACTGAGTGCAGGGACCAAGATCTGCTGCCCTTGGTCACCCCACCACTGAAGTCAGGAGCTTGCAGGCAAGCATTTCAGCTGGCAATATCTGACCCATTAATGGGGAGAATGTCAGATGAAAGCCAGTATCAGGATGGGCATATCAGTTATGTAAATAGTGTAGGAAGGAGAGGAGGCCATACCCCTGCTTCTCTCCAGCTCCCTACTCCTGATACACAGCACAGTCAGGACACGAGCACAGTGTCTGGAGAAACACAAGACAGGGCTCAAACAGGGGGAAACCTCCCCAGTACCTCCTGCCCCAGCAGCTCCACAGCACTACCTCTACATCACCTACTGCAGACTCTGGTTCTGTCTATTTTTTAAATTAATACCACAGACATAAAGAGTGTTTGCACTGTGCAAACTTTACCAAAAACTAACATGGATGTTATCCCTCTCATTTCAGAGGCATAACAGAGAAACTCTTCTACACCAAAACGTGAGTTTCCCATTCATGTTGCCAGTCAGAGGTGAAAGCTGTGCTGCTTCTACAATCATCAGCAGTGTTAACAAATGAAAGGTAATGATTTGTATCATTTTTATTTAAGTGGGAGGAGATTGTGTTGTTTTAAGGGACATTTCAACTAAAGCAGATACATTCTTTCAGTGAAAAACTTTCACTAAAATCAAGGTTGTTTATCAAAAACATTTCTGGAAATTTTTTTATCAGCTTCACACCTCTGCATTAGACTTGCTGTTCAAACTCAAATCACATATCAAGGTTAGTGTGCCTGAATTAGCCTGCAGGCTTGCTTGTTAAAATCCCTGTGGATTGTGTTTTCAATGAACAAATCAAAGGGATTCATGATTCCTTTCTTTCAGTTCAATGGTGAGGCAGTTTCATTTTACAGCTCCTGCTCAGAGTGCTACTAAAAGTTTTAATACAATATGGGTGCATTTTCTACCATCTATTTTTTCCTGTCATTTCCAACCAAGGAAACAAGATCATTTGGGATCATTCTCTGTTGAACATTTTAGACGCATACCCTGCAGTCATTAATTACTCTTTATGCAGCCAGAGGTCTCACATATGATGAGAGATTTGCCTGATTGAGGAGCATAGGATTTAACCTTCCATGAGAGATCCATTTTAATGAAATGCATATGGTACAGCCATAACGGTACTCTGGAAAACATTTCAGAAAAATGCTATCACGTCCCCAGCAAACATCCAATTCCACCAGCTTTAACTAAAAATCCTCAGCAGTTTTTTAAGTACATCTTATATTAAATAAAATTCAGAGCTACCTTCTTTTGTTTAACAAACCTGACAAAAGGAAGCTGAGTCAGACTCACTCCATGATACGCACCTCAATCTGTGACAAAAAGGAAAACAGTTACCAAGTGGAAATGACTAAGAGCACTGCACTGCCCTGATTAAAAGTCACAGAAATAACAACACAACGTTCTGCAGAGATTATGCTTTCCACATGGAGCAGTAATTGTTATTTTTTAAATGTTAAGCAATGTTTCTTCCAGAGAGGCTTCAGACAACAGTCAGGTACAATTGCACATTTAAAATGGGAAGGATTTTACAATCATTATCTAAGCTGTTCAAAATTAGCATTTCAGGTTTATTTTTATAACCAAAAGAAAGCTTATGCTCTCCCCTATCATAACTCTTAGCTGGTCATAAAAATACTGACACAGTATTTGCTCTGACTGAATTTCGAATCTTGGCAGACCTTCACTTGCACAGTGCCTATAACATGCTGGTTTTAGCTAGGCAGACTACTAGGTCTAACCTTTATAAACTCTGCAAAAGCATTCTTGAGCAGTATTGCCAAGTGTAAAGCCTGTGAGAGCCGAATATTAGGACGCTTGCTTTTGAGAAATTAAAACATCATTAGTTGCAGCTGTGTCAATAGCTGTCTTTGGTTTCGATGACTGAGCTTATTAAGAAGGGCTTCTTTATCATGTTGAATTTCACTGTAACTAGAACTACTTGCAAAGAAAAAAAAATAATCTATGCTCACTCAGCGAAAGGCATGGGCTATTTTATCAACTTCGCTGGAACTTGTGCTGGTTAGGAAAGCAATGAACTTGCTCCTACAACTATGGTTTCCATGAATTCTTTGAGGAGAACTTCACAGACCACTGCTCATATGGGACTGTGAACGAGCACTACAGTGAAAAACTGAAACAAGGTGTAACCACAAGCTATTACCATAAGTCAGCCTGCTTTGCTGGCTACACAGAAAGTAAGGAAATTGGGAGTTTCAGATCACCTGATCAATCTCCTCAGCAACAGATGAAATACAATTCTGAAGAAGGATGCAAGCTTTAATCTCATATTTATTCTGGGCAGCTACCAATTCCATTAACTTATACTAACCCACTCACAGGTATCTGTGTGTAATGAGAGAAGTCAAATTTAACAGATTTAGCATAATGAATGAGGGCTCTGTTCCTGCCCATTATAACACATTATTTCTTTCAGCAGTAGCAATAAGACAGTCATTACTTTAGATTGACAGAAATGTCAAATTCAAACTATACACAAGCACCTTCAAAGCAAAATTGAGTTTTACACCCTTTATCCAAGAAAGGAAAGACTCTTTTAAACTTTACTAGCATAAGCATCAGAAGATTGCTCAGACACCAGCATTTGAAAAACAGAGGCCAACATGATGAAGTTTCATAGAAAGAGATGCTGATCTGAACCAGATATATCTAACCCAGGTGCCGCAAAGTTAAAAAATAGCAGCTAATGAGCATCCGTTGGAAAACCTTGGGGGAAAAGGCAAATGATCCAGTAGGGACAGCTGGATATAACATGGAAGAAAACTTGTACAGCAGTGCTGAACAGACCAATGGAGATAGCCTGGTGTCATGCGGAAAAAGGAATGGCAGACAAACACAGTGAAATGCCAAGTAAATAATTATTGCTCCTTTTACTCGTGCCACCAGCTCCATCCATGAGTCACACAGAGTAGTGGAGAGTTGTTAGACACTAAGGATTCTATTCATTTTTTAGCTATTCCTTTCACTTCCAGAAGTTTGACTATTAAATAAGATTTCATACATAAAATGAGGCACCTAAAAAGTAAGTATACCTGCCAATGTTGTCTGATCATGCACATGATGTCTCTCGTTAGCAAAACTTGGTGTGAATTAATGATATTTGGTTTAAAACATTACCCCCTTGCTTGCAACAGACACCAGTCACCAAGGACTTTTTCCGAAGTTTCATGATTTGGCCCTAATGATAAACAGAAAGAAGTCTGAAAGTCTTAAGATCTACAAGAAAACCTGCTTGCTAGAAACTTGGGTCAGCAGCTTTGAAAATGTGATGAAATACATTGCTTAGGATGCACAGGAGTGCAAATCTCTGGGATTAACCAGAGGGCATGGGCTGGTCTGAACCATTAGGAGCTTTGCTGGCTGTTGGAGAGGGTTGCAAATATAGGTTCTTTGTTCGGTAAAATCTCAACGGACGTTTCCTCATAGCCAGAAAGAAGACTTAAAGAATCAGTTCAGCAGAGATGAAATCTATAAAGCATAACGTGGAAGGTTTTAAGATACTAAATCAGGTTTCTAAAATTTAAATGGAAGTATCTTCCTCAAAGCTTATAAATGGTTTTCAGTTATTATATTGAGCTCTGAAACAGAGGATGCTGAAAATGCCTTTAGAAACTCTCTCACTTCTTTCCTTGAACTCTTCAGTAGAGATAAAACAAGACAACTAATATAAAGCTTATTTAGCAGGCATTGAAACAGACCTTGATAATCTAGGCCTGTTGCCTCATAGCATATATAGAGAACATAGGGGTTTTCTCTTTTCTTTTTCTGAGCAGTGGACGTGAAGTGCTCCCTTATCCTCATCCTTTGTTTAGGTTAGCTAAATAGCGTGCTTACTCCCAAGTCCACAGATATGAACATCAAAGGCCATGCAACGGTTGTAAATACAGTTGAAGTCATTTGCAAAAGTAAATCATATCTGGGACTGTTGTCTGCTGTGGGTACCAGATTATCACTGAGCTGCATCCTGACCAGATAACTGCAGATCCCTAGAAAACTCTATCAACATCCTCCCTGCTCTTCTCTCAGCAATGACACAGGCATGGCTTACCTTCCTGTGAGGAAACTCGACTCTAGTTGGTCTCCTCACGTAAGACTTTGAAAAATGTCTCCTCATTAGTTGCTTAACTTTTCTGAATAATTAATATATCAATTTTTTTCAAAAGCCATTCCTCTTTGCTGCTGTACATCATAAAAATGTGAAACAATCTAACCAACAATCTAACCTCAGCCTTCTAGCACACCAGGAAATCAATGCCATCACCTATGCTGGACAAATACAAGCAGGAGAGTATTCAACTGCAGAACATTATTATTTAAAGTCCAACTTAAGATACATTGAACATTCACCTACATTTATTATAATTGGTTCCAAAAAAAGTGAGTTTTGAATGGTATCTCACTTCTCAGATTTTCTTCTGCGTTATTCTGTAAAAAAAAAATCCTCTTCCATTTGTATTGCAATGCCAGAGATACAGCTTTGCGTTCAGCTTTAACATGCAGATAGGGGTCAGAAAACAGCTGGTGGCACTGAAGAATGCATCACAGTTCCACCAAAGGGTTTGAGTACTCAGGCTAGGCTGTAGTAAAGCCCACTGGCTCATCAGGTTGGGCTCACTGAACAATATAATGACTTAAGTTTTATGTGAGTGGCAGTATTAGGGACACTGACACTTGTGCTCTGGTAAGCCTCCCCCAGGCTGCCACTGGCCAGTAAGACAGCCTCAGGAACCTAACATGAACACTGAATCTTCCCTTTTGTCTGCCCTGAGTGGTCTTGAGACGTAAAACTAACCATAATCAAGATGTTACAAACATTTTCTCCTTACGGAAGGCCCGCCTACACTGACTGGCTTCTAGGGTCATAACTTTACCTGTGAAAAACATGGTTAAATTTCATTTTTACATCCAGCGCTAACAGGGCTTTACAGGAACCCAGTCTCATTTCATTGGAGGGCTCTAGCTTTTTTGCTTGCAGGTATAAAAACCCTCATAGATAGGACATCTCCAACCTGCTCTGAAAATCCTGTTTGTGCAAAACAGGCATAGTCTGTGCTGATCAAATATCAGACACTATTTAAAGTACCATTCAGATGTTTGCTAACTCCTAAAACTCTTTATAAAATGATACTAAATAACATAGCAACTTTTGTGTTTCTCTCCGAGCCTATTTCCTTTTATTCAGCTCCTTCATTAGAGTCAGCAACAAGCAAGTAGGTATAGCAATAATAAGGCTAAGTTTATCTTGTTTCCTCCACTCCCTTTTCTCACTGTATTACTAAGACTTGGAACAATAACAGGATGCCGGGATGCAGGATGGGAAAAGGCTGACTCCCAGCTGGAAAACCTTGGAGACTGGAGAGCTGAACACTCCCAGTATTGCTTAACGAAAAGAGAAGCAGATTTTTCTATTTGATCTTCATTTTCTGTATACTGCTTAACATTTTGGGATACTTTTGAGTTTGCCTAATTTGGGAACAAACCGAAGCTCTACCAGCTCTGACTCAGGTAAGGCATAAACGGTATTCGCTGTCCTTCAGCTATGAAATACATTTCAAAGGTTTTTTTACCTCCAACAAAAATCTCTTCTAATGTCTTAAATAATTTAAGAAATATCAACAGACAGGCTATGAATTTTCTACATATCCACAGAATCCTTCAGGCCTAACACTGATGGCTCTTAAACCAAATTAAGTGCAGACAACAGCAGAGCAGTTCACAATTGACACTGGAAGAGGAAAATCTCTGGCTTTCTTGGGCTATACCACAATATTCCCAGATTGTTTAAAAGAGGTATTTTATGGGTTTTGTAGTTTTGTAATACTTAGATTATGTTGCCAATGCTCATTCATAATGGAAAAGGGACAGAAATGATACCTGTAAACCCTTTAGGAAAGGATTTCACTTGCAGTGTGGACAGTTACAGGCTTAGTACTGTTTTGAGTGAGCAGGTGTACGCTGTGCTATGATTCAATGCAATATGTTTTATCGAAGTGGGGGGGGTTGACTTGGTGTCTGTCTTTAAGGTACTATGGCTTTACTGTCACCAATGCCAGCACTAGCCAGCTTTGGCATATCTCTCTTGCTAAAAAGATTTGTTTAAGGCTTAGAGGGGAGTTTACAAAAACATGTCAGTGACTTGTTCTCCAAAATCTCAAGTTTAAAGTGGCCCAGGTACTTTAGCACCTTAACCCTGGACTACTAGGTTTTACAGTCCCTGTTCTAAAAGACCATCATTTCTTATTTTAGAAGTTTCTTGACCTCAGTGGTCCAAAAAGAACCATTTTTTCTGACAAGGTATTTTATGAGCAGTAGCTTGATACAAAAAGTTGGTTGAAAAGGCTTTTATCTTATTCTAAAGATAGTGTAGCAAGTCCCTGAGCTAACAAGTTTGCTGTACAGCTTGCAGAGACAGAGCATTTATGCATAAGAGATGAACTGATACTGCTTTTTCTGTAAAAACTCTATTCTGCAATAGCGGGACTGTCAGTGTGCACAGTACCTTACTGTGCTGGTTGTCACACTGTAATAAAGATAAAGGAAGGAAAGAAATGCAAGGAAAAAAGATATGGAAGAAGATTAATTTCTGTGAGAAAATCTGTTCCATTCTTAGCTACCAAAAACATTAAATGTTGGTTGCTACTGCAGTTAACAAAGGTATAGTTAATCAATGTGTCCCTGCCTCCACTGATTATAAATCATTATATCAGCATTTGTAAAAGCATACAGTGTTATCGATGTTCATGTAGGAAAAAATATTCAACAAAAGCAAGGATACTCGAATGATTTACAAAAGCTTCTCATCTTCGGTTAATTTGTGCCTTGTAACAACAACCAATACACCAGAAACAAATCACAGAAATGCTGACTTGCAATTTATCTGCAGTATCTCCAGGAGTTACATTTTATCCTTAAGTAAAGGATGACCATGAGGAGAAAAGGACACAGGACTAATTTAGCATATGAAAGCCTTAGAATAGTACAGTATACTATAGAGAAGAGTGGAGTTACAAACAATAAAACAAATTAATTTGAAAGCAAAAGATAAACTCAATTAACAAAGCATTCCCGCTTTGTCCACAAACCTGGGCTTTAGTTTTCAGTGCTACAGCTGCACTGCATTGCAACAAGAAGTATTTCCCAAACCTTTGCTCTTTAACATAAGATCATAAAACTTTTTCTTAAACATTTTAAAACAAATGCTAACACTGAAATTATGCTGTGAAATAGTTACATGTCACTCAGCAATCTGCAGCTTAGATGCAGGGCTCAGTGCTAAAGAGGCAGCTTAGGCAGAGAAAGTTCCCCCCAACAGTTAACAGGTTTGTTGCCAGGTTTGCTTCACATCCTGCCTCTGCTGAGTTAAACACAACTGAAAACAGGATATAGGTAAAAATCACTAGGGATGGTTTAGAAGCTACTCTGATTTATAGCACTTATGGAACAAAGGACTTCACTGTGCATCCCTAAATCAATTACCTCAATTAATATTTCAAATGAAGAATAGAAAAAAAAAAATAAAATTCTTTCTTGTCAGGGTACATGTCTACAGAACTACGGGCTTAAATCAGGTCAGCTAATAGTTTATATTTTGTAAAAAAGCAGAGGTTCACAGAATAGAGAATAATCAGAAATAACTGATTATTTCTAGCAGCTGAGCTTTCTGTAAGGAATGTTCATGGTTATTTTTGTCATGCATTCATAATCCCGTTTTTTGCTCAGGTTCTAGAAGTTTAATTCAGAAGTTCTAATGTTAGTGGCAAGAAGAAAGTAAGCGGTTCTCTGTGAGAAATTTTTTGGCCATGAAAATACTTTGGTGTGGTTTTTTTGAAACAAATGTCTTTGTTACCCTTGTGCGTTTAATCCCTCAAAGTTTAGCCCTCATCACATGACTCGTTTCCCTTCTACCCTAGAGCACAGCAGATAGTGATTATTTGTGTAAATTGGAGATTTGCTAGGACAGAGCGATGCCCAGCACTAAAGTAAAACAATTCCCCACACACGCTTTTGAAGAGCTGATCAGAATTTGAACTAGGAGAACAGACCTTAGCAAATCCAAAGCTGGATACTAGCTTGATCCATGATGAGAGTTTGCTTGATCCATCTGTGGACTTCAGTTCAGCACCCTACTGTATTAAAAGGGCCTATTATATTTCCACTGCAATCACAGAAAGCAGACAACACTCTGGTGCCATAGTCACAATCAGGACCCATCACTTTTGCTGCCAAGAAACTTGCAGACATCCTGCTCCAGGGCCTGCCCTTGGCCCAAGTACAGAGCCCACTGCAAACCCAGGAATCCCACTAACAGGACTAATGCTGGGAATAATGATGGGCAAAATGAACGTACATCACTCACCAACGCACTTGCCACCTACCTTCTAAATTCTGCAGCAAGTCTGATCTTGAAAAATAAAAAAAAAAAATAAAAAATTGTGAAGAACATGTTTACAGTTCTGCAGTTCAAGAATACAAATTAGACCTTTCATTCAATGAGAACCTGAGCTTCACTCAGCTTGATCTGAATTTCAAATCTGTCAATAAGCATGGAACTAGCTATATTTTGAATGTAAGATTTTGCCGAATATTTTAATTTAGTTCTCTGTGTAACATACTTCTGAGATGGATGTTATTTGTGCCATGAGTCTATTTTGTACATATGCTGCTATACACATCCATTGGGCAGGCAGTGAGAAGACTTGGGGCCCAGTCCTCTGAGGTGCTAGTTAAAGCCCACGGACATTCACAGGACCTGGAACAGTTTTGGTACTCTGAGCATATCCAAGTAAAGATTTACAATCAGCAAACCAGGAAGAGTCAAGCAGGTGGATAGACACTCTGGCAGACTTTTCTCCAGACAAGTATTTTTGTGTGAGATAAACAGCAAAACTGTCTTACAAAAGAATAGGAGCTGCATAAAAGTGTTATCAAGTATCATCCATGAAAGAGTCCAGAGCTTACAGTGAAAAATTACTGATACTTTTGAGAGAAGGCAAACATGGTTACCTGTGACACACTGCAGAAATTGTACAGGGACCTTTCCAAAAGACCTGTGGAGAGGAAAGTGTATTCTTCTGCCCTAATATTGCTATCTGAAATGCAGGGAGTTACAGACCACCACCATAGTTAGAAATATACCAAAAGTAGAAATGTTTTAAATTCTTTGTTTTCCCAAATCCAAAGAGGTCATTTTTATTGTCCCAGTCTAGTTGTCATCAAAACCCTCCTGGTCCTATGGAATTTCACCACCATCCTCTGCCAAAACTTCAGGAGAAAAAGCCCCCTGTTTCTATTACACATTCTTTTAAAAAGCCTACTATCAGTCTCCACGAATCAGCAGTAGCCCATCTGGCTTTGCCCCCACTGAAGTCATCCATTTCTCTGCGTCCTCCTCTCTCCCCAAGCCCACCAGCAACATCTGGAATGGTCCTCCTGACACTTGGCAAAGTTCACAGGGTGCAAGGTGGGTTATCTGCAGCACACACAGGCCCTTGCCCTTATTGTGTATGACTGTGAAGGGAAACTCCACTTCCACAGTATGTCTGGAGGATACAGTCAAATTCCTTCTCCTGCCTTTGTCCACATTTCCAAGCAATGCTTTGGTAGGATTAGTCTTCCTTTTCCCCTTCCTTTTATGACGCTATCTGCTAAGAATTTGTATTCTGGAAATCCTCTAGGAGTGCAAAGTCTACTTAGAACACACTGCTTGAGACTAGGGGCCTAATGCTGCTCTCATGCAAATGATAGGAAATCCTGCCATTGATGGGAATTGTTCTTGTGATAGGTTCAGCTTCATCGGCAGAATCTCCACTGGCACAGCGTTTTAGGTGAGCTTCTCCATTCTTTTTGTGGGATACTCCATCCTCCTACCTACTAAGCCCTAGACCTGAATTCAGAGGAGATTTACATTATCTTACTGCCTTTTATTGTCATTATCTTTCAGATATATGACCTGCCTGCAAGAGAACTAGTTTACTCATGTTAGGGTTAGGCCAACCAATCAATAATACTAATGAGGTATCAGAATTTTCACCACCTAATCCATGAATCCAAATCTACAATTAAATAGCATATATTGTCTACTTGCTCAGTACTGTTGATTTAGGGGGTTTGGGTGTCATTAAAACACAAACAAATATTGCTACATTTTGCACATTTTAGTATCATCCAGACTACCAATGTACTCTACCTAAACACATACGCAGCACAGAAATTAAGAAGTGAGGGCAGAAAGCAGAGAGCACAAAAAGCAGGAATGCTTTTTGTAATGGGTTCATTTTACAAGGACAATAACGTGAACTTGACAGTGAAAAAGCTATTGCAGAGCTCTATCATCTGTAGCACCACTTAACACACATTTGCTTTGTACACTAGATTTGCCAGCAGCAGCCCTGGTGAAAGTTTAGAATTAGAAGCGATACTGAATCCTCCAGTAATTACATTTGGAGATGACTTAAGTTTCAAACAGGAAGAAAGGGGCACATTTCTCTTTGGAATATATTGTGTCATTTTCCTGCTGTAGTGAGTTGTATTACCTGCCTTATATGGACTGATCTTCCACTTCTTTAAATGAAGATAAAGGCTTCACTCGCACAAAAAAAAGGGGGGTTGAGTGGCCGTGATTAAAATATGAGCTGTGGGAGAAATAAACCTTCCTCTTACACAGCCACTAACTAAGGAGAAAAAAAAAAAAAATTCCCACCTCAGCTCAAGAAATATCTCCAGCTGTGTTTGGGATTCAAGCAGCAAACCCACAAGCGCAGCACTGCTGTGAGTAAGAACTTCCCAAGCAGTCAGGTTACTTTAAAGCTGTAAGCTCCCAGTGGGATGCAGGCTGCTCCCTGGTGCTCCCCGCACTGAGCCCCAGCAGGGCAGCAGCAGCCACCACCAGCCTAGATCCTAGGCACTGGCTTGAGAAGACCTGTGAGCAGAAGTGTCCTTGGGTCAGCCAGCTGAAAGCCCCCAGCTCTCACTTTTATCACTTTCACAAAGACTTCTTACCACAGGGAAACAAAAGCATGGCCTGCCTTGAAACACGGTCACTCCTGCAGTCATGTCTTACATGTTGAACTAGCACCTACTATGGTTGCAATCTGTTTCATGAAGCAAGCTCTCCTTGGGTGCAGGTTCCCTCATTGCCTCTGGACCAGGGTTGTCAGCAGAGTAATGACCTGCTTAAGCCAGTGCATAGATAATGAAGCAACACACAACACTACACTGTGTTAAATCACAATCACTCACATATGGAAACAATTCCACACAGAAAAAAAAGTCTAGCTCTAAACTCACAACAGCCTTCCTCATCTATTTAAGATTCTCTGTGTCTGAGGCCTGAATTTTCAGGCCCACCAGCTTCCTTTTATCAGCACTGTAAGCTGGAAATTTGCTTCTCTAGTTTTATTTTGATTTGAAGATGAGATTTTCCTGATAAGAGCTAAGCTGTAAGTAAAAATATTGAAAGGCTCATTGTAAATTCCTAAAAGCAGTAATAATATCATTTGTATCATCTCACAACAGATGGAGATTATAACAATGGAAGCGTTCCAGGAAAAGACTGTAACTATAGGGGTGGACAGAAAAGGTCGTAAAGTTAATTAAGCCTGGTCTGGAAGTCTAGTTGAATAAGGGCAGGAAATAGAGAAGAATTAACTGACATTTGAATTAGACTTTTTCAAAAGGGAGAAAAGTACTGACTACTAATTACCAAACAAAATCTATCCAGACACACCCTGGTTTTCTAGCCTCTTGCTCAGCCAGAAAACAAGAGATTTATGTATATGTACATGCTTTCTTTATCTGCCACAAAATTAATTTTCAGAGGAAATACTAATGCATTCAGTTACCCAGTAGAATAACCTGGACAATGGGATTGGAATACACAGCCAGCTAAACACGTTTTCTCTGCTTCAGCTTACTGTTAGGGTAATAAATATCAATTACTGCGACCTGTGTATGAGGCTTGTGGTCAAGGCAGACACTTTTGCTCTTGAGTTTTTGTTGAAGGAAAATGTCAAAAAATCTTATCTGCTGCAAACACGGCTACATTGTACTTCAGAAAAAAAAAAAATCATATTTATTGCATGGAGTTCCTCAAAGGATGGGGACTTTTCCTTAATCAAAGCTGCTCAGTTGGAGCTCTGTGCTAGGAAGCCTCTCTGATATTAAGGCTTTATCTGGAAACAAAGGGGAAGTAGAAAAAGCTCCATAATGCATTATTCTCATAGTGCACCTTATTTTGTTTCAGCTTGGCTGAACTCTTAAACATTCAGTGACAGCTTCAGCTAATCTCTGTGCACAGCAGAGCTAACCAGGGGGCAATATCAAAATAGATCAATTCTGAAATGTGCACACAATTTTTTATAGGAAACAAAAGCTACTGGTCAGAGATGCTTGAGAAATTCTTTTAGTGATCACAAACACCTCCAATATATCCCGACTGTTCCACTTCTGCACTGGGATAAGCCAAATAATTTTTGGAGGATTCCCTTGTCACCTTCTCACCCAAACCCCCTCTCCCCAAAAATCAAACACTGTCTGAGTGTGAGAGGTGCTAGGGATGAGGCAAGCTCAGTGCTGAGACACCTGCACCTCTGTCTCTCCTACCGGAGCCACCACAGATTTGGTTAAGCAAAAGGAAATTGGCTCAAAGCAAGCGAGAAAGAAGCTGGATCTACAGCCACGTAAATATGCCACTGAGACTGACAGAGCCTCAATCACTCTTCAAAGTCACTGAGACCCTTTGCAGGAACGAGTACACCTGACTGCAAGATCATCCCTGAAACTACTTTTTAGACACAAGGAAGAGAACAAGTTCTTTGCCTGTCTGTAACACTAGCACTTCATCACTATTTTCAGCATCTGTCCTTATCAATAATTAATCTGGATGGGATACATTTTCCCCTTAGCTTTATATTTTGGACAAAGAATTCATAGGGAAAAACATTTGCAGTTCCCAACTATGCATGCAGGGTTTATCCCACCCATCTTATTAGCTCACTTCAGAACAGAAGGGCTGTAGTTAATGCAAAGTTAACCTCCCCAAAATAACTCATTTGGCAACTGTCATAAAAAGATGTGTGGCCAAGAACAAATTTTCTGTCATTTAATTGCTAGTTTCACCCCTGCAACATCTGCAAAACAAATAAATCACGCTAGTCATAGGTACTACGAGCTTCCCGATTTTAAAGAATCAAACGTGCTAAATCAACAGAGCACAGAATCCATACGGCATGATGATGAGGTGATAACATTCTGTACCAACACCCAAACTCTGCTTTGGGTTTTGAGCATACTCGCTAAACACCAGAATACTGATCCATAGGAGTCACTCAGTCCTCACATATGGTCCCAAAGCTCAGAAGCTGTAAAGCACTAGAGGAGAGTAGCTTATGACCTTAAACTCAATACTGTCCACGCTGTCAATGACCAAAGAAAGCCAAAATCTTCCGTTTATGATAATGTTATACGATACTGTTACAAAACAGTGTCACAATGTCACAAATTGGCTTAATAATTTAATCACAAATGAGCTTCAAAATATTTTAGTGGCTGGGTTTATACCAGGCACTGTGCTTAAGCACATTTAGTCCCTTTTTACTTTATACTAACATATCTGTATGTGAAGGAAAAGGCTTTACGCATGGAAAGACTGGACAATACCACTTGCTGCTTCTTTAAAGCACTCTAATCCATTTCTGGGATCACTTCAGGGAGAGTTTCTGTAGAAAAGCATTATATGACTACAGTAGCAGGGCCAGAGTAAGAACTCTTAAGCAGCACCAGAACATATGTATTTCAGTGCTTCATGTACTGTATCTGTTCAGTTTCAAACTGGTTATCATCAGCTCCTGAGTATCTATCTCTACAGCCTCTGTGATGACAAATGACAGTATTGTGAAAAATGAGTAAAGACACTAATTTTGCACCTGGCATGTTACATGATCTGCATGCTGGGAGTGTGAAATGAGGAAGATTCTTAAACTCACCTGATGATTCAGCGTGGATCTGATAGAACTCCTGGGCAAGCCAGAAAGTCAGTAGTTTTACTAAGACTGGTGGATTACTTGCTCAACATATGAGGATGCTCATATGAAAGGAAAAAGAGTCATCCATTAAAACAACAACTTTTGTTTGCATAACTGATCTGATGAGGAGAAAGTCAGTGCTCTCATCCTAATTTTAATGCTTTCAAAGTATTGTTTTACCTTCATCACATATGTCACCTTCACCACAGCAAACAACCCTCGCTTAAACAGGGTACTGTCATTTCAAGAACAGAAGTGATTCAAGAATTATTAATTTATCCAGTCCAAAAATAATGCTTCAAGTCCATGAAGAGACCAGCTCAGTAAATAAAACATGTCTTTAATTTGATTCTCAATTATCAGATTTGCAAGTAAGAAACTCAGATAAAAAACAGGTTACTAGAGATGGATAGAAAAATGATTTACTTACAGATTAGAATAGGAATCATAGTTTGTGCACATGAAACACAGAAGCAGTGCCTCTTGGTTAGATAACTTCACCATGCAGATTTTTTACATGCTGCATAAAAAAAAAAAAAAAACCTAGCTTCTCTCTGACCTATGTGGAAGTTGTTTCCTTCGTACATAGAAATACAGGTACATAGAAATACATGTTTCATTAGATCATTTCCACAAACAGAAATGTTTCAGATCCCCAGACAGACTTAAACTGACATTATCCACAAAAGGCTACCAGTCCCTTAAAGAACACAGAACAACTAGGCACAATCTATCTGCCCATCTCTTCCAAATGTTCCCAGAAAAAAGATACTGTTTGAGGTTTCCTTGAATTCCAATGGAAGCCAAATTCAGAGCTGATTCCAAGCTGTACGGGTTTTATGTACAGGTAAATCATGATATAAGCCAAACAAATGTGTATTTGTGAACAGGAGATTGAATCTGAACCTACACCAGCAACATACATTCAACAGTTTTATAAATAATCCTTTCTTTATCAGGAGTCATGTAAGAATGTAGACAGCACTCTCCAAACTGCAAATGTGTTTTTGTTAAGTTTTTGGAAAACAGACATTAAGATAAGGTTAACTAGAAATTGAGATAAATCAACAGAAGTTCAGTGTCCTCCTGCCTTTGAGATTTTTGGCCTTGGTGCTTGACTGTCCAATAGACTTGCCTCTGAATTCTCTCAACTAAATCAGCATTTATCAGTAAAGGATTTTTGTGAGCCAAAATGAGATCATGATTATGTCTTGCACAACCCAGCTAACAGGCAGTAAATGTTAGGAGTCTACTGATACAGTTATCAGGACACCTCTGAAGGTTAGTGCTGTAAAGAACAGTGCTTGAGCTGAAGTAGCATCACCAACAAAATTATTTCCCTGTTTGTCACAGAGGTCATGCCTGTACATAATGGACCAGATTCAGAGCAATTCAGAGCCAAGATGGACAGAAGCACAAAGCACAAGATTTCTGGCCTACTGTGATGGCTGACTGCATCTGTAGTACTGCAAAGCCTGCTATAGGCTAGTCTTTCCCTACTCATGCCAACATTTTTTGTTTTGTTAATCTACCCAGCTAAAATATTATCAGGTGCATCACTGATGTAAAACAAACTACAGTAAAGTCAGGAGAATTTACTGATGCAAGATCAGACCCTCTACCTGATTCATCCTGCTTCTCTTTCAGATCTGTGAGGTGACTTCTAGCAAACAAACTGCAAATCTATACACCCCTTTTCCATAAAAGCTTCTTGGCAAGGAACAAAGGAGATCTTTGACCTCTTACAACTTCCTTCCTCACTCATTCCCCTAAAATCATTCCGTTTACAGCAATTTCCTTCTTAGACCATACATTTCCTATTTTCAGTTCACACTCAGCCTCTTCATATGCACTTTTCTCAATATTTACTGCAGTACTTTAATCCTGGAGTCGGCAATTCACTTGCTAAAATGCAAACAGGGGTGTCAGGGAGCTCTGGGAGGACATTCAGGTAGATTTCATTACTGCTGCTCACCTGTCTTCAGTGCACAAGCTCTCACTAGCTTGGAGTGTGGCTTTGTTTCTTAAAAATAAATAAATAAATAAAAGGCACCAAACCAATGCTTCCCTCCCCCATTTTTAGCCAGTTCTGTACCTGAAATAACAGAAAATATCTGAAATAACAGATCAATTCAGCTGCTTGCTTTCATCAGGCAATGAATCTTTAACATATACATAGTAAGCATTTATAGATCTTTTATAACAAAATTTCTTCATTTCTGATGGCTGAGGACTCCATCCACCCATGAGATGAAGTTGTATTTTCTATCATCCAGGAGAGAATTTTCTGGTGCGTTGGACAGACAGAGGAAAAAGATCATTAATACATTTTCCCCAGACCTACCAGAAACTTGGATCTGAAATCATAAAGAACCTTCAGATTAGAATTATTCTCCTTTTCCCTAGAAAAAATATGAGTCAAAACCAGAGCCAAAATCTGATGTGCTCAATTATCTCCTCAGCTATATTGACATACAGCGCTGCAGCATCAACACCAAGAACTGAACAGCACCAAATGCACACAAGAGTGCTTTCACAATACTGAGTGACGTGTGGCTTTTTTTAAAGTAGTAAGTTTAGTTAAGATATTGCTGAAGTGGCTATTCATTCAAAAGTACTATTACAAGTATAAAATGTCATTTTATAATCAGTTTTCAGGCAGGCATTTGCACTCCAGACTGTTTAGTCATCAAAGTGACTATTTACTCAAAGGTACTATAATGCATATAAAAACCCATTTTATAATCAGTTTTCGGGTAGTCATTTGCACTCCTGACTGTTTAGTCATCAGTGGAAACCACTTCTCAAATGCATAAAATCGACATAAGGACAATCAAAAATATAATACCAGGTAGTGATGCACTAGGCCCATTTAAATCAGCTCAATAATCCGAAAATGAAAAGCAGCACAGTGTTCTCAGGAAAGGCCTATTTTAAAATGAATCATAGTACACTGTTGAGGACATGTGACAAGACAGCTTTAATAAGAAATAAGAGAAACACGGAGTACACACCCAAAACAGATTATATCTGAAAATGCAACAAAAAAAATGATTGCTCCAAGTCAAAAGTTGCACAATCTACTTTGACACTTTAAGTGATGTTACTGAAGTTTGAAGACCCATCTTAGTTCCCATTCTCACTGTACTATGTGCCCTCAACTCTTCTCACACTGTAAGCACAAGGGAGCGAAGGAGGATCACAGTTTTGCCACTTAGATGCCAAGCAGCAACTGGAGTGAAGGTAACAACTATACCTATGTGATTAATCTGCTGCCATGCTTCTCTGGGTTGGTTAGAAGCTGGTTAGAGCAATGCTGTTAAATTATGAGATGAAGAAACTGGGAGAACAAACTCTGAAACTGTCCTGACCCTGGTCCACTATCAGGAGATGGCAAACACACTGAAGTCCCCGGTGCTTCAAATGTGCCTTTTGAAAGGGATATTGCTTTTTATCCAGCTGCAGTACTTTCCACAGAGAAATGAGGAGGCTTTATCAATTCCTGTTTGCACAGCTGTTAAAGGTCCCTGAAAGGCAGCATTAAGTATTGCTAGGACTATTTTCTTTTAATAATGTTTTGCCTGCTTACCAAAACTACAGGCATTGCAAAGAAAAAGATAATTTATTCCTCTCCTGTGTTTCTATTTCTTAATGCTCACTGCATTCACACATTTACCTTTGGTCTTAAACATCATACAGATGAGAAATCAATGTTAAAAATGGATTCTATGGCAGGCTTGTTCAGGGTTATTTTGTTACTAAACGCTGGGTCAGATTCTACTCTCTTTATATCTATCATGGCTTCATTGAGCATAGTAATTTTGGAGGCGTTTAGATGGTGAATCAGATTAAATTTTTTGCAACTGAAAAAAAAATGTTGAAGTGTTGTCTACTCTGTATTGTAGGGTTTAAACCACTGCAAATTCAACACAATTTTTTGCACAGAGCTACTTAGGAATACTGAGGAGGGTGTAGCAGACAGGAGGGGAAAGCTAGTCAGAAAATACTTACTAAACTAAAGCTACCCAAAGTCAACTTTTCTGAAAAAACTTTTGTGAAGAATGTTTCTTAGTTGTCTTTCTGTTTTAGCCTAGCCAGCGTGTCCCTGTGGGCATGCACGCATCCCAGCACCCTGCTCCCCAGGACACTACAGGGCTGGGGTCCACATCCACACGGCAGGTTCAGTTGAGCAAAAACCCTCCTTCAAGTTCCGTATTTCTCCCCACTGACTGAATACAGTATTTCAGATATTTAGTATTCCCTACATTTACATGGCTGCACGCATGACAGCTGAGGTTTGATTAACAACCAGAAACAGCAAAATTTCCAGTAGTGTGGAATAGAATAGATTACGTCCTGTGGTATTGATTTATTAGTAATTTCATTAATATTTTCTGCCTTGATTGAACTCTCACTTTTGCATGGGATCTTTCATTTTCATTTACATTGTTCAGATTCCAAACAAAATACTGTAAGCAAAAATAATCATGAAGTTTCCAGATGAATCGCCAATAATAATTTTGTTTCCAGCTTTTCTGACAATCAGGTATGCCAATTACCTGAACAATGCGGACACAAACCTTTTAAAATGTATTTCTTTTCTGGTGTACAATAGCCAATTTAAGCAAATTTCTCTCTTAGGATGCTCCTTATCACTATTTCTAGCGCTATTTCTGTGTATTTCTGTGATGCTGAAAACCAAAATTCTCAAAGATTAGCATAAGAGTTTAGTCCAATCAACCAGAAAAATACATCATTTTAGCTACAATTGTCTCTTCATTTACCAAAGTCTCCATACAGAAACATGGTGTAACTTCTATTTAACATACAATCATAGAACAAAGTTCTTTGCTAACTAAACTAATGTCACATAAGCATTAATATTACATTTTTAGTGAGAAGTAAACCAGATAAGAGGCAAACACCAGAAAAAAAAAACCCACAAAAGTTCCTAATAACATTTCACCAAATGTGTTTTCACTACATGGAGACCTTATTTATATTAGCTGCTCATCAACCTCACAGTTGATTACTTACCAAACAACTTGTAAATGCAAACTTTTAACTAGTACAGTATTGTCTGTATCTCCACTTGATATCTTTTTAATAATTACTCCCAATCTGCAAGTAGAAACTACACTGTATGAGTCATGTGTCCCATAAATCAGTTTAAATACCAGAATTTCTCAGTTAACTGTCTGCAGTACCCTGCAGACCAAGAGTTATTTGCTAAAATAATTCAGCACATAAAATGAATAATGTTGTTGGAAAAACCCATCATTTGCTGAAAGAAAATTTAAGAGCAAAGCAAGAAACTTTGCTATTTGAATAAACCATTCCCTTGCTAACTTTAAGCAACATTTATGGTCTCTGCTTAAATTGAAAAAAGTTTGAATTCTTGGTCTACTCATTTAGAGTCAGAGGGGTAACTGGAGACCGTACACTGAGGCAGACCAGCGACGGGACCTCACGGCAGCATGCCAGGGAGAGCCACGCATGCGACAGATCGGTCACACTGCATGCTGTGCTGTCCCCTTCTCCGGAAGCGTGTGGCCGCGGCGGTCATTACTTGAAACAGTGCATCTTATTTCCTTTGCTCAGTCCTGGCTGCCACAGCAGACATGAGAAGAAACGAAAAGCCAGTCCCTACATGTCATCCACCTGTCATCCCTCCGAAACTTTCTTGCTTCTGACTCCATGGGAATGCACTCCCTGCTCAGGCATGGGAATATCTCTCTTCTGCCACTACCTCTGGCACTTCGAATGAGATCCGCTGGAAGGGTAAACTATCATGGCCAGAAAAAGAGAGAGCATTTAGTACAGCTTGTCAAGAGCTTACATCCATGGAACGTGGCCTTCACACCAGGACAGTGCCCTTATCCAGTTACTGCTCGGCAGGGTCCTGCTTCTGAAGTGTTTGTATGTGCTGCCAAAGAAGGGTATTCTTAAATATTGTGATGAATTCAGTTACAGATTCGACAGCAATGGATTTCCAGCTGCCGAACGGAAAACCTGCATGGTACCAGAGAGGAAGTCTTCTCAGAGTCAGACTGTCCTATGGAGCAATGCACATCAAATGTCACTAGAAAAGACAGCATGCAAAGTGCTCGAGTGGGCAGTGTTACTTCTACTAAAATGAGAAATTTCGAAAGATGCCAAAGACAAAGCAGAAGTCATTTTTTGCAAAAGGGTCTTTATCTCAGTCCCTGTTCGACCTACAGTGCATACCAGAGGGCAGACCAAACGCCACCAAATTGCTCACAAAGGAACCGTTAACTTACCAAGGAGGCTGGACAAGCATTAACAAGGAATCCATTACTGAGGAGTTAAAGGAAGTGAGCCACCTTAAAATTTAAGAACACAAAGATGGATCTGCTGAGCGGAAGGAGTAGCTTAAGTTTCAGCTGAAATGTGCACATATTTAGATGATGCAGTTTAGAGCTTTCTGTACTAATGGCCAAGCTTTCAAACAAGGTGTGAACTGTGAAACACGTACAGGCCACCCACTTCAAAGGAGAATCCGTATTTGCTGCATGGATCCTCAGGAATAATCAGGATATTATCACAGTCCCAGAGCTCCCATACAGATAATCGTACACTCATGAATCTTAGCCTTCAATTTCTGATAAGCAGCGCCCCTGTATGAGGATACCAAAGGTCCCAGAGTTGCTGTTACTAGTAATCACTCTCAGCAACAGCGAGAGAGAAGTACCCTGAGGAGCTTGACAGAGGGCACGGCAGGCTCTGAACGGTGCATTAATAAACAGAGAGGAAAACACTAGGAAAATATTGCTGCGAAGACAAAAATTTTCTATTTACAATGTAGATCTATACTGAGACCTGTATGCTTTAGTGGAGATTTGACTATTTAAGTTAAAAATGCGTTCTGCAACGATGTTTGTAAATGCATCACTTCCAGGGCAACGAATGGCAACTGAAGTGGGCAGTACTGTCCTCTGTTTTCCCAAATAATCTCTTCACTACAGCAGTATAGGAGATCTCCACTGTACCAGAGCAACAAGAGAAAATGACATTTTAAACACTATGGTCTGTTTTTTCCAAAACTACAGCCTGTACCAGTTGACGTTAACCAACTGGTTTCCTTTGTTTATTGCGTTTTGTAATTTTACGAATAAAGGACAGACTTACATGACCACAACAATCACATCAATGCCTTCCAGTTTCCAGTTGTAGAATGTTCATGGACACAAATAAAACAAAGCAAAACAACTAAATCTTACTAATTTTTCTAAAAATACTCAGAGCCAAAGTGCATAGAATACCAAAAAATAGCTAAATCAAGAAGTTTTATATGAATCCATAAAACTATATAAAACACAGCTTAGCTATTAAATAGCAATTTCAAAGCCACCTTCTTTGGTCATTTCCTACACAATCACAAAGAAGAAGAGAACGTTCCTCGCCTTATGTACAACAATGTAGAAGAGAAAAGTACAGGAAAGCAAAATTTCATGGTAAATAAAATCTTTTACTCACAACGATGCTGCACGACAGGATAATCTTGATTGCCTAGTTACCAAAGGGTAATTTTGGAAACGTCTCAGCATCTTCCTGCCGAAAATATTCATTTAATTGCACATCTAGCAACCTGTGTGATGTCAACTTCTCTATCACAATTAAAGGTTTTATTTTTTATGTGCATGCTGACTGATCCTAAAAGCTAATGGAAAGTCATTTATTTGTAATTTAAAGTCTGATTATTTGAGTGTTCAAGTTCCCTGACAGTCCTTTATATTGGGTAGGTGAAATTTAGTAAGAAAATTAATCAGCTTTGCTACATTAAAATAACTTCTCAATCTGCTACAAAACTCAGGCCTAAACTTTGCTGATATTAACATATGATGCAAAAATATGGTTTCAATTTATCATTTTGTAGATGGTAAAACCAGAGAATAGGGGACAAAGGAACTCTGTATGTGTCTTCAAATGTTTCAGAAGACAAGGAATCGGCTCAATAAATGAGCTCTCTGAGCAAGATAATTTGCTACATCGTACTTGGAATTGATTGAAAATTTCACGTTAATCATTTTTTCCACCAAAAACCAGATTTTATTCTAAATCAATATTTTCCATATGAAGATATCGACTACAGCATATTTTGTGCCAAGGCAAGTCAAAACATTGCATTTGCATTTGTCAAACTGGAACATTTCAAGTTGAGTTAACATAACCTTTGATCTGCCTCAGCCTTGCTGTTGCTTCCCGTGGATACTCTCCCCATGAGCTATGCTCTGCAGCTGGACTGCACTTTCTGTAATCCACAATGGATGATCTTCGCTGCTTAATCTTCTCTTCAGATTAGCTACAGCAGCTCAACTGGATGCTGGTTTCTACCCTGGCTTTCAAAACTTGGACATTTTTTATTTAATTAAAACATTTTTCTTGGTTTTTACAGTTGTCATCTAGTTAAAACTGTTGCATGGAAGGAAGAAGCCTAGCATTTCAAATTTTAATGCTAAGGGAGACGAAAAGAAATACAGAAAGCAATCAAACTTTCCTATAGAAGGAATGTCCATTTGCACTTCTATGTGTACTCTCTCTAATTAATATGATTCTGTTCTTATTTATATTGTTTTCATTTTTTGTATTACTTCCTAGGCTACAGAAAAAGATGAACCACCTTATTATAATCTTCTCATTGTTCTTGGCTCCAGCATTTGCTGACAAAGAAAGTCAGAAAACAAACCAAAACTTTTCTTCAAACAATGCCAGTCATAAACGACTGAAGAGAGACTGGATATGGAACCAAATGCATATCAGAGAAGAGATTGATACACCATTACCACACCATGTTGGCAAGGTAAATAGCAGTCTGTTAGCAATGAATAATTAGAAATGCAAACAGTAAATTAGTATCTTGAAAAGTATTACCTATTTGCAGTCTAGGCAGATTAGAAGGGGAAAAAAGGATATAGGAATGGGACAATACCAACATACAGAAGTGTTAAAAATCTCAAGAATGTGGACACAGTGTAAATCAAGAATAATGTCAAGGGGATTCTAATTCTTTTGAAGAATACAGATACATTTTCGAGAATGGCAAGTATGCAGCCTCTGCCGTGCGGAAACAACTGCATTGCACACAGGTGCACAATTAGGAAGGAAGTCTGGTGGCTGATGTAAGTATTTTTCTGCAGGTCAAGATTCTTTCAAAAACCTAGGAGATCAGCTAATAAAAACATATGCATTAAAAAACACGCAGTTTACATCTCCCAGCTTGGATACAAAACAAAAGTGCTATGTTTAGGAATACCATTACACAATCAAAAGATTTGTTTCGTAAACTGAAAGAAATTTTTTTAAAAAAATAATAACAAGCATTGACCTGCTTGCAAACTCATTTTCTTCAGGGTAGCGCTCATAAAATCCTGTGATTAACTGCATATCACCCAGACAAAGTTCTTCCAATCTGGTCTTTCAAACTGAACTACTTTGACACTTTTCAGATAAATGCAGTTGTACGTTTTCCTCACATGTACAATAATCAGCATCTGTCAAGGCTGTCTCGGCAAAGTGAAACAGACCTTTCTGGATCAGCGCTGCTCACTGGCAGAAAGCATGAGGGAGAGAAAAGAGGCCATAGGGTGCTCTCAGCGAACACAGGGTATCTCTGTTTCATTTCAGACCAATTCAGTAGCAGATTGAGGAGACCGCTTCTATTCCTGGAGCTGTCCTAAATAAGAGTAATTCACTTTGTACTCTGTGGTCTTTCAACAGTGGAATGCTTCTGATTACTTTTGCAATGGCTTTGTTCAGTGCATTGCATTTGCAGGATTGAACACTTGATAAACCCTTTAACAAAGGCCACAGCAGCAGTGTGGCAGAACTGAGTGACAGCTGCAGGAATATGCTGATACATTTTGATTTTATCTTTCATGACCTTGGATGCTTTCCTTTGTATGTTCATCCTCAGTTTTAGAAAGGGCAATCTTGGAAGTCTATGCCTTTTACACAGAATAAGTAAATAAAAATTGAGAAAGAAGGCACAAACTATACTATCTTTGAGACAGAGGTGAGGTTATTTCTCATGTTACATCTTCAGAGTTTTAAATTGTTCATCAGCAGCCCCAGTAGCCAGAAACATGATTAAGTATGTGGAATGAGGGCAGAAAATTTTAATGATACATTTCAAAATAAAAAACAGTAAATGACAACTACAGGATAAACCAAATCCCCAATACCAATCAGCTACAATTTATGATAACATCAGCAACAAAAGACTAGAAATTCTTGGTGAAGCCAAACAATTATTGATAAATAGCTTGCTGAAATAAGAATGATGATATAGTGCATGGAAAACTGTGGTTTCAGCATCCTTAGACGAGTAAAGGTATAGAAAGGGAGGACTCATCAGATTATCTGCAGACTAAATAATGTGCAAAACCATTTGGGATTGGATTAAATTACATTTTAAAACAGATTCATGTTCATTCCTTTTACCCCATTCCTTTTTTGTTGCATATAATCTTAAATTTTAAAATCTGTGGGATGGAAATTTAATCTTACTGTAATAGCATAAGCCTAAAGGGTGACTATAAAAAAATTGCATGTGACTGAACACAAGAAAGTTGTCAGCTATGGCAGGAATTCTGCTAAATGCTAAGTAATAAAGACTAATGCTGAATAATATCAGTAACTGTGAATATAGATTTGACTCTGCAATTCTGCAAAATCTCTGCTAAATTCAGAAGGTGACTTGTAAACAAGAGTAGTTCAAACCGAATGGGGTGGCACATGTTATTTCAGACATAATGAGGCTAATGATTTGTATGTGTTAACTGCATGGACAACGTATATCTTTAGGAAAAATGAGATATGATCTAAAAAAAACCCACTTCTTGGTATATAAGCAAGCAAGTTTCAGTCTGGATGACAGTTTCATCCTATAACCCTGCATAGTTGTAGCTGCTGTGGTGCTGTTTGTTCAGTAATACTCCAGCTGACATTAAAAGTTTTGATGGCTATTCTGGTTTCAAAGTGAGTCTAAACAAGTCCTGATTGTGTGTATCTTCTGTTAGAAACTGTGTTGCATGCGGAGGCCAAAGCCCACTTTTATCTCTTCAAATTACACTTTCCTTCTAGATCACATCAAGTGTAAGCAACAACAACGCTAAGTATATTATTGAAGGTGAATACGCCAACACCATATTTCACGTGGAAGAAAACAGTGGTGATGTATACGCTTTTGAGAGGCTAGACAGAGAAAAGAAAGCGGAGTATGAGCTGACAGCTCTCATTATTGACAAAAGAAACAACCGGTCACTGGAACCCCCATCTAAATTCATTATCAAGGTTTATGATATTAATGACAATGTCCCTGTGTTTGTACAAAAAGTATTCAATGGATCTGTCCCAGAAATGTCACCAGTAGGTACGTTCTTCCATCACTCATTTCCCTTCGTGTCTGGTTAGATAGCAGAATTTATACTAAATATTCTGTTTGAAAATCCTTTTCTAGGAACCTCGGTCACCAAAGTGACAGCTGTAGATGCTGATGACCCAACAGTTACAGGTCATGCCACAGTTACCTACCAAGTCATTAAAGGAGATGAATACTTCACAGTTGATGACTCTGGTAGGTCGGATACACAAACGTCCTTACATTTTGTCCTTACCTTACACTTTGAAAAACCCACAGTTTTAAGCCTTTTTCCTTCTGGACAACGGGGATAGTAATTCAAAAATACAATTTTAACCATAATTTAGAAAGATTTTTCATTCACACTCATACAATGCCACTGTCCACAGCTGAAAATGAACTAATAAAGTTGGGACATGAGGTGCCGTGAACTAAATGAGAAGATAAAAGGTCATTTTTTCTCACTGATGACTTGGTCCTAATATAAGTTCATGCTTCCAGTTTAGTATAGATACCATTCTTTTGACCAAAGAGGAAAGTGGAATACATAAATTCTGAAGCAGCATTCAATAATCACTAACTCAACCCTTTGCTTTCCTAAACTTTCTTTTTTAAATTTCACCTAGTTTTAAAAATCATGTCAGCATCTCTTGTAACCATACTAGTCCTCTGGATCAAGTAACTCGGACAAAGAGGTGCTCAGACAAACTTTCTAGATGCTGTAGTGACCAAGTTCAGAAATCGTTAGACTGCTTCTAAGCAGGAAAGATCAGTTTAAAGGAACGTATTGTACAAAATCTCCCAAATACTCCGTCACATAGAAAGATTTCTAACATTTCTAGCCTTAGAAAAATACCACTGTAAAAATGCTACTTGAAGCTGAGTATGTGGCATAAGACAAAAATTTGCCGTCAAAATTAAGAGATGTTGAACATGCTGCAAAATCTAACCAATGAGTTTTTTTCAAAGGTGTGATTTCTACAACAAGGGCTGATTTGGACAGAGAGAATCAATCAACATATGAAATTGTTGTTAAAGCAAAAGATGCTCCAGGGTCTTTTGGGGAGTCAAGCACAGCTACAGTCATTATCACTTTAACCGACATCAATGACAACTTCCCAGTATTCAAACACCGTAAGTATAATGCAAGCACTGTAATTTGGACACCAAGGGATGACACAACTATAACAAATTCATGTCAGACTCCATCACAATTCAACTTTTCATAAAAGTGGACAAAAGAATCTTACACATTCAGAAGGTCTTGTGTATTTCCAGCCCTAGCTACATTTCCTGGGTGAGGCACACCTAGAGGAAAAAATAAGAATCAGTATTAATTTCATCACTTTGTACAAGATTTTGACAATTTTGAGAATTAATTATACTTTTATAAAAAATACATCAAAGTGTTGTCTGTAAAGATATATAATGCTGAATTTTCAGTGAAATATTTTTCTGTACATCTATAAACTAAGAACAATTTTAATTAAGTTCTAACTTCCATCTACACACACTATATGTCTTTTTATTGTTTTTTTTTAACAGCATCATTTCACTTTAAAGTTCCTGAAAACATTTCAGTAGGAGGAGAAGTTGGCAGAGTCAAAGTAGAAGATGTTGATGAACCACAACATAGAAATACGAAATACAGTTTTGTCAAAGGAGATTACAGGGACACCTTTGAAATTGTGGCAAATCCACTCACAAATGAAGGAATCATTAGGCCAAAGAAGGTACTTTTTCCATTAACAAATATGATTTTTTTTTTCCATGTGTAACAAGAGTGTTTGATTCAGTTTGGGACTAGCAGCAGGAAAAAATGGAAATGCATGTAAGTCAGCTTGAAATATGTTCATCCTGAAAACCCTGTTCTGTGAGCTCTGTGAGAAGCAGAGCTGGTGGTTTACTAATCCATTTCAACTGCCAGTCCCGGGAAAAACTAGAATTACTGCAGAGTGCAATGGGGACTACGTCAGATATCCAGATTACGCACTTCAGGCTCCTCTCAAACTTCAGATACTTGGATGCTTCAAAGAGTCAGAGATTTTAAGAAGTGAACCAACTAACCAAGTCATAGAATCTTTCCCTTCTGCAGCTCAAGTGAAACCAAAGCAGAAAATGTCCACCTGATCACTCTCCTAAACTGCTCCTTACAATTTGGCACTTGCTCCAATCTGAGCCAGAGCTCCCTTACGTTCCTCAGGGTGTTTTCAGAGCTTCCCCACTGATGCCTTCTAACTCTTTAAGAAGGCTCAGGCTTTCCAAAGCCTTTATTATGGTTTGCTCTTTGTTTTTGAATCCTTAGACCTACTTCATTTGTACCAAGGGACTGTGTTACGCAGAGCACTGCCAAGCCAAGAGTTCCATTGATTTCATTGACTTACAGTTTTAAAAACAAGAGGAGGGAGGACTATAAATCACCTCCTGTAATGCTTGGATTGACAAGAATGTGTTTTTCACTTCCAAATACATCTCTGTAACTGTTAAGACTAGAAATGTCATTAAGAAGAAGAGAAAACTTTAAGAAAATAAAGTACCAAGTATTCCAAAATGGGCAGTAAAGTCTTCAGCTGTGGCCATGCTAGGTGTAGGCAGCTTTCTTTCACCAAATGCAGCCCTTCCCCTGGTCTTTCCAGGACCTGAGGAATTCAGTGCTTGCAACTTCTGCCCAGAGGAAGAGCAATAAGAGACCCCACACATACACACACTGGGAATCAGCCCATCTTTAAGCACGCAGTGGGCAGAGTTCACCTCCACTGTTTTGTAACATGCTTGGGGCCATTATGAATACATAGGCATGTGAGATAAAATTTTAACTGCTGGATAAGCACTATCACTTCCATTTGCAATGTCTACTCAAAGAGAAAAACAAGAGTCACCACAATTAACTACTGTGTATTTCACGGTGCTTTTATAACCTTAGGCAATAGTGCAAAGGGACCCAAGCTTTGAAATGAGTGACAGCTCGGGCATTTCTTACTGCCCTAGCTCCTGGCCTTCCTTCCATTGTGTGATCCCTTTTATAATCTCAGGCAATAGAAAAAACAAGGAAGCGGATGTCATTTATCACTAAATGCCCCAGCTATCAGTCAGTGCAGCTATGAAGTCTGCCTTGAATGAATTCAGAACAGAAACACTGGCCGAGAAGAGGAGAATCTGGTTCCCAACCTTTGAGAAAAAGGAGCTAAGCAGGTTTTGGTAGCTACAGAATTATAAAAATAAAACTATTTAAACCAAGAAATGCTTGCTGAACTTAGAATACTGGATGAATCTGTTCAAAACCAGAAGCTTCTCAAGCCACTCTATGAAACCCAAGTTCAGTTCAGATACGCTCTCCCAAGACTCTAGCTAAGATGAAATTCGGTAATACTTCCAACCATGAATTAGAGCACAGAGCTTAAATTCGCATGGATAGCTAATGCAAAGTTTACTTAGACATCTCCAAAGGAAGACTATCTGTGTTTGTCTTTTTTCTAGCCCCTGGACTTTGAAAAAGTAGCAGAATACAGGTTTGACATTGAAGCAACAGATCCCACAGTTGATCTTCGCTATTTTAAATCCAGTGGCTCTAGAAGCATTTCAACAGTCACCATTGAAGTCACTGATGTTGATGAGCCTCCCATCTTCACTAAACTACCATATGAATTTAAAGTAAGGGAAAACGATCCAGAAATAAGAACACTTGGTTCAGTTTGGGCACACGACCCTGATGCAGCTAAACGGAAAATCAGGTAACATGAGATCAGCTCTAATAATTCTATTTTAAAGCAGAGAATTCGTTAATGACAAAGAACTGAGACTTTGACCCTATTTCTCAGAATCTGTCTGCCAAAAAAAAACCTCCAATTTGAATTTTCTGGCATTGCAGCCTTGGATATATATGGTAACCAACAAATATGAACATAAATTACATTTACCCATGTAAATAGCCCATAAACTTACTGATAAAACATTTGCACATTTACAGGAAAATGCATAATCCTGGATATTTTTACATGGTTATAATTTATTATTACATTTGTCATTGTAATAACTCTCTCAAGCATGTGCTTGAAAAGAAAATAGACTTCTGAAAAAGCAGAATTCCAATAATCTGGAAACTTTTCCAACAGATACATTTAGCTCTCACAGCCTGCACAATTTCAGGGAAAAACTCTGAGTCCACCTGGTCAAGATATTAATGTCATTTGTCACACAAGAAGTCTCTGGCCTTCCGCTGTGAAGACCTGAAGTGAAGCACAATATTATCACCCTTGCATTGACACACCTCTTTTTAAACAAAAAACAGATTTAGTCAACGAAGAGCTAGTCCTAATGGAGACTATATTAGGGTATCTGACACTGGAATTATTCAACTTCCCAAGCCCCTGGACAGAGAATTCAGTTCCTCATACAACATCACTGTAGCAGCTCAGGAAATCCTTGAAGATGGTAAGTGCTATCTATTTCCCTATTTGAAAGAAATCAGTGTACAACTTTACAGCAGGACTGTAGCTTACCAGAAAGGAAAACCACAACCTGACAGCCTGCTTCCACTAAGCTACAAATGAAATCGATGCTTGCGGGGTTTGCACAATAATCTTCCAAATCAAATGAGTACCTACAAATAGGTCAAATACAGTTTTAAGATTTGGCCTCTAGCTATTACAAAAATGCACTCAGTTTGTTACAAGGAATAAAAAGAGCGTGAGGAGATGAAGCAGCTTGGGAAACAGGGATAAGCCTGTAAAAACAGGAATGTCCCAGCCAGCTTCACCCACTTACAGAGTCACAAAATCCCCCTGCCACGCTGCCGCCCAAGGAGCATTGCTGCACAGGCACCCTGCATAGCGTCACTTGAGTTCAGGAAGCAGGGCAGGCCCGGGGGCCAGTCCCAAGCGGGTTTGGTGGCGGCTGGCCTTTTCTGGAGGCTGAAAGATATTTAATAATATAGACATGGTCTGTTCCGTGCCTGTTGCCTTAGTGCCAGAGAATGATGCTCAATCCCATAGCCACACAGGGTGAAGAATCAGGAAGCCATAAGCAATTGTCATCTTATTCTTCATAGATACTTGACGATTTAGCACAATAGGAGAGTTTTTAGGAAAATACCTGAATCTGTCAAAGGAAAAGTTTAAATTAATGATTGAGCTAGAAACTCTCCATATTCGTCTTTCAGAGGTGGGTATAAACAGTGGAAAGGGTGGGGCTAGACAGCATTGGGATTCCAGACATCTGAGAGACCTGTACTGTTCTTATTTCAGGCCGTCTTTCTGACAGAGAATCACATGCCCAAGTTCACGTGATAGTTACTGATGAAAATGATAATGCTCCAGAACTTGTTTATCCTGAGGAACCCAGAGTGTGTGAAAATGCTGCACCAGGAAAGGTGAGACAGGAAGGAGAGATTTTCCCTTAAACCGGAATTACCTACTTGCAAGCTCAAGGGAAAGGTGTCTTTCAATAAAAGTTACTCTCAGTTTTCATACTCAAGCACCTGATTGTTTCATTGATTTCCAAAACATCAGCGGTCAGAAATCTCTCTTCAGGACTGTACACTGTCGGAATATTGACTTTTATCTATTCATGCACATGGGCTGCACAGTTCCTCCCCCTGCAGGCTTTTAAGTATGTACATGAATTAGCAATTGAACCGTGAAGTACAGTCAAGCCTTGCAGAGAAAAAATTAGCGATTCAGTTTTATCACACAAATGTTCATACATGGTACTGAGAATTAAACCACTTCAAAATACTAAGAGAAACATCATTGCATATAACTATTGCAGTATTCATCAGAGTGCCAGCATCTGCATGCACAAATAACGTTAGTATTTTTGGGTTTAGCTGCTTGGCCTCAGACACAAGTATTTAGCCCATACATGTAAAGTTTGTTGAATTGAAAGACTTTGTCACAGACTGGACTCTCTGATGGAATCTGTTAGAACACACATAGTATTATTTCACCTTTAATTTAATGTTTAAAATATCTTTGGGACATAGTCATACAGAATTTTTATATTTTATACATCTAATTACCCCAGGTTGAGGTTTTCGAAAACAAGCATGTCATTCAGGAGTGGCAGTTTCAATGACATTCCACGAATGAAAGTCATACTTCTAAGTAAGTTTAACACTTCGGAAGACAGTCATCTTAGGTATTTAAATGAGCCATATGTCTTTGAGCATAAGAATTTTTTTATGTTTTAATGACACAAGATTTCCTCTATTGTTTCCCACCTGTGAATGGAGGGAAAGATTGATCTTTTTGAAGACCTACAAGGAAATTACTTGCCTTGAAAGAACTTGAAGAGGAGCATCACAAGATACCTTTGTCCTGCCCTTTACTGAAGGGTTATCAAGGATATTGAGCCCAGCTCCAACTTAAAAATTGTAAGCGGTTTTATCACTGGAAGCAATGTGTATTGAAAACTACTACCTCTTCCATCTTTGTAGGTAATCATCAGGATTTCAGCTACTGACAAGGATGAAATATCACCTAGAGGTTTCTTCAGATACTCCCTGGCCACAGAAGATAGCAACTTCTCCTTGGTTGAGAACTACGGTAGCGTATCCTTGCACTGCATTTTCTCAGCTAGCCAAAGTGAGACACAGGGGAGAAAAGCTGTAGCAATGACCTATGATTGACCTAGCTGAGCTAAGTAACAGTTTATTTTTAAAGGCTTAACTTACTGAAAAAAAAATGTAGTTTGTTGCCACCCAAGTTTCACCAGGTTCCCTAAAGGCTGGTTCTGTCTAAGGGGAAGATGCACCAACTGACTGATAATCTATAAGGAAAATCTGGTACAGATTATCACTTAATTAGATGTCGTTACTTCTTCCAGATAACACAGCTAATATCACTGTCAAATATGGACAGTTTAATCGTGAACTTGCCAAAATCCACTACCTGCCTGTCATCATCTCAGACAACGGTGATCCTGAGCTCAGCAGCACAAATACCCTTGTCATCAGTGTCTGCAAGTGTAATGAAAAAGGCAACTTCACTTTTTGTGAGGAGAGAGCTAAACAAGTTGGAGTTAGTATACAAGCACTGGTGGCAATTTTTATCTGTATCTTCACAATCATTGGTAAGTATTTGACTTTAGTAATGTTCTCTGACTTAAAATGTAGGGATTGGTTTGGTTTTGTTTTTCTTAACTGAGATCCACAAAAGCTTTGGGGCTATAAAATGGTCACAAAGGCAGAAATACTGTAACTGATTCATCTCACTTGCTCTTTTGATTTGGCCTGTTAGCATAGTTTCAGCTACAAAGCTGTTCATTCTATTGGAAAGGCTGAGTCACTGGAAAGATTATTGCATGTATACATAATATACTTGTTTTACTGTTACTAGGCTCACATGCAGCTATAAAATAGGAAATTTGTGCTGGGGCAATAACAATAGGATTCCTATTTCCAAAGGCTGAACTAGTCTGGAAACCCTTTTAACAGTACAGTGAACACATATGCATAAATAAATCTGTAACAAGTCAGCAGACCAGTACCTATTTGCTGTATTTGCAATCTATCAGAGAAGAGGCAACAATTTTTTCTTGCTTGAGAAGAGGTCTCCTTTGCAATTACCACATAAGTAGCATTTGATGCCTGGCATTAAAAGATTTACCAGTTCAAGGCAGTAGTTGACTCAATTAGCTTGTGACACTATGCATTTGTACTTGTGATTCCAGCTCAAGAGTCAGTTGTACAATTCCTGTACAGACTGAACTGTTTCAAGAACATACAAATCCTACAGTTGAACTGTATTTTAAACTATTTTTTTAATAAATATGTGCTAAAAAAAATAACTCCAGAAGAAAAAACACTTCAGGCTGTGTTACATATCTTAAAGTAATCTTATTTGTTTCACTTTCTTACTTCTCTATTTACACATGCTCATCTAAGTTTTTTTTGCAGTAATCACATTGCTAATTCTTCTAAGAAAGAGACACAAGAAGGATTTGAGTGGTCTTGGGAGGAATGTGGCAGAGATTCATGAGCAGCTTGTCACTTATGATGAAGAAGGTGGTGGTGAAATGGATACCACCAGCTATGATGTATCTGTACTCAACTCTGTCCGCAAGAATGGTATAAAGCCAGAAGCAGTTCCTTCTCCATATGCACAAATCCAAAAGCCTCCTGGAAATATAACTTCTGGTGCTGGAGATATGGAAATGATGATTGAGGTCAAGAAGGACGAAGCTGACAATGACAGGGATTTGCTGCCATATGACACACTTCACATTTATGGCTATGAAGGTGCCGAGTCCATTGCAGAATCTCTCAGTTCTTTGGAATCAGGCTCCTCAGACTCAGATATTGATTACGACTTTCTAAATGACTGGGGACCCAGGTTTAAAATGTTAGCTGAGCTGTATGGATCAGAACCAAATGAAGATTTTGTGTATTGAGTTCAAATTAGCCAAGAATTTTCTCCCTCCCACTACAGCTAGACATCAAGAGCCTACCAATGGCCAAAGAACTCACAGCTCAAAGAACTCACAGAACCCAAGCTGTACTAGGATTTCAGAGACATGAAAAAAAACCTAACAGCAGTAGAGTTAAAAAGAAACACACAGATTACGTATACTGACTTACCCCAGCACTGCTAGCCTTGCTAACATTCAGTTCTTCCCCTAAAATTGCTACTTGAGGACCTGATCGTGTCTTTGAGAACACAACTCCTCCCCCTACCCAGACAGACACTTCTCCTTAAAAAGTCGTTTTGTCCCCAGTTTCTCCTTCATTCCTCCCCTCCTATACTTTTTTTCATCAACATGCATTCAAGGTCACCATCCACTGGAACAGAGAAGGAATGTTTCGAATAACCTCCTAGCTGGTTTGCCTGGCCTTCTTGTAACATCTGTATTGATATTCTACCCCTATGCTTACCCAGCAGAGGACAGGAGGAACATATGGTCTATCACTTAATATTAGAAATTAGTCCATTACTTTCAAAAAGAGGCATGATTTTTTCTTCTTTCCAATCTATTAATTATTCTTGCTTTATAGTCTTCTACTACATACATGAGTTACTAAAGATAAAATTAGAGAGGATTTTTAGATGCACAATCTGGTTTCATCTGTCATTTTTAACAGCCTGATGATGATTTCAGGCACCTTTCTGGTGTGTTAGAATTTGCTCTAGCTAGCAGCAAAATTGTTTTTTCTTTCTGTAAATAGGATCTCAGTGTTACTCAATGGAACATATCCTGCAGGGCAGGAAATGTGGAGATCAGGGGAATGTTAAGACTCCAATACTGTAAATCTCTCTAGATGGCAACATAGGTCTCTCTCTAGATTTCTGAAGAGGTTGAATAGGTTTTTTATTCAATGTTATTAGAGCAATTGTATTTTTTCAGGGACAAACAAATGAAGGGTCTCATTACTGTGAAACTGTTTTGATTTTCTTCTAAGCAGGTACTGTACAATGGGTATTTTCCACCTAGGAAAACACTGTAGACTTCCAAACCAGAATGCTACACACCCACACATGTGACTGCATAAAAGAACCACAAATGTAAGTAAGGTTTTGGAGCTGTAACTACTATGTCCCTGGTAAGCGTGTGTTTACTTTCTCACCTGATGAAGAACCACAGAATGAACAGAATGAAACTTCCCATGCAGGAAGTTACCCAGCCAAATACACTTTGTAAAAAGCAAGTCTCTTAGGACAATGGCCTGTCTCTGGCTTCTGGCAATGCAGATTCCCATGGCCTTCAACAGGAACAGAGCCCTGCCACACAGATACTCAATTTTACAGAATCTGTGCTGGAGCTGTATGTATTAGTTTAGTTGATTTGACTATGTAAATGTGGTAGCTAACCAAGTAACACTAAATCGGGGGTTTTTTTTTGTAAATCAGTAGAGTGGAACCTCACAAATTTGCTTTTCACTTATTCATGTCACCTCTAATTTACACTCCCTTCCCCCAGAATGCTTTCTTGGCAGGAAATAGCAATGTACTATAATATGATCTCACATTACTCCTCACTACTGTAAAAAGTTGTCCAATACAATACTTAGCTGGACACTAGTGCCTACTATCATCAATAATGCAATCAACTCAAATTTTCAAATATGAAGTAAAGGAAAACCAAGTAGAATTTTGTCCATCAGTCAAACCAGCTTTGGATCACACCCTTTATAAAAGAAGTACATTTTGGGATGAGAGCCTTTGTTTTATTTTTAGTGTGTTCACTCTCTTCTGTTTTGCTTAATCATGTTAACAGCATATGTTATTGAGGTTCCACACGTTAGTGTACTATAAAGAATGCTAACTAATAATACTTACAGTTTAAGGTTTTCATCAGTAACTAAGGTATTGACTATCAACAGGTAAAGTTAGTTATGAAATTATTTAGTGCAGTAAGTACAGTACTTTGGTAAGAATCATCCAGATAGTACTATCTGTAATTGCTGTTTTTAAGCCTGTTTTATAAAGCTGTTCTAAGCAATACTGTATCAGCTTCCACTGTATAAAGAAATTTGCACTGGATACTTTCTTTTTATATTCCTGTACTGTATTTTTTTTTTTTTTTTTACTACATAAAAGCCAATCTCAAGTTTGGACTTACTGTGCATTAATGAGTTTCTCACAAAAGACAATACCAGGTTTTGTACCACAGTGAACTCAACCATAGAATCACTGATACCAACGCTCTAAGCAAACCCAGACTAGACACAAATTCACCAAAGAACTTTCTGTAAAAGTTTTCCCCCACTCTTTGGAAAGCTGTCAGTAAAGCTCCTGGGATAAGGAAGAGAAAAGCCCCAAGAGTGCAGTCTGGTTCCAGCAGCTGGTCAGGTTGAACCCTTTGACTTTGGAGGACTCCTGCCTGCCAGTGCTACAGGATGCACTAATTTTCCAAGCAGATATTTGGTATTTTAGCAGCCAGGCAGCAGGGTGATTTTGAACCACCATGTTTACTGATATCCTGCCCTTTTTTCCTACTGGACAACTACACCTCTCAAATGGTAAAGGACACACTGCAGAACAGAAAGGAGTAACATATCACCCACCTGCGGGAGAACTACACATATGCCCACGACCTGAGTGGTCTATCAGTGTTACCTCAACGGGAAAAAAGGCTGACACCCCCGCACCACCACCCCGACCCCTGGCCTGCTATCTTCTTCTCTGGTCTGCTGCTACAGACACATGCAAGCAGGATTACTCTGCAGTACAGAAAAAGCTCCATCTTTCTCACAGTCCAGGATTTAGACAGGACATGACAGAACAGCATACACCTGCAACAAAAAAAAAAAAATTACCCCTAAATTTGCAGCTTTAGATAGCACAGTTTCTTACTGTTTCTTTTCACTACTAATAATGACTACCCCAATGTATTCCCAAGATTATTCTACCACTTTAATTTTCCCCAGATATGGCACTTATAATTTACAAAGCCTGGAATAAAGCAAAAAAGTTCCATTCTTTCACTGCTAATTGCCATAAGCAAACTCCAGATCAAACACACTTTAGCACAAGTTGTATTAAAAAACACAATAGATGTGCTAATTATGTTATAATGAAATGCATTTTTCCATAGAAAGAATTTGATTAAACAGCTACTTGCAACTTGTAGCAGAGATTCTCATAAAGGTTTTCATTATTCACTTAATTAATATGCATTTTAATCTCTTATCCCTAAAAATATATCATAAATTATTATTTTATTACATTCAGACACAGAAGTTCATGCCATTTAATAAAGGTTTTTTACTCCCACCCCATTAGAATTTTTTATGAAATAATGACTTGTGATCAGAATCCTCCACACATATCAAAGCAGCAATGAAAAGCTCTTTGAGTATTAACACCTAGCAGGCGCACTGCCGCACTTCTTAGGTAGGTCAGGTGAGCTAAGGTCATGTTGTCAAAACAAATTTCCACTGTTCAGAGAAAGAAAGAACAATCGTACCGGGTATTATCTGATTACAGTCCGGTACTGCTGGTACACTGTCAGGAAAAATACAACAGCAAATCCAGCGAAAACAGCATTAGTCATAAAAGGGAAAAAAAAAAACTTTTCTGAGTTCTTATTCTTCAATTAGTGCGTTCTTCCCTTTTCTCCTTTCAGCAACAAGGGCTTAGAACAGCACCAGAAGGGACCAGCCAACCTGGCAATCAGACCTGCTGAAGCACAGGTATCATCAGCCAGCCAGGACTAACTGCAGTGAGCAAGTCACATACAGCCACTGGAGCTTAGAGTTCAGAGTACAGATCCACCTACACAAATTTATTTTAAATGTTTTCACTCCTATGCCTATGTCACATGCAGGGGAAATGCTCATGGTGGTAGTAAACATGCAGATACACTATCCTATTTGGCTACAAATAATAGTTATACTTATTTCCGTTACATTTCAGGTGGGGCTAGGACAGAAAAAAAGAATAATCACCATCTCTCCTGACCTATTCTCCCTTCCTAATTTTTTTGAAAGCAATTGTTTCAAATTTGAGGGAGTAAGAAATAAAACTCTCGTGTTTTTACCTTCACATGCTTCCTGGAATGGAAGAAATCACTAAGGTGATTATCTTTCCCATTTAAGAAGCCATCACGATTTTACTGTAGCACAAGCCATCAGGTCTTACCAGGAAATGAATAACAGACTGATCAGATCAAAGTGAATGATTTAGCCTAATTCTAGTCCATAGAAAAAGCATGACAGAAACCAAAACAGCAAAAACACCCCTTTAGTCTGCACCAGAAAGAGAAAACACCACCAGCAAAACTCTCTTACGAGCAATAAAAACCCACGGATCTTTGCTGACTTCTCTCAGCTTCCTGACATTGTTCCTGCCTGATGTGAAAGAAAAGGGGAAAACCAGCATTTCCTTCCACTTATCCCCAGTGAGAGGCTATCCCACTTGCTTTTCCACAAGACTCTATTAATTCATTCTAGTTAACCCCTTCATCAATGCCACAACCAATCATAAATCTCTGCAATTCTTTTATTCCTCCTTAAAAAGGAACCTCTACTTGAAAGCCAATGCTCTAAATTAAGTTACCAAAACAAGCAGAACAAAGCAAGGCAGAGTTCACCAGGCAAACACATCTAAAAAATAAGCCAAATAAGTTTTTTCAGAAAGTCAGTAACAGCTGGACTACAAATGGTCCAAGCAGCTCTTCTGGCAGCCTTACGAGAGCTCAAGGCCTGACCTGCAATGCCTTGTACAAATCAGTACATTCTCAAAACAATGGTTCAAAAGGAGGTATCAAGTAGCTGTCTGCTGCTCCAACCCACAGAAAACCTCCTGTATTGCAGATATTTCTTGGGACAACATCTAGCCACTACAAACTACTTTTATGCAACTGGGGCAGTACAAAGAAAACAGACCGAAATGTGAGCCCAAATTCAATCATTTTAAAATGTCTTTTCTGAACAACTGTCCCAACTTTCGTCTCCCCACTTAAACTGGAAGAACCTAAAAATGCCAAAAACCTGAAAGGAACCTGAAGCACCAGATTTTACTGCAGCACTTACTCCACACAGTATGTCCCACACCACAGATGTACAAAAGGCACGCTAGTGCAGTAGCAGAAAATCACAAGCCAATTTAGCATGAGTTAATGCTGCCAGTACTGTGCCACTCCATACACTGAACCAAGGGAAAATGAACGTCCAGCTGCAGGGACCACCGGCTGCCATGGCCACCAGCGAACGCCTGGTGGCACTCGATCCCAGCTCTCCGGCAAGGACGGCTCCTACCGCGCCTCGGTCTCCTACTCGCACATCTGGTTATTCCTTTTCACTTCCCACTCTGTTCTCTGCTGTATCAGCTCACACGAACATCTTACTCACGTTCAATAAAACTAATACTTCCAGAAAGTTAACTCAATCAGTTTCATGCTTTAACGCTGATTTCACAAAATTACTCAGACCTTTCCAGAAGCCAGAAAGGCTATAAAGCCTGAATTTATAAGGGAAAAAGTAGTCATCTTGTTCAGGCAGGAGTTTTGAAGGGCATAAAGGGCAGAGGAATAGCTTGGGGAAAGCATGCAAGCTCCAGATGTCTCCTTTATTAAAACGTCAGCCCAGACTGCCCTACTTGGGGCATGTTTGCCTGTTTCCCAGAAGGCAAATACTAAGTCCTGCTAGTTTGTCATATGACATGGAAATCTGCATTTTGATGATAAAGATGTTGTTCAACGCTACTTCTTTAGAATATTTTTCCTTCCACACCAGACTGCAAATCCTAATCAGGATTTTCTCAAGCAATACTAAATAATTTTTATTTTCAGTGACTCTTGTAAAACAGTTGAATTAGTGTATTTGTGTATGAACACATGGATCATCCACTAGCCATTATTTGTTCATTATTTTTATATTATAACCATGCAGCAAAACTTTGCCAAGTAGCCATTCAAACAAACCAGTAAAAAAAAGTGCCAGGAACCTTTCAGTGACCACCTGAAAGTTGAAAGTATTCACAGAAATCACTTGTCACACAATTACAGATTAATGATTTCATGAAAGTCAAAGACTCCTTGCAAAAGGATTTAATTCAGTATTTGTAATCAGCGATTTAATCAACCTTCACCCTCTCTCCTACTACTACTCCTCCAGACAGATTACTGTAACTCTGCTGATCCACCAGCTCTGCAAATCTCAGTGTGCAGTACAGCAGGAGAGGCAGGCTCTGCCTTCAGGACCCAAAACAATGCTGTCTGCAGATCTTCAGGATGAACTCAAGCTGGTCAGTCACAAAGAACAGGCATAAACATCTACTCCAGTTTATCTGTTTATAGTATTTTACTAGACTAAGGTTATGATACAGGTTTATGGCAGAGTCAGCAATTGTGGACACTGGCAGTCTGCTGTGCCTCCCACAGCAGTCTTCAGCCGCTGCTTCTCAGTCCACTACCTCTCCTGGTCACTCCTTTCTCACTCTTATAGCCAGCTCCAGCTTCACTCTCTTTCTCCCTCTCTGTACAGTGGCAGCTGTAATGCTCCTCCTGTTCTGCAAAAAGCCTGCAGCTCCTTTATTTCATTTCACCCCCAACACCACATAACCACGTACAAGCTGTGCTGGACTACAGTGACACCACACCAACTGAGCGCCTCAGCAGAGCCAGCCTCCCTTAGGAACAGGCAGAATGACCCAGCTGAAATGCACAGACATCTCTGAGCACCTATACAACTGATACTGGCAGCACTTTGACAAAGGACAAAGTGGCAGCCACCACTTCTCCAATCCCACCTCAATCACTCCTTAATTACTTTTTTCCCATGCTACAGACTGAGGTCTCCCATCCATGTCATACTCAATTCCCCAAACACAACGTTCTGCCTGATCCTCTGTCATTGCCAGCAACAGTTTGCAACGCACTCCCTACCCACTACCACCCCTCCCCGTGCATGCCTGGTGACTTTGCAAAACTTTGGATAAGAATGTGCTCCAAAACAGCTCCTTGAGAGCAAGCAAGTCTTACTAGGATGAGGAGAAAGGAGGAAAGAGAAATATAGCAGCACGTTAATTTGTAGGTCAAAAACAGGAGGAAAAAATAAAGTTATTTCTCCCTCTGATGCAAAAAAGTTATGTTATAGGCAAGTAGCAAATGGTAGCAAATTCTCTGTAAGCAGAGAGCAGCCTGAGGGGCACAGCTTCCTCATTCCTCAGCCTGCTCAGCTCACACATCTGTTCCGCTGATCTACACGGGTCCCATCCTGCCGCCATCTGCTCATCGTTCCTCCCACAGATGCCGTGTACAACACAGCCAGCAACCAGGGCTCTGCAAGCAAAGCACACACTGACCGCAGGTCCCACCCTCCAAGGCCTCCTTCTCCTCTAGAGAAGCAGAGCACATTTCACCAATATGCGCAGCTGACACAGGATTTCTTCCTAAAACTGCAGTCCTGGCAGATTGCCAAGCAGAAGTGACAACGAAGCCTCCACCCACGTCCGTAGGTCCTGCACCATTTGCAAGTAGCCCCGCTTGCAGTCACAGCCTGCTCAAAGGGCAGCAAGGGGAAGTTTTGTGCACTTTCCCAGACAAGCCAGCACGAATGTCAGCGAAGCTGCCGCTGTGATTTACCATGCCTTGGTGTATAGCAGAGTTGGTGGCTTCTTGGTTGAGGAATTACTGTTTGAACAGGAGAGAGGATCGACAGAGATTTTAAGAGTGTGTAACACAGCTGGGGAGCCTACACAGGTCTCCTCTATGTCACTCATTTGGGTAACAGGAATCTACACGGATACTGAAACTTCCCAAACATCATCGCTAACTACTCCAGCTCTGGGTGTCTGACAATTTCCCAAATCTGAAGTATTTTGTCATTGCAAACATGGGGGGCAAGCAGACGCAAGCAGTGCACTGCCCTCCTAACAGTACTGTGCTTGAGAATGGTCTGCAGCCAGGTAAGGATCCGGAGCAGCAAAACCCACAACCTTTGTGACCAATGCAGCCCAGACAAGGCTCAGAAACACACGATGGCCATGCCTGGTTGTGATGGCTTCTAGTACTCAACAGCAACCGACAGCAGAAGCAGAAGGCAAGGCTAGCAGGGATCCACCGAGAAAGGCGAGTGTGCAAAAGAGCTGGCATCAAGGAACACACCTAGAAAGCTAGCGGAGGGCAGTCAGAAATACCAGGCATCAGAGCTACGTCTCATGCTGACAAAAAATGATTATCTCATTCTGTTGATTTGGCAGTGACCACTTGTCACCTGACTGAGTAATCACATCTTGAACAGACTTGGATCTGTCTCTCAGTACCTGCATGGATCTGGCAAAACTGCTCATCAAGCCAGGCAGAGTGATTGCTTTGAGCAAGTGAAAAGCATTATACCCTTACTGAAGAGCCATAAAAACGTGTTAGAACATAGCCAGCCTCCTCTTCTTCCTTTACTAAGAGAGCTTTGAGTTAGCTAGAAAAATTAAGTGATTCTCTTCCATCCTAGTAAAACAATCTCCACAATTAATTCCTTCCTATAAATATGTGATTAAGCATTGACCTTAATCAGAACTGGGTTTCTTGGATTTTGTCACAACATCTGGATAGTTTTAGATCTTGATGCAAGTACGTGGCAAGCAGATAAGGCATTCTATGGGCACAGCTGTGTATCACGCATGTGTTTTCACATACATCACTTCTGAGTGAACTAGAAGCACCACATGACCTTCCAAGAGAAGGATATGTGGCAGAACATTAAATGGTCACCAAACAGACCTACGCAAAGCTTTCATGTAGACATATTTCAGGAGGAAATTTGTAACTTAGAAACAACAGGCACTAATAAAGCCTATTTGCAAAAGCAGAACTCTGGACTCATATCCTAGCTGTGACACAACTTCCCTTTTCATCTCAGGTACGTCATGTAGGCCCAGAGTTTTGCTTTTACACATCCTAGTGTCCCTTCTGAAAGGTTATCTGGCCATTGTCTTCCCCTTCACCTGCCACAGCAACCATACGTACACACTTCCCCACATCATCACAAGGGTTAGTTAATATGCATAAAAGCATTCTGAATAAGTAACATGCTCTAATGCTTACGCATTTTAAGGATGAAAGCTTTAGTACTATTCATTATTTTCCAGGCACAAGAGATTTTTGCAGAAGATCTACGAAGACTTATAATTAAAACACCCTCCCCTGCATATATTTACAGCTCTATATGATGTATATAGTATTATTCTCATTGCAATTCACAGAGAACCTGTAGCATAAGGCATGAGTAGAACCTGCATTTCATAGGTCACTGTGAGCAAGAGTGATGGGTAACACAGTTAATATGAGGGAGAGTTAGGTAGTCATGTACACATCTGGAAGTTAAAATTACCATGTTAGGCATTTAAAATCTGTGGCATAGCCACAAAGGGTATTTATTGCACACAGAAAACACTGGTGAGAAATAAAGCACAGACCTTATTTTTATGAGATGCTAAATGTATGACCAACATACCTCATGTGGCTCCATATGGGATGGAAAAAGCCTCACATTTAGTCAAGGGACTCAAGTTTCAATGCCTTTTCATTACTTCAATTCTGCCTCTAAGAAACATGATTATTTTAGCCATTCGTACTACTTACATCAGACTTTTTTTGCAGCTGCCCAAATTATCCCATTTTGACCAAAACAAATCATCAACACTCAGCTATTTTTCTTGCATAGCTCTGATTAGCTTTTTTAATTTTCACCCACCTCTGATGTTTGTAATCACCAGGTTCAGAGGCCTTTGATTCAAATCCTTTACAGCACAGGAATGGACTCATGAAACGCACTCACCTCTAGTTAATATTTCCTATAACCAGAGAAAGCGCATCCCAGGACAGTTCTGAAGACCTCAATGAACAGTTGAACAGGTGGACAAGCTTTCATTTCCACAACAGCAGCTGTTTGGGCTAACGTCCAAGGAATCAGCCTTGGAAGCATTTGCACGTAGAATTTAAACTTAAGAGCTGACACACTTCAAATGGGGCTAAACTGCACTCCAGTTAGGTAGACAACGACAAGTAACATGCAAAACCAAGGTTCTACACTGTATGCGCTTACGCAGTTCATTTTATTTTGATGCTTCTCAAAGGTGCCTGGAATTGCGTGACTATAAACAGGACCTACTTCTAGTTGTCACTGAAGCGACAGGAGCTGTGGCTGCATAAGCTACTAAAAAGAATCACTATGACATGCCCCTAACATGCAGGAACACAGGCACTGTTTACAGGGTACTCGTCTCAGGGACTTGTTTACAGCAGGCAGTATTAAAGAGGCAATGTCTCAAACCTTTTCTTTTTTGCTAGGAAAGGAGAGGCCTTCACACACCAGCACTCATATGAAGCCCAGTAATAAGCAAATTTTAGTCCAGAATTGCTGTAGACTTTAGTTTAAGTCTCCGGACTCACGGCTAGCAAAAACCCTGAATGAACATCATACCTTATTTATTTATTGTTGGGACTCTGAAATATCTATATTAATCCCAAAGGAGATGGGAGAGACTGAACTCCAGGGTAGATAAGCTGGTAACACCAAGTTCCTGAAGGAAAACTGAACTGAACATCCACCAATTCTCAGAAACAGCACAAAATGTTAAGCACCTTCAACCACCCAGGAAAGTATCCTTGCATTCACATGCTGGGTATAAGAGTATTGTTAAAGTGCTGCCTTTAGAAGTTAAACTCTTGCTGAGACTTCCTTGCTTTCTGAAAAAAAGACAGGACATTCATAAAGAGGATGCCTGCCTGAGCCATTGTTAAGCACCCAGAGTGCACAGAAATTGAAGTTTACTGAGTCTCTTTCATCTCCCCAGTGCAATGAATTAGCAATCTTCTTAGGTCCCTTATCAGATGAAGCATTTTGAATGCAGATCCAAACTTCTGCCCACCCACATGTGCTAATGCACACTCAGTTGCTGTTAGATTCTCTTAACCCTGAGAGACTTTCCAATACTGCGTATGGAGAGAAAGGGACTGGCACTGATTACATTCCTCCTCAAGCAGAGGAGATGAAATAGAAATCAGGCTGCGACTGTCAGTCCACTGTGATTTTCCTGCCCTCTTCTGAGCACTGCACTACTTCATCATGCGGGGATAAGGCTCTTACTGAACACCAACACTGTGATTTCACTATACCCACACGTTCAGCTGCACACTTCTCCACAGGCAGGGCAGTCTGCAAAGAGTCAACATTGTCCATAGGACTCTGGAATATATATATTGCTCTAAGCACCTCTGATCTGAACAAGGCTCCACCACTATGAGAGCAGAGTTTCACATTATAATTTTTGGACAGGTTTTAAATCACAGCATGGTATTCTGTAAGCACCAAATACAAATTTGAAAGCTGGGTTATAGGACCCTGAAGATGTTTATCATAGAAATGCTGGTGGAAGCTTAATTACAGTGATACTACTATATGCTGCTCTGCTAGGCAAGCTATTTAAGTCCTTTCAGTAATGTTTTGCTGTAATGGGAACAGTTCAAGCTGCAACAGCAGGTTTGCGACATAGAAAACATAATAGCAGTTGATCTTATTCCTTTCAATGCACTCATTTTTAATAGGGTTTTTTCTGCTGCTCTACCTATCAGTTGCCCTTATGTCTAGAGAGTACAATTGCCTTTTTTCTGCCATTTCCAGTTAGTTACGATTTTCAGATTCAGCTTAGAGAAGCTTCATTCAATCTAAAATAAGCATATCTCTTTCACATATCTCATTTATAAGAGGAAACTGAAGGGTTGTTATTGAACGCTGAGCATGTGACTGCACTGCACCCAAGTAACTCCTTTCTGTTAGGTAACAAAGAGCTGCAACACTTACCCTACCAAGAAGCCTGAGAAAATGAAATACCCACTAGATATTTCTACAGAAGTAGCCAAAAGAAGGAGTAAGACAGTATGAGTGGGGGTTACCTAGAGAAACAGTTTTCCCAGCCCTGACATCAGATGGTGGGATGCCAAAAAAGGAATGAGAGGCATCTCCTCTTAGAACACAGTTTGGACTTGCTCAGCTCCAAGTTTGTTTCCCCTTCATCCTGCTTTCACAAACTAGGAACTATTCCCTCCATCCGCACTCCCTCACACACTTCTCCTCCCTTACACCCTCACCTTCTCCAAACAAGATCCCAAACACGTCTTGTCACACCCTTACCCACCCAATCCATCCTCTCACCCACACTTCCCTACATCTTTACAAATAATTCCATGACGTTCCTAGCTAAATTCATAAAATCCTATCATCTGCCTTGGTTTTCTACAATTCTACTTCATGTCACCTAACTCAAGAAAAAGACACTTTTTACAACTGAAGACAGGGCAATAGAGCCTACAGGGAAATCAAGCCCACTCCATCTACATAAAATTCACAAATGCCAGTGACAGCAGTACCTACTGTAAACGAACAGGGCATCACAGCACAAATCACCTGCAAAGAGCAGATCTATTCAGCATCAATCAGCTTTAAGGTTCAGATTGACCCCTCTTCAATGGCAAGTCATGATCTAAGCCAATTTGTACACAAACATTATTACCAATTGTCTGCCACTTATCCTCAGCATCTAACACCATGTTTAAATATTAAGACATTTTGCTTAATCCCATCTCTAGCTACAGCTTCCCTAGGATTCTGGTTTTTCTTACGAGTAATCCTGTTTTTCATGTAACAGACTAATGATCTGTCAAAAAAAGGTAATTATTTGCTCAACTGCTTATTTTTTAATAAAGCATTCTAAAACATAGGTCATACTTGTCGGTCTGTATTTCTCTAAGGAATAAATAAGATCAGATCACTTGAATTTTTCTTAATCTTTATATTGTCTTGTGTCTTGTTACATCCTTTTTTTTGTATTAGCAATTAATTCCATTCAATGGCAGGAAGATAATTTCCATAAACTCATCACTCCGATAAGAATTTCTGAGTGAATTACCTGGGCTTGGCTGTCTGTATGCAATAAAATTCGAAATATTAAATGTCAGACATAAAGGTATATTTTCACTGTACATTGTGTAAGCTTCTAAAGTCACATGCAAGCCCACATAAATAATGACCGGTTTCCCCATCTCTCACACCCATTTCATCCATGCAGATTACAAGACCTACTAGGGAAGCATCATGCAGTTCCCAAATCCAAGTTCATGTACAGCCTGCCCAAGAGCCATTTCTGTAAATAAATCTCTTCACAGCAACACTAATCCATTTCCACCAATAAAAAGAGTGCTCTTCTTTATTCTCCCTCATCTTGGAGCTCCTGCCCCACAGGCTTACATCTGCAGCAATTTAAATGCAGCTGGATATTGGTTTCTAGTAAGTGTAAGATCTACATCAAGTCTCTCACACGGGGCAACTAAAGGGAAAAGAAAGGAAAAGCATGTACGAAATACCCTAAGTAGGTGGGACACATTTTCATTTTGTTGTCAGTTCACATTGTCAGAACCAAAATGATTTTGAAAGTAATAGAAAATCAGTGTAATACCACTGTCCTCAGCACAGCTTTGAAATCCATTTAAGGGAGCCCCACTGGTAAAGCACATATATAATTACAACTGAAGCCGGATTTAGCTCCAGACTAAACACCATCGTGAGGCAGTGTGTTAAATAATGCATTTCCCTAGTGCTTTTTACTGAATATGTCATCATTTCATACACTAAATTTATTGTTTTGATAATACGTTCTAGTAGCTTCACAGCCAACGTGCATACACTTTTTGAAGATTTCAGCAAAGCAGGAAGTATCTGCACCCTGACAAGCGATCGCTGATACATGAAAATTTCACTGTGCTTCACCTGGGAGTTAAACTATGCCCCAAAGAACTAGCAGTATTCAGGGAAACAAGGGCCTTGATGTTCCACCAACCCCACGGTCTCACCGACGCTACAATTTGAGAAGGTTTCCGCACTGGACTCTGGGCAACAATTGTGTTATAGTTCACGTGCTTACTTCTCAGATGGATGCATGACAAGAGCAAGCAAACAACTATGGTAACTATGCTATCATTGTCACTGCAAGGAATGTTATCTCAACATATACAAAACATAAACAAGGGCTTCCTATCTTTTTATAGCATGCACCAACTCTCTTCATACCTTTCTTCTTTCTCAGAGACAGTCTCTTTATATATTCACAGAATTTGTTTTCATTTTGATTTGAATATCAAGCCCCATCACTGAATTTTTTTATCAGTATTTTCCATGCCAGATGTACACTTGTCAGCTGGCATTGGCTTTCATGTTGCCAAAATAACAGTAAATCCACAAAAGACAGCAGTTAGAGTGGTGATAACAGCTATTTTCTGGACAGTTATCATGGGAGTATCTTTGTCAATTTAATATGACATTTCAGAGCAGAGTGGAGACATATTCTTCCACTTTAAAGTGTGGTCACTGGAAACCGGCTAGATAAATTGACGTTGCACTCTCTGTATTTACTCTTTCTCTGTTATTAATGTTTGTTGTACTTACAAGAAAGGCATTTTCCTTGTCAGAACAGCAAATGCATCTGGAACTTCAAAATACATGTTCTCTTTCCTTCTTAAACCTTGGGAGTTTACAACCAATCTTTTCAGCGGCACAGTCTGCTACAATTGCTCCATAGTGATTATCTAAAAATCTGGTGGTAGAAATCATATAGAAACATTATTTTACACATGTATAAAAATAAATCAATCTTTTCCAGAGCTGTTTGGTTTTGGTCTTGACTCTTACTTTAATACCACAATAAATCTGTCATCTTCATTTTGGCCATAAATATTACTTAGAAGATTGACAAACAATGAATTTATTACGTAGAAAATACCAAAATATACCATTGTATAAATAACTTATTCTGAATACAACAGGATTTACACTCCCTTGTGCAACAGCTAAACTTGACCTTTGTTTATTCACCGCACTGTGGCAGTTGCAGATAAAATACAGCAGATGGCACCGAAATCAGTTTTCTATTGCCATTACTGTTGTCGAGTTCCCTAAATACTGCCGCTCTATGTTATAAGCCCAACTTCAAACAGGAGTTGAACCTAGAGTTTTAAACTACGGATACTGAGTATGGATACAAAGAAATAACCAACCAGCGATAGGTAGATGAACACACTAGCTTAACTTTTGGAACCTAATTTGGTAAAACGCAGTTCTTGCTGTGTCACTGTAAAAACCTTTACAGTTACTTGGATGGTATCAAAAATACAAGTGCCTCAGAATAACAAGACTTTACCTTCCCGACATATTCCAAAGCTCGAATAATTGTGTTGTTTTGGTTTTTTTTTTTAAAAAAAAAGTGGCTGTCAGGCTCATTACAGTTTCTCACGCAGTATCCAGAAGCAGAAGGCAGCACAGGTTGAGTCCTTTTCCTTTGTAATGATGGGTTGAGCAAAGGTGACACTCTCAGAAATAATAAAATGGGCTCTTGAGTGGTTTTTTGGCACAGGCAGGGAATACTGTGAGGTAGTTTTAGATCAGCTTGGAAATCAGCAGTTTTGTTCCCTCTGTATGCTCATATGCTTAAAGGCCACCAGTGGAAAAGACAATGATGCTGACTGGGGTTGCTGACTGAAGGCGTCACTCACAAGCCTGTACTCAGCTGTGCAGCTGCAGCCACTGCCAGAACACGCAGCATGGGGAAATACCAGGGGAGGCAATGGGGAGAGAAAATAGAAGGGACAGAACTTCTGTCCATGACCCTCCTATCTTTCCTGTTGGACCATTTTTTGTTCTACCAAGTCAATCATCCTTACACTCCCACGACCAAAGGCCTTTTAGATATACGATAGCTAAAATACTATTACTCATAGTGAAAAACCTAAAATGAAGGAGAAGATACAGGATTTGCCCTCATTACTTTTCCTTATAGCCAAGCTTCGTCTGTTGGGAAGAGATCCAGGTAAGGCATTGGAATTAAATTCATGCTACGGAACAGAAATGCATGAGTAAATGCCATATTACTGGCACCTTATGCTCCTAGTCACGTCAACACTGGATCACATCCTTGTACCTGATGCCGGATGACCTGAAAGGAAAAATACAGGCATCTGGGACAACAGCTTTTTTTTTTTTCTAGGGCACTTGCTTACATTGTTGTGTAGCAGAAATGAAAAGCTAACTGCTGGATCATACAGAAAAAAAAAAAAAAATCATGTAGCCACAAATTCCAGAAATGAAGTAATCTTCTAACAAATCATAACAACAAGGTTCAATTCTGAAGCCTATTAGGGTAAACTGAATACTCCATTTACAGTATTTAACAGCTGCTTATCTTGGGACACGTTGTAGACTTGTGCTATCTTGGGACCTGGTTTTTTTGTTAGACCTCTGAAACAAGTAGGATTGGAGCTAACTGACACTAAGGTCAGAATCTGCACACTATGTTCATGGGTATACTTTAATGACAGCTAGTTACTGATAAGAACTTTGAACAACCTGAATAAAGGAGTCCCTAAAATACTAGCCCATTCCAAATAAAGTATAAATCATAAACTGGAATAAAAAGAAGTCAGTTTTCAAGCTAACAATGAAAAAAGAAAAAAAAAAAAAAACCCTCAATAAAGCCTAGTTGCCCTTTGCTTTCTTTGGCCTCTGTTTGACAGTCAGTACATTTTCAGTTAAGCTTGGAGCCAATTTGGATTAATAACAAAGCCATGCTCAACTGTCCAGCTTGTAATGTAAAGTAATACAAGCAAGAGTAGCAAAGATACAACTCAGGTGCATGCGTTCATACCATTTCATTTTTCTATTGGGCTTTTGATAAAAGTCAATTGTCCTTTTAAGTACTAAGGAACACAAAAGTGTCCTTCATGATTACAAGTCACTAACTTAAGCAGCCCGTGGCTTCCTTCCCTTTCAATTCCTGTTTTCTTAGCTGATGATCATCATTTCCCTTTTCAGACAGAAGCCAGTTGTAGCGGCTTTTCCTCACCTATGCCCTAGAGTGGTCATTCACAACTGCTCCTTCATAATTTTATCTACAATTTTGAGAGTATCTTTTGTCAAAAGGATGCACAAAGGCTGAGTAGAAATTGATGCAGCTGATCTCTTAAATGTGGTCTCACTCACCAGCCTTTCCAGTGCTGCAGCAACCCAGTTAATCTGATTTCTTTTTGACATCTTTTTATTAGTTTGTGCACATGATTGTTTGCTCTTTCCACTGCATTAAACACCATGCCCAAGCTGTCAGAGACAAAGTTCTACCCTAAACCCCAGTACAATCTTTTTGTATTGTAAAACCCTCAGGGTCCATTCCTTTTTCTTTGCTTTATTCTGTTCCTTTTGTCCCCAAACCCATCTCACATTTCTCTGCAAATGAATTGCATAAGCCACTTAACTGTCCTGGTTTCCCACCTCTCCAAATCATTCATCACTGTGCTTCTCTTTCCTAGCAAGTGAACTTCTCTGCTCTTGAGGTTTTAAATTAATTGCCAGTCTGTTATCCTACTGCACATTTATTTCCACTGGTTAGAACTATTAAACAAGGGAATATGTTACATCCTTACTTTAACCATTAATAGTTTATTAAAAATTACGTCTCATTTCACAAGCAGTGGCAGTCTGTCAGGATACAGGGAGAAACACAACCTGGAAGTTGCTGATACATTTTTTTTAATCCATTTCATACAAAATCTGGCTGCATTTGAATCATTCTCTGTGCAAGTTCTTTTCTGTCACTGGTTTCTGCTTCTCACAGCAATTCCTCTCAGACAGGAGCCTCACCATTACATAAGACTCAGCATTACTTCCAGGGCCTTATTTTACCCTCACTTCTGGCTGCACAGTGCCAGTGAAACCAGGTTTGAGTTGCACAAGGGTTTCATGAGCCTAAGGGTATGTCCCCAAGCATTTTGATCTCCAGTCTGCATCTCCTCCTTACTATTATGAAAAACATTCACAGATCCAGTGAGGAGCTTTGCACCTTTGCGTACCTGTAAGATTTTACCATCTTCCAGAGGTCCTACAGATTCACGAACACTTCGTAAGTAAAATGGTAATAAAACGGAGAGATACTAGATTGTGTGCTCCTTGGTAAAACACAAAAGAGAATTAATTATAGGGTTTGTACCTCAGCAAGGTACACTAAGTATTTCTTGCTAGTATATCACGGTTTCAGAAAGATAAAATAAATTTTGGGTCACGCATTTTATTTTATTTTTTTGCTGCTGTACTGGCTTTTCTCATTTGTACTTTTGTTTTAGGTTAACAAATGCATTGCTAGGTTCATGTTTGCCTACATTAATAATACTGTAGGGTATGCCTTTTTTCCTCAAGAGCTCTCTATCAAAAGCCTCTTTTAAAAAGATTACTGGTAGTAAATGACAAATACTTTACTTTTGTTTCCATCTGCAAAAAATAAGAAATAAAACCTAAAATTCCTATCCTCCACAAGGGTGACACTGACCAACAATTTTCTAGTCAAGAAACAAGTTTGTAGTATGAAACTTGCTTTCATTTCACTTCTTTTCTCTTTCCCCGTGACATCTGACACACACAAGCGGGGCTCTGTGCCTTAGCCAAGTTCTGCCTGTATACAGCATGGCTTCCACATCGAGGAATCAGCTTTCAAGTATGGTGCTCCCCCACCCCAAGACCACAGATATCCCTTGCCTTGAACAGGTATCACTCTTTCATGGGACTACAAGTGGATATGATCATCCAAACACAGGATTTTTAGCACTGAGGGTGACACCTATGTCAAAGAGTCGACCTACAACATATAAATGTTCTCTAATATTTTGACATGCAAAATTACTATTATCACTGGTGGTAGCGGTGTTACCCAATTTTAAATGCTGTGTATGACCTAATTCAGTATTTTTTTCAATATATTTGTGTGTATTATAGTTACGTATCTGCAGGGACACATATGTTATTATTTGTCAGTAATCCATTGGCCATCTTTAATTCCAAAAGTACCATTAGAATTTATGATAAATTCATAGAAGGACTCATGGAAATGAACACTGAGACTCTGCATTCACTGTCAGATGCTTTAAGGTCCTTGAAAGGTCAACACAAAATAAATTGCATAATTAATTACAAATTTAATTAAGCAGTCACAGAATGAGAGGGAAAAGAACACTGAGATCAAATTTTCCATTCTACATCCTTAAACATTAACTCAGTTGGCATCAGGAAGATTGAAATCACAGACAGATAGTCAGGGGAAATACTGTTGGCTTTTCAATAACCATCTTGGACCCAATTATTTCCTAGCATGTACATACATATTAAAATATATATATATATATGTACAGAAGACAAAGAAAGCATAATTCACCATCTTCCTCAAGTCTGCAAGCAGGTGAACAAATAAGAAACTAGATCTGGCCCATTCCAAAGCCTAAAAGCAACTTTTGTTCCATAGAAAAAGTCAGTTGGTAGCTTTAAGAATCAGAAAAATAGCCTCTGAGAATTTGGGCATGACATTAAATTTCTACAGAATACTTTCTTGACATAGCAACTATAGAAAGAGAATGAAGAGCCTCTTCATTCTAGATCTCATTTCTTTATATGACATGTAAAAGAACACAATTTCTGCCTTTGGGCCTTGGTGCTGCTGTAAAATATTTTTTATTGATATGCTTCACCTGTATTAATAATTTAAAATGATTTTTCCTCTTGACAGATCTTATGCCTAAAGAACTAAATCACTTGCTTTAAACCTCTAGAAAATATTTTTCAAAATAAATTTACCTGTCCTACAAACGCTAGCTGAAAAATGTTATACAGTAACTTCATATATTTAAAATCCCATTCTTTTCATTAAAATAGCTTTTAGCACACAGGAATTTCCTTTTGTTAGTTAATTCTACAATGTGTCCAAACCTAAAAAATCTTTAGGACCTTGCTGGGAATTCATTTTACTTTGATCATATTCAAATCCACTGCTTGAAAATCGCTACAGCGAAAACTGAAAACTATCTTCACCCTAAGATTTCTTAGAAATGTGATTCAGTGAATATTAAATAAACAAATGAATTTAAAAATCTAACAACCCATCCTAACCCTTCAGAAATTCTTTTCACAATGGATCTCAAAACCATAACCGATTTCATTGTTTCCATTACTCCTGCCTGAAAGACAGCATAAAAATGGAAATTTTTTTTTTTAAAAAAAAAACCAACACCCCCCCCCCCCAAAAAAAAAAAAAAATCAAAATGAGGAAAGTAAAATGTGGGCACTGGTACAAGAAATCCAAAAGTATCTCACACGCAGACTGGCCTGAACAAAGGTTATCATACAGCAGTTGTGCTAGAATCCAAGCTACACTATGTATGTAATATCTCAGACTCTCCCACTTAAAAGTGAAATCCTTGCCCACATGAGGCTCACCCTACTCACTATACTCATGCAAGAAGCTCCATAGGCACAGGCAGTGAAACAATTTCTTGCATAAGGCAAATAGGAGTTGTCTTGAACCTGAAATCAGCCAAAACTGCTCCTCCTCCATTTCAATTCAGCAGCGAGCAGGCTGATGAATTGTAAGCACAGTACTTAACATCAAACAACACATATTGCTTATAGTCATTATACTGAAATTTAAAAGGGTCTCTACTTCCAGAAATAAGCTCAGTGTGAAACTGGGTATTTAACAGAAAAAAAGTCTTTCCAAAACATTCTTCAGAAGGGGCTCAAGTCATCTAAGCAGCTTCCAATACAAACACAACGTCTCTCTCCTGCAAGAGCACGAAACTGAAGCTGAACCAAAAAAATCACCTAAGCAATATGCAAAAAGTACCTATGTGGATTCCTGCCTTCTTTCTACTGAAGTGATTATTCCTCTCACTTCAGCATGCAAGAGACCACATCTGGAGCATTATGGGCACCTTTGAGCTCCCCAGTACAAGACAGACATTGATACACTGGAGTGAGCCCAGTGGAGGGTAACCAAGATGATTAGGGGACTGAGCATATTGGATTTTTCAATCTGGAGAAGGCTTGGGGACATCTCATTGCTGCCTTCAGCTATGTATCAGGAGGATATAAAGAAGACGGAGATGGACTCTCTCCAGAGATACAACATAAACAATGCAGATTAGATACAAGGAAAAATTTTTCACCATGAGGATAGTCATCATGGGAATAGGGGCCAGAGAGATTTGAGTCTCCCACCCTGGAGACATCCATGACTCAACTGGACAAGGAGCTTGACAACCTCCCCTAATTTGATCTGCTTTCAGTCAGAGGATGAACAAGGTGATCTCCAGAAGCCCCTTTCAACCGACGCTGTTCCAGAGCTCTGCGAGATCAATGGGAAAGGTCTTCAACTGAGTGATGGGAGCAAGGACAGCAAAAAATACTTAGTGCATAAATTTATGCCTACAAATACCAAGTTTGTACCGCTGCTCCATTCTTTAATGGAAAATGATGTTAAAAATATCTGAAAAACACTTTCAAAAAATTAAGTTGAAAATAAAAGTTAGGCATTAATACTCCCCATGCAAAAATGACTGTCTTTTGTCATATTTTAAGTAAATTTTTGAGAAAGCAGAATGAACATCTGGGGTTTTTTCAAAAGAGAATAATTTGAAAAGTCTTCCTTCAAAGGATTCATTACATTCCAGAACACAGCGAGCTGTGAAAACATGAGATGCTTCCTATCAAATTCCAGGCTCTCTTTTCCTGACCTTTTTTGTTTTTAGCAGCAAGCACCGTTTTATACAGCCTGGTCAACCACAGAGTGGAAACTCCCAGCAAGGTATTAGCTTAGTCCAAGGGCCTGGTGTAATCAGCTTGCCCAGAAATGGCAGAGCACTGGGAACGCCCAGGACTTCTGGCACTGCTGGTCTAGCACAGGGGCTGGGCTACCTAAGCTGGTGTAAGACCTGGCCAAGTAATGTGAGGGCAAATATATCTGCATACATTTGGTGATGAGACTCCTACAGCAGCTAGCACTGATGAAATCTCACGGCTCCTAGATCAATGCTATTACCACTGACAAAGCACAAAACTTTCTACACAGAAACAACCATCCTGTTCTCATAAACAAGGATTAATCAATTTTGCTCATCCTGAGGCATTTTATCTATGACTAATTGCATAATCCAGCTGACATTTATTTCATGACCACCTTTTTCATTAAAACAATGTGAGGAAGAGTATCCCCCAAATGCCTCGTTACTAATACAAAAAAATTCTCAGTCAAAAAGAGATCTCATTATAGTAAGAAAATTTATTTTGCCTTATAAAAATTGGCTGTCAGAAGTCCACATGGATAGCATAGCAGCTACCACACTTAAGGAACAGTTCAGCACTGAGCTCCAAGAATCTCAAATGAAACCACAGGAGATGGTAAGATGAGTAGAGGAAGCCTGTCGCTTCAGCAGACTGTACTAACGGTTCTATAATGAAGTCCCTAGATCGAAGAAAATGTAAAATCATCCAAGAATAAAATTATCTGTCTTCAGCAAGGGTTTCTCACTGACTTTCCCTTATCATTAAATTGGGAAACACCCACTGAGGATGGCAGTTCCGTCCACAAGGAATGCCATTCTGAACCTTACCTAAATATACTTGAGCTCCCAGTCAGTCCTGCTCCCCATTCCTAAAGTCTAGGAAAAATCTTCCTTGAAAAAGTGACAGAATGGAAATACACGCCATAAACCACCAGAGACAGGCACTGCTTTGGTCCTCTTTGATTTGTGATGTTACGAGAAAGACAAGCTAACCCAATGTAAATAGATTTGAGCAGCAGAAATTCTGAATATTTTTCATTTTTGTTCCAGCTCTCCCAAATACAGACCATAAGCAAACTTCTATGTAATAAATAGTTTATTCGTGGAAATCTTCTTTAATACAAATCTATTTTACCAAAACAGAAAAGCAGATGCAACAAAAAGAAACAAATAACAATATAAACTACCCATAATATCACTCTGGCACAACACATCACTGCTGAGGTACTGGAGGTACTGCACTGGTGTGCACAGGAGAGTCTGGCCTGAATTCCACAACATATCCAGGTCTCATTCAGGTGCACAACTGAAGGAGAAAAACAAGAATCCCTAAGAGCTGAAAACCACACAGGATAAAAGGGTAAAAAACTGCCTCGACTCCCCACTCACATGCTGCATATTTGGAAATTAGTGGGGTGAGCAAAACCCACACATTTAAGTAGATTCAACATGACCGTGCTGTGTACCGCGAGGTGATAAGAAAGTTATTGTGACGGTATCTCTGCAGGCTTTGATGACCATAGGTTGGACATTGTGTTGTCTGATCCAGAAACAAACATGCTCTGTCTCAGAAGCAACTGCAACTCCTACTGGAGATAAAGGACAAGATTGTCACAGAAAGGGGTCTAAAGCCAGGCCGAGATAGGGATTTTTTTTCAGAATTGCCAAACACTAAGCAATTCCCCTGCATTCACAGTCAGTCACTAAGGCCTCTATATTTTCCACAGTTTGTCAGCTTATGTAATTGTCTAAGCGTAGATTTTTCAGTCAAACACAAGACCCCAAGTCTGTCAGGATTAAAGTTTATACTGATACTATGGCTATATGTAAGTTGTCATTTGGGAAAGATGCCATCGCCAAAATTTGCAGAAGTGCTAAATGTTAGAAATTCCTGAAATTTAAGGTGGAGAAAATATTATAATATCCTTAAGTACAGCATTACACATGTGCATGACTCTTCACTTAAAGAATGAGGCCAAGGGGGCACATATCCAAAAAAACAACACAGAAAATCAGTTCTTCTGATGCATATATAGATTCACACCTTCATGCAATAACTAAACACAAAAAGCCCTAAAATGAAGCCATACAGTTTCCATTTATTGAAATGATAGGGAAGGAGTCTTTCAAGGAGTCAAATATTCTGAGGGGCTGAAGAAATTAATCACAAGATAACTTTTGCGGCACCATTTTGAGGGATTTTAGGGTAGAGATGCATTAATTAAGAACCAAGGTACTACAGTTTTGGCAAAAGATGTAGGTACCTCTGGATCATAGCAAAACATACTTGTAAATTTCCAGTAAACCTTCATTTCAACTGCCTTAAGACTCGCTTCATGCTTGCCTGGATTTAAAAAGAAAAGAAAAAAAGTCATCAATGACAGCAGGAAACTTTTTACAGAAAGAGCAGGGAGTTCACAAGATTTACATCCACCCCAGACTTCATCACAACTCTGAATCCATCACTACTGAACCAAAGAGAAATTAAACAGCCTAGATATTGATGGTGAAGTTGTTCCAATGCAAGAGAACTTGCTCTCTGGACTACAAAGCCACCCGGGGGCAGGGAAGTAAAGGCGGCTGCCTACATACTCGTGGAGCATCCATTTCTATGTCCCTCACTCACAAGCAGTATCAGTGGGACCACTCTGCAAGTGCCTGCAGGGCTAACACACGCACAGGAGAGAGAAACTCTCAACGTAACTTGGTTCCTAAAAAAATCCAAACTGCTGACAAGACATGCCAAAAAAGGCCTTATTTCTTGCATTCTTTACCTAAGCAGCTAATAATGTGCTTTTCTTAGGGGTAAACAACCAATTACGAAAGCTCATATGCTTCAGTACCCGCTGCAACCCTGTTTTCTCCGTCTCTAGCACTAGGGCATTTATCATGCACAACGAGAAACGTTTCCAAGATGCCTGGTAACAAGTATATCTTACTACTGTAAAGTGGTTTTAGCTCTTACTTGGACTACATTCTTCTCCTGGCCCCCATCCAACCACAGCGAATTATTTCCTCTGCACTGCTCAGATAATCCCGTCCATCCCCGCGGGTTTATTCCCAGGCAGTCCCCTCCCTTTTAGCCAAAGTGCTGGGCTGGACTCGGCTTTCCAGAGCCGTTATCCGCCTACAGCTCCTTATCCAGCAGCAAATCCCCGCAGCGTCCCTAACACTTTCCGTCCCTTTCCCCAGGGGCTGCAGAAGGGAGGGGAAGGAGCGGAGCCGGGGTTACTCCAGGCCCCGGGAGCTGAGGAGCCCCCCGGGCCGAGCCAAGCCCCCACGTATGTGCAGCCCCCAGCCCCCCGCGGGCGGCCCGGCCCGCCGTGCGGCCTGCGCCGGCCCCGCCGCCTCCGGGCCCCGCTCCCCCCAGGCCGGACGGCCCCCCTGCACCCCGGGGGCCCCGCTCCCCTCAGGCCGGGCCGCCGCCCGCCCCCCGCCGCGCCGCCCCGGCTCCGCGGCCGCCCCGCCGCGGCTGGAGGCAGGGCAGGGGAGGGGGAGCTCCGGCCGGCCCCCGCGGGGCGGAGGTCACCCGCCTCCCCCCGCCCTCCGCCCATGGGCGCCGGCTCCGTCCAGCCGCCGCCGCCGCCGCTCCGGCCCCGCGCGCAGGAGGAGGCGGCGGGGCGCGTCTCCCGGCGGCGGCTGCGCCCGCCTCGCCGCCCGCCAGCCGCCGGGGAGCCGCGGCGGAGGCGCATGGAGACAACGGCCGCCGCTGTCTTCTGGGGTAAGGCGGGCCGAAGCGGCGGGAGCCGCGCCGGGCGCCCGCCCCTGCCGCGGGCGGCAGCGGGGGGCCCGGCGGGGCAGGGGGCGGCCCGCGGCCGGGCAGCACTCAGCCCCGGGGGGCGCCGCGGGGCGGGCGGCGGCGTGCCGCGGCGGGGGAGGGCGTCCGCGAAACTTTGTGTTGCTCCGGCACCCCCTCCCGAAAAGGAGAGAGCAGCCCCCGCCGGGCTGTGCCCCCCCCCGGGGCGCTGAGCCGGGGCGCGGCTGCGGCGGCACACGCGAGCTTCGGCGGGAGAAGCCGCGGAGGAGGATCCGCGACCCGGTGGCGGCCGGAGGGGTAGGAGCCGAGACCATCCCCGTGGCACAGGGCGCCGGGGCCGGCGTGCTTCCTCTGGCTGTCAATACAGCCCCGGCAAAACACCGTGCGAGTGCGCTGTTACACCCGACCGGCATCGGGAGCTCGTGTTGGTGTGCGACTGCAGAGGCAGGGCAGCCCATCTTTTAAGAAATCCCAACGTTTTGTTATTTAGGGCACCTTTTACTCGTGTGCATTTTGTTGCCCGCAAGTCTAAATCTTTGAAGTGCAAGTTATAAATATTAAAGCTTAAATGCATAGGGGGAGTATGTGTCTCGAATTTTAGAATAAATTTATTCCAACCCAGTTTGACACACACACACGCCTAACATATTCAAGATGCATTTAAACAAATTAGGAAACAGTTATTTTGTTTTACAATGGTAGGTACCTGTTTCAGCGACTGGTGAATGACTTAACACAAATAATTAGCATATTTATGTAACAAATTGTTGTTTATGCATGGGTTTTTGAATCCAAGAGGCATTAAAGTCATATATAGTATCATTTCCTGAATTGGAGTGATTCTTGGAAGTGGAAAGCAATGACTTGTTTGGTTTTTTCACCCCCATTCAAGCCACAGCAGTGCATGTATTCGGAGTCTGAAACATGTAATCTTGCCCCAGAGAGAGTGGGTGCACATTAGCAACACAATGTGTCTTCAACTAACATCTGGTTGCCAAACAAAAACAAACTGCTATTAAGGATCTTTTTTTTCCATTTTTCCCTCCTTAGTTCTTTTCTTCCATCTTCCTCTCGTCTCTGGAAGCTCCATCCGTATTGGAATAGGCAGCAATTATTCCAATCTCTGTAAGTAGTCTTTCTTTTTTTTTTTCTTTAACTGCATTAATGGCATGCCTTGCAGTCATGTACAGCTGTAGGAATATTATATTTAAAGTCCTCTAGCAAATAAACATCAATCCATTAAAAAGCAAATAGCTTCCAGACTAAGAAGACAACTGAGTTAACAGAAATGGACTTAACCCTTGTGATCTTTATACAGACAAAACTCACCAAAATGAGTGAGAGAATTGCCTGAAATAGAGTATCTAGTATCGGGTACAAGTACTTCAGTATTTCCTTTTTTTTTAAAAAAAAGAAAATTCTCCTTTTCAGCAACAACAAATTAGCACATATCTGCTAAAACGGATTTACAAATTGAGCACACTGACATCAGTCAAAATTTATATCATTTTGGCACTCGCTAGTGAAATAAATGTGGCTAAAAATTATTTCCAATCATTGAAATAAAACAATTCCTGGCATTTGACTTGCTTCCACTCTCCTTTTTATGACTGACTTTTTAATTATTACGTGAAAGTTTTTTGAAAAGGAAATAAAACATTATAGGAGCCAGTTCTGCTCATGTCACTGGTCCTGTTTCAGCAGAAAACCACATGTATGCAGGGAATCAAAGTAGCATGTGCAATCTCTTAGATGTAAGAATGCACAATGATAAAAATATACACGCAACAATTAAAACAATCAAGATGTCTCTTAGAGCAAGTGCTTCAGCTCAAGAGAAGCCATGCTGAAATGTAAATAGATTATGACATCGGTAGCAACTTTCAAGCTAAGATGCCCATCATGGGTGAGAAATCATATGATTAAACATGAAGTTTAAAGAAAGAAGAGGCAAAAATTTATTTACTTTGGAACACACGTAAAGGAACAACAAAGGCAGCTGCTGTCATTCACAGACTAGAAATATGACCAAGCTTAATGTTTGCTGCCATAACCTACCAGCTTGGAGAAATTACGCATAGTGTCAAGACCAGCTTCTGTCAATGCTAGGTTTTCATCGGATCTAACCCTAAGATAACTTGGTAACTAGGAGCAGAGTCGGTTGATAATGCTGAAGACAGTGCAAAACCAAGTAAATGCAAAGTGTTATCTTTCAGATTGCCTGATAATCCCCTAAACTCCTAGAAAAAACATGTTAAAGTTTGGCTCGAGACCAAGTGCAAAATTAGTAGCCACTGATGAAAATTGTTCGCCCTCTGGCTACCTAATAGATGACCAACTGGCATCACCTAAGTCATAGAAAATACATAATAGCAATACAAAAATGACAGGAAAACATAAATGCTTACGTTAGTATAGCTACATGTGTCAGTCTGCTCATTTATCAGTGAATTCCCTGTAGACTTGGCAAAAAACTACCTGTAATGTGCTTTTGTTGTTACAGGTTAATATCACAAACATAGTATTTAGATTATTTTTGCACAGAACTGTTTGGTTTATATTATGCATGAAATGACGTTTCGTTGCGCTTCATTACGTATGTAGCCAGTATATGTTTAGTTTAGGGATTTATATCAGAATAACATAATTTCTTATTTATTCTCCACTTCATATTCCTTGACCCTTAAGCTCAGATTTTGCCCTGCCATTGCCCCTCCCAGAGAGACTTCGTCTTCATGGCGAGACAGTTTTGTATTGCATTAACTTTAGATTAGTGGAGTTTAGTAATAGAACTGTTGCAGCAAGCATAGTGCAGAGTAGTCTTGAGTATTGCCCTAATTTCCAAATGGGTGCCTACGTCTCTTCAAAACTAAATATTCTTAAGACATTATTTTTGTTTTCCTTTGGCCTTAACTCAATACAGTTCAGCCAGGCCCAGTGCTCTGGCCTTCTGTGCAAGGGTTACCCTGTAATTACTGCAGTGCCTGGACTGAAATATTCTACTGACAATAACAGATAATAGTAATACAATACCAGGTGGGCATTAGCCAAAAAAAAACCCAACAAAAAACCAAATCAAACTGTGGCTTGTGTTACACCTTTATAGTGAACATGGAAAAAGACGGGTGTTATGCCAGGCTGTTACTGTGTACTACAGGAAGGAGACTACATAGAGGATTCTTCAGCTGTACAGGATTCATATGTGCCAGGTACTAGACCTGTTTGCTCTCCCAACACTGAATTTCCTAAGCAAACGCAAAGGCCCAGGAGCAGGACTGCAGCTTTTCTCATACAGAGTCAGCTGTGCCTCAAGAATTCTGCTCTCGTCCAGGTAAAGTCAAGTCCAGGCAAGTTTATACTCAGGAATGGAGCTATGTGACTTTGAGCACACAGTACCAAGGCAGGTTGACAGTTCCAGCGTTTCTGATGAGAAATAAAATTTGCTATTAGCTTTGTTGCTTTAGATGTTTGTTTCTGAGAGAAACATTGGATTTTCTTTGCGAAGTGTTTTTAGCTTTTGGTCGGGTGTGTTTGTTTTTTAAAGTGAAAAGCCAACGTTATCTCTAGAAGATATTGATGACAATGAGTATAAATCATTATTAATCAGCAGTCATGAACCTCAGCCACTGTTTCTAGTACTTAAATAAAGGGGCCCAAAACTGTCAGAGAAGTAAAAAGGCAGACAAACAGTTCTACCCAAACTGCCTTCCCTTTCTGCATGCCGCTGCTTCCTCCACCTCCTCCCCAGCAGCTGGGAGATTCATCTCTGAAGAAATGGATTTTAAGCACAGGTAAAAGCAAACAAATCAACTGATTTTTCAATCAGTTATCCAGATTGGCAATACATATCAGCTATTATAAAAAAATAGTTATTTTGCAACTAATAACTGACTGTGTAGTTAAATACTAGTAAATCTTTACGATAACCTTATTGAACTATGTCTCTGCTTTATATCTGAGAGCACAAGGTATGTCCAGAGGTACGCAAAACGTTCATTTGGATGCATGAATCGGGAAAAACATAACTATAAAATAGGCAGACAGCTTTTTAAAATCCAGCGTTAAGACTCCTGTATTATAACCTTTATAGAACTTATGCACTTAGTCTTACTAAACAGAATTATCTCACAAAATCAAGAAGGAAGAAAAGTGTTCCTGCTGTGGCATTCTCCTCTTTCTGCCTGAAAACCCACCTAAGCCAGGTACAGGGACATACTTGCTACAAAGAAAAAGTGCAGAAGATCATGGTCCTAAAACCAGTAGGCCCTTGAGTAGGCTCTTTGGATGCTGTCCTTCAGCATTCGGCTCACACGCAGTAACAGCACAGCTGGCTGCCTGCTGTGTTGTCATTGACTACAGCACTGCTAGCTGTGCTCTGAGACCCCAGGATGACAGTGGAAGGTTGAACTTCTGCTCATAAACAAGGAAATCTTTCTTTACACAGCAAGAATAAAATGCTCTCTCCACTGCTACAGACTAAGGAGTCTGTAGCTCTTGTTCTTGATGGCAAATCCTGTATTTTTCCCAGAATGGTCTCTGAACTCGGCCAGTTTAACACAATTGTCAAGAGGCCAGTACTCAATGAATGTAACTTCACATTGACATGCACAGATGGAGCCCAGTGGCTCGGTTCAAACAGGTAAAGAAACTGGGTGATTTTGGGTCTGTGCACGTATCTTACAGTGGTTCTGTTGGCTGCACTATATTTGAGACATGCAGAAAGACAATAGATTGCTTCCAGCCTGTGCATGAAAGCTTTGCTGTGAGCTGGTGTCCTGGAGAGAGTACATTACGTCAGGAAGTTTGAGACAGACTGACAGATCTGCACCAAGACTTCTGCACCCCGCAGCAGTATTTTCCCTTGCACCTGTGGGGTGTCTGGAGAAGAGTCAGTGAGCAAAGCACCAACATCTACTACCCATTTCCAGTCTCTCTCTTCTCTAACAGAGAATGCCAGAAACCATGTATATCTGTGATGCCAGGCAGTGAGGGAAACACACAGTCTACGTGCCCCCTCTTCTCTAAACACACAGCGGAGTGTGCTCTTTATTTTCCTTCACTGACTTTTTTTCTCAAAGTGTGGATGTTCTCTGAAGGCACCCACCTTTCCCTACAGTTTTCCACATTGCACTTTAGGCTTTAGTGACTCCAGCTGGGCAGAAAGGAACGATGTTCAAATGCCTCCAGAACTACACCTCAGAATTCTTTGTTGCTCTCCCTTAATAAGTCATATCCAGCTCAGTATCTTTCTGCCATCAATTTATTTTATGATGGCTTGAAATCATCACAGTTACATCAAGAATGATTTTTTTGCCTTTTCATTTATTAGACTGGAATCTGCACTAGGAAGGTGTCAATTTCTCTCCAAGCCTAACAATTTCTCATCCTCATTTACAAGGATGTAGGCTGACAACTCCAAATCATTCATTTCTGCTGTAACTACTGACTTAATGCTTTCGTTTCAGCAGCTTCTCCTGACTCCTACCTCCCATCCCTGATTTTTTTTTTTTTGGTGGAAAGAATAATAGATTAGAATTCATTCCTATGCAACTACTATGCAAAAATACAGAGTCCAACACTGCTCCCTTCAAATAAACAGAAATGATACTATAGTTTTTGAAACTATCAAACTGGTACAAGCAGCCATACTGCAAAACCTGTTGGAGAAGAGTAGCGGTGAAGGTATGTTTTAGAGGTGCTGAGCCCTATTAACTCTTGCAGTCTGACATTTCATTGTTATATAATGATTGTATTTGAGCTAAATGTTCAAGCATCTAAAAATGCAGTAGATGCCTTTATGCGAAGCATCTTTCAAGGAGAGGTGGACACCTAATTAATTTAGAGCTTTTGTAAAGCCTACTTAGAGTCTCTATCTTCAGATGCTTTGAAAATTTGGCCTCAAATTCAGAGTGGCAGAAGGAAGCAATTTAGTTTTGGCTTTGACAAATAAGGCTTTGACAGCATTTATGCAAACAGTGATTTTAGCTTCAAAATTTAACAGATATCTTGCTAGAACCTCCTGAAATCCCTCAGACTGTTTTTTAAAAATAATGACATTATATGACATTGAGACACCTACAGTCTTCAAGGACCTGTGTGAAGATAATTCACTGGAGGACATTCTAGCCAAAGCCACTTGATCACTGTCTATTCTTAATGCAAATAGTGCTTCTATGACACTTTGTTTCTTTGGCCTCTAATTCTAAGTTTCTTATCTTTTAATTGCTGTTTTCAGTTGCAAGCGTGTTAATCCCTTTACTTCTATCATTAAAATGAGGATTTTCCTTTCAGCAATTGTTTTCTTTCTTCATTAGAAGCATTATAAAAAAAAAATTGTGAAATACATGCAGGTTTTAATATTTGTTTTTTACTTTTGAATATCTCCTATTGGCAATTAATCGTTTTTAGTTTTGGTTTACAGCAGCTCTGTAAGCATCTGGTCTTTCCAGGTTTTCAGCATCCTAGCTTTATTTTGAATTAGCTGCAAAATTGTTACAGGATTACTTCTACTTAAAAGACCCAGCTAAGACCAAAGCCTTATCGCACTAGGTCTTGCACAAAGTAACTGGCCTTGTCCTTCCAGATTGCAGGTGTATGGATAACACAAAAGGTGGGAAGATAAAAAAAAAAGGTTGGCAGAAAAATTAATTGCTTTAGATTACATAGCAATTTAAGGAGAAAGCAAGGCTCTCCTGGCTCCTGGATTGGTATCTGTCCGTTACTTGGCACTGACTCTTGCTAACAAGATACCGCACTAGCTATTGTCTCTTGCAGCATCTATTTTTCCATCTTTGTCCCATCGCATATCTGTCTTTGTTCTAGGGGTTGAAGGAAGACTTGCTGCAAGACAATTTCCAGAACATTTATTGTGCTTTTACTTTTTCATATGATTATTTTATGTAGTTGAATTAATTGTCCACAACCTGTCGTTCATCAGGCTCAGACCTGACAGAAGTATTCTGAAGTTACACTTAACCTCAACTTTCCATTCCCACTCACTTAGGACAGAAAAGTAACTACTGGCCTGTAATGTTTTTCTACTTAGATCATGAATACAGGTGGGTCTCCCTTCCACTGGGGAACCCAAGAGATATATAGAAATGACATATTTTGCATCAGAAAGTTAAACACTTCAGTTAGTAGAACAGCTTTCTTAGTCACTCTAAATTATTTAGTAGGCTGCTACCAATTTTTAAACATTGAAAACAGGCCCCAGTTTACAGAACAGGTTAAATCAGGGATTACTAGAGCAAGGACTCAGGATCTTAAAGAGATGAGCTTTACAAAAGAGATCCTAGATCCTCTCGGGTAGAGAGTAATACAATACATGGCAGAGCACCCAGCAGATGGCAAGTCACAGTGGCAAGACTAGTTCTTACTAGAACAACCGTGTATTGAACTTTGCTTCTAATCCACACTTAACCGTCTCTTCTTATTAGCAGAGTTCAATATTTTGGGCTAAATGCTCCCCATTTATGATTATTTACAAGTTGCACAACTGAGGTACGTAATGGCCATTTTCACTCTCCAAACACACACACTATGCAAGTCATTGAGCCAAACAACTGGCAAGAAGTACAAGACTTTATTTAAAAAGTAGGTCATAGAAAGCCCAATGCAGAACAGAAGAGACTAGCATTTTTAGAAATTTGTAAACCATGTTTCCTTGTTGTCATCTTAATGTATTGCTCTGAAACTTGCCTCTAAAGGTGCGGTGATTAGGCAGCCTACTATGCCATCCTCATTCCCTGTTCAGCAAGCAAAACCCTGCAGACTTGAACAGACAATAAAAACCCCAAATGACAAATTAACACTCCTGGTTTATTGCAGGTGCCACGTTGACAAGTAGCCAAATGATATCTAGTCATTTGGTATTGTAATTATAACTCTGCCTCAGAGACACATCGGGAGAGGAACGTGAATCCAAAGTGATTTCTCCTTTTGGCCTGAAACTTGGTGCTAGAGAAAGAACACACACACTGCAAAGAGGAGCAACAAAGAGTAGCTATGTAGCTATTTGGGATTACTTTTATACATCATCTGAAGCATATGGTAACTACGCTAATAATCACGCTCCTCACACTAAACACTTTTGTGAAATCAGATGTTCCTTCAGAAAGAATATTGGACATTCAATAATAGATTGAAAAAGCAGTTACAACATATTCATGCTATTGTGCTGGGGTACATGCTGTATAGTACATTTCCTAGCATCAGTTCCAATGAGAAACTGTCACAATGTAGAGGGAGAACACAAAATCAGAATACCACCAACAAAGATTTTGTATACATAGACACCTTTTTAGAAAAGATTTTGCTTTTAGAACAGCACAGTCCTAAATGGAAACATGAGCAGAAACTGTACTTTTGCAACTCGATCCCATCAGCCAACCTAAAAGAAGTCTAAAAACCTGATAGAAGTCTAAAATAGAATAAAAGCTATGTTTAGTGGTACAATTCTGTGCTTCTGATTAAAAAAAAAAACAAAAACATTTCTACTGAATGAAGCAAGCTGTAAATTGGAAATTTTCCTGAAGTTGGTGACACAAGATCATGCTTTAGGAGTGCTGGAGCATCTATGAGGTAGAAATAAGAACTTTTTCCCAGATTTTCAAACCTGTAAAACTATGATTCCGAAATACAGCCAAGGACAACATGGTAAAATGCAGGGCTAAAGATAGTATCAAGGTACCTTAATAGATTAGAAATGACATCTTGAGTCTGTCCTCTGATTTAAGGTTATTGTAAATTTCTTTAGTTGCCATCAGTGCAAAAATACTGAGGAATTGAGGGGCACAAGTCACCCGAGAGATAAGAATCTCTCTTCCTTATATTGTGTTTTGCACAGGTTTCTGTGTCATGCTCGTCTTAATCATATAAGCACAGTAGAGCATTAAGCATCAAACTAACATGTGCCATGTGTTGTTTATTCTCTTATCCTCTTGCCAAGTTCAAGAGTTGTTAAATTGTCTCTGTGTCACTGGAGGATCCTTCTTCACCATGATTATCTTCCCACAGCTGGCTACAAAGGTTTCAAAGCCAGGCTGCAGGCAAGAATGAGGACTGTGAGTTTTATGGAGTGCAAAGGATAACGTTGCAGAGAATAGTTCCTGCTGATGGATGATCAGGGCATTATCAGGCTTGGTGGTTGATGCAAGAAGTGCATACCCACTTCAACGGATGTATAATTCAATGGTCATTTGAATTAAATTTGTGGTACTACTAACATAGGAAAATAACAAATTTGGATTCAGTATCTGTAAACTATTATGTGTATTTCAAGGGTGCAGGTTAATTTTCAACTTATGGATTAATTTTATGCATCACATTTATATAATATTGCACCTTAACCTAAATTTGATACAATCATTTTGATGTTCTGTGTTCTTAAAATACTAATTTTCACTTCATAAATTCATTCAAATACATGCTGATTTAGAATACAAACCTTGAAAACCATCAACATGTCATTGCCTGGCACACTCCAGTTGGGAACACATGGGCTTAGAACTGGGAGGTGCTCCTCCAAAAGAGACTTTGTTAGCTCCCTGTCATTTGTACTAAAAATTGTTTTCAAGTCAATTTTGCCTTGGGGTAAAACATACTTTAAAGACAAAATACTTTGTGCTGGCCTATACTGAGACAGAAACATCATCTTGGAAAGTAATGCATTTTCTCACAAATCAAACTACCTGTTTCAAAAGAATTTTCATTGCATAGAACTTAAACATTGTTATTTGTTCAGTCAGTACCACAATGAATGTGATGCCTACCTCTGTCCCTGCCTGCTGCATGATCATAGGCCTGTGCCTCAGTTTCTTCCTCAAAAAAGCATTTGCATATTTATAGTCTTCATGGTTTTTTACTTACTTTGCAGCTTCCATTGAGACTAGATGGAAGATTTGTATCATCTGGAATCATGAAAGACATAATTTGCTCTTGCTACATCTGGGAAAAAAAAGCTTTATGGGATGGGTTTGCACACCCTTTTTTTTTTTTTTAAACCATCATTGCCCCCCACTGCTTTTCCATCAAAAAAGATTGGATCTGCCCATATAGTTTCTTATAGCTTACAATTTTAATGCTTCTCCCTGAAGATAATAAAACATTGCAGTGGTTTTCTAGCATTTTCATCAAGACCATATACCAAAGTGACTTACACTGTTCAACAACAACTAGCAGAAACAGAAAGCATAGTATACGTTCTGGGTGAGAGAGAAGAGGCATTTATCTTTAAAGAAAAGCCAGTAAAGCAGTGAAAAGTAAAACAGGAATTTTACGTTGCAGGAACTGTAGAAAACTTTCTTACATCCAAAAAATGGTGAAATCGTAGCCAGCGATAGAGGAGAATTGCATTGAACTAGTAAAAACAGGAACAATGAACAAGAAAGGGTATAGAATGGAGCAAGTTGAAAGAAGTTTAAAAAAAATAGGGCAACTTTAAACTAGATTACGAACTAAACAGACTTTATGAAAGATATAAATATGTGAGATGCATACCAGGACCAGTTACTCTAATAAATTTGCTAATATATTATTTTTTTCCTTTTGCATCATGTTCTTGTAGATTAATTCCTTTTAGATAGTTGCAATGACTGTGTAACCAGTCTAAAGTAAACAGAAGTTGTTCCCATTTACACAATGACTACATTTGGTACCATGAAGTAATTACTGCTTTAGCTGTTTCTTCTATAATATTTTAACTCTTAAAAACAAACAAACAGACAGGAATCCCCACAACTGTAATTGCTGGGAATTCTATGCCATTTTACCACAAAATTGTTCAAGATGCCTACCAGAAATACAGTAGCCATTTGGGAAACGTATGGCAAGATGTTCTGAAAGCACAAAACAATATGATCTCATTATTGGCGTCTAGATTGCAGAGCTGTCAGGTACAAGCATACAATCTAAGATTTACTATAACAGTATGTTGTCAGTGCTGGTGATATTTATAAATGCATTTAGGGGTACTGACATCTTCCACTGGAGCAGCTGTGTGGAGAACTGGAAATCATGAACAATTACTCCAAACTGCATGACTTTGCAGCTATGAAGGATGACAAAAAGGCTCCAAATTAAAAATATTTGAGGGAAAAAAAATGTTGTAGCAGAATTGCCTGTCTTCTGTTGGGTACTGATATGCTCACTAGCCCTCTGTGCCTTCACTTTCAAGAGCTAGCGTTTTTCAAGTTGGGCTTGAGCTTTTATTTGCCTGTATTTAGAATGTTTTAGATTGCTCACCTAAAGTAACCTAAATACAGCTGTAGTACTCTAATGAAATTTAAAGCTGATTTCCAAAGAGTCTTTCTGCACAAAGGTCTTCCTTGTCAAACTTAAAAACTATTTATTCTGTCATTAATGAACTCTTTTCTATTTTACTTCTCTCTCTTATTATTGGAAGGCCCTGCAAAACTGTGCAACTAAATCATGTCAGTGTATCCATTCGCTCACTCAGAAAATAGTTTCCTTTTATCTGCCATCAAAACAAGACCACTTTCAATAGCGCTACTGGTGAAATGCAGAAAAACAACCCCAACACCTTCTTTGAATAGAGGTTTTTTCCCCTCTTTTCCTGGATATTTTTCTGACTTCCTGATCTCCATGGATTTGTTTGTTCCTTACAGTATTTTAACAGTATAGTATGTATAATGTTATTATATATTATATTATTATTGGTAATAATAATAATATAATTATTATAGTATGTAACAGTATAGTATGTTTTTAACCTGACAAACTGGAATACATTTACATAACAAGCTCCTTTTTCAATTATTTGCTCATGTGTTTTAGATGGTGTGGCTTGTCACTGGCATTCCCGGTGATACTTTATATTGTGCAGTTAATATGCCTAAAAAAAAAAAAAAAAAGGCATACCCTTCCTTGCATGGAGATTGCCCAGCTCCTTTTTAAGTTTTGTGTCATGCAGCTGCTGTTTGAACGTTTATGGACATTAAACAGAACAGCTATTTTGAGTAGCCAGGGAAAGCTAAACACCTGTTGCTTGCTGGGGTTGCATTTGCAGTGAGCACTCTCTCCTCAGGCATACCCACAGAACTTTTGGACTAGGAACAGATGAGCCTGTTCAGATATGACAAGTGATGACACTCCCACCAGCACTCCCATTTCTTGTGCAAATACGTTTTGTACAGGTGAATATCAGCATGGCTTGAAACTCTGTTACTAGAATTAGAAAAGCCATTAGCATGGCTTTTCTTAAGTTACAGGGCTTAGGCTGGTATTGTCTCTCCTTTGACAGCAGGAAATTTCTGTTCATTTGTGTGTGTATGCGTAAAGATGAAAGGATCCATAGTAAGCTATCAAAGGACAAGATAAAATTACTCTTTTTTTCCCCCCTTCCTTTGGCAGAGATGAGCGATTCCGTTTTCTACTCAGCCCCCAAGAATCAACAGTAGTTCTAGGAAGTGGCTTCAATTTTCAACTGAGGAGCCAGTCAAAGATTTGGCTTCACACAGAGCTGCGGACCTTACTTTATAGGATTTAATGTCTCTGCAAAACAAACCTGAGTTTATGTCTCCATAAATTTACCCAAGGCTTTATTAAGATTATTCAAAAAAATCCTTCCCCACTCTATCAGACTGAGTTTCTACCTTTAATTATCAAACTGGAAAGGGATTGTGGGAGAGTTATACTTACAGCTAAGAAGCCCTTAATCCGGTCCTTCAGGTTTATGCAAGATAGCAGATCTCTCTTTTTTTTTTTGCCCTCATTTATCCATTCGGTGTGTTAAGCTGGGGCAAAGATGGGTTGTTTTGTTCTGGATGTTAAAGCACGTAAGTCAGTCAGAAGGCTAGGTGCCTCAGAGACATGGTGCCCTTGTGATTTCTTTGGTATGCTTCACCTAGACCTCATCTGTCTCAAACACTATTTAAATGATCAGCAACAACAGTACAGAAAATACTTGAGTCTGAGCCCTTTTTTACTTGTGACAGGGGAGAGAGTGTTTTCACCAACCCAGGGCTTTTGAAAGCAGGAAGATTGACTTTCAGTAGACATGTGGCTTTGTTGCTCAGGAAGGAGTTGCTTGTTACACAGTCATCTATTGTTTCTCCTCCTTTCAGATGAACAGAGTGTTCTGCCCTGTAAAAAAGAAGAACTGCAGTGTGGTGACGGACTCTGTCTCTTAAACTGGCTGCGCTGTCACTATAAGAAGGACTGTGGCAGAGACTACATGTCCATCAAACTAACATGCTCAAGTGAGTTACCCTCCACTTTCCTAAATCATGACACAACGTCCTGTGAATGTGAATCCATATGCTCACTGAATCAGTGTTTGTAGCAATATATTATTCTGGTATAATAACATTTGATCTGGTTTTGCTGCTGTACGGATATGGATATTTAGAGATTTATTTATTCATATGTCGACATCATTTATACTGCATGCTGATTTCAAGTAGAGTGGTAGACAGGTATCAGCAGTAGAGGGAATGGAAGATTTGGTTGAGCTCAAAATGCATTAAGCTAATGTATTGTGAAGGCTGCTGCTCTGCAATGCCAGGTGGAGGGGGGGAAGCCTAAAAAAAGGCAGTCGCCGTTGCCGGAAACAATTAGACACTGGCAGCTCTGCAGAGCAGTGACTGCTGGCCAGGCAGTCTGCATTCAGAAACATTAACGTAATAAACAAACAAACTGCCAGATGATTAAAATAATACTTGAGCAGGGGAGAGGTAAGAATTACTGTCAAGACAGAGATAGCCAGTGTATTTAAAGGAGTCATAGGGTTAACTTTTGTAAACAGTGCAGAAAGTTTTAGCCGTTTGTTTTAGAACCAGATTTGTTGCAACTAAGTTGAAAGATGAGTTGGAGGATTTCTGATGAACAGAAGCGCGTTGTAATCTCGGCAACTGCTGTTTACTAGCAAATTTGGTGATGTAACCATCTCAGCTTTTTCTGTTCCTACTTTTTGCTGGTGATGTTTACTTGATAATTTCAAGCTAGAGTTTTAACTCCAAAACCTTCCCGTTAACATATCCATTTTGTAACTGGCAACATGTAAGAGGGCAAATTATTTTTAGGCCTCTGTTGTACATAGTACAAATAGGATGGATCACATACTGCTGTCACTAATTACTGGACAGAAATATTTGCAGACTTGGGGTTTTTAGTTAACACACCATTGTACACAGAATGTAGCCACAATTTTGCAAAAAGACCAGAAGTTACAACAGGGAAAGCAGATTGACAGCTACTGGCAATACACTTCAGATGAAAGTAAACAAAAAATGAGTTTTGGGAGTGAGGCTAGTACACTCCGTCCTCTAATGGGCTTTCAGATGCATGGAGGCAAGATAGAGCTAATCCAAAGTAAAACCTTCTGAAACATGCATAGTGTAGCAGCAGGCCCTTAACAGCAACTGTTTAGTCTACAGATCTGTGCTTGTCACAACCCACTACCTGGCTTTACAGTGGCGTTAAGCACTCATGCAACACAAGCACTCTGTAGAATTGATCACAGTCCATTAAGTAGAGCAGGATTCAGGTCAGATCCATGGAGCATGAAATGACGAGTTTATAATTGATTATGATTATGAGTTTATAATTGAGAATTCAGAAGGGCTACAGTTAACATGCATGGGAGGACACCCAAAAACTGAATTTAGGCAAGACCTCAGGTTCTTATACTCTTAATTCCTAATCTAATCAGCAGAGATTAGAACTAGACATGTGGTTTGGTTTTTTCCTCTGAGGAAACATACTGGGTGTGGTTGTGGAAGATTTAATAGGAACACATCAGTTTTCATGATCTTGCATCTTGCCTGGATTGCATGAAAACGTTTCAGCAACTTACATGGCACATAAGCATGCATTATTTTCTGCCCTTCTATAAAGGTGTGCATAAAGTAAGTAGTGAGTGGCAACAAACTGTTTTTAATATATGTAAATACGTATTTTTTCTAAATGCAAAGCTGCCAATTCAGTGCTAATAAGAAAAAAACTACAACAAAGATAGCTGACAAAACAGAGCCAAATAGTCACACGTTTGCTCTGAACACATTACAGTAGTTAAGAGCTCAAAAACACAAAGCCAACAGATCATTTGCAATGGTTACAGAAGCGCACACAAATCAGAAATCGCCTAGAGGAAAAATTCATTATTTTTCCATGGAAAGACTGATTTGCTGTTCACAGATGAACCTGAGAGCAGAGTGTCATCCAGCAAGGCACTAACATCTGTCACTTCATATATACTTCAGAGATACCGAAGTGTTTCAGACAAGATGAGCGCCAAATCACCTCCTATCATGTGCTGGTTTTGCTGAGTAACAGGAAGACCTGTTAGAAGATCAGCAGGAACAGAAAATCTACACAGAACGACTATGCAATTAGATCTGGTGTACCATTTCCTTCAGTCTCATACTGTCCAGAAAACACTGCTACCTAGTAATAAAGGACAAGGCAGTGAGAGAGCTAGGTGGAATTCAAAAGCTGACAGATTTCCATACGCAGTTAGCACTCGTATCAGGAAGTCATGTCTGAATGCATGGCTAAAGAGCACATGAAAAAAGTATTTGTGTATAAAAAAAAAAAAATCCCCTTGTGACTAATCTATTAAGGTAACATTGTATAATATGTATATGAGGGGGGTGTTTATATAAAAATATGTATCATCTTTATTCTTTTCCTTTCTATATTTGTGCAAGATAGAGGCACTCCACTTGAATTATTTCTTGTTCTTATTTCTACCTTTCTACTTTTGTGATACTAACATTTATCCCATAGGTTAGAAAATACTTTCGTTCATTCGGTCTGTTTCATCCTAATACATTTTAGAATTCCCTGGCAGGATCCAAGAACCTGTGATGCCCACTGAAGGCAATGGTCATTTAAAGTACTACACATTTGAGCCATAAAGCATGAATAAAAATATCAGGCTTTTACATATTAGTTATCACTATTATTTCTCATCTTATACTTGTTACGTTTACTTTACAGTTAGTGGCATCTCCATTCAGAAATTTAATGTTCTTTTTATTTTGGCTAAAGAAAACTTAATCTTCTTCATATGAAACCCATACATAATAAAAAAAACAGGTACCAAGAAGGAAGTGTAGTTCCCTTATTGCATGTTTTTCTGTTAAAGCACTAGTAATAGACATCTTTAAAGCTTGTCTCAATCATGTAACTTACCCATTACTTACTTTGTGTGTCCTTGGACAATTTGTAAAGCTGTTTAGGGAAGGTGATTAAAAGTGCAAATAGATCTATCACGAAAGAATGTTTTCTTATTTTGTTGTTTTCAAAGACATGGAGGTTGTAATTTTTTTTAATTGAAAATTATTTTTGTATATATAAAAATAGTAGAATTTACTTTCATATGATTATGCCAACAAACTAAAAACCTTTTTATTAAGTGGCATTAAGTCACTTAAACTTGTTTTTTAACAACAGGCAAGTATAGCATACTATAGAGCTACAGCTATCAAACTATCACTAGTAAAAAAATGTACGGCCATTATGTCCCCGCATATGTTGAGAGGCCAGATCTGCATTCCCCAACACTCACACACACAAATTCCCAGTGAAAATTTTTACCTTCTGCTAAATTTGTTTCTTCAAGGACAAAAGCTGACGTAATATTTTCTGAGTCAAAACGCTGGTTTTCAGCAGTGTCATTACTAGTGTGCAATAGAGCCTGTTACTACCTGTAGTTTTGATGAATTAACTGGAAAGGAGGACGAAAAAGACAGCTGTTGTCTGGGCTTTTTTTAACCCAAACAAAAGCTATAGTCATACAGTCTATATATAGTCATATATTGTTCTGCCATGCAATATGGTGTTCCTTGGCTAAAAATGCCTCAATGGATGCTAAGCAGATGTTTTGAAGTGAGTTTCCATTGGGGTGGAAGTTTATAATTATTGTCATAAATCATCATGTAAAACTAGTATATAGACAGGTTAAAATTTCCATTTTTATCATGTTACCAATGAATAATTTCAGCATTAAAAATGTAACAGAATAAAGCCGTATTCCAACTTTTGAGTTGTCTGTGAAAACAGCCCTTATCAAAGTTATTAGTTATAGAAATTAAAAATCATTATATGCTGGGATTTAAATCCCTTTCTGTTGCTTAAAGTAAGTTGTTGTTGGGGTAGCATTTTTATCATCAATGATTTTATGCTGTAGCCTGAAATAAGGCAGAGGGCAGTGAAAAGCTTAAGCAGCATTTAGTGTTAAATCTCACTAAGATTTGAGAGGATAGTCCACAGGGTACAGTTCTTCACCTGGCATTTGTATCCTGCAGCTGTAGATCAGCTCTTTTCTCCAGATCAAGCTCTGTCAGTTAAAGATCATGCCATGACAGTTGCTCGCCTCCATCCACTAACTAGAAGGAATCACCCTCATCAACCAGTGATGGAGTGCTTAAAATGATTGCTCCCTAGTTTGTGCTAAAGAGAACCACTGGCTAGGAAGGATAGCTTTCTATTTAAATAGAGGAGTTGAATCAGCTTCTTGGATATTGCCAGCACCTTATTAGGTAGTTTTCTGTGAACAAGAATTATGGGGAGAGTAACTCCTAGCAAAAGGAGGAAAACTGTCCTAGAGAAGATGGTCGTATCTTTGCAAGCGTCTGCTCTGGTTGAAGCGTAGCTTGTTGAAAGCTTGGCCCTGAGAAAGTAGACTTGAGATTACTTCCTGAGCCTAAAAATTCCTGAGTACGGGAGGTCCACATATTGTACTATATATAGAGGGAAGTGTCCATAAATGCTGTTTGGATCACAATCTCTGCTTCTAATGGATGGGCCGAACATACAAACGTATTGCACAGCAGTCAACAGGACAGCAAATGAACCATCTGAGTACTCACAAGACTGTTTTCCATGTAATTAGCAAAGCACTTCTGTGATAGGATCAATTAATTACATTGCCAAGCAGCTGCTGATACTGTCACACAGTGTGGAGAGGTCTGTTTCTTAAATCCATTATATGGAATGTTTATCAAAGTCCAAAAAGACTTTCAATGCTGATAACATGCTTTACTGTGTTATATTGGTTTACTCTTTATATTTTAATTTTGTTCCACTTCCTTCCCGCACTTCTGGCTTTCTAGAAACCCAAGATACCTTTTAGTAAAGCTGAAACAGCAGCAATAGTACTGTTTCGATACAACAACTAGTGATCACCCAGCACATATACCATAAAGAACACACAGATCTTTTGGAACCACATTGAAAAATCTGTACAATAATTTTACTTTCAAACATACATCAACATGCATCAAACTGGAAAATGTGAACCTTTTCAGGTGCTTCTGAAAAGCAGCACAGTTCACTCCCCAGTAAATACCTACAGTCAGGACTTAGTTGTTTCTGCTTACAGGCAAGTCTGTCATCAGCTTTTGAATCCACAGAATTTTTGGTGGACTAGCTATACACGGATTCTCAGGGAAGCTGATCACATGCAACTTCATTTGGCAAAGCTGGAATAAAACAGTCTCAGCTATCAATTAATATAATAGAACAGTCACTTGGAAGAACTGGGATAAAATATAGCCACCAAAGTAAAAGGAAGGGATGTCTTTCCTATTGCCCCAAGAAAATTATCCCATCAATCTGAAAACTGGTCAATCATTCCTGTCCACACTAGAGTTCTTAAAAACACATCACAGAAGCATGGTGGGTTTTTTGCTTTGGACTGGGCTAGGTCCTCTCTGACGATACTTAGGTTTAAACTAGCAGCTCTTGCTAGTTTAAATTGTGAGCAATTAGGCCTTTAAACAAACACATAACTTCAGATTATAGAACACAATAGCATGGAAGGTTGTGCTTTGTGCAGGTTTAAAAACAAAAGCTTTTTGATAGTATACCCATTGGAAGTTTATTTGTCCAACAGTTTTCTTTTTTTTGTCTGAGAAAGCCTTTTTTTCTTTAAGCAGATAAATAAATGGCCAAGTTCCTCAGTCTGTTATGTATGCTCACTATACATGTACATTCACTCCAGGGCATTTTGGATTTGTCAGTAGCTAAGGGGAGTGCGTGAGATCTGCTTCTTAAAACACTGGCACTACATCAATCACGGAAGCAGACTAATGATAGAGTGAAGGGGAAATGACTTTCAAATCACCTCCTGCCCAATGTGTCATTAATGCCTAACCTAATATTCTCGATTCACATACTTAGGCATTGGGAGGGAATAAAATGAGAACCTTTTGTTCTAGCATTTATAAAATCAGATAAAAGTGCATCTATAATGGGGGCTCCCTGTACCAGTAACCATTACCATGTGGTCTCAGTACTCATTTAGAATAAGAGATTGCTTTGTATCAGCTGTGCAGGTAAACAGGATCTCAGAAATAAGAAGGGCAAAGGAAAAAGAGATGCTAAGAAAGGAGTTCAGAAATAAATACCTAGGAATGGGGAAAAACAAAATGGACAGCTCTTTCTGAACTGTCCCATTGGCTTCAGTGGGGCAAATTCTTTGGTTCCTTTTAAAATGTATGTTTAAATCTAAAGCAGGCTTTTAGCCTTTAATACTACTTTCTCATGATTTCAGGAAAGTCTCTAGATAGATAATACAGCCTTAAAAAAAAAAAAAGCACATAGGTAATCTGAGACACTAAAAGATAGCTAAAATATTTGTATGTGTGTAAACTTACATGCTAAATGGTTGGCCGGAAGACTGGAAAAAGAGTAGGTGAAGGCAACCACATCGTAAGTGCACCCATTTTACAATCATGTAGCTCACTGAAATCTCTTGTGGCCCACTGCTGTAAGACAATAACGAGGACATCGTATTTTGAGGATATCTGCCACTATCGTGGGCAGTCCAGTCACACTGGAACTCTTGATATCATTACTTGTCCAGTTAGGAGCAAATGTCAGAGACGTTAAACGTTTCCTATTTGAGACAGTGAGAAAGATTCTAGAGGGCTTACACACAGAAGGTGGTTATAAAGGAAAGACAGGCTATAGTATTTTACACATCCTTTCAGACCTAGGCATGGCCAGGAAAAGCTTTGCAGCTATCCATAGTAACGTGAATTTTCAGGGAAGGGAAGGGAATCAGGAAAATCTTGGGTCCTCAAAACCAACATCCACAGTATCTACTGAGAGTAAGAGCAGACTTTCCAGTGAGGCTATATTGCCGGAGAGATTTCCATCATACATTTAGCATATTGCTACAAGACAGAAAACGGCCATGCTATTGCTGCAAACCATAGTCTAGTTCTGCCAGGAAAAGCCTCAACAAGTGGCGAATCAAACAAGAAGAATGCAGGGTAAGTTCTTCTGAGAGGAAACAACCTTTGTTCTTTCTGTAGCACTTCACACATCCAGTTTCCTAACCATGTCTTCTAGGCATTATGGTAGTACTAGTAAAGGATAGCAGTACCAGTCAGTGTGTTGAGCCATAGCTCTGATACTCCTAAAAGGCTGTCTATGGCATCACAGTAATCAACAACAGCTTGATAAACTCTGTGTGCGCATTCACAGAAGTGATTCTTACACAACTAACAGTATATGCTTACCAACAGGTTATGTGTGCATACACATATATAAACACAGCTCTGTAAAAGAGGCGCCTTAATGTAGAACAAAAAAGTAAAATGGGAATTAATTTCATATTGCAGGATTGTAAGTCCCCACAATTCAGTTAATTTTTACCCTCCGTAGTTATCTTGGCTTTCAGAGACAAAATAGTTACTTCCATAGCTTACTCTGAGAGCTTAATTTTAGCATTTAAGCAGCAAAACACTGACATAAAAGTATTTCATTTAATGTGCAGCTACCATGAAATTCAGCCCAATGGGAAAGAACATGAACTATTTAAAATGTATTTCAAGTATGAATATATTGGCCTATTCCTTCCTGTATCAGTCAACCAGAATCACCACATGAAAAAATGCATTCTTGTATCTTTCTTCCTCTCTCTTTCCGCCCCTTTCTCTTTCTTGTGCTCTTTTCTTAAGCTGACTGACGGTGATTTTTCACTGTTAAATCCTCTTGAATTAGAAGTAGAACTGCTGCTAAGTCTTAACAAAAGCATTGTGCTGCATGTACTCAAGGGAAGCTGCCCTGAGAAGCAATGCATGGATTTGTTCCAGTTGAGAAAACAAGCTAATATTTCCCTTGCCGTAAGAGGAAATCAGATGTATAATCTTTGCTCAAGGGTTAACCATACGTTTCTCAGAAAATCCACTCAGCAACACAGTGTTGACCTGTAGCACTTACGATGTGGTTGCCTTCACCTACTCTTTTTCCAGTCTTCCGGCCAACCATTTAGCATGTAAGTTTACACACATACAAATATTTTAGCTATCTTTTAGTGTCTCAGATTACCTATGTGCTTTTTTTTTTTTTTTAAGGCTGTATTATCTATCTAGAGACTTTCCTGAAATCATGAGAAAGTAGTATTAAAGGCTAAAAGCCTGCTTTAGATTTAAACATACATTTTAAAAGGAACCAAAGAATTTGCCCCACTGAAGCCAAAGATAGCCATAACCTTTGCAATCATTGCTCCCACTTCCAAGGGTTACGTGACTGGAGTCTTTTCTAACAAATAAATTGTCTTTTATGTAACTTGATACTTCTCTTTTTATTACTAACGTAATTAAACCCTGCTCAAAACCTTAAAATAACTCTGCCGTGAAGACTTTACTTAAGGCTCATATTAACAGGAGCCAGGTTTATGTTTGTTCTGAAGGCTGCATCTACACAGATAATCCTACAGATTGCCTTTCTACCAAATACCACAGGCCATTTGGATGAATAATCTCCATCACTCTCTGTGCAGCTTTACATAAAGTCATGTAGGTAATCCTGCCTATGGGAAGTTCTCTCTAGATAATCCTGCCTAGAGTCAACAAGGATGGTTAACATAATCTTGTCATGAGACTGTTGAGGAAAGTATATTTGAATACTATCCAAACTGATTTTGGACAGTTCTTGTCAGAAAAGCAGATTCCAAGGGAGGCACGGTACTGTATGTAAACAACTATTACATGAATGTAACAGAGCTTGAGATAATTGAGTGACAACAGTCATTTTAAATACCAAATTTTAACCTAATGGATGCATTCTTTTGTTTCCATTTATTCCAAGGTCATTAGACATCCTTTCAAAGTTATTCCAACTGAAGAAAAGGGATTTATCATATCACAATCTCCATGCAAATTTGTATCCAGGCTTCCCATAGTTCTTGCAAACAGTTTCAGGGAAGGTATATGGACCCTAGGTGATCAGTGCAGACGCACAGGTACTCAGGTGGGTGATTTCATAGAGATTCAACCTACCCTGTAGGTGCATCCAGTCTCTTCTTATTGCCCAAATGGAAGAGCTAGAAAGCATTGATTCCTAAAACAAACTCCAAAGTGAAGTTCCAAAATGGGTGAACACTTGCTCTTAATCTGCGTCATACTGTTATGCACCACTGAAATAGATAGGAAAACCTCGTTTTAGCGAGCACTGAAGGAAACACAAATGGAAGGCATGTTGGAGGCACTGTCTTACAGGAAAGAACTCTGAACTGAAGAGACCCGGTCTGTCTGTGTCTGCCAATTTCTTCTTGAGAAGTCATTTCATCTTCCTTTAACTTCACTTCTTCACCTAGCAAATGTACATAACTGTACTTGTCAGCTTTGAATATTGCTCTATTTTAGGCACTCTAGCACTCATAAAACAACAGAACGATACTCCCTATATTCAGGAATATTTTTATAATACAACCTTCTCTATTGAGAAAAAGACTTCAGCATCCCCAAAAAAGATAAAGGGAGGGGGAAAAAGAAAAGAAACCCACCCTGTCTGTATCTAATTTGGGGACTTCTTAGTAAATCAGTTCTTAAAATGTACTGACTAATTCAGGCTTCTTAAGACATCAAATTGTTTGTTGTAATGATAGTTTAAATGATCTTTATCATGTAATTAAGTTCTGCTGCTCCTTGTTACTCTTATTTCTTCTTTGCTTGCTTAGTCACAAGAAGATGCTTTGTCCTCCAGTTAGATTTCAGTTCTTTGGAGCATTCATGAAATTTATTTCTGTTTTATTAGGAGAATTTAGATTGCTGTGGAAATTAGTAGCTACTCTTTCCCTGCTACAACAATATGTAGCCTATTGCATACAAAAATGCTGTTGCTGGACTTTTTTATAAATTTAATGTACTATCTTAGTCTGGGTTATCAAAACTAATGACAACAATATCCTCCTCTCTTACAACTTTTATTTATCCTACCTAAGGATTAATTTGAAAGACTGCTTCTTCCAGTGCTGTTATGTTTATTCAGCATATTTTTTTCTTTTATTTGCTGATACTAAGTTTTTTTTAATGAATATTGTATTGCCTGCTGAGGGTCAGTATTTGTTAATCTTGCGTGATATATAAATCCTACTCACACATTACCAACTTTCATAAGCAGAAATGAACAATGGACATAATTGAAATAGCCCTCAAATAACTGTTAATTAGAACAGAACTTTTATCTGTATCATGGATCTTTAATTTGACAACTTATCTTTTCATAAGCACATAGCTAAAAAGAATAGAGGGTTTAGAAAATAACAACTAAGCATAGAACTCTAGCATACAGTAAACGTAAAAGGCAAGCCTGCATGGCTCTGGCACCCTTTGTCTCCTGGCTAAAGACATTAGCGATGACTAATGGAAATCAGCAGCCTTAAGAAAGGTACTATCAAGCAAAGATACCAATGCCAAGTCTGCCTGAAATGGGACAGTCATTCTGACAGTGACCCCCCTTGCCCCATGAACCTGGAAAATGCTCAAATCTGCTAAATACAGCTGTTTTCAAGGTAGAGTTAATAATACTAAATTATCTGATTGGATATAAAGAATGACTAGTTCAGTTTCATAGTTGGAAACAAACAGTATTATTGTTATATTTTGAAATATATTTCTTTGTATGGTTGCATTTTTCTGTCAAGGCAGTCTGCCGAAGGCTGCTTCGTAAACCCACAAACACAGACAAAAAGACTAATCTAGTTGAAGAGTTATCCTGATGTGCCTTTTCCTTCATCTGTGATATGAAGTCTCTGAATTTCAGAAAAAGCTATTTTAAAACATTTCAGTAATTTTTAACACTTCTGTACAAACTTTCAAAACAACAAGACAAGAAAAAGAGCCTATCAGCTAGGCAAATACTGTTTCCACAATGTAAATATGTAAAACAGTGATGGTTTTTGAACATGCATCTTGGTGCTCCCTGAATTGGAAAATTTTGTATGCATAAAATCAAGAATGCATTTACAGTGCGGGAAGTATGCACATAAGCGCTTTCCTGAATTGACGCCTAACTTTGTCCACAGTCTCTTTATAAACAAATGGCAGAATCCAGCTTTTTGGCACATTAGCTTTATGAAACATGAGTTAGTGGGAAACGTTATGTGTAGTAGAATTGAGAATAAGGTGAAAAATACAGAGCAAATAGAAAACAGTCAGCAGGGCCAGGGGGCATAAAGCCTCCTTGAAATCCTAAATTCAAATGTCCCTTAAGTCATGACTGAAATAATTTAGTTGGTTTCATCTGAGTGGCTAACAGAAGAGGCTTGTTCATATCATTACGTTGCAAGAGAAGTGTTTATAGCTGCCAGGCCTTGTTCCAGAGGGAAAAGTGGCAAATAAATGCATATTATATATGAATACATAAGCGGGATAGAAAAAAAAAAACACTGTAATTGTAGTCAACAAAATATTCTCCTGATCTATCTCACTAAGCATCATTGGAGACTCTCATAAACAACAGTAATTCACAGAACTAGTAAATGATGTTTATAAATGAGTGAAACCCTGATGACATCCTCCTCTGAGGACAGAAGCAGAAGTAATCCCCTCAGTCCTTCTGCGTGGGAGAGCCAAAGAACTGCACAAACCAGTGATATGTGAAAGGAAGACTGAAGAGTTCAGGGTCTAACTTAGATGATGTTTCTAGCCTAAAGTGCTACTAAGTCCTTCACCATCTTTGTAACGCTGCACTTGCCATAACAGTTACATGGGAAAAAGGATTCTTTGCTGGGAATTAAGCATCCTTTTATAACAACTTCCAGTGGAATTTCAGGGATAGCCTTTGTTTTCCATGGATTCAGTTGTCTGGCCCCAGGAGCGCTGGATTAATTTGAAGTTGAATTATGTGTCTGTTTGGGAGTTAGATTTGCTTGGTGTTCGTAGGTGAGCCCCGCTACCGCAGCACGGCTCTCCTGGGTTGTGTCAACATACTTGTTTGTGCATCTGCTCTAGAAACAAGGCCTGGGGACCAATCCTGTGTCTGCTCTAGGAGCAAGGTCAGGGTGGCAATTCTGCTTCCAGAATAAAATTGTTGTGGGGAAGGTTTTTATTCACACAGTGATCATAAAAAGTTGTGGTGGCTTTACTCAGGGAACGGTGCTCTACCAGATGAGGGACCGGAATAGCTAAGGCTGGCATTGCTTTCTGTGTGCCTCTGCTAGTGAAGCCACAAGTCTGCTACTAAGAACAAAAACAGCCATTCTGGGGATTCTCCCAGGAAAGAGAAATGTCAGAACTGACATAATGTTTGCAGTAATAAGCTGTGTTGGCAAAATTCTTGTAGATGTCACCAAAATGTAAATTAACTCCACTGACTCAGGGAAGCAATCTCCAGAAGAGACACAGAACTTATTTGCATTTAGCAGGGGATTACAAATACCATTGTTCTCTCTCCTCCTCTCAGACAGAAACTGTTGGCTCAGTGTCAGCAGTGCAGAGATGCATGTCTCTTTCTTGAAACTAGTTTAATACCCAGAGAATAAAGTGTGTATCCCTCTGCTTGTCAGCTAGCTCTTTTTCACACATACTTTGCTCCAGGAATCCTGATTCTCCATACTAGAAATATAGTATATGATATAGTACAGCAGAAACACATAGAAGTACGTAATTGGTACAGAAACAAAGAGGTCAGTCAATGAAAAGACAAGACATCACTTCAGTAGGATACAGTGAGGTCAGTCCACAAGCTTTTGTTGGGCTCCAAATGTTTTTTTGCCCCATGACGAAATGCTACTATGCTGGAGACAGCAGTCAGCAGGGGCTTCACAAAGTACTACAGAAACCCCATTCTGGAAATACTCCATGAAACAAGAGTTAACAAGAAGGACAGAAAATTTCCCTGATGATAAAAATGCATGAACGAGACAGATAAAATACATCTTCATTTTTGTTGTCTAGAGAAAGAAAATATCATCAGGATAAAAATAAAATACACAAAGATAGTACAGGAATGTTACTTGCATTTACCACTTTTTAAAGAATCAAAAGCAAAATGTGAAAAAAATCTAACAGATATAAATGCCATACTTTCACCTTAAAGAATAAATAGCACAGTAATCCCCACTGCAGAAGATATGAAGGCATCAAGGAAAAAAAAACAAACCAACTGTGTTTCCATAGCAAGTCTCTTCCTATTTTCTATCTTCACATAACCCATGCAATATTCATTAGAATCGCTCATCTTAAAGAAACAGTGTGCTGATAATTCATCCCTCTTCCACAGGTCATGGAAAGCACAGAAAAAATGTGCAGAATTAGAACGTGACTTAACACAGAACATAAGACAGATCATGTGCCGCAGAAAGTGTCAGTTTGGTTTAATTTAAATCACAAGTCAATTCAAGGAAGAGCAGAGTTAAGGTATTGCCCTTTTGGTTGTTGACTTATGAAACACATTCAGTTAAAGCACCACTCTACTCAAGTGCATTGGTGTGTCAATGCCCAGCCTGAGTGCAGCCAGCTGTTCTCAGAAGACAGCAATGCAATTTGAACACTGCTGGCCCTTTCCAGTAGGCCCACAATAAAGTGTTCTTCTGACACAGTTGGATCATACTTGTACTAATGGAGGTCAGCATGGGATTCCATGACTGAACAAGCCAAAACCGGGGGTCACAGTCTCCATGTGCTGAAATTGCACACATTTATTGTTTGGTGCTTGAGCAATTGACTTGCCTCACAAGAGATGCTAACATTCTAACAATTTGGTATTGGTAACATGCCACTCTAGCACTAATACCACGCCTTCCCTTTGAAAAGGGAGCCAGCATTTAGACTTCAGATGCCAAGTTCCTGATACATCATCTTTTCTACCAGGACAGAAAAAACTATGTTTGCAATATCAGCAGATTTCCAGTCATGTAGCTGTCCGTTGCACTGCAAAGTCCAGCAAGCACCACATCCTCTCCCCTGTGTAGGGCACTAGTTTATCCTAACAGGGAGCTAACGCAATGCAAAATAAGTCCACAGATTTCCTTCTGTAACCCACCAAAAGCCATGTGACCTGTTATATAGGGATCCACCGTGCCCTGCCACATGTTACTTAGAAAAATGGGCACCTGCAGCATCAGAGTCATGTGGGGATAGTTCTGCTCTCGGTCCACTCCCTTTAGCAGTTGTTTCATCCAAGTCAGAAGGGCAGGGACGGGTGAGAAGCCTGCGGCCTCTGTCTCCTACACAGTTATAAAGGACACGCAAACTGGCATTCACCAAATGGAAATATACCATTCCTTAAAGTCAGTATCTCTCCTACCACTTTATGGAAACATGAAAACCTTGCTCCAGTCTGCTAAGCTGTAGTGAAAAAAGCCTAATTTTATCAGTAGAAATTGCCAACAAGAGTGAGAAGAGCTTTTTATTAAAGGATGAGTGAAAGCTAAGATTAAGGCTGACATTAGGCAAACTGATTTCATATTAATCTTGATTTGGGATCACAGCACAGCACCTAGTTGTGATAATATATGTACATACACATTTGTAGGAGACAGACACATGGGTTTGATGTATTCATATTAAATTATCTTGAGTGAGAATTCAAAGGACAGTGTTTATAGAGTAAATAAGACTAGTGAAATATTCCATTAATTCAAAGACATCCATCACAAATGTCACCACATCCCTACCACAGAAAGAGGTTCCATACAAATGTTCCATGCGGCCCATGGCTGTGACCTGTTCCTCTCTCCCCAGGCCTCTGAGCCCCAGATTGCACACTGCAGCCAGGACTGCTTTTTGTGATAAGGCAACTAATCCTTTTAACCCCATCTTTGACCTAACTGAACAGGCTAGTGACTGAACTTGCTGCATCTTTTTACTGTCCACCCTAAACAAGCTGTTCTGTGCAAGGAGCAGGGACAAGGTGCTGGAGCAGGAGGAAGAGGTGTTACTGTTTTTGTTGGCTCTTCAGTGTTAACTACTAGGAAAATAAGTTGAATGTATTTTTATTTGGACAAAGCTTAATGGAACAACTGTACAAATGGTCTCTGAAGATTTCTCTGCTTAAAATTGCTTTTAGAGTTTACAAAAAAAAAAGATTACTAAGATCAGAAACAATTTGCCAAAATTCCAGTGGATAAAAATAAAAACTTCATGGAAAAAAATACGGTAACAAAAAGTATATTTCAAATCTAATTCAATAAGCTTGCAAATAATTGTTATAGTTATGTTCTTAACTTACAGGTGCTTGCATGGATGAATAATTAATCCAATCTCATACCATGATCATTATGCACGTACATTAAACCTGCACATGTAAAACTAGTATGAGTGCAGTTTTGAAGAAGACAGCATTCCCCCAGCACACGTTACTGACATCCTGCTCGTTTGGAATCCTACCTCAGTGAAGTGTCTGCTTCTTCGTGATTTCATGTTTGGGAATAACCGAGAGATAAGCAGATAACTGAGCCAGGGCACAAGATAATATGAATGGACACTGTATTGATTCCTCTTATAATGATTCAGGAACTGGTGGTGATGAATACTTGTTTGGATAGAGGCGTAGTAATGCAAAAGAAATTACAGGGTACTAATGCTTCATCAATGATATCTACCTCATAGTCAGTGAGAGAGTAAAAAAAAAAAAAAAAAAGAAATCTTGTGCTAAATTAAGCACAGGAAATGGAACTGTAATTCATACAGTCAGTAATCAGCTTGAGAAATATTGTAAATTAATGCATTATACATTGTTCAGTACTTCCTATCTCAGTCACAGTGATTTTCTAAGGTTGATAATGTATTTGTTTCTCTTTGCAGAGTTTTTTAGGTAATCAAACACTGATAAAGGGCAACATGAGGAACAAACATACGCGTTATTAGGCTATCTCTAATCTTTCTTCACAGGCAGGGTTTATCTCCAAGTAACATAGGAGATGAACAGGAGCAGTGACTTTCCTTTTAGAACCAAAAAGCTCTCTGAACAGTCTTAGCACTTCCTGAATCAACAAGGTTGCCCACACCTTCACAAGCATTCAGTGCTTGCAAGCTCAGGTATATTGTTAGCAATGAGGCCATCTGTTTTTATCATCAACCCTGTCTTCCTTGGCCCAACCCTAAAGTCTGTTATTTTAGGAAACTATGCAGTAGCTGCTAGTTCGAAAAATCTGTGATCTCATCCCCAGAAGGACTTAACAAGATAGTATTAACAAGTGACATAGTAAATATGAATACATCAATTATTTTAATAATCCAGACAGCATATTTCTTGTATCATATGCTGTCAGCACAAGGGAGATCAGAGGATCTAAAGTGAAAGTCGCTGTACTACATGGTATTTAGTACAGCTTTCAGAACAAATTGTAGTAGGACAACATGCACAGGCAGGCTGAACATTATAAAGCTGTAGGTGTATCTCCATCATAAAGCATAGTGGTTAGTTGACATTTCTAGCACATTTCTCAAATCAATACCAATGCAGAAGCTATCTAGAAGAAGGCAGGAGTTCAAACAGGATTTTATTTTTGCATAGCATTCATAGCTTCCTTGGTAAAGAATTACAATTTGTCCCTTTATGTCCAGTAGCTGAAAAAAAAAAACAAACAAAAACCCCCTCAAACCAAAAACACACACAAAAAAACCAACCCACACAAACCACCAAACCAAAAAACCACACCTACCTTCAAACTGCATTCCCTTACCAATTTACAATGGAAGGCAGGACCTCTCCCCTCTCCAAGTCGTGAACAACATATCACTGTAGTACAGTTTCAAGCCACCCCCACCACTCTTGATTAAGACCCCTCAGAAGATACCTTATGATTGCACAAGACAAGAATGAGGACTTAAAGGAACTATTTGATTCATGCAGAGATTTCAAACCTTTCCCATTTAATGTTTTTCCTCAAGTTTCAGGACAGTGGGCACTTCAGATTAAAAAAAAAAAAAAATCAAAACAATCAAAAAAGTATCCACTTTCCATTGCCATTCTAACTGGGCATTTTGCCAGTACAATTACGTTTAGGATTTGCTGTGAAGTCCATGATTTTTTAAATTCTGAGAAATAGCTATTCACCTGCTACTCCAAGGTTCCATAATGTTGCAAAATTGCTTTGAGGCAATAGGGTAATTCTGAGTTTACATCTTCTCTCTACGGCAGATCAAAAACTTACTGTTGGCTTTTTAATATGAGGCTCATCTCTACTTTTTACATATTTCACTTTCCAGTTATGATAACTGTCAGGAGTTCATGCTTACATTAAACCAAAAGAGCTTTAAAGAGAAAATTACCACCTTTTCTAAGCTTATTTTTGTTCAGTTTCAACAAATTAATCAGCCTTTGCGTTGCTCTTGCTTTAAGCAATTGAAGTTCAAGGCTTCCATATTGTCTTAGCATTCACTTAGTTCACTCATTCAGCTAACGCTCGTGCAGACTCGTAATCTTTGGTGGACGCCTCAGATTTCAGCCGTGTGTTTCACCAGACTTTGGACAGGTGACCTGTGGAGATCACTGGGGTAAAATGTGAATTCCAGCCCTGGGGTTCAGTCATGGTTGTTGTTACTTGGTCTCCTCCAAAAGCCGTAGCGTGTTTTCACAGGAAAGGACTAAGCTTTTACTGCTGTTCAACGCTCTGTGACTCTACTGCTGTTGGAAGGGATTTTCCCCAAGTCTTTAATGGCAAGGTCACTATGAAGATAGTGTCCAGCACAGCTGACACATATCTCATTGTATTTTGCTAGGATTTTTGATATTTCTCTAGTAACCCTGAAGCACCATTTCCCCCCTTTTATTACTTTCAGTGCTGCATCTCCTTCATGAATAAGCCTTTTTCAGAATAACATTGACTTTTCTCCAGCTCACACGTATTTCTACTGCATCGTATAAAATAAGAGCTATTTTCATGCTGTCAGTTTCTTCACCCCAAAAAAAAAATCATTGTCTACTAATGCAAAGAATATAACATTTCAATTTGCTTTTAATCTTTACATATCTTTTAATCTGATTGTTCACACATAAGAAACTGAAGATGTTCATATATCCACACTAGAATTGAAGCAGCAGTGTATCCAGCTATCTCATGCAAATATTAGTCCACATAAGAGCAGGTGCATACAATTTACATATCTAAGTTTAGCAGTCTCTCCAAGATGGTGATAAATTCTTCTAATATGAACTCTTTACATCGCCCTCATATTGAAGGAAATTCTGAGTTCTCCTGTATCGCAAACTATAATGCAATATATACCTTTTTGGTAGGGAAGAAATATGTTTAGTTAATGTAAATAGAAACACCTTAACTGGCCACACCATGTGAATCCTCTTGGCCTCATTAGGAGCCTAACAACATAACTCTTGTCTGCCAGCATATTGTTAAAATGAATAATTAAGTCAGATAAGAGGAAACTGAAGGGGGGGGTTTTGTGATTCTTTTTTTAATTTGATAATCAACAATTGTAAAAGTCCTTGCTGTTAGCAAGTATGTAGATGAAAATCCCTTTCCAGTCATGTGTGATTAGGTAACCAGGGGCAGAAATAACTTCCTTTTTCTATTACAAAGTTGTTTATATTTTCCTCCATATATTTGTCCATGCACTTGAAAGGGAACAGAAGAGGATTTTACATCAGCCTAGATACTAGTTTCTCCACCAAGAATACCATAGCTTTTTTCAAAAATTCTTTTTTTTCCTCCAGTGGGTGAATGGGAACAATTTAACAGACACATTTCCACTATGAATATTAATAGAAGTAAGAGAGGTAGGATGGTTTGCATACAGGCATGTTAGGAGTTAACAGCAGGACTCAGGAAACAATCAAGGGTCAATTTGTGCTGCAGTGGTGGGTTAACAGTCAAAGGAAGATCGTACGAAATAGGAAATTGCGTCCAGAGATGAAGTCACAAGAACAGTTAGTGACCTTTAACATTACACTAACCATGCAAAGCACATCTCTTTGATGTGAACACTGGTACTGCAAGAAGGTGGAAGCTGGGTGGTATTTCTCTCTCCCTGTTCCAGGCAGTGTCCCTAAAAGAGCTTTCATTTAGGTAATCTTATTAGAACCACCCCTGCAGGGCACTCTTATTTTCTGGGACTGAACCATTTATTGGTCCCTTTTGTTCAGAAGGCCACAAAAACTAGCTGGCCTTAAAAACAGTCAGTATTCCAGGTTAAGACATTGTCAAGGGTGCTCTGTGGGCATCACTAAGGTTCTAACCTACATGCAATACTGTTCATTAAAGGTCTTTATAAAACCTTTGTAATTCAAAATTTAAGCTACTTTCCCATAACGTATAATTATTTCAATAGAGTCTAATCTAAGAAACAGCGTGCTCTCAGAAAAAGCCAAAGTTCTTGTTCTAGCCTTATTCTGCATCTTTCTATTATTATTCTCACTCAATCTCATTCAGTAGCAATGCAGAACAATGCACACTGAAAGTTCTTTTTCCTTTAGAAATACATTCTTTTTTTAAAAATCCTCTTGAAAATAATAAATAGCTTAGTTTTAAGAACAGGGAGAAATACTCACAGCCTTGACTTCTGATTGCCTGGAGGGAAAATGATGCAGGATACACAGATGTTTCTCAGGGCATCTGTAAATATCAGTCCTTCTTAGCATATGTCTTCTCTTTGGGGAACAACCCAGGTCCTCTTCCAGCTTCCCAGCAGGTAGGAAGGTGTAGCTACCTCATCTCTAGCAGCTATCATTGTTTACCCTATGCTGAAAGCAGCCTTGAAGTGGAAACTACATGTTACGTTTAAAATACACCCATATACACACTGCAGTTTATACAGAAAGGCTAATAAACATACTTTCTTAAAGGCTACACTTGGTTTGGGGGGATGTGGTGTTTGTTTTTAAAGTCCTTCCTCCACCATCTCAAATGGAAGAGCAACCAACATCATACTGTTTATAAGAAGGAATTATGTGGAACCTATAAAATAGGCTATATATGCAAGGCAGCAGAATGTTACGCTACTCTAGGAGAAACACCACTGCCTATCAGCTGGGGGGGAAGTTACTTTTTCCAGCCCTTCAGTGGTGTGAGTCCTCTCTCCTCTTTAAGCCTGACTCGGTTCTGCCAGCCAAAGATGAATACGTCAGAAGGCAGAATACAGGAGGTGTACCAAGCAGCCCCTAGGCACTGCACAGCATATGTATATGGAATGTGGTTGGCTGCATGACAAGTCCTGTACCCCCATTTACCAATCCTCTACCCAAATGGATCTTCTATAGTAAGCAACAGGGATTTTAAAGAAAGGGATTCCCCGCCACCACCCTGTTTTTCAAACAGTAATATTTGAGCAATTTAATTTCTGTAGATCTTTCAGTGTCCTTGAATTTTGGTGGCTCCTTTAACAACAAAGAAACCAGGTGATTGAAATCGTCCCAAGAATCAATATCTGGTTTGCTATTATTGACATTCCTGCAGCTGTCTAAGCAGAAGTCCTAGCCCTATTCAGCCAAAATCTGAGGGAATGAAATCACTTCTTAATGGTAAGAGAAAACTCCTTGATTTACCCAGGCAGATACTGATGTAGCTTTTATAGATACAAATGATAATGTAAGTCATACTATAGGCTTTGTATGCTCCGTGACATCAACACCATAATTCATATGCAAATGCATAGCAACACTGCAAAAAAAATTTACTGATTTTAAAAAATTCAAGTCACTTTGAAAGATGGACTGAGATATACCACATATAATATCACTTCTTAAATATGTTTGGATTCCAGCATTTGTTCACAGGTTTCTCTCAGCACCCAGTTCCTTACCTTCCTGCTTAGAAAATAATGACAACTGAAATACCGCTCTAGCTAGTTAACACCAGTCATTCCTTTACGTATTTTTTTAGTAGATTACTACTATTGAAGATTCAAGATGAGGATGGAAAAAGAAATAGGATTATTTTGATAGGAAAAGTCTTAAATAAGAAGCAGCACATAGCCACAAGAATGCTAGGAGTGTTTGAGCTATATGTAAGCTGGATATGATTCCTGAAGCTCATTTAGTTGTTCAATCTCAGAATTTTGTTACAGATATCATCTTTATTAGCTCTTTTCCAGAGTTTCAAATCATGTGAGCAGGTTAATGGTTACTGAAAGATGCTGGTAATAGAGCCAATTGAATAGTTCAGTGCAACACAAGGAAAATACAAAACTTCATAATTTAAGAAGTCTCATAAATATGAGCCAATTTAATAATAATCAGAAGTGGATAGCTGATTTACAGACCTATAAATGCATATAACAGGCAACAGAACACAAGTCATCTGCTCACAAGTTGTTGCTGTTGGAGCTAGCAGGAATTTAATCACTGCCTTCTCATTTTCTCTGTGGAGGTAGTTTGTAAAGGATGCAACTTTTCTGTGGAAAATTTTCTCTTTGGGTTTTTTTCCCCCCCCAATATAGATTTCATTTCCTGTCTGGGCTACATCTTCCCTGAGCTGCCATCTGCCCTATAGCTACCTCTTTAGGTCACATTAGATATAGTTCAGATAGAGCTTAGCCTCCTAAATAGAAGACATGAGACACCTAGATCACAGTTCAAGCAGACAGACTGCTGAGGTAAAATACAGAATTATTTACCAATTACATTTTTTCAAACCTTTCCCTCTCAGAATAAAAATTACTATATTGCTACATTTTTTTCCCCAAATTCTATATGAGAAGCTGATCTGCCAAAATACCAGAGTTTCTCACAATAAAAAAAATTATTGCCTTTGCCCCAGTGAAGTCACTACCAACCTAAGCTGGATCTGAGCTTATGAAGGTAACTTTACTTTAATGGGTAAAATAGGATTCTCATCATACTTATTTCCAAGTCCTAATACAGAGCTTCTGAAAAAAAGTAATAGGTTCATCTTCTGCTTATAAAATTGTATTAGTTCAAAGTTGTTTGTATATGAGAAAATAGGGGAAGAAATATATTGTCCATCACAAAGTGGGCTGTTACACTTCCAGAATGATTTGTTTCACTGCAGTGGTATTTATCATGTTGATAAAATAGACCACGGATCTGAAAATTGGAAGATTTTTCCTGTTAATTTGAAACAGCACCTATACATGCTGCTGTGACATCAACATAATACCCTAAAGCCACAGCATCTGAAAAGATTTATTTTCTGAGCCCTTTTGCAGCCACATTCTCTTTGCTTCTGACATTCTCAATTTGCAGGCTGCTGGTGATCCAATCTTATTCATTCTGGCTCTATAATAAGGATGTCAATGCAAGAAGAGAAAAGTCATTATCTGATAGCCAGCAGACATGATAAAAAGGCAGAGTTAGATATCTCAGAGGAAAGGCCACCCTTTCTGCCTTGGATGAGCTTCTCAAGGTCATAGGCAGCTTTTGTACCTGTAAGTGTGCTCCAAATTCACTCTAAGCTGAGTGCATCAGATAAAACTGAAATGTCCCGATCACACAGTCTCATGTCTGAATAAGGTTTTGAATTTTTACTATTAATCAGTGAAAATTTTTAATTATGATTAGAACATATATATGCAGTGAGAAAGATCAAAGAGGCAATGTGAGCTGCAGAGAAACTTAGTCTAAATTTGTGGATCCTGCCTGGTTAATGTCATTCATATGGCTTTGGATTAAGCTGAAGCATCTCCCACAGTAGCAATAATCAGGCAAGACTAGTTAATCATTTTTATAGAAAGATTTTTACCTCAAATTTAAAAAAAAAATAATTAATGTAATCTGATTTTGGGAACTGTTTAAATGTTACAGTTGCAGCAACTGACAGCAAACATTTATTTATCATCTTTGTCAAATAACTATGAAGTACCATCCAGAAGACAAGCTACCATCAAGCAGAAGTTAATGGGCTCTCATAAGCAGTAGGTGGATGAAAGTTTGAGCTGCAATACACATGAGCTAAACTAGATCGACCAATCTTTAACCTATGAATATGTACACCAGACAATGCCCTTTACAAGCACATTAAGGTAAAAGTTTGAAGCAATGCCTATATGGCTATTATTGAATATCAATTGTAGCTTAAGAGGCCGTTTAATTTTATGTGTGCAAATCAGAAAAGCATACAGAACAGGAGGACAACACATGACTGGCCCCTAGGCTGTAGGTAGCAGAGGCAAGCAGTGTGAGAGGATTAAATATGCTCCTGGACCTCCTGAACTGAAAATTCCTTTCCCCATACTGTTTGTATGGCTCTTGTAAAACTGATTTATAGGGAGGACATTTCCCAGATTATTCTAGTCTTACCCTCAGTTGCTCAACTTTGCTACAAGATAAATGCAAAAGGACCAATAGCCTTGCCTGTTCTTAGCATCATCATCAGTTGCTTTTAAACACTATTTAAACATACTAAGGTAGCAGCTCTTACCTGCTTCCTGTATCTCTCGGAAGAATCTGATGCAGAGTGTTCCCACAGCTGAGTGAGTATAAGCGGTGAGCTGAGTGGTTTTATTCTTTTGGTGTTAAAAACACACAGATGTGAGTTTGCATTGTAGCGTGACAGTCTGCACTAGCGTGTAGCTGCTTTGGAGGGCAAGAACGCAAACATTCAATGCATTCGAATGTCAAGGCAGTGCCACCCAATTCATTACACTTGACACAAGCCACTGCCATAGCCAGACCTACAAAACCCTTTCTTCAGGGACCAATTTTCCATTTTCCATACTTTAATGATAGCTACAAACTCCCTGTACTTACTCAGTTTTTAAGTGTTTCTGGGTCCTTAGTTATTCCTTAGTTATTCCTACCTTAATAAGCTGCCATCACAGCTGCTGTAGATATTACATGATGGAGCACTCAACAATAGGTGTGCCAAGATTAATCTTTCACCAGAAGCACAGAAGGTAGTCTTGCGAGAAGACAAAGAGTAGATTGCAAGAAGCTATTTGAGGAGAACATACCTAGTTTCTTCCCTATCCAAACTGGTCAGAATTAGTAAAAAGCACAGTATTTTCCTGTTTTCTATAATGGGGAGAGAGTATTTGGTTCCAGTTTTATCATTAACTGGGACTCTTAACCAGGGAGTCGGAAGAAAGCATAGATCCATCCAAAGTTCTCCATGGAAAATGTGCTGATTTCAGTATCATGTCTGACAGAGCTGACCTGTTCTCGTAAGCTTTTCCTTATGGCATTATTGAAATTTTTTTAATACTTTCACTACACCTAGGAATTGGAAAGGTTAAAAAAATAAAAGCAAAACTTGTTAAATTGCCACTCCAACTGGCAGGTTGATTGCACAAAAGTAAGAGTTGGACAAAGTACAAATGTAAATCAAATACAGGCCAGATTTCAATCTGAAGCCACTCCAGATGCATACTTGGGATAACCAAGGTAAGTCCCATAAGCAGATGCCATTCTGGCATTTATCTAACTTAAGTGAGAGGTTCCAGCCTTCCTCAGGATCCAGATGAGATAGCTTTGAATTCAACAGAGACTGCCCCCTGCCCCCTTTTTTTTTTTTTTTTCAATTTAGGTCCTATGAGGCCTTTGCATTCAATGACTAGAATAATATCCCTCTCTCCCTTGCTACAGTGATGCTCTGTACAAAGCTGATGCCTGTGATCCAAAACCTTTTTCAGCTTGTTTTCGTAATGCGTCTACCTTACTCATTTTGTGAATGCCTGCCTGGGAGCTACAGAAATAAGCAGTGTGACAGCAGCCTGATAGCAGCTGCAGCCAGAGGCATATTTCACAGTACAGCAGCAAGTGCAGAATCCAATTGGTCACTCTTGGCCAGACTAAATCATCTTTGAAGCGTTCATAAAGGCACAATCAACAAAATCTTCATCAATTCCACTAATTTAGTTTATCTGTGTACCTCACTGGGACCTCTCAACTCCTCCTTGCCATCTGTCAGACTCCTCCCTTGATAAAGAGACTGCATATTCCAACACTGTCCCAACCAGGGATTAAAAAAATAAGGGTATCAGAAACATGGTTTAAATTGCTTTGGTGTTTGAGACACTTTGTTGTGATTATTTAAAAATCAAAGCATAATATGCACTGTCCTATACTGAGCTTCCTTCTACTCATTGCCAGTCCTGTACACTTTGTTAATACAGCACATTTAAAGGTAATAGGAGGTGCTAGATCATCAACCCCAAACAACTTGTACTAACCCAGGGCGTACATGTAATACAACATTGTTCTGTCACTGTGCTTCAGCTTTAGTTCAGCGAGTAATCACTAAGCCCATTCTGTCCTCAGGCAAGGCTTAACTAAGGCTGGCAGGAATGTAGAGGAGTATGATCCTGCACCTGAAATCCTTCCAGTATAGCACATCAGCACTTCTTCATGAGTGTTCGTGCACATCTCAGTCTGGGAAACAAAACTACGCCATGTCTCATCCTCTCCACCAGTGATTAACATGAATTATCATCTTTATTAAGATGATAAATTTTAAACCGGGGAAGAGCTTTAGTTGTCTTAGTAAGAGCCAGGCTTAAAATCATCTCTAATTTTTAAAGGGAACAAAGAAAGCCCTATCAATTACAGAGACCATTGTGGCTTCACTAGAGCTGATGTACCTTCAGAAAAAATAAAACAAAACAAAGGAAACAACTACCAAACAAAACCCCCACAACTGTTTCAGTATGGAGAGAAGTGATTTTCGTTTATATGTAGTGCTTCCCTTCTGTCTCATCTGAGATACAAGCAGGTAAAAGTCATGGAGAAGACAGAAGCCACTCCTAATAAAGGGCTCTATCTTGGATGCACCAAGCTCCTGTGACGCAGCTGCTCACCAAGACATTTCACTCTGACAGGATCTGACCCAGCTGAAACGTCAACATTACTTACTGCCAAGTTAGAAAGGTATAAGAAGTGTCCTGTCAAAGGCAGGTTAATGAGGAGGAGAAAGCACAACATATGCCAAAAAAGTCACGTTGTACTACACCTCCTTCAGTTATGTGGCGTTACTTTACAAGTTGGTCTGTTGAGATGCAGGAGCACTGGGTAAAATAATATAATGTGATATTTAGGGGATTTTGCAGATTGATAATTTATTGTCTAACACTGAATGGATAGCGTGGGTAATTTTCCACTAGTACTGTCATTATAGATCTAGTGTTCGCTCAGCCATATATCCCCCTTGTATTGTATTGTATTCATATGGTTTCATGGAAAAAAATACAACTTGCCTCAAAAAAAAAGTTAGCACTCTGCTACTGCTGTTACATTTATGGGCTTTACATAAATTTCCAGATACTTCCATTCTAAGAGAAAAAAAATAGCATTTTTACATACAGAAATGTATAGTTTATCAAAAGAAGATGTATTTGGATAAGAGGAGAAAAATTTATAAGACATGCCTTTGCCAAAAGTAATGTAAACATCTTTTGCCCAAAAAAAATTTAAACCCAAAGCATTCATATCAACATAGCATCTCATTCTGTATTTGTTAGTCACCTGAGCAGTTCCCATAGTAGTAATCCAGTCTGTAAAGTCTGGAGGACTAGACTTACAGTATCAAATTGAAAATAATTCATAAGAGAAATTTATCGACTGCATATTGTTTTAAGAGGTAGGTTAAGGGGAGTTATTCATTCTTTCTAATAAAAGCAATATTGCAATATATCTTGTCTTTACCAGAGACTGGGTTCAATTAGTTTAGAAGCATAAAAAAAAAAGACAAAGATTCACAATGGTGAGAAACAAGAGATAAAATAGACAAGATTTGGAACAGCTGAGGAAGTCCTGAGAGAGTGCTAGATAAATGGGCTGTCTTGAGGTGAAAAATAACACCTAAATTGCAACCGGAGAGTATAAGAGTGAGTACTTTCTATTATCTATACTGCTAACCTGTTAAATTTGTCTAAAACAAAATAGGATCAAATATTAGTGCTCGCACTGGGTGGCACCACAGGAATCTCCGAAATAGTCAATGTGTTATGATACCAGCTGGCTTCCATACACAACTCAAAAAAAAGAAAATTTAAAAAATCTAGTCTACTCTTCTTCTCTTTAGACAGCACCTTCCTGTTAAACGGATCATTTAGAAGCTGTCCAAGTTTCAAAAGATCCCAAAGCACTCACTGTGGCCTCTTCTCTTTCCCACTGAATGTGACAGGAAGTTTATCACCAACTCCAGTTTCAGTACTATGTGACTTCTGCTTGAAGAACACAAGCCTAATAGTGCATGGAGCAACCTCACACCCCAGGCTCATGTTATCATGATGGCAGTGAAGTTGATTCTTCCCTTTTATCTTTGCCAGTCAGCCAAAATTACCAATAAATTATCCTCCAGTACTTTCAGTTCAGGTGTCAAGTTTAAATCATAATTGCAGGGAATTAACTGGCACTGCTGTGATATTTGTATCTTTCAAAGACGAAATTTGCAAAAATCTGTATAAACAAGGCTATGGAAAGCCAGCAGGAGTACACACTTGTTGGACATGTTACTAACAGAGATAGTTAAAAACACCTGTACAAATAAGAAACAAGATCAGAATTTTGTAAACTTTGAGGAAGATTAGTACTAGTGCAAGGGCCATAAGATCAGCAGAATCTACCCCTCAAACACATCCCATACCCAAAACCTCTTTGCATCAAGAGTATTAAGTAGGACAGTTTTCCATACGCTTTTGATTTAGTGCTACAGAATCAGTTTACTTTTCAGAAAATTCAGTTTTCTCTTTTGGCATAAAATGCTTCGTAAAAGCTCAGCACATTTCTTGGCTGTCTATCTTAATTGCTTATAAAGATTCTCAGCCAACAGTCAAGTGCTTCTAAAAAATTAACAAAACCCCTACTACATGCTAATTCCTGAGGTTTTTTATATTTCTAGTCAGTTCTCTCAATGTCAAGCGTTAGCCAATGATAATATACACTGGCTTGAAGCCATCATCTTCTTTTTAAGCTTATTGTGACTGCAAGACACTAAGTGGTGAATCCCAAAGGAAAAGAGTGGGGAAAACATTGCAGAAAACTATCTGCTAACATCTATCCATGTAAAAAGCACTTGCACTTCCAAAAGTACATATTTACTTTACTGAACATTCAAAAGAGCAAAATTTTGGTAGCCTTAGTTTCTGTAGGAAACAAATTATTTATCTGTTCAACTATCATATAGCCAGATACAAAAATATATCCATGCCATATTTGAAAGCTAGTCTTGGTATATATGTATCTCAAATAATTTCTTGCATCAATAAAATTCTGGTTTACTTGGTACATAATCTGATCTTGAAACACTAATAGAAGATTTCGTTTTAATTTGGGGAAGTGTCTTTGTGGTGGTGGGGGGTGGTTTGGGGTTTTTTTAATAAGATGTGGATTAAGGATAGGAAAATGGGTGCTTATTGCAACCTGTTTTCAAGACCTAGGCCCAAATTTGGTTACCTTTACTGCATGCCCAGACTTCTGTCCACAAATAAACTTACGGAGCATTTTACTTAATGCAGGGATTCTATCTGCTGAAATCTTGAATCCTTCTTCCCGTCATTTCTAACACCTACCTCCCCTCCATTGGCAGTACAATCCCCCATAAATACATCTGTGGGCAATTAATTCACACGTATAATCATATGTCACTGGTTGATTCTCTAGAGAAACTTACTGTTTAACTTTTGATACTCTCTCTTTAGCTTGTCTCGAAAGGATATTTGACTTGGGAATAAATTCTGACTTTTCATAGTTGGGTATATTCCTGTATTTTCCATTTTTCTCCCTTAAGCAGATTTATTATTGAACTTTAATACATCTAGATTTTTTTTTTTTTTTTTTTTTTAGCAGGGTAAAGCAGCTATAGTTTTTTGCCACATACCGTAAGTGCATTTTGACTGAAAAATCAGACTGGGGTGGAAGTAAGAGTAGTAATGTTGCTGTGTAGAACTGCTTGCCTGGAAGAAAGGCGCACAAGCCAGATAGAGCTCAGCTCAGTCTGCTGTGGCGTGGTGAAGCGCAGAGCGTACTTACTGCACCACAATGCTTCCACACTGTTGTAGGGTGAGGTATGCCTGCCCGTGACACAGCTCCTTCCTTACACAGTACCAGGCCAAACTAGGGAGGATGAAACGAGAAGGGTTGCACCAAAGCTAACCTCTCTGCAAGCCATGTAGCCAGTTCAAACACTAAGAAAGCCTGAACTAAAGCACAGGCTTGGCACCATCCTTGGGTTACTGTTTCAACATACAGGGGAGCCCAAAGGGCAATGAATTAAGTTTATTTACTTTCATGGTTTTAATGAGTAGATTTTAAGTGCTGATTATGATGGCTTTTTATTTCAACAATTGGTGAGATGTTAAGGCCAAGAGGACGCCATATTTCCTGAGCTTCTGCCTAATAAAAAGCCATGCCTTTGATGAAAATCCAGTGCCTCAACTAAGAAACGTGCTCTGAATGAGTCTCTTCCCTGCTCTGCTTCAAATCAGTTTCTTGGGATGCTGACACATCCCACAAACCAAAGCATGCCCTATGCTACAAAAGCGTGCCCCTCTGTTTCACTCTTGCCCAAAACTTTCTCTGCAAACCTTGGAGTCTTTTCACACCTAGTAACAATATGCAATTCCTCTGTTCTGCCTGGAGCGCAAATTTTTGGGTTTTTACATTCCTCCTTGTGCACTGAATTTCTTTCAGCATCAATCAATTGATGATGCAAAGAATCTTTGCAGGAATAAGCAATTAAAATTATGCAATATACATCATTGACTCCAGCAGGATATTCCCCAATAACACGGAAACAATTGCCGAGTGACTCCCCCAGAGTCAGTTACTAACAGCTCCAGAAATCAGTGTAATAAATAAGTTGTCCATACGAGCATGAGTTTGTACAGTGGATGTGTCTCACGCTGTCTGTTAGGGCTCTGAAAGCCCTTAGTTTTGGCATCTGTATAACCACACTTTGTAAATGTCTCTTTTTCGCAACTGACACATTCTTTCTCTCTCTGCTGTACAGAAGTTCACTTGAATCAGAGCAGCCCAACCAGTGAATTCCCCAGCTACGGTGAAAACGGAAATGATACCAGTTTACTTGTTTCACCCCTTCTGGTGGCTGGAGTAGTAATCGGCCTTGTGCTGTTTCTGTCCTGTGTTACAATCATTGTTGGCAGTCTGCGAAAGGACGGACGGTTAAGGCACCCACATCTGAGGAGAGATGCTGTTTATGGTAAGATAGCTAGTTATAGAAAGATAATGCTTAACTGTATAATATCTGGTGCTATAGGCAGCAAAAAACATCTGGCCACTGTGCAAGGGATAAAAAAGAAAATAAAATTTAAAAAATAGGATAAGTAGGTCACAGGCAGATTTGTAGTTTAATAGCATCTTTGTGCTGGCACTGAATTCACATAGTACAAGCTCCGTAGTGAACAGGTAACATAAACAAGGCCAATGCCAACAGCATTTCTTAACCAGCTTATTTTCTCTTGATACAGTATAAGATTTCTTCTCCACCACTAAACACCTGATAGTTTATTTTCATATCCCATTATTGCCTTGGTATAGCATGTAATGTAATTTCTGTTTGTTGGAAAGCCAGGAATGTTTTCACTTCTGCAGTGTGCACTGGCCTACAGCGGCTGGGCAATTACTACGTTTCTGACCACAAAAGCTAATAACTGGATATAAACAGAACAACAGGGCATCAAGATGTCATTACAACTGTCGTCATCATTAATGATGTCATCGATTACATCAGTGTCATCACAACTGTCATCATTAAAGAGACTGGTTTGCTATCAAAAAAAGTGCCAATTCCTATCCCCCTACCCCCTGATAAAAAGCCCTGTACTTTAAAAGAATTTCAGAATTATATTTTTGGCCAGTTTGGGGGTTGCTGACCAGAAGTTAAAAGCCATTTTGTCAAGGAAATGACAGAATCTGATTATTTCTATATTTAAGGAAAAAACAGTTAACAAAAATTTACGTTGTAAGTCTTAAGCTAGTAAAAATTCAAACGATAGATGGGTAGATGAATTGAGCAGAGCACCAACAATTATGTCATCTATGGTTAGGCTCCTGTATCTGCAGTTTGTTATGAGAGTCCAGTTCTTTACATGTCATTGAGGTTTTTTCTTTATACAGAAAAGGTAAGAGTGAGCCACATCAAAATGCATTGGCTCAAATCTTGATTTCACTGAGGTAGATCAAGTATCCACTGAAGTCAATTGGACTTCATTTAATTATTTGGACCAGGAAGTTTCGTGTCTAAAAGAAACACGTTTCCTACAATCATTTTGTCCACCTGGAGCCAGGAATAATTATTTTTGGCTTTTCCAGAAACATTTATCCAGATAAATGAATAACATCTATGTTTGGGGAATAAATTTTAGATTCCAAAAGAAGTGAAATGTAAACTCCCATGGTAACATACAGAGGGAAAAAGGAAAAAAAAAAAAAATCCAGAAAACTAATGTCTACTGTTATTGTAAAAATCTATTTTTCCTACTTTTTAGCAGCTACATTTGAGATTAAATACTTAAACCTGAATTGGAATTACTGTTTTACCCATGAACAACAGTATTTTGGCATGATAAAATACTGACCATTAAGATTCAATTGCTACTGCTATGTTAATTTCAGCTCCTTTAAAACCCTGAAGCCAGGCGAAAACATAAAGGACAATTTTCAAACTGCTTATTAGAAATAACAAAGCTAGAGAAATGGAAAAAGAAAAGCATGGTGATATTTTCAGAGACATTCAAAAGAATAATCTTAAACTAAATTGTGCCAGTCTACCCAAGTGAAAATTTTACATTAGCACATGCCGTCCTAATATCTCAGCATGCTTCCACCAGCCAGCATGGGAGCAGCGGGAGTTACTGTGAAGTTGGCTTCCTTCACTTACCAAGCAAAAGGAAAGCACAGAGGATGATAGACTGGGTTAGTCCTGGTAAATTCCTCGAGAATATGTTGGCAGAGATGAAACTTGCCAGGAGGAGGAGCAGGCAGTTCAAGTGAGCCCTGCCCTTTACCCTCTGTTGAGAGAGACACTACTTCCATGTCACTTTAGAAGCTGGCTCTTCTTTCCAGATACAGTTTTAATGCATTGAGTGAAAAGGAGGGATCACTTTATTTGGAAGAAGACCGCAGGGTGCAGGGGAGCAGAGATTGCTGCATTTCCACGATTTGGGACGTTCTTAGGGAAATGTACCCTGGAATGCTGATCATTAGCTAACTATCCTCTAAGGCAGAAAATAGCACTGACTTTTCGGTATTTGTGGAGCTATGAAGCTCTTGCATGAAAGCATTAAGAAAGCCCTGGAGCAGGCAGCAGGATGATTTTCTCTACTATTTTCCAGTTTTCCCCCTTTTTGTGAGTGTTTTATTGAGAAAAGCATTTTCTCAAGACAGATACCTACAATCAAACACCTAAGCCTCCTTTTAAAAACCTTCACTGCCAAGGTTTCAATATATGCAACTCCTGGGAGCTTCAGCAATCCTGCTAATGTTTGAAGCTGCATACAGCAGAACCGACACTCCTTTTCAACCTTTGAAGCACATGAAAAGTTTTAGACATTTGCATCTTGTAGGGCAGCACTAAATGTATAGTCCCTGTGCCATACCCTGAAACACCACAGTTCACCTACAGATGATGCTAACTTGCTCTTAAAGGAATAAAAGTGTCCTGTGAAACCTGATTGCTGCACAATACCAGCAATTCCTCTGCCTCAGATAGATTTTCTTTTCTGATTTATGGCAGTGTTCTAAACAGTGATACTGTCTCAGAGAATCCACCACAGAGGAAAAGAGCAGCAAGTATTAATTGCTTGTTTTCCAGCTCCAGATGGCTTCTCTTATGGTGGCTCTTTTGGAGAGCTGAGATCCACCTGCATGGAGGAGTTTCCCCCAGCTTTTGATTTTGGTTCCTATCTGGATACACTTTCTCAGGTCAACGTCATGTATCCTGATTCACCTCCACGGTAAGCACTTTTCTAAGATTCTGACTGTTATAGTCCTGTACTTGCAAAGCCTGTTAAAGAAGAAAATTAAAGTGCTAGACCTATACCCACTACAAAAATGCAGGTCACACAAACTAAATACAGACAGACTTTATTTAGTTTGAGTATAAGCTCAAGTCTTCCTTAGCTGAATATATCTTTACTAAATAAAAGCATGTGTACAGACAATTCTCATTTACTAATGTTCACATTAAAATTTATCATATTCATGGCATACTAATGCAAAATGCAAGTAAAATTACTTATTAATATCTTTCTTTGAAAGAAATTACTTTACAAGTCAAAGTTTCACTTCCAGAAGAAAAATTTATACTTTTTTCAAGAACTTTCAGGTTATTTTTATTACTGACCTTGAGACTGCTCAGATCAGAGTAAACAGAAAATATGAAAGGGGGAGTGGGGAGAGAAAAAAAAGGAGAAGTGCAAGAAACCTTTAAATCTTTCCGTATTTTTCAGCAAGTCTCACTTCTCAGCTTTCTTAACCCCGGTAGACTATCAGAAAGCAGAAATGGAGAAAACATACCTTTCTGACACACCTAGTAATTGTGCTTAACCTCCTCATTTAGAACAGGCAGAAAATTGTTTGGGATTGTTCATTTTAGAGCAGTAATCTGTGAAGGAGGATGAACAATTTAGCTGTTTAACCCAAACCCACTATGGAGAGCCATAGTTGCCTGGACTGTAGTAGCATCTTTGGAGAAGGGCATCCTTTCTAATTGCCTGGGAAGGTAACATCACTAGGAGAGGCTCATTCCAAAGACAGTTATTCCAGAAATTATATAGCAGCTCCTTCCATATTTGTGTGCTTGCATTCACAGGATGTAAGAACAGCCATCACGAGTGACTAGAGTTGCACTTTAGGCCATCTGTATCTCCTCTGTGTGCCTCATGCACCTTGAGGTTAATAAATGGAGGAATTCAGTTACTCCCTCCAATGAACCAACAGAAACCGTTTGAAACAGAACACCACTTTAGGCTTTCTGTAGTGCTGTGTCTTACAAACAGCAAACAATGGTTGAACAGCTGTGTCCCCCCCCCTTTTTTTTTTTCCTTTCTTCTTTTCTTTTCTTCCTTTTAAAGCAGGTTCTGGTTTGAGTTAAACAGATATAAAGACCAGCCCTTTTCTGACTGCTTGTATCCATACGCAATACAGAGCAAGTCAGTAGTATGAATATACGATATGTAGATCTTTGCTTTTTCTATTCTATGCATGTTCTACAAGCAGCCCTTTATGTATTACAAAGTCATACTATATAATAAATGGGCTTTTAGAGATGGCGTAAATATTTTAGCAGAAAGCTTACATGTGAAAAATTATTCTGAGCCTGGCATCTAAATTTGTAGAACTTCATATAAATCCACTTAAAAATTTAGACTGGTTTTTGGACCCACACCCACGGGTCTTTACTAATAAAAGCCAGCCAGCTGACACCCAAGCAACAGTTGAGTGGGCAGTTGGCCAGATTTCTGAGAACAAGCTCAGACTCCTGTGAACAAACTCTGAGAACATATTTCTTTAGCAAACAGGTCTCGTAAGATTATACCAAAGGTTCTTCCATTTCCAGTTTGAAACAGGCCCAAATAAGGATATTCCACCTCTATGGAGTTCTCCGTTTGGAAGGAGATACATGAGTGATACAGGATAGCACTAGATGATCTGTGCTTTCCTGTAATTTCTCCAGCTACTTCGTCCTACCTTGTTCTAAGAAACTGTTCTGGGACATCAGTACTAGGATCAGAGTGCCATAAAGGAGCCCAACTACTGCCTCCTCAGGATTCCCTCTGGGCTGAGTGGACTGCACCCCTTGAGGGGCCCAAGATCTGACTCTGTGTACATAAGGAGATCATCCCGTTAATTGCAGTTCTGCATCACAGCTCAAAAGTAAAGATTATTTTTAACCGTTTTGCTATTTTCTCACTGCTACCATAGTTAAATATTTTAGAAAAAGTAGCTTTGGCAAATCATCAAAATCTTACTGTTTTATATCTTAGCAACACAACTTGGAGAAAACTTCAGGGAAAGTAGAGCTTAGCAGATGGCTGCAAGCAAAGCTACATAGAGAGACATTTAAACTTACTATTAATACATTATATAGTCCATTGTAACTTTCTGTTCAGAAAAGCATTGGTTCGGAAGCATTGTATGAATACACTGCATTATGCAAGAGCCTGAAAAATTTCTGTGTATCTACCTTTACACTCTCCTCCATGGCACAACGCTGAAGTATATGTTTTCTAATTAGTAGAGCGTGGAGATTTATTTGGACTGAAGGGTGCCAACAGCAGGAAAACTGACTGTCAGACACGGCCTTAAAGCATAAACAAGACATGCTTGACCTTGTGCATTTAAAATATTAACTCTCTGGGATGAATCTTGTTACATATGATAATGTTTTGACGAGTAGGTTTACTGAGATGTGGCACTGGCTAAATTAATGCCATTCCTCCTTCTAATTCATGCAGTGCAAGATGTAATTTAAAGCCAAACTAGCATGCCCAAAAGCTAATAATGCAACCATATCATAAACAGAACAGAAATTAAGAGCAGCAAGGAAAGCAACTGCGTTGGTAAATAGCTCTCAACATGTATTTGAAGTGAAAGAATTCAGTGAGTGAAAACTAGTGTCCTGCTGCCACAAGCAGGCATCAAGGCATCAGCTTCATTTAACCACATTGTTCTAATACAGCCTGCAAGAGGCAACAGCATTGCATCGCTGCATACTAGGTGCTGTGGAGCTGAGTATTCTTGAACATACCGTTTTTGCTAAAACCATGCTTTGTGAAATTATTTCAGTAGAAAGCACACCACCTCTGTTTGGCCAAGGGGGTGCTTATAATCAGTCTCAAATGTTTTCGTTAGATTTTATAGTTGGGCTTTAAACCATTAAATGAGTGGAAAAGGAACTTTAGGGGAGGGCTGATGAAACAGAGTCAGGGTACCCATTTCTATGGCAGAGGGAGAGCTAACTGTCCAGGACTGCCCGCTCTTGACTCCCCGTTTGAAAGTCCAATACAAGATACTATTTATATAAAAACTTTAATTGGAAAGTTAATTTATTTAAAATGCCATGGGATGTTAATAATTTAATTGCTTTGATATTGAAATCACAAATTATATTTGAGACTCAATTTGATTGCCACCATGGACGCTTCCACTAACCATTTTCTTACATTAGATTTAGAGGAATAGCAGATTTGTCATTAGCCTGCCATAGTTGCAGCATGGTTACAAAGAAGCCATTTGGTCAATTTGTCTTGACAGCCCAAAGTAATACAGTGCTGCTATCCATAAACATCCCTTTAGGATAATTAATGACTTTCTAACGAATCTCAGATCTGTGTTTGTTAGCATCTGTCAGATTGATTTTACGTGAGGTGTAGAAGGGAAATATAAAACCAGTGAGTATGAACTAGGCAGTTTCAAGATACTGAGGGTTTGTATTTTAGAGCCTATGTCTAACACGTACAGATACTTGCAGCAGTGCTGGATATTAAGTTAATGTTTCATAGTCTGTGTGAGACCAGAGATGGCAAAGTATTTGCTTCTAAGAAACTTTGGTCATCTGAGAAAGATGATCCAGGTGATCTAGCAACAATTCTAAACCACAGAATTCTTCTCCTTCCAAACTGGAAACTTGAACAAATTCAACCAGAATGAAATATAAGAACAACCTCCCTGCCACAGCTTAACTATCATCATAGTAAATAAGACTTTGAAAGAAATACTGGAAAGCCTGTAAATCAAATATTTGCCAATTTGTTCAACATTCACTGTGATGGTATAAGTAAAATCATCTAATGGAATTTTTAGATTCTTTAAACTTTTAAGAAGAATCAAATAAAAAAGAAATCAAGAGTATTATTTGGAATTATATGGCAGGCAGCAGACCTTTAATCAACAAGGGCTTCCAGAGTTTGATCAAGATGGCTGTAGTTGTCATTTTACATATCCCAGACACATGCTGTTGACACTGTGTGGGTAATACCTTTATAGACAGAAATCACAAGCTCTTTATCATGTTCACTGTGCCCGGAGTTCATTGTAACACACTCACTTAATAGTGAGCTTTCCTAATTATCTTTTTACATATACATAATAAGAAAGCTGTTTTAAAATAATTTGAGCTTGCATGTTTTAAATGGCTCGAAGTACAGTACCAATCAATGACCAAGTAAATTAAAAACAATTGCATTTTCTTCATGAGAGTCTCTAAAACTCTTAACAATGAGGGGATTTGAGGTACCCTGCATGAAAGGAATTTTATCAACTTTTCACCTTTTGGCCAGAGGAAATGCATTTCACCCCACTCAACTAAGTGCTTTATCACTTCTTAGTGATTGGATATTAATGGTATGTACAGAGCTTTAGGCAACCAAGTTTATCACTTTTTTCATCTGTGACTCATGACTGTCTGATACAGATCATTGAGGAATGACTCTTGACTGAGATGGAGGGATTTAGCTTCAGGAATAGTTTTAATGGAAGGCACAAAAGTCCTCTCTGTATTTCACATTGAAATGTGTCCTGCAGGGTGCACTATGATAAAAATGTGTTATTCACCCATTATCCTAGTATTCATATTAGAACACATTGGGGTTTTTTTCGCTTGTGTGCTCACTCTACCTCACCTGGTCATCTTGCCTCATCATATAGGAGCAATTCTAGAGAAAATGGTCTTGTTTAGGCTTGATAAATTCCGGTACTCTTAATACCCATGTTCAGTTTGCATTGTTTAAGTGGGCAAATCCATTCAAAAATTACTTTAAAGTGGCAAAAGGAAGCGCTCATGCCTTAAAGACAGACTCTAATTTCTCTCTAAATATGAAAACTAAAAAACCAAACTACTTAAGGTACTTTCTTTTCTAAGACATTCTTTTCCATCCCCCACTTCTGAGGAAGCAAGTTAGCTGTATCAGGGGGAAGAAGGCTTGAACCAGCTTCCTAGATTTTCTTGAAAGACAGAACTAGGCTTGCAGGAAACTAACGTTAAAAACTTGATATGTAGCGTGGTATTGCTTTGCCAAGGCCACTTTTCCTGCAAGCATGCAAGGTAAGTAGCTTTTGGCCCATTACAATGACAGTTGGCAAAGCAGGAGATGGACATTTGTGGTTAAGTTCAGATCTCACTTCAATACCATCACTGAGATTTTCAGTTAGTAAAATAAAAAATACCACTGGAAATATGAGAACTTTAAACCCACTGGAAATCATGACATGAGATAAAATTCTCAATTCTTTCAACTCCAAATTCTGAGCAACTAGACCCTCGAAAGCCCCTCCCTTCACATCCTAGTGCTATTCCTAATTAACGTTAGATAGAGAAACAAGTTAATTGCTTTTTGATTAGTTAGTTGCTCTCTGCTGTGAAGGGATTTTTACGTTACACCCACATTTCACAGCCCATCTAGTAAGCACAGGGAGCCTTAGTGCCTGACATTAAGCCAGCCCTTGAGATATCACAGCCTGCAAGTGAGATCCCAACAAGTTTATCCAGACTAGTATTTTAAATGTCTCTGGTATATCTCTAAACAGAGCCCTGCCCTAGTGAGGTTCCCAGCTAATGCAAATGCCACCACACCAGCAGCAGCGCCATCAAGTTGTATCTGCTATATGGACAGGTTTTCCCTCAAGCTGCCTTCATCTTGCTATTTTCTACTAACAGATCATCCTTCAGGAAGGCCTTTCAGTCAGAGGAACATAGGCTTGAAAGGATCTTCTGCAGTTACCCAGTCCCACCCCTGCTGCTGCAAGTAATCTTTTTTAATAGAAATTTACCTGTTCCATAACAGAGTTTGCAAGGACATTTTGTCCCCATTATACGCATGCCAGAATACCCAAGGACAGACCTAATTCCTAATTATCATGGCAGCCTTCTTATTTCCAGCTTAAATTTGTTTACAGTTATTTTAGGATAGTTTATTTTTGTGGCATTTCCATTCCTCTAAGTATCCATGCCTTTCTCTTTACTTGCTTCTTATTTTTGTAGCCAAAATTCTTCTCACACCTCAGCCTGCATGTTGTGAGGCTAAGGCACAAAGTTCTCTTCACTTTCTGTCAGCAAAAATATCTGTTAGGACGCTGTATCGTCTGACCAGCCTTTCTCTACACCTGTCCCAGTTTCACTCTAGAAGTGCAAACAAACTATTGCTGCATATAAAAAAAAAACCCCTCCAACCCTGCAGCAGTAAAAGCAGAAAAACCTGATAAAAGAGGGGCACCAAGTATTTCTAACCAGAAATTTATTGCGCCATGCAGATCAATCACAACTTAAAGCTGTTAAGTCATTGATAACAGTACTGAAAAAAAAAAAGTATTTTTTTCTGATTTCCCAGTAGTTAGCCTTTCTGTTGCATACTGCAGTCAGCATTTCCTTCACCTGCTCAGAATTAATTCATAGAATAATTAAAGCAAAGCCTATTCTAGGAATATGATTCTAAAACATGTCACATGGCAAACTTCCTCAAATATTACCAGTTGCTAAGCTTCCTGCTGACATGAAATAATTGGTATTGTTTAGAACCCTGTTTGTGGAACTCCTTGGCTTGGGAGACTACAAGAGATTATTTTGAAATAAATTTGTCTTAACTTATTAGTACTCAACTAGTGCCCATAGCTTCACTGTCATTTACTGTATAATGGTTACAGAAATCTAGAGACTAAATGCTGCTTAAAATCAAGTGGTTCTTATTATATATAAAATTAATGCCAGGCTGAAATGTATCATTTAAAATCTTCATCACAGAATGACTTGTTTTACTTCAAACTTTTATTTTAATTGTTTAAAGCTGCACAATTATGTTGAAACTGTATTATATCAGTTTCAAATGCTGTCTGGTATATGTTCTCATGAAAAGACTGTTTACATCTAATTTCATTTTTCATCTGGAATGTTTATTCATCAAATAGTCACAACTTGCTCAAGATTATTTTGACACATAGTGCAGAATAAAGATCCAGACTTTCAGTGCTTATTAACACAAACAGTCCTATTGTAGTTGTGGGGAATGAGAAATTCCAGAAATAACTATGAACAGAAAAAAGGCAGAATAAAAAATAATTCCAAGTTTCCTGTCTCTTCAAGGGTTAAGCTACTTAAGCCTTAGATGTTTCCTTGAACAGTACCTTGGGTTACATTTTTTACTACTTAAAAACATTAAAATAGAAAATAACAGAGTTATTTATTCATGGTTACCTACTCCAAGACCACGGGCAGGCACCGTGGAGGTGCATTTACCACACCTCTGTGAGCTTAAAAGTCAATTAAGTTAGGAAATCAGCGTTACTCTACAGATAATAAAAAGAGAAAGGCTCCTCTAGAGTACAGTAAGAGGAGTCTCCCGCTTGTTTAAATAGCCATGTTACAAACATATGTGACAAAACATTCCCAGAAAATACTCCAGTGATTTTACAGAGCATTGGATCGTTCCTTCAGGGTCCTGTCTTGGCTGACACTGTGGGCTGTTATCTCTAGGCGTTACATGTTTGTTACTTACCCCTCACCCACTGTAATTTGGGATCAGCCATAGTGAAAAATTCTCATGTAATATCCAGGCCGAGACAGATGGATTTTGATTTCATACTAACACGATAACTAGGAGGACTGAAACTGCATAGGAGGAGGTGCCACTTCACTACATTTGCTTATTCTTGCACTATCATTCTCCTAAATACTAGGCCCCAACAGTTTGGGATGGTTCTTTATTAAAAAAGATGGTTTGGGTCTTCATTCTAAGTCACTGTTCAAGAATCAAGCTAAATGAATGACTGAGAAAATCAGTAACATGGAATGGATTCTATTATATGAAAATAGTAAACTAATGCTTAATAAATCACTGACAAAGCATGCAAAAGAAAAATCAAAATATAGTCAGTAAATGCACCTAATATCTCACTGTCAGTATCAAAAATAAACCAGAAAAATATCCTGTCTTGTGACATATGTCACAATAAGAGCAGTTCTGCCAGAAGTGATACATTTCTTCATGTTAGTTATACATCACCAAAGCATATACGTATTCTAAAAAAAAAACACCTCAAAGGAAACACTGACAGATTTCCAAGCAACTGTCCTACAGACCCAGCTGTTAGTAGATTGCACAATCAGAGGCAGTATCATCAAATGAATTACTTACATGGTTATCAAATACATCATCATTTTTTTCCTTTGATCCTCCTTTTAGAGAGTTACAGTATATTTGTTGTAATTTCAGCTTTTCTTTATTAGGTAACAACATCATAGCTTAGACCTGTCAGCACATGTATTTTCCAGGTTTAGTGATTCTGTTTACTGTTATTAACAGATCACAGTAGGTCATCAGCAAAATGGAAACAATGCAACAGGAGCAATTTTAGTAGAGTCATAGCGTATAACAAATGAATGAAGTAAACAAAAAGACATCTATTTCACAAAGAATTCTTCATTCCCCAGATTTGCCTTTTTTTTCCACTAGCTATTGTTTGCATCTTAAAAAATTCTGTAAGTAGAACCTTCTTCTTTCCCCAGAGAGTAGGTCATAATTTATGAATGACAGCTAGTTAAATAAGCTCTTTTGGGTTTCCTTAGCAACAAATCTATCCTAATATTTATTGCAAGGAGACCTGACAAATTCATGAAGTTATTTCCCCCCCAACATTCTGAGTCAACAAGGTCAGCTTGAAGAGCTGCTGTATTTTTTAAGCAACATTCTTCTCTTTGCAGGTCACATTTACATGCAGTAAGATGATGTTAACAGACGTCAGCCCTTCTTGCCTTTCCTAGTATAATTATCCCTTAAAAACTCAATAGCGTAGTCTACAATGACAATGGAGTTATTCTGACAAGAAACAAAGCCAAAAATAACGTAGACAACAGCACATTTCATGGTCAGTAACCCCTTCCTTCTCATGACTGACTGTAAGGTACACTGAACCTTAAGATAATATAATTTTTAAAATAATGGATTAAAGCAAATTCATCACAAGTACTAACCACAGATTTTTTTCACAGCTGAAAGAGAGACGCATGATATTCATGAGATACAGTGTAATTGAGTTCGTGTGGTCCACTATTAAGTTATGGTAACATAATACTTTTCAAAAACATTTGCTTTCTTGTCTAAAAGGGTTTTCCTGTGACTGCTGTACTGAACTTCAAGCATCAGCTACTTTTTACATGTACAGTAACTTCACAGAACTGAATCTCAGATAAAACATAACTATCATTGTATTTTTTGCAAGAGACTAGCAAGTATATTTGGTTTTCCACTTAAGTCATGCAAGGTGCATGCTCTTGCACTTTCAGTTGCAAAACATATTTATAGATACATATATATACATGTAGGTGTCATTCCCTTAGCAGTTACTGAGATTGCACTTCTATGATATGGCTAAGAAGTTCTGCCTGTGAGCTGTGGTCTAAGACCTAGCCCACTTCCTCCATCTCTTACACTTCCACTTCCCTTGTGTTGCATCGATGCCCACCTGACTACGCTGTGAGCTTCCAACTTGGGTAGCTAAATCAGTAGAAATCTGGCCCAGAAAAAACACACACACACAAAATAAAAACAACACCCCAACCAAAACAAACCAACAAAAACCTCCAAAAAATCCCACACATATAAACCCCCCCACACACACACAACCTTTTTTGCCTATTTACCTCCAGACTGGGTATTGTGGTTTGGAGGAGGCAGTGTAAGAAACACAGTGGGAGTATGCAACAGGGCAGGGGGACACTTCCTTTCAATGACACAGACATTGCCTCATGTTGAAACCACAGCTTTACACATCACTGAGCTTTACAGCTGCCGGCTTAGATGAAATCAGCAGCATTAGTTACGATACTTAAGTGACTTGCATGTAACAGTATAATTTTAATATTAGGAATCATCATTACTGATTGTTACGGATGCACTGGTTCTTTTTAGTGGTAGCCATCATTACCTAGTACCTCTTGGCCTCTCTGGTATCGGGGTCTCCATACTCACTCATGAGAAAGCAGCTCCTTCATTCTATTCTAGTTTGTGCTGTTTGCAAGTGAAAAGAAAGAAACCTAAAAGCTCTATCAAAAGGCGCAGGCCTCACACTGCAGGACAACTTCACTGTACCACTTAGTTTGTGATACACACCTCACTGCAATAAAATGCAAGAGTCCATTCACCTCTCCTCCTCAGACATGAAGCTTTACTTTAAGACAACAGTAAATATTTAATCCGGTATCACTCACATCAATACATATATCAACTGCAAAAAATGATAGTTAATACATTTTTTTATAAGTAATCCTTTAAATCTTTCGAGGAATGATTTTCCATCCACCAACATACATGGACAGTTGATACCTGTGGAACTGTGTATTACTTCTTATAATACTTGTTTAGAATACTCTAGTAAAAAAAAAAAATCTGTTAAAGATGTATAAGTTTACATATTATAGTCTCTTTGAAAGAGAGACTGCAGAATAAAATTCATGCTTGTAGTGTTGATAATTCAGTTATATTACAGGAATACTCCTATAACAGCACTCTAAAAGCACGGGCAAATTACTGAGGCTGTTAAACAGAGGAAAGGAAAACAAACAAACAAAAAACCACACACACACAAAAAGCCCAAACAAACAAAAAAACCCAAACCAAAACAACCACAGAACACTTGGAAGCTAGGGAAAAAAATACAAAGTTAAAGCTGCTTGTATGACCTTAATTCGTCTCCTTTCTATCTTCAACAGAAAATGCTAGGAACCTTATCTGTAGCGTTCACTACTAGTATCATAGCAATAGCTGGTTGCAGTGTCAGCATCACAAGAAAAGGTACCACACTTAGAAGAGAATACAGGAAAATGAGTATCAAGATCATAAATTGCTAATGAAATACAAGAACTTATTTTAAAAAAAAAAAAAAGGTCTTTGAATGGTTTGTAGTTGCCTCCTTGGCCACAACAATCTGCAGGTACAGCTGTGAAGGTGCCAAAAAGTTATCTCATTGAAGATCTGGCATGTGTTCTTTACTGCCCTATTCAATTTTTAAAGTGTGATCTTAATTGCCAGGAATGAGGGGGGGAACATTACTTGCATTGGAGTTTGAAGAAAAAGAGTGGATTATTTTTTATCTGTCATATTTATGAAGAAAAAGTGCCCTAACACTAATATATTGATATTTGGAACTAAACACTAAAATGCTATGTCTTGAATACTGTAATTTGCTACCCATTTGTCGTGATGCTTAAAAGTCTCCTTCACAAAAGATCATTTTCCTGTTTATCCCACCAGACATTTTAGTTCTACAAAGCTGAGCTATGGTCCATGAAAGACATTAAATCAAATCCAAAGGAAAAAATGCCAGTGATCAGATAACAACAGTAAACAGAGGTTCATACTGTACCCATTTCTCCTTTAGGTCAGTAGCAGATTTCTCTTGCACTGGGCCTGGGCCCAGAATCAGGAGACAGAGAAGCTTCTTCCCTTTTGTGTCTCAGCAAGAGGATTCAGAATTTTCCACTTTGAAACTCACATTTCTGTGTGCTTTTCAAAACTGAAACTCTTACTATGGTAACAGGACCCAGTAGGTGCTCTTCATTAGCCTGATTAAGTCAGTCAAAATCTGTGGAAAGATTTTAAATAAATTCATTGGGCTTTGGGTCAGCAAAATTTAAATTAAGTAAAGATGCAGCTCATAGTAAGTAATCCTGCAAAGAGTGGCTCTTCCTTTACTCCCACTGAGCTCGTGAGGAGTTGAGGACATCAGGTCCTTGATCTCTGACTGAGGTCTAAGAACTTTTCAAAGAATATCAGGTATTCTTGAAAGCTTCATTTGGCTTAGCAGGGGCTGGACTGAAATCTTTTCCACATGCTATACAAAAACAATTCAACCTCCTACAGGCTAGGACTTGTTTCTGAAGTATCTAGCAGCCCTATTCAGTGTTATAACAGCATTATGTTTCTAAATACCATTCTTTCTGATGGGGAAATTGAAATTTTTCTAGCCTGAATTTAAAACCATTGTCTTCATGAATATAAAAGTAAGATAAAAGGGAGGTAAAAATAGAAACACCTGTGGATATTTGAGTTATTTAATAACTTAGTACTAAGATTTCACTTTCTTACCTTTCCCTTCCCCAAAACCCACTTCAATCACCCAGACTAGAACAATACCATCAAAATCATTAGGAGTGTTCCAAGGGAAAGGTGTGAATGAGTGCAGCAGAACCAAGTATTTTTCTAAGGCAGGGCCTCCATGGTTGATTGCAGCAGACTTGCGTTCACTCTAACCAATGCAAGCTGCTCTGCTGCAAGCCACTTATAATCTACAAGTAGGGTTTATTAGCTTAGGTTTAGCCTGGCAGTAATGCAATTACAGGGGGCAGAATGACTGCCTGCAGTCTACTGGGAAGACATATGCTAAATATCCTAAGTTTCAGGAAATATCCTAGATCTTAATAGCTCTCCAGTTAGCATGGTTGAGGAAATGGGTTCTTAATTTTTCTGGCTCCAGCAGAACTGTTTTTCGGGTTAACTGTGTAGGCGAAGGGTTTTTTTTTTTTACAGGAAATATTCCCTCCTTCAGAATTGGATTTCAAATGATCCTGAAACAGTTAAAACAGGGCAGCCATAGACAAAGCAGGCCTAACATTAAGATCATGACGTTATGACTCTTCCTCACTTTTGGTTGTAGCCAGTAAGCCAGGAAAACACAGCCTTCCTTCATACCACTAGACCTAGGCTGGTTTGATAGCAGAAGTGGAGTCAGCTTAGTTTGTGGACAAACAGGTGATGCTAGGATATCGAGACAGTGGACCACCGAGATAACAGACCAGATTTACCTGTTCTGGTTCAGGCCTCCTTGGGGCCACAGTGCCAATCTCTGCAGAGCCCTTAGGCTCAGAGGGTTGAGCAGTGCCAGCACAGCATGGTACAAAGACACAGAGCCCACTCATGTCCACTCTGTCCGTTCCCATCCCCTTCCTGCCACACAGAATATGGGAAAACATGAGCACAAAGACACGCTGGTCTGTCCAGGCTCTTTACCCAGCAGCCTAGGGAGGCCCACGAGGAGTCCAAGCTCCAATCTCAGGTGCCTGTCTGCATTCACACCAGGACAGCAAGCACTGAGCAGTGTGGACTGAGGAGGTAATAGCTTCCCCTGGCTCTAGCTTGGTGACGCAGACAGAACTACAAAGCCTGGATAGACCCGAGCTGGCTCCTCACGGAAATCCCACAAATCTGTCTGCATTCCTCCTTTTTGGGAGGAACATGACGGGGAGCCTGCCAAGTCTCAGAATGACCAGCATGAGTCTGTCAAGATCATTCATCACAGCTCTGAACCTCAGCAAGAAATCTTTCTGCCCCTGCCAGCACAGATCTGCAACCCAGACAACCCACCGCGTGTAACTGCTGGCTGGGCATCAGAGACCTGCGAGTCAGGACAGCATTTGATGTGATACTCTACTCTGGTCTCCATCGAAAGCTCTCTGTACCTTATTTCATAACTGTAAAATGGCAACGCCACCTCCTTTTTCCCCAGCCGTTTTCCAGCAAAGCGACTTACAAGCCGTTAAGAGCAGGAATGAACCCCCACCGCGTTGCGCCTATGACAAGTAGTGCAGCACGTGCAGCTTCGTGCAAGCTGGCAGCGTTATTCCTCCCGCTTCGGTGTAACCGGCTGTAAGGAGCTGGGCTTAGCCCCAGGCACCTCAGCTGAATGGTGCTGCCACACGTTACTTTCACACAGGAGGATGGGGTCTGAACTTTCAGAGACCTCTGGGATCATCTTTAGGTATTTGGAGATGTGCTTTTAAGTATTATGCTCTCAAGTATCTCACATGGCAGGGTAAGCAAGGATGTGGGCTGAGGAACAAAACACTAGACGATCCTTTTCTTCTCACTTTACCTGCCCCTGTTATGCTGAAAATACCGTACTGTGCCATTTTTCACAGGAATCTAATGAAAAATTCTTTTTTTTCTTTCAGCTACGATGAATGTGTGGGGCCAGGAGCAACACAAATATATATCCCCACAGACGATCCCCCCCCTTATTCTCTTATGGACCCTTGTCAAAGAAACGAAACGTGTATAAACATCAGCCTGGAAGAGGAAGCAGCATCTGGGACTACAGGACAGGCTGCCAATTATGCAGTCAGGCTGCAGGACTTGCAGCAGCCCATTTCATCCATCTCTTTGTCATCTCTCACCCTAGAGGCTGCTCCCCTGTACGAGACGGTGGTGTGTGAACAGAATACCCCCATCCCACTTGTTCCAATGGAAGTACTGAAAAATTCTTCCACTGACTATCAGACCCTTCTGAACCAAATCATGTGAAGAAAATTGGCTCTTTCCTTCAATTCTTCCAGAGAACTCAGAACAACAAAAACATGTAAATGGAAGAATAAAACCTCTGAAAGTTTTACCTATTTTATATCTTTAAACAGGGATGCAATGGGATTTTATTTTTTACAGTGAATTTTGAAAGTTTACCTAAACTTCCCTCTTTGTGCTTCAAAGTGTTCCATGACATCACACAGCATAAAAGAGCAGCAGTGACAAGCAGTGCTTCTGACCTTTTTGAAGCATTTCAAAACACATTGAAACCAGCCACTCTTATGTAGATACATGTTATCCAGCCAAGGCTACTTCTTGATTTTATGATACTTTGCATGTTTTAGAGCAGATGGAAGAGCAGCATTTTGTTGTCTTTGTAGGTGTCACTCGTGCATTTCATTCAGCATCTTGGCAACAAATAATCCGTTGTCTAAATACATGTTTCAGTAGACAGAGGCAGAACACTGCCTGCAAAACATGACTGTCAGTACCATATAGGAGCAAAAGAAAAAGGAGAATAATATTTTGACAGTCACATTTTTGCTTTGGAAAGCCTGGTACTGGCCATTGCAAACCCTGCTGTAAGTCTTCCTCTAAAGAAACCAGCGGCGAGTGATGGAGAGGTGGCAGTGGATCCCCAAAGACCAATTGGTGTTACCTGCGGAAGCTGTACGGCAGCTGTGGGCAGGCCTGGGAGCTGCCTGCCCTTCACGGGCACTTGCTGTAGCCGAGGGAAGGGCAGTCTCTGGAATCCCAGAAGATGCTTCATGCCAATTCCCACGCATGACTGCATTTCCACACACTAACTCAGCTCTTTCTTTAGTAAGGAGCCTGTAGTGTTACAAAGGACCTTGACCTCTAGTAATGGCATTAGTGTGATGCAAATAATAGATGCTGGACTTGGCACGCACAGTAACAGAGAACCTCACTTTGTGCAGAAACCACTTTTATTGGGCATGATCCTTACCACTGAAATTTTGCTACCCACAAATCCAGCCTTTGTTCATAGGCCTGGGCTTCTCACACATTCATATGACAAATGCACACAAGTTGGAGATGCACCCTAGCAGGAGCAGCAGAGGTAAACTGCAGGTATGAGAGTTTAATCTTGCATGGTACAGAAACACCCTCTCTCCACACAAGGACCAAACTACATCTTCAGCCAGTACTAGTCAACAGAGTTATCGGAGGCTTATCTCCACTAAACCTTTTAGAGGTATTTTCACTGAAAAAAAAAAAAAAAATTTCACACTGATGAAATGGACTTCAGTTTACTACCCCCACTGAAGGATATGTAAAAATGAGTATAGTAAATGTATAACTGTGTTTAAAAGGAAGCATCATCCGAATTATTAAAATTGCACTTAGATTTTCTGTAAATACTAAATAATTTTCAACTGTAATCATCATTCAACACTCCAAAGATTGACACAATTATAATTAATACTTAGATGGGAAGTAATTATATGGTTCTTACTGCTGTATAAATTATACCATTACTGAGTCATATGCACATGATGAGATAAGGTAAGTATGCATTTTTTGCTAAGTGGATGAGAGTAAATATGTATTTTGCTAAAATAACAGAATTCTTTTGCAATTCAGCAAGATTTTCAGTATTCTGGGTATATTATACCCAAAACAACAAAAATTCACAATTTTGCATTGCAAAACTGCTGGCAGACACTACCAGAATGTAGGCTATATTTCACGTTTGTGTTTTTAACAGACAGAACTATTTCTCTGTATAGAGTACTAGTGTGAACAGTTTTATGGTATGCTAAGTACCCTGCAATAAGAGAGGCAAAACTCTACACCATCTATTAGGGGCCAGAAATGAAAACCCACATAGAAACGTACCAGTCCGTTTTATTGGCAGGAAAACAGAAATTGAAGGAAAGCACAGAGGTTTGTTTATGCAGAATAGGACATGCTGTGTCTTCCTGCAGGTCTTGGAGACCTGCCTAGAATAGGGTAAGTCACTGGGACCAGACCCTGCTTACTTCAGGCCGTTGTTGGGGAGGTAGAAGGGGAAATCAAGAAAAAATATTAGAAGGCAAATGTGATTTTTTATTTTTCTTCCCCCTTGAAAGTGAGTCTCTCCTTTACCTGTAACATTGCAAACCTGAAGGTTTCTCTGCAGACAAGCACAGAAGACTTTTCACATCTGGCAGGCAAGCCTCTGCTCTGTTACAGGTGCTTACATGTTCTGTGCATTTTGGGAAATCCTTTCAACCTGCCTGGCTTTTAAGCTGACAGAGATTTCATGCCCTTCCCCTAACTTTCTCTCTGTTGTTTAAAACATAAACTTATTTTAAGTAGGCCTCTGATGAAAATGGTAACTTATATTTTACTTCATGATAGAAATGCATTACTAAGATTATAGAAAACTAATCGAAGTCTTTCTTCAGTTGATAACAGTTACTCATCCTTAGCATTGTGATCTGGATTGTATGAAGCAGCATTACTTACAAATAGCTGTCTACTCCCTCTTGTGGTAGATCGCTTTATAAAGTCAAGTCATGTAGTTACCATGCCACACAGAGCTCATAATGAAGGACTTACCCATCAAAATAATCCCAGCGTCTTTGTCATACAGGTATGGAAGCCAACCAAAACATACACTTCCATACTGTAGCATTTTTCTAAGTTACCACTAAACGCATAGGTTATGCCATTCATTATAAACAAGTATCTTTAAAAAACAAGCTGTGAATTAAAAGTAGAGTATGCTACCTTCAGTGATACTTTACCACAATCACTTGCAAGAGTGGCTTAGAATTTCCTACTCTTCTTAGTCTTTTTAACTAGGTGATACCCAACAAAGTCGGGGGGGAAAAAGCTTATAAATCCAACCCATATACCTCTGCAAACAGACAATACTAGAAAGAGAAGTCTGTAGCTCTAAAGCTACTCTAACAGCTTCCACTGCTACTACTGGAACAGTGTTGACGTTTCTTCTAATGATGCAATAAGAACATGCTTTCATTTCTTGGAGAATATTTAAGACCCCAAATAAATCTCAGCAAAATTGACAGAGTGTCTCCTGATGCTCCTTTTAAGACATTCATATCCTCCTATCAGACTTTATCCTAAACTTCCACATAACTTTAATGCTAGTCCTAAAACAGGCCTTTCATTTATTAGATGATTAATATGAGAAATAAAATTGTTTGGACATGCTGTTTCTTGCTATGTGATAACAATACTGTATTTCTGTAGTCATCTCTTTTGCTTCGATTTTTAGTATACTGATGTTTACACAAAACTTTTAGTAAAGAACATACATGTATTCGATACAGCTTCTGTGCTTTTTATTGCATCGGTATCATTTTGGGACAACCCACAGCCTTTAGCTTCCTGTTAATCAGGCAACTAAGCAACGTCATGGTTCAGCCACTTACATTTGGATTTTGCATTTGTCAGACATCACAGGAATAAGCAGTCATCGGAGCAGTCAGGTTTCTCCTGCTCAGGGGGACGAGTCGGTGTGCGCCCAGACAGGATCAGCCCAGCTCAGCAAGAGCCAGAAGGGAAGAGTCTGCAATACTGCTGCAGTGAAAATTGTTGACCTTGAAATACTCAGGCATTTCAAGAAGCATTAGAAACCCTTACAAACACATTCATAGGTACCTCTGAAAATTGTGAAGGTCAGGAGAATGGAAAATGGCAACAAGCCACCAAGGAAAAAGAAAAAAGCCAGGAATAACATACCAATCTTCCCAGAAATACTCAAAACAGATAGTTTTTTAACACAGCAAGGTGAGTGATAGCATATTTCCTGAATGGAAACCACATCAAACTGATCTAACTGGTCATGGTATAGGCTGACAAATCATTCCCATCCTTAAACTAGATAAATAATTTCTACATAAAATTATAACCAGACTTCCATAAATTAAAATTATAATCATCATACAAGAGAGTGTTTAGCAATTGCTCTGTGTTTGAAAGAAGGCATCAGGTGGAATCACTTACGTCCTAATGAAAATACTGAGTGTTGCTGGATTTCAGAGCTTTGAGAGAGAATGGACCCATTAAAATCAGCAAATTACATTAAACTAGGAGAGGCAGGAGTATGTAGGAGAGCAAGACTGGAATTTGAAGAGACAGAGAAACAACCTGGAAAGAACAAGATGCAATTCAGTAAACACAAATACAATCCCTGCACTTGAGAAACATAGGCTCAAATTCACACACAACACAGATTAACTTGTTAGACTGCAGGAGAACGTCTGAGAATTAGACTGAGACAAATATGGGCTAACTATGAGCCAATACTGTCATGCTACCAAGAAAAAGGAAGAAAATAAGACAACAACAGCCTGGGAATATAACAGCACTATTATCCTTAAAACATTCAAAATAGTTCTCCGCTCACTACTGCTCTGTTAGGAAACCAAGTCCAGGCTGAGGCTCTACAAGTCAAGGAGGCTGACAAACCTGACTGCCTAGAGAAAAGGAACAAGAAAGTTAAAAGGCCTGGTTATTATTTTTCTTTGCATGACAGAGAATAGAAAGCTGTTCCCCATTGCTGTATAGAAATAAGATGTTAGAATTGAGAGGAAATGTAGAATTAATGTTTTATACATTGTAGAGAAAGAAAGATTCCACATATTACTGGGAATGGAAAAGCCAAGTTTCAGCCCTCTCCTAGTGGAGTTTTCCATCTCCTCTCTTTATCACTGTCTGACGTTGCTTCACGGCCCGGGAATTAGCAGTTGTACTTTTGTCACTTAATATTAGCAGCTCTCCAAACCCTAGATGTTCTGCAGATACCCGCTGGAAAAGAGGATTCTCTTAGCCCAGAGCACATTAGTAACCCACTGAGAACTACATGATTTCTAGCACCATACTGTTGTCACAGCAAAAAGCTTTCAGTGAAAATACTCATCACCACAATGACATCCAAGCACCTCCAGCTCTAGCTCCACTGAAGTGATGTGCTACACGTGAAGTGGGAATTGTAGACAGATCAGAAACTAAATCCGTGTTTTCTGAATCCCCAACAGCATCTCATGTATTAAAAGTTCTTCCCAGCTGCAAAGTCCATATTCATTTCCCTTTTCCTCAGTTCACAGTAATGTATGCTTGAACACTGGCTACTGAACTCATAAGCATATAATAAATTCACAGCTTGGATTTCAGACAGGCCCATATGCATATATATTCTCACTTTCATTAAAGCCAGAAAAAGTAACAAGCAAAACAGCTTCCATGGCCAGCAGAGGCACAAAGTTAAATTTTAAGCATCCATGGTGGTCCATTCATGTTTGTCAGGTATACAGCCTGAACTCCAGAGAAACAGCAACAGTTTGCATGCACAGCTGGAAGTGGCCATTCCTTTCTACCAAATTCCTCTTCTCTCCTAGGACTAAGGATCAGGCTTTTGCCTTGCTGTAGTCTTTAAAAAAAAAAAAAAATTTAAAAAAAAAAAAATCTTTTTGATCAATTCTGTCTTCTGTAACACTGCAAATGAACCTAATACATTCACACAATGGAGAGACATTTTTTTAAAAATTTAAATTCAAATGTCAATGAAGCAGCAGCAGAACTCTGTAAAACTTAAGATTATTTTGTCACAGCTTTGCTCTTAGCAAGATTTTATATTTCTGCAAAAGACTGAAATCAGTAATAAAATTAATACACCCAGAAGAGAGCAAAACTTCTTTGCAAAACATTTCAAAATCTCATTGAAGAAGGAGGAGCAAGGAGACCTCATAGCACAGGGAATTGGGACGGGACTTTCAGACACATGGGTCATGGGCGAGTACTCTGCCCTGTTGGCAGTGATGGAATTGGTATCACACACACATGCCAGGGAAGTGATCAGGCTTCCCTGTTAGGGAACAGGTTTTTAAAGTATTAGGACCTTGAAAACACAGAAAGTAAATCCCATTCTTGGAGGCTGTACTAGGAAACTAATTCAGAGAATAACACCACAGTGACAGCTAGATAGATGAGACAACTCAGTATTTACCATACTATGCAAATGCACTTTATTGGAAAGTGAAACACTCAACCAGCAATGAAGCGAGATTCCCTGTATCGTTCTACTAAAACGCACCACGCTTTAACAAAACACGGCTGTTCTATATGCTAGCAAGAACTGCAAAGCTTAAAGAGTCCAATCCCACCCCCATGGGAGCGGGTGTGCAGAAACATGAAACCCAGCCCTCTCATTTGGGTCAATAAATTTCTGCATATGGCAAGAAGCGAGCTGAGCTGCCTGCAGGCACCCTGCTAAGAGCAGAGCCAAGCTTGTCTGTGTATGCCTGCACATATGGTGGGGGAGGAAACTCAAGACATTGCAACAGATGGCCAGATGGCCTCATTTTAACATGTGGTGGCAGTATGGGGATTTGTCCCCCCATTCCCTCTTGACTACATCAGCATTTTTTACATAGCAATTATCCATACACAAATTCTACAAAAGAGTTTCCTAATGACATTTCACTTGGAATGACAATCAAAAGCACATGCTTTTGGAAAGCCCTCTTGCCTAGAAAGTCAGGAAGAAAACCAGTTTGCTTGTGACACCACACAGCCACTTTCCACAAGAAAAGAAATAAGACTGTGGTCAAGTAAGTCTGAGATTTCCCTTAATCAGGAAAAGCCATACATTCCCAGTGGTTAAGTGAGACAAATACTCATTTTAAAACCTATCATGTAACAAAGACAACCTATAATAAGATGAGCCATTAAAAAAACATCAAGTCAAATTCACACTTGCAGCAAGTCAAATCAGTGGACACACGACTGAAGATACCAGCCCAGCTGGTCTACAACAAAAATTAAGATCACGGGAGGCCAATGCCAGCACCAATTTATGAAATCACACAGATGCACATCATAGCAGCTATAGGAAACGGCTCTCAAATTCAGATTCCAAAAATCAAGATTAGCACAATCATCCAGATGAAAGTCAGGTTTGTTCTCCAGCTGCTGGACCCAACCTCCCTCTCAAACCCGTGCCAGGAAACTCTTCAGCCACCATAGTGCAAGCCAGAAATCTCTTTCAGCTGATCATTACCCAATCCTAGTCTAGGAATTCAGAGGCAACACACAAGAAGAATAACAAAACAGGCACAAGGAACGTGCTGCTTTACAGATGGCCTCGCTTCACCCCACAGCACAATTACCGTGAGGGTGGAGGTTGCCCCAACGCCAGCCCTGGAGCACATAGCCTCGGCTCCCCCAGCAGACACCGCGCTCGGGGGCTCGTGGCCGGCCAGGAGAGCAGCCGGGGCCACGGGGGCGGGCAGAGCAGGGCTCGGGGTGGCCGGTACACAGCTCTGCCAGAGCCGCCGGGCGGGACGGGAGACACCGTACCTCAGTGCGGCCGCCCTCACGCCGCCACACGCCCGTGCTGAGGCGACGACCCCGCGCGGCACCGCCCCCTCCACCCTCCCGCCTTTCGCTTTCAGTTCGCCGGGGCGCCCGCCCCCCCCCCCCGCTCTGACTGACGTGGCGGGACACCACTGACCGCCCGGCGCGCCGGCGGAGTGGCCAATGGCGGACCGAGCGGCGCCGCGGCCGGGCGGGGGCAGCGCCAGCGGGCGGGCGGCCCGGCCGGTCTGGCGCCGCCATGAAGGAGCCTGTGGCGGCGGCTGAGGAGGAGGTGTTGCGGGACTACCTGGCCTACTACGCGGCCCGAGGGGCGGAGGGGGAGCTGGCGGTGTGCGACGAGTCCTCCCTGAAGGCGAGGGCGCGACGGCTGCTGGGCCTGCGGCCGCGCGGCGCCGTGGATGTGTGCAGCGTGGCGGAGCGGTGCCAGCGGGCCCGGGGCGAGCGGGGCGGCAGCGTCCTCCGCGACCTGCTCAAGTCGCTGGAGGTGCTGGAGCTGCTCTGCGTCAACCTGCTCCTCTCGCCGTGGCGGAAGGAGATCAGGTCACTGAAGGTAGGGAAGCGCCGCGGTGCTTGGGCAGGGGGCGCCGCCAGCCCCGGGCGCTCGTCCGGCCTGGGGGCCTGGCGGCCGCGGGGTTTCGAGGCCTCTTCTCGGGCCTGTGGCGCGGGAGGCACGGCAGCGGCGCCCGCTCCCCGGCCACTTAGGAGCCCATTTTGAGCGGGTTAGGGGTGCCCTGAGCGGTGCGAGGTGTTCGTTGGCCTTTGTAGGCCTTGTCCTCGCCGAGGCCGGGCCTTCAGGGCCTTCCCGGGAGTACTGAGTAGTTCAAGGGTTTGGAAACAGACCTTCGGTTACTGTGAGACAGTAGGGAAGTAAAAAGATACAATGAAATGCTTAGACTCTCATTACTCTGAGTTTTAACCTTGATTTGCCTATAAGGAGGGGATACTTTTTAGCATTGTTTGCCACTTTTGCCAAAGGCTAGGTGGGTTAGTGTCTCAGTGGGCCAGCGATTATACCACCTGTCCTAGCTCTGGTGACTGCAGCTGGTGAAATGGGTAGGAAACCCCTCTTCAAAAGAGGAAATGCTGTTGCTTTTTGCAGCAAGGTGGTCAAGGTTACCCTGCTTCGCTAGCACACTGAACACATCTCATTGCCCAAAAAGAGACAGCAATCCTCAACCCATGCAAAATCTACTTAAACAAAATCCCTTGACATCCAAGATGGAAACTTATTTCCCTTCCTACAGCAACAGGTGCTGGTGAGGAAAAACCATTTCTTTTCCTTCTTTCTGCCCGTAGGTCCCATCTACAGATTCTCAAAAAGCTGTAGATTCATATTCTCCTCATTCATCTTCCCAAAACAGGGCAGAGCATAAAATAGTCATGTCTACTTTAGTGTTACTTTTTGTAACACAAGAATCCTAGGCTTCATTGAAATCAAACTTTGAGGACCACTGTGGGTGATCCCAAGTGCAAGACAGTGTGCTGAAGGCCTGAAATAATTCTACTGCAAGGCACAAATTGTAGAACAACCAGTATCTTGTGTACACACAGGTTTGATAAAAAGTTACTGGTCATATGTGGAATGCTAGTTCACATTTCCTGCCTCTCACCTGCTCTGATATCACAACCCCCCATACACCACCACCACCCCCTGCAGTGCCTGCTCCTTACATCCCTTCTAGAAGGAACAGAACCCTGGGGATTGAAAGGCACTGTTGACAAATTTATCCGAGAATGGACTGAGGCTCAGTCCTACATTATACTACGGCCTCTTTGAGGGTCAGTTGTGTTCTCCCCCAAGCTTATGCTTCTGAGACCAATGCTTAGGTCTCGGCCCTAGGAAGTAGGTAAGTCAGTCTCAAGCTAGGCAGCCTGAAAATAAGGTACCCCAATTCTGGAAGTCTTGGCTTTGAAGTCCTACCTCCATTCTGTTCTGACATGCCTGGAGTTGGTCATGCTTAGGTCAACGCAGTCTCTCTTATCGTAGCGTTCAGACAAAACCAAAACCCACTTCCAGTTGACAAACTAGGCCTCACACCTGGGGTAGCTCCAAAACCGAGCAAATGTTGAACGATGTTTTAAGTTGTTGAACAGCAGCAGCATTTTATTCAAGTCATGTTTTGCCGACAGCTTGTGCAAAAAGAGTGTGGTTTTGCAATATTTCTGCTAGAATAGTCTCCCTTCAAAAAGATGCTTTCAGAGAAATGGCAACTTAATTTGAGGACAGTAAAGTTACAGCGGGAGTCTGAAACATGGAAAAAGAAAATGTTACAGTCTTGTCACCAATTACGAAATACAATTAACAGTGAGTGCATCATGTCTGTTTCTTTAGGAAAAGATTAGACCTCAGTGATTTATTCTATGAATCTTCATTTGTTTAAAAATCTTCTGTTCTTCAGTAGAGCATATAAGACTTATTTCTGAGTTTCTCTAATTTGACTAAAATGGTTTTCTTACTCTTTTCCTTTTTGAATATTGATGCTCTTAGCCAGTATCTCAGCAGGTTTAAATTGGCATAACTTCACTGAAATTAATGTGGTGTAGCAAAGCTGTAATGCTTGAGAGGCTGACAAACTAATGCTGTTAGAAAAGCCTCATTCACTTCGATTCAAAATTCAGACTTTTAAGAACATAGTTTTTTAAAAGATTTAAGTAATTTTTGAAGTACTTTTGGTTTTTAGGAAGTCTTTCACGCTTCCCTCCACCCCACCCCCCTCCGTGTTCATCTGTTTTTCAATGTTGCATTCTGTTTCAGACATTCACCGGTAATTTTGTCTACTATATTCAATCTGTGCTCCCAGATGACATTGTAAAAACAGTACTGGAGAAAATAGGTTACGTTGCAACAACAGCAACAGAGTTTTCACTTGTCAAAAAAAGAAACAATGAGGAAACAAAGCAGACTGCATTTGAAATATTCCTGGCAAGAATTGAGTGTGAAACCATCCTCGAAATGACAAATGAAGAAAAACATGGCAATTTGGAGAAGACTTTACAGAAGAGAACAAAAATGCACCAGCATCATGGAGATAAGGACAAAGATGAGACACCCCAGAGAGAAGACGCTGAAAATCCAGAAAATAAAGAAAACAGTGAGACATCTTTGTGCCTTGCTACTCAACAGAAGTCTTCAGCTAATAGTGATATATCCTTTGAAGCTGCTGGGAATGTGAAGATCAAAGACAAAGTGCCTCAGTTAGCAGGTACTCAATCCACTAACAGGCTTCAGGAACACCAAAGGCAAGTCATTAACACCGTACATTTTCCGGGCAAATGCTCAGACAGTGAGGACTTCTTGATCAAATATAGTGACATTGTCATAAGACAAACACCTATTTTCAGTGAGAATCTTTCTCCAAAAGCTTTTGAAAAAAAGCCAAGAGCCAGGCTAAGTGAAGAATGTGTTTTGGCAGTCACTGCAGAGTCAACTGCAAATGAGATCAGGCCTGTGCCACTCTCACCAGGAGCAAGCGGTCCGCCAGCCTTTGCAATATTTGCTGACAGCTCTTGTGACAGCAAAAACACTTTGGAGGAGTACAAAGCTCAAGAAGTGCCCGAAGAATCAATTGAAGCAGAAATTAATGATGCTATAAATTGCATAGACCCAGACCCTGCAGATGAACCCAATGAGCTGAAATCTCTGTCGTACAAGGACATTGCATCTGTCCAAAGCTGCAGTGTCCCTAGGGAAGAGGATGTTTGTGAGCTGTCTTTAACCTTCACAAAATTACAAATCAAGGACACTCAGGAAGACCTTATGTATCCAGTAGAGGAAACTGGCCAACCTGAGTCAGTATCATATGCGAGTACAAGTGACAGACACGTAAGAGAATTTAATCATTCCAAAATAAAACATACATATCTGACTAATGCTGAGATGCAGAACAGATCAGCTGCCCGTATTGAGCCATCTTCAGATCTGTGCGGTACTACTGGGAACATGGAGGATCCCACGGCTGGTTCGGGTAGCAAGAGACTATTAATGGATACTTCTAGTGCACATACAGCTGCCGAGTGCTTCAGACACATTAGAGAGCCTCCTAACCTCACCTACATTCCACCACAAAGTATTGATGTTCGGTCTTCACGCTTAAGAAGTACCAGCGCACAGGGCAGAAGGAACCTCTTGCAGCCTGAATGTGACTCTCTCAAATCCAGTGACATGAAGCTGGAGAACTATAATTCAAAAGTAAATGAAATCCAGGAGCCTTATGTCATTATTGATAAAACTGACCAAGGAATGTTATGCCATCACACTTGATTCTACCAGTGCTTTATTTGCAATCTGCCTGGATTTTTTTTCCCCTCACTTGTGGCCTTGATCATCTTTTCAAGGAGATGATTAGCTTTGTCAAAACACTTTAAGGAAAAAAAAAATACACCCCTTTTGGACAGTAAAAAAGGGAAGTAACTGAGCAAAATCTTAATGGCTCCTTCTCATCTGGAACTTTTGGCAGTCAAACCTGAATGGCCACCTTTCTAAAGCATAAGCAACTTACATAAATTTAAATCCATTTAATTCATTAGCCAGATTCCTTCTGTCTGTACTTAATGCCAGACAGGTTTCTTCAGTTAAGCATACTTCTACTTTCTACCTTTTTTGTTTGGTTGGTTTTTGTTTGGGTTTTTTTTGCTGACAGGAGTATTCTTGGAGTATAGCACACTGTACAGTAACAGAAACAAGTAAATGTTTCTAAGCTGGGAGGCCCAACTTTATAGCTTTACAAATGCTATACTGCAGTGTACTTCTGTTAACTCATTACATTCCTATGTAATTAGCTCAGAGCTAATCTTGCTCTTGTTTTCAGTTGAAAATAAGTTTAGAAAGTTTGATAACATTCCTTTAAGTTTAAAGAAGGAAACAACCCCGTGAACACTTTTTGTTTTATTTTTGCATTAGGAGTAACAGTTTAGATCTTACAGAGGCAATAACCTGAACAGGTTTTATACCTGTCTCCACTTGTTACCAAAATTTCTTGTGGCTACCACCACAAACTTCAAGAGAAGCACCGAGCATTGCAGTCGTTCACTGCTATCAGAAGAGGGAGATCCAGCTACTGCTGCAGTTTCCTTCGCCCCTGTTCCTGCCACTTAACTGCACCAGCTCTGGCGTTCACTGGACTTTTCTGTAAGCCAGTTCATCTCACTAAAATGAAGGGGGAAAAAACCCCCTGCCGTTCTCTGCCATTTTAGTGGCAGGAAAAAATCAGTTCAGCGAAGGGTCCCAGTGAGCATTAGAAGGAGGATAAGGGGTAGCCTATAGGTGGGAGTGCTGTGTGAAAATGAAAAGCATTGTGCTGAGAAGGAGAGGGAGCAGTATCGTTAGATCAGCTGTAAACTAGAGTCCCAGCATTGAGAACTTCTGTCATACACAACAATTAATTTAATTTAGAAAAGCACACAGTCACTGTTACTGTATTTCAGCACAATCTTCAATGCTTCTTCATACACTTCTTACCAAGAAAGACAGTTTAATGCTGCTTCAGGTAACTTTTCCAGTAGCACTTCAATGCTAAGAATGTTTTGCTGTTTCATGTATAGGTAAAATATTAGCTGAAATTAATTTAGTATAAATTGTTTACAATTTATCCCCAAAAATTCAAAGAGGAACAAATAGATTACACTAGAAAAACATCAGCAGCGAAGACGTAAAGATCTGCTTTTTTGAACGACTAATTGTTGAAGTTGTGTCATCACCTGATTCCCACAGTGTAGGAGGAATAAAACTTGGACAAAGCCAACATCAGGTGACAGGACTGCCTGCAGCTTGGGAGAAACTGCATGCACAAATTAATACTTCTGTACTGGGTCTGGCTAGGATTGAGGTAACTTTCTTAGTAGCTGCCCCTCGGGTGGTGTGTTTGGGATTTGCAGCTAGACTTGTTGGTAATACACCAGTGTTTTGGCTATCGCTGGGCAGTGCTTGCACATTTTTCACTTTTTCTAACTATACCCCCCACCCCCAATGAGTAGCTGGGAGAGGACACAGCTGGGACAGCTGACCTGAACTGGCCAAAGAGATATACCATACCATATAACATCATGCTCAACAATAAAACTGGGGTAGCAGAAGGTGGGGGGCTTTTTCTACCCAGGTGGCCACTGCTCAGAGACTGGCTGGGTATGGGTCTGCTTCTGGGAGGTGGTGAGTTACTGCCGTTGCATCACATGTTTTTTTTCCTCCCCTCTTTCCTTCACTTTTATGTCAACCCAAAAGTTCCGTTGATTTTGCTCTTCATGTTGTCCCCTGTCCTGCTGGGGAAGGGGGGAGCAAGCAGCTGTGCAGGTGCTTAGCTGCTGGCTGGGTCAACCCACCACAACCTCCTTGCTCTTCTTTCAAGTACCTATCTGTTCTTCCTAACCATTTTGGTTTTTATAAGCTATATTTTCCCCCTGTGGGGGTTATTAAAATTATGTGGTTTAAATCTCATATTGTGTCAATTATTCAGGAACTCTTATTTAAAACTACAAAAAACTCTTATCACAAGTGAAGATGACTCCTAAGTATTCAGATGACCAGAAGTACTACAGGATTCATATACCTAACATCCCATTTTTATCCTTACTGTAGCCATGCAAGGAAAAGTAACAGAACTTACACATGAAAAACCAATGCAAAAGAAAACTAAAGACTACCGCTTGAAAAGACACCATATTGGGCATCTAACTGTATTAATACCATACTGCTGGCCTTCATTAAACTTGTTAACATCTACTGTGAGAAACACTCAAGTCCTTAAAACTTCCCCTGATGGGCCTGTGTGCAATGGCTTCTGTCTTTATGGTACCTGGCTTAGAGGAGACCTAGATTGTCACTTTCCTCCTGTTTGAGCAGAGGTTTGGACCAGCATCTTTCATGTCCAGGAGCTTATGAACAACCTCACATGGGGAACACAAAAACAAAATATAGAGAGGGTCTTTCAGAAGAGAGGAAGCATGGCCCTAAACTTTGCTAACAGTGCACCACGGTTCACCACAGGAATACTGGTGAAGATAGTAATGATGAACAGTGCCCACCAAATAAAACGGTTGAACTGCACAAAATTTATTAAATATAAAATGGCCATATTCTATGGCCATGAGAATCTACTTTTTGCTAATGTTCGAGTATCCGGATTGAGGAAGAATTTCTTCTTTATGGCAGATTGGCCAGGACTAGTAAGTGTTCTGTCTGCCTTTGTACGAGAGCTACTACCCATGTAAAGTCTTCTGGATATTTTCATTTGAGTTTGCTGTTGCTGCAAGAACACCTTTAACTTCTTTTCCTGTACAAATGGTAGGGTTTTGAGGTCTTGTACTAGAAACTACTTTTGTATTTGCAAATTTACAGGGTCTCAAGAGACAACTGCTTTACAGTTAAAGATGCTTGTAAATAGACAGGATTTGAAAAGCAGCTGAAATAAAAGTCATATTTAACAGGCTGTAAGCGGCAGTCCTTTGTGCAACTGCTTCCAAATGAATAAGGTGGAATTGGGTTTAAAATCCTAGTTGTAAATGCAGTCAATCCCAAGAAGAGTGACAGACAAAAGGGACCACAAGATTTCTGACCCCATCTGCCAGTGCCCTCCTGTTGGTAGTAACCACTGCACCTCTCCTTGGCTAATTAACTTAAGTAAGAACAACCATTCAAGCAGCGCAGCTAGCCAGCAAGAGGGCTGCCTGGGCCCCTTTAGAAAGGAAGGTGGTTTGTGTTTGTAAAATGTGTGCATGTCCTCTGGTAAGCTGTCAGCTTTCATTGTGCTGCCGCTGGTCCTGATCTTCTGTGAATTGAATGGGGATTTACAGACTGATTGGATGTTTTTCCGTCACAGAGACACAAGTCCAATTCTGTTCCCAAATTTATATTCTACACACAAACACTTTGAATGGCTCAGCCCCCCCAGGCCTTGCATTAGAGAAATTCTCTCTTGAGCAGTGCAGACAGTGCTCAGGCAGCAGACCTGGTACCTGCATGATACTCACTCGCACCACCTCTCCCTGCTGGGTCTCTTGCAATAGTCATTTTCCCCCTTAACATTTGTATCGCACAGACACTCTTGCCCTGTCTGGAGTTAAGGTGCTCAAGAGGCATAGCTTGGTTGTAGAACAAACTTGGTTTTGAAGCCAGGAATGAAAACCAAAGTTCAGTGTTAGACAAAAAAAAAAACCACACCCACCACAAAAACCACCCAGCTGGAAAGCATGCAAACACTAAATGAATTTAAAAAAATTACACTTCAGAATTACAAACAATGGTCTTAAAAACAACCATTCCCTGAGACACGAACAAAGCATACCTGGGAAGGGCTGGCAAGGGCTTGCAAAGCACTGATGAAGATGATCATTGTTGAGAGCTGTCTCACCAAAGACAATTTCTGAAACACAGCTTTAACATTTTTTACCTTACTTGTACCTAAACACTGGGAGAATAACCACCAGTAACTCACCACCACAGCTAAAGGGCCCACCCCGTTGGAAATTAACTGGCACAGCTCTCTAAATGAGGGAGCCAATTAAATCCTACAAGGCTCTTTTTCACAGCATTAAATAGTAAAAAACTGAAATTAGGATTGGGATGGAATACAGTGACATCTGCAGAGCAGCATACTCACAGTGGAAGTCCTAACAGCTCAGTACTTCTGCGGTGTATGCGCGGGAGGAATGTATCACTGTTACCAGGCTCTAGGGTGGAGCAGAGGATTCAACCCAAAGCCTTCTGGCATAAAAATAAAGTCAAGTAGTATGTATGCAATAGTCAGGTAACAAACAGAGCTCCTCTATTCTGTCACTCCTTATCCAACCTCTGTCTGTGTTCAGGCAGAGATCACTCTGTAGGTGCGTGTTTACACAACACTTAGCAAAATGGTGCCCTGATCCTGATACAGCACAAATAATTATCACACGCCAGCCTCTTAAAAAAGGATAAACAATCAATTAGAAAATTGATCTGGACTAGACAGAAGACTACGTTTCTCTTATGTAGGAATTAATCTACCAACTGCTGGGGTTTGTTCTGAAACTAAACTTTTCAAAAAAAGCTCACAACTTTCTGTCAGCGCCCTCAAATGCTGGCAGGAGGGAAAACCACCACCATAATTCTCACCTGACTTTATCCTGCTTTAGAAATGCACAATGTTTACTTAAAACTCCATACACTACAGGAAGGAGTGGATTCTCCAAGTCATGAACCAGGACAGTAACTTGGTAGGAGAGCCATTATTCAGAAGAGGGACAAGAGAGCTTCGGGTCTGAATTTTAATAGCAACTGATGGCAGAATACCCAGCCCTTCCTAGTGTCTCTGCAGGCTGAAGTGCACTGAAGAGAGATGCTGGATTATGTTTGCTGTGCTAATTACACCGGTGAAAACCATTTTCAAGGTTTCTTAAGACCTACAGTTTTGGACAGTCACTTCTGAAATAGTTAATCAAACAAGGAAGATCTCCTGAACATGCTTCCCGTGCTAGAAGAAAGTACACAAAAGGCCAGGCTAAGAGAATGCAACTATTAAATGTTTTCATTTTTGCCAGTCTCTCTGTCTTACTTGAAGTCAATTTATATGCTGCCCCCAGATCTTGCTGATTTGCTAAGACACCTTGAACAGGACAAAGTAAGTACCAAAGTCTGCAGAAGACATAGTCCGTTCAGACTAAGTATGTAATAAAGAAAAGGCAATACAGAAGGAGATAATCACTTTTCACACATACTGCAGTTTAGATATGGAAGTCATAGTGCCAGTAGTAATTAAAATCCACATTATTTTTACTCACATATTCCTACAATATACTCCAGAATAGCCAAAATGTATGCAAAACTAGTTATGTATGGTTCAGTCTACATGTACAGGCTACATCCAACTTACAAACCAAATCTTACAAGCCAAGAGAAGTGGCAGCTATATTATCCATTCCACTGGTACTAACGTTCACTCTGCCTACAGAAACGAGTACTTTCTCTGGTATTTCACAACTTGCTACCCAATCACAGCTTCTTAAACAGTCATAAGAGAAACAACATACGTAACAGACTAATGCCAATTGCCCCTTTTTCCCTCCCCTTATAAATTGAGAGATTTCAAGAAAAAAAGCAAATTAATTCCAGGCTTAAAAACAGCTATTTATTATTACAGCAATATTTTTATCTACACATCTATAGCAGACTGCAAGCATTTTACATTTATGACAATAACAAGCAACCTGTTTTTGTTCCCAGTTTTCATTAAATACCCCAACCTTCCTGTACATGAAAAATCTAGACATGAAAATTAATAGATAGCAAAACATAAAATAAACATGCTCTTTGTAGCCATTGCATCTGTCATTTTTAATAACTTATAATGAAATATAAAGGAAACATTTATATAATTATAAATATCAACAACCCCCCTCCAAACTACTGTTTTGATATAATAAAGGAGGGGAACCATCTGACCAAAAAGCATAAATTTCTTTCAAAAGCAAAAAGGTAACAGTGAGATTCTTTGTATAAAACAATTAAGTGATATTTTCTGGACTGTGTGCAAAATATACATCCTTGGCTTCTAGAACCCATAATGAAATTAGAATTTACAACAAACTGCAGATGACTGAACTTCAAATTTATAGATCTATTTCCAAAGCAATAGTTCTTTTGGTCTCTTACTAGAAGAAAAGATTTTGAAGTTTAATAGAAGGTTTCAAGAATGACTACTATCCCCCTACAAATAAGCTTCGATAAGTAAGATAATTACTCAACACACAAAAATCTTATTTTTAAGCTAGAATTCTAAGGATTTACAATAGAAAAATAGAACAGCAAAACTGGGTTCACAAGCTTTAGTATACTAATTTAGTACTTCACTAAGAAATGCTGTCTCAGTGCATTGGTCATTAGGTTGTACTGACTTGGAAAAAAAATAACCTGCCAGATGGAAATAACAAGAAATGAACAGCATTTCCCAATGAGGAAAACAGTGCAGTCATTTCAATATAAACAATGATTTTTAGGCATACCACGGAACCAGCTACCACAAAACTACAAAATCAAAGCATTGAAGTGATCTCCAAAAGTAGTACCATCAGATATTGTTCAAAATCAGGTGGAACATGGAAAAGCCAAGTAACTGAAAATGTATATCCTCCAACAGGTTACAGACAGATGTGTGTAATAAGTGATCAAAGTACTAACTGAAGTCTTGGACGCGAGCCATTTTTAGGAGCATTCACTACAAGGCCATGACAGATGCTCGCTCTGTTGATATAAGTGAGTTTTAAAGCACCGTTAACCTTGCTTGCTCCAATTAAACTAACCAAAACCATTATGGAAAAACTATATACTGTACTTCAGGAATCATTTCCCTCAAATTAAACAGAAAAAGTAACATGAAAACAGTCATTAAAAGGATCATCTTGAAGAAACACTCAGAGCATAAAGCAGAAATTAAGGGCAACTCAACACTTTACATAACAAGTGCCAGAATGAAATCGCCACTATTTTTCTCTACTCTCCCAAATACACATAAGTCACAATAAACTGAACAAGATATAAACCCAAAGAACCATCTGTATTTTTATTTTTAAAAGTACAATCAAAGAATCCAAAACAATTAAGAAAGCAATTATTTCTAGGGCTTTTTATTACCTTTTGAAAGAAACAACAAACAAGTTCTGTGCACCCTGTATTTTCCCGAGTCCTCAACTCAGCCATAGCAGGGCTGGTGATTTCATGAACACTAGAGAGAAATAATCCCTTTTTAAAACCTAGCTTAAAAATAAGCCTCAGAGCCATTCTGCAATCACTTACAAAAACTGTTAATTCTTTTTTTGCCACTGAATTCAGTGGGAGTATACTAGTGCATAGCTATCTTCAGCACTACAGCTATATTGTGATTTCATGTAAAGCAGAAGAAACTGACTGAATTCAATGAAACCACACTAGTGTAGGCAGGGTTAGAGTAAGACCCCCCTATTTCAACATGGTAAGACCTGCTTAACAAAGCTACTGTAACTTGATGCCCTTCATTTGCTTCCTCTAATAATAAAAAAGGACATCCCATCTTTTGTATGGAACTATTTATTTCAAATTACAAAAATAAGGTTGTCTTGGGGGGGGGGGGGAGAAACTTAGGTTACTTATAGGGAACAGCAGTGAAGTGGGAAATGGGAGAAATACGTATTTTAGCTGAATAGAACTGACACACTAAAGCTGATGGAAAACCTAAAAACACAAAACGGAATTAGCTTATATTCTGTCTATGACTTGTATCTGAACATTTCATAGCAGTAAGTCCACAACATTCTACACGAAGCATAATTCAAAAGCAAAAACCATTATATTTAGAAATATAAAAAAATACTCGAAATCGCACCCAAATCAGACTTCATAAACATGTTTTTAAAAATACAACAACAGCAGACTTCTATAAATGGTGTTGCATATTATACGGGTTTAGTATTTGGTCTCGGTTTTCTTCATACTTTTCTATCATCTTCTGCATGTCATGGTCAGCTCCAATAACCTTGAAAAGAACATGAACACTAGAAATAATTGACACGATAAAACTTGGTTGCTTTTGAGCAAACTAGAACTACAACTGAAGCCAAAACCAATATATTCCTAGAGATCTGTCCAATTAGCTTTCTGTTCAGAATTTGGCATTCATTGAAAAGCTACATGTCTGATCCTACAATCACAGCGAACAGACCCTCAAACTCCACCAAAGAGACAAAGACTAGTCTTTTATGCTATACACTATGGATAGCTGTAAACAATTTTCTGAGGTTTTCCTTCTCCAAAGATTATTCAAAAAGCAGATTTATTTACTTTTACTACTAAATAACAATCAATATTTGAAAAGCACCATCCTCCATATGCTTAATTGGTTATAACTAAAATAATACTCACAAGCACTGGGCAGGAAACTTCAAACAGCGTACGCTTAATGAGCCACTCTTCATAGAGCTGATGAATAGCTTCTAAATATTCCTAGAAGAGAGGCATTCAAATAACATACATGCCCAGGGATGAAACACACATTGCAATTTTTATACATTTCATATGTAGTTAAGAACTCCATATAAAAGCCAGCATCAAATATTTCCACTAATAAAAATAAAAAGCATCAGAAGGTTTCTGAGAAAAATTAATTCCCAGTATAGGGTTTTGCTCCATGAAGAACCTCAAAGGCACAGCTTACAGGAGCACAGGGCTCTCAGCTTCTTTTAAGATCGAGAACCATGTTTCTCTCCCATAGGTATAATGTGGCTCAAGACTTTACAGAGAAAAATACAACAAAGTAAGGACAAAAAGGGCAAGACTGCAAAGAATACATATTGAAGGCACTTTCTGTGTCAATACATTTTCCTAAAATTCCCAGTTTGTTTTCTTCTAACTCTGACCCAATTTCCTCTCAAGGCACTTCTGCCTGTCATCAACTATTAGGTTGTTTTTTCATGGAGACCACTTTACATTTTTCATTCATAATTGCTCCCCTCCACCCTTCAGCAGAGCTGCAAAGTAACACAATGTCTCTTCAAATCCATTATAGTGAGGATTATTCTCCATGGCCCAAAGTTCTGCTCTTTGCATTTATCTTCAACCAACAATGCTTCCACTGAACTACCCAACACTAGAGATTCCTTTGCAGTATACAGTATGTCTTCTGTAACTACATTTATTTCTGGTTATGCTTTTTTTAGGAGAAAACTTGTTTAATGAAGGGCCATTCTGTAAACTGTGATACAGAAAGTGATCATTTAATTACTACAGTTTATTTTTAAGCAGATTCCCATGCTAACAATTTTCAAGAAGTTGCTTCTTTTCAGAAACGAGCAGAAACACTTTTCACACACAAACATCCTGGTAATAGCAGACAACAGAAAGCACCCACATAAATCTCCAGCACCTGCATGCACAGGTATCTGTGCTTCAGCTGGGTGCTTTTATGCTGTTTCAAGATACAAAACAATTGCCTTTTTACATCCCGGAGAAGATTAACAGCTGATTAATACTCCACGTAAACAGTCAGCTACAGTACACTGATCACTACAACATACCACTTGGGAAAGTCAGTGTGCATGACAGATTGTTTTTTAAAAATAAATCAAAATTAAGTACTGAAGTTTTAGTTTGCGGTGGAAACAGCTGTACCACATTTTGGCAATAACTCAGGATATGATTTTAGTATTTAGACTGAAATCATTATGGTTTTAAAGCTCATTGTAACCACATATACGGAAGGAACTCCTTACCAGAGGAATTATCTTTTCCTCTTCTCTGCATCTTCTCTTTAACCTCTCATAACAAACTTCAGGAGAAGTCTGCAGATAAACTGTCATAACAAAAAATTATAATAGTTCTGTTCAGGGATCAACTTTAAAAGCAAAGAAGAAACTTACTTCACAAACTACAGAAGGAAAGAATCCTGACTTGGGTACCACCACTGAACCTCCCCTTTGGCACTACTGTTAATCATTCCATGAACCAGCCACAAATTCATGCTACCTGATGATACACACTGCAATCACTATTCTATTGAATGATGTGATTATTTATGACCCAAGAAACAAGAATTATTTTTTCTCCCAATAAGGAAACCCACCCACAAACATGCCCCTCCAGATCCCATCAAAATTTTACCTATCAAATCAACCGAAACATCAGTGTTGTTCTGGATCCAGTCAAACCATTCAGTTAGGACAACATAATCCACCTCTGGCATTTTTCCACTGAATAAACATAAAAGTCGTCACTCACTGAACAGCATGCACAGATCAATTCTAAACTCATATTTTTTTCACCTGACTAGAATTACTCCCAATTTACTCCAGCATATGTGAAATGAAAACACCAACATTATGCCCAGCCAAACTGAAGGCCTCATAAAGCATTGTTTATACAATAGAAAGACCAATTTTATTTAAAAAAGTACTTAGTAACATGAAGTTTCTATTATTAACAGTTACAAACATTAATTATTTTTCCCACTACCGTTAAGAAATAATTACTTGGTGACTAAGAAGAAAAACATTACCACGTTGACATTTACACAATAACAACAAATCAGTGTCAGTGATATTTATTGCTCAAGTTCTTTGTACCAGGATCATTTCAAACACATCTGAACTACTGCAGTGCATGTCACCAGAGAGGCTTGATTTACTAAGCAGCACTGACAATTCATTACAGAAGCCATAGTAAAGAGCACTGAAAAAACAAGGTAATAAAATTTACTCCCAGTGCAAGAAGTATTTGTGGAGAGTACTGAAATATTCAGCATGCTTAATTTGAACTCTGTATTCAGAGAGCACAGCCAATATTGGAGACAACTGTCCCAAAGTGATCTCAGTAAGAATAATAAAATATCAAACAAGTCATGTTTTGAAAGGGAGTCCATACAGGACATATTAAGAATCACATACTATGTTTTTACTAGTATCGGAATTTTCAGTTATCATCATATCCCTAATAGCCAAATATTACTAGTTTTACATTATTCTGTCTTCAAAATTGGTGATAGTAACACAGACTCCACACCCTTTCCTAAATGCCTCTGCAATAGAAACATAAAAAGAGATGGGGTTGAGAGGCTTTGGTCCTCTCCAACGGAATGATTAAGACCAGTTGCAACATTTTAAACAGTGCTGAAGAAAAAGATTCCACAGATTTCTAAACCATTCTCCTGGCAACATGCTTTGATCACTGGCAAAACTGAGTAAAGATAATCCAGAAAGATACTTCCACTTAAGTATGCAAGAAAGCAAAACCCGTATTCGCACCACCTCCCTCCTTTATCTGCCATCCAGCTGAATATCTCGCCTCCCAAAGCACCCAAGAAATGGGATAGCACAACTCACTGCTATTCTAATGTATCAAGCATATTCATTTCTGGGTAGCAGGCATATACATAAGCCAAATACTGATTCTGCTACTGTTCTCCAAGACACATAGGGAAAATGGAAAGGAATTAGGAATAAGAAAAAGTCCCACTATTCTTGCCCTAAAGGACAGATACATCCAGGTCAACTGTGCACTGCAGACAACATGCCTTTGCCTTCCCTGTGTCACTGGAGTCCCCTGGATTCTGGATCAGGCTCAAGTTCCATAAAGATACAGGAAATGTAAAAGGCACAAAAGGGTGTTTCCATTTCCAAAGTCTGCTGACATTTGACTCCTACCAAGTAAAGTTTTTACTGCACAAGTTAAACATGAAAGGAACGAGCTTTATAGCCTAACTAACTACAAATTCCAATGGGACAACGTGAATTGCTAGTGCTTACCCTACAACGTATCATGCATACTCACGTGCACACATTTACAATTCTTCTACAGTTTTACACCTAACACGAGCGTGTCCTTCATTGCTAACTCAGGTGTGCCACGGCAGTAAGAACCTGGACACCCATGCACGTCTCTGCACGCCGGAGAGGCTCACAGCAATTGCTCACCATTTAAGCATTCCGTCATCATCATAAATCTTACTCTATTTTCTCTCCCTGGGAAAAAGCCTGCAAAGCCAAAACACAAATACTGAGTGACAGTGGATCAAAGAGCTGGTATTCCTGATATTCCCACAGCTCTTCATCCCTTGCTTAAACTAATCGTTCTCGTAAAGGAGAAGAGCTTGTGTAGACTAGAGATAACAAGGGATTCTTCTCCATCTTTAAGACTGGGACCTTAAGCAGTACCTTCTCTTACAGAAAAGAAAATAACCTCTGCTCTTTGCAGCATGCTTACCCCATTCAGTCTGAGTCTTATTTTGAATAAAAAAGTTTTATTTCATTTTTACATACTTTTAATGGGGAAATGCCTTCCATACAGCTATTTAACAATCCCACTAAAGATACCTGTTGAATAGCTTAAGCCTGAGGGTTGGGGTTTTTTTATAACATTTCCAGCAAAATTTAAAGATGTATCTGTTCAGTTTTGTTTTCCAGACCTTCCATCAGACAGGCATAATTCAATTTCTACAACAGGCAACCTCTCCCATGTTCTCTGCGTGATTTTTGCATGTTGACTAACCTACACAAGAATTAGGATCACACCCCTGCAGAGACAGGAGATTCCTCTAGGAAAAGGTAACGAGGAAAGGAAAAGCCTCTGCAGGATACAAAGGAATTTTCCTTTGCAAAGTCCGTTTAGTTACAGAATGATTTTTTAAATTTTCATGCAGCAGTTGAACAAAACCACCACAGCATGGGAAGCAATCGTTTTAACTTATAAGGCCTTTACCCTCCCACAGGGCACTATTATCCTTCTACATAAAAGTATCAGGTGTAAAGTTTGTATTTTCTCTTTGTTCCTCTGATGGCTAAGACACCATCTTCTGATTTTTAGCCCTTAATGTATCCACAGCCTTTTTGTATCTAATTATGCTTTTGTTCTTATAGTCTTGCAATTCCAGTAACTCCCATTTTTTGTGGCTGCACCCGGTATGCCCATAGGTGACATGTGTATTCTGCCAACTTTTTAATACAAATATGTCAAGCTGGTTTTGTCTCTTTAAACAGGCTTTCCATGCTTTTGATCATGCCAGTACCTCAGCTTCACACCTGTTTCAGTTTTAGTTCATAGATCATGAGCAAGCAGTTAGAAGTGTAAAAAGTAACATTAAAAAGCTCTCATAAAAGCTGTGTACTTTTGCACCGATATTTCCATCTCCCTCCTGGAAGCCCTTTGCTTGTTCTCAATAATACAATGTTCTAAGTACACTTCCAACAGTCACATTTACTCTTCTCTGGGCTACACAATACTAGCATTATTTTGTGATCAATTTTTATTTATCTATAAATATATAAAAAGACATAGGGAGATATTTCTGCTTCTCAACTTACAGTCTTTCATCTCATAGCTGAAATTTCTGTTGTCAGTTCAACTGACGGATAGAATTTATTAACATACTCTCCCCCTTTGTACCAAAGCATCAATCCAAAGGCTGATCCAGCCCGATACGTCCCTTTTCCATATGTCCCTTCCACGGGATTTCTGATCACATTACAACGCCAGCTTCTGCACTTACAAATAATCATTCATGAAAGTCTCCCAAAACTTCCTTGATAAATACGTAACTACAGATGGATGAGAAAGCCTTTGTTCAGGGCGTGGGGGGAAACGTGACAACACACAATTCTGGATTAGTCTAACACGATCTGTTGTGGGTCCCTGACTTTACATTGTTGTCCAAAGCTTTAATTATTCTGTCCTTCATCATTTGCTCTACAGCAGTTGTTTTAAGTCACAGGGGTACTGCCTCTCCGTTACAATACTTTCTCCCAGTGTGAGATTTCACATGCTTTCAGAACTCTGAAATTGAAGTTGTGGTTACTACCGTTTCCTTATTCCCATTACCATCCTGTCTTTCCTTATACACAGTCTTCTTTCCTGTACACAGAAGTTCAGGATTAGTTTTTGAGACAAGTCTAGGTGATCTTCAAAGAACTACAACATGTAGGATAGGGCAGTGATCAAACAACATGGAGTAATGCTACAGAACTGCTTGCCGTAGGACGTCCTGGAAACTAAAGGTTTACACGAGCTTAGGAGGAAACCAGACAGGTTCATGGAAAAGAAATTCCCTGTGGGTTACTAAATACAGACAAACAACTGCTGAATAAGGAAGTCCCTAAACTCAGACATTATCATAAATGCTTACCCTGTTCTTTGACTCTTTTGGCCACCACGGGAGACAGGACATGAGGGAGGGCAGATTTACTTAATTTTTTAATGTGACTCAAAATGGCTGTTTTCATGTAGCCCAAGTTTTTCCTTGTTTTATTTACAACCTTCTTACATACCCTTATAACATATTTTGGTTTGCTATTGGTAGCACCAGCTGGCTTCTAGCTTGCTGTAACAAAACAAAGCAAGTGCCTTCTGTCCAACACTAAAAAGTGCTGAAGCCACAAAACATTTTAGATTCCCTTAAAAATGTTACTACAAAATTAATACATAGTGTTAACACAAGGAGACTTAGCCTCATAGCAACAAAGTTCTCAGTCTTTGGGACAAAGCACTTTGTCTATTATGAGGGGAAAAAACAAAAAAGTTAGGAATTAAAAACGAGAAAGACATTCCAGTACATTTCCATTGTATACAGACTGGGATAAAAAACCTCTCTTTCCATTTGCCTTGCATCTTACTGCGTCTCTCTCAACTTTCAAAGCAGTTCCAGCAGCAGACTAGGATCTTACGTAGCATGGATGCCATCTTGTGGCATGCAGCCATTCTCCCTGCCGACAGGGAAAAGAAACTGGTTTTGTCCCTTCAGACCACTGAAAAATCCATTAAAACAGAAATCTGTTACATATGCTTCCCAACAGAAGGTCAGCATCCTAAACAACAAAAAACAACCCCAACAAGCAAAGCCCCAAATCAGTGCTGATCACTGCACTGTTTTAGTTAGTGTGGGCTGGGCGACTTCCACACCGGCCAGGTCATGAATGTGTCTTCTATTTCAGAGCACAGTCTTATCCCCCAGAACAAAATAACCCGCGTTAGACTAGACTGCTCCACCTCTGGCCCAAGCACACCTCGGGGTGGGGACCTGATTCAGAAAGTGACATTTCAAGATGTTAAAGAACAGCTCTTGTTCTTTCATTACTCACTAGCCTACCAAGGCTTGCGGCGTATTTTGATCCTGTGAATCCTGATTCTGAGCAATAGCGTGTGACTCGAGTTCGAACACTTGGCACTCAAGGTCCTGCTTGCAAGAAATGCCCACCCTGGATGCTAGGTTGGGCAACACTATCTCGTTCCCTCCCTCCTACAGTGATATTCTTTATGTCTGCATGATTTCTGACCTGTTCAGTACGTGTTTGCTTTAAGCAAGATTTTTGTATTCAGCTGGAGAGCAGATAACTTCAATAAACGGTGTTCTCAATAATACAATGTTCTAAGTACACAAGAGCACTTCTGAAGAAGGCTCTCGCCTGGCCCATGTCCTACGGGTTTTATTCTACTAGTGGGCAGCACGTCCCATACTGCCACTCCAACACAGAACTGACAGATTTCACAGACCACTTAGATGCAAATTACCAAAGAAATCATCAGTTCATTATTTATCTTTTTTTTTTAATGTAATAAAGCCAGAAAGTAAAGTAGAAAACCATATACCATACCTTCGATACAAATTTTCTACAAAAATGTATTTTGCACTGTGAATGGATCGCTCCATCATTCTTATGGGGGAAATCTACAAAATAAAACTTGACAGTCACTGACTAGTTTACATTTTTCAGCATGTTTGTTCCTTTTCAAGCTCATATCGTACACCATGTCCTTTACATTATGAGATACATAACATTTTCCTGTTCTTCCAGATCTTGTGATAAACAAATTTACTGTGAGGGTGGAACCACAAAAAACAAGTATTCCTAATCTTACTTATGGTCACTGCATTATTGAACACCTGCATAACTCATTTGCTACTCATACAGAAGTTTCAAAGGTAACTGCAAAGCATTCAACCGAGCAGCTGAAGTTAACTAAGGGTACAAAAAGCAGCAATCCACTTCGGATTTGCAGAGCAACAGGAACTATTGCTGCCTGAATTGTTGCCACCTTCAGGTGTGTTCCTGTGCCAACAGCACAGGCCTGACATCAGAAAAATTCTAACAAGGAAACAGAACTTTTTAAAGACATAATTACAACAGAGAAAGCACCGGCCTTAGCCAGTCTTGCAGGTGTTCAAACAGCACTTCACTTCGGAGAAGTGAGATTCTCTGACACTCTCGCGACCCTGGCAGAGCTCTTTCCAACCAGGCATTCTGCACGTTAATGACCATGGAAGCGACAATCACTCCAGCAAGGCTCAAATGGCAAATGACAGCAAAGCTCAGACTGAAATGCAGGGCAACCCTCAGGAACTTTTGAATGAACTTCTTCTGCAACAGAATGAGATTTTTGTCATCTTGGAAAACCACCTCCTCCAAAAAGTTAATGACGACATGGGCGGTATCACTCCCGTACGTGGTACTTCTGAAAGTTTGTCGTGACACAAACTCAGACAACATAATGGAAGAACAATCATTAAGCTACAAGCGTGCCACCCAAGATCAGATCTTGTAATCAGGGAATGGGAGATTTAGCACAGAATGTAATGGAAGGTGTTGGAAGGAAAGAGAAATTAACAGATCTTGATAAAAAGGTAGAGTGTGAATCAATACAGAAAAAGAAAAAATTACAAGAAAAAAAGGATGCAAACCATCTGAAAAAAGGAATAGAAAATTTCAGTGGAAGTATTTCGGAAAAATCACAAGAAGCAATGGCTAAATTTGTGCTAGACAGCATGGAGCAGTAGCATGAATATTAACACTGTCTTTAAGATTATTTAACGTTTGCCAAATATTTGAAATAGCAAAATTTATATAGACACTAATTACAGTTAAGTCCCGATGTGCGATGACAAAGAGATTTGTGCAAGTCTAGCTCCTAAGGGTGGTGAAAAAAAAAAGCAGTATTACTTTGGGGAAATAAAAGTTCTGAGCAGGTAGGAGGCAGATGTTTTGCCCCTGGAGCACGTGTTGAGCATATCACCAATACCTTTGTACCACAAAAATTCATACTCACTGAGGAACAAAGAAAGAATGCAAACGGCATCTTAACTTTTGGATAGAAGGTTAAAAATATTTACTATTCATAACCGCATCTAATTATTTTTTAAATTAAAAGAAAAATACTCTTATTTACCATTGGTCTGGTATGCTGCTCCAACATTGTAAGCTGTACGTAAGTCTGTAACGTTATCCCCCATCTTGATGCATCTTGGTACATTAAGCCCTGGGGTTAGAAATGGAAGTGAGACAGACAGACATCTTTGTTAGTCAAATGCAAAAGAAGTGAAGTTGGGTATTTAGTAAGCTTTTGCACTACAACAGAACTGTTAAAAGAAGTGCACTAAAACAGCTGACAGCAGGCTTGACAAGAATTAAGTGATCATTTGCTCTCCACAATGCAGAGGTAAGAATTACAGTCCTGGTCCTTAGAGACACTAAGCGGGGCACTTGGAATGCTCGCTTAAGTCAACAGGAATTAGTTACTCTGCACCTGGAACAGTCAGGACCAAGGCACAGCTCATTTGAGACAGTTCAAATATGTTTGGTAATTAAAAAAACGTATCTGCTCCTCTATTTTTGTGCACCGATGGACTCTCAGTATACCCAGTCCATCCAGAAATGCATATATGGTTCCAACAGGTATGGTCTGGGCCTCACAAAAGGTGTCTTTTAACACAGATGACTGTTCTTCCCAAAGGATCCCCCAAGGAGTTCTCAGATCTTCCACTCTCCAATTGCTGCAATTCCACACACACACACATATGCTTACAAGCAACAGCCTATCTTGCAAAGCAGAGAAAAGTCTGACCCAAAATAAAACACCGTTCAGTGTCTATTTGCTGAGGTGACAAGCTTTAAGTCAGCAGCATGGCTTCAGTCCACAGTTCTGACCTCATCCTTTTCTCAAGAAAAGTGCCCAAGATCAAAATGAGGAAGTATGCTGAAGTGCACAGATCGCTGTTAATGAGGACGTAAAGCATCAGCCACTCCTAGCAGGAGAATTTACTTTTTCACAGGACCTATGCTAGCAGTAATGGTATCAAATACACGTTTGGGCACGTGTAGTTTGGGGTGTACCCGCAGCACTGTGTTGACAGCAAATTCCACATGAGCTTGAGCACAGATACCCATCTCAGCCAGCAATGAGATATCTGCAACGGAGGTGATTGTGCAAGCAGGGAAGACTGACATCAGAAACCACTTCCCCATCTCAGCACAAGTGTATCTGCAGACATAGTCAGAGCCCTGACTGCTGTCTCCGAGCACAGCTGTGCCAAAGGGACATACTTGTGGGGAACAGTTGCAAGAAACAGTGACTACCCGACAGACAACAGAAGCTCTCAACACCTCACAGGACTGAATTTTCCTTATCTTCAGCAATCAAACACTATTAACCGACCAGATCCACCCCTCACTGAGTGATGTTCTCTCCTTCTTTGAAATAGGCATATTTAGGAACAACTGTCACACTCAGGGCTTACCTTTGTGAATTTCTTTAGCTCACACGCAATAAAAGACCCAGTCCTTGCCAAAAAACACATTTTATATGCAGTGTTTCTATTACATGCATGTCTCAATCACAGTAAAAGATCTTTTGCATCATGGAGCTTTATTTTTTGCTGTATGAGATTACGACCGCACCTTTCGTAACCATTTTGCCATTGGTAAGAAGTCCTAGAAGACTTCTTTCTAGAAGAACAATAATTGTAATTGTACAAATAATTTCTGCCACTTACCAGGATATTATGACCACGAACATTCCTCCACTTAGTCACTGGTTCTGTCAAAACCTTGTTAAAAAGAATTACTCCATGTTAAACGTGTTTCAGATTCAAAATCCTTAACTGATCCTACAAGTCTACAACTATTTTTAATGAATACTCATTCAGTAAGTCAGGACTTGTATTGGAAAGCCCATCCCTCTTCAAAAAACCAGCACTGAATCCTGTAATACAAAAGGTAATAACGAACACTGCTAAAAATAGAGAAATATCATTATACAACATCTTTCTAGCATTATCAAACCGCCAAAATAAAACACTGGATTGATTTCCTAACGAGCCTGGATATAATTTCTCTTTTCTGAGTCAAAACCAGTACCATGTAAGGAAAAGAATGGTTTAGCTGAGTACTGATTGCATGTCAATGATCTGCTCGTTCCCTCACAAATTAATTTCTTGGAGAGTAACACTTGCCAGCAAAGGAAAAGAGGATCAGACTGCTATCATATTACTTTTCATCTTATTTTTGTGATCTAACAAACAAAACGTATTCAAAACTTTTATGAAAGTAATCAGAAAAGCTCCTACCCTGAACAGGTAAAATCACAAGAGACTTATCTCGTTCAAACAGGGTCTAAAACTCCAACAATCCTGTAGAGCCAGGCCTAAGAGAATCTGATAAGCCTGGGAAGCTAACTGCCTTTTTCAGAAATGCTGCACTATATGCAAAGTAAAGTTTGGTATCCTTTGGCTTAACAACTATTTACTCCAAAAGGATCATTCCTGTCAAATTACCAAATAACACCTGGCAACCCAGCATTTCTGTGAGGAATCCTAAGATGTGTTCCCGGGTCTGCCGGGAAAAGTATTACTATCTGAGGCACCCAAAAGCACTTGCTCACTGAGGTGTGATCTTGATCTTGTCCAAAATACAGCAAGCCCGCCCTTCCCCTAACCTTGTTCTAAGCAATATCAAATCAAATACCACAGCAGTCTAAGAAATCTCCAGAAACTATTCTAAGAGTTTTAATTTTTAAAAAGGCCATCCATTTACTGGGATTTCAGTTACATGACATCAGTATGTTTACAACATCACTTCCTTGACTTTACTTTGGTTATTACAAGACATATCTAAGATTTAAGTGACATGGAACAGCAAACAAGCATGCCCAAACATGCCCAATGCATGTGGGTTGCTGTTACTTTACAGAGGTACAAACTCCACTCCAGAGGTTTCACTGGTATTTTGACATCCAGTACTACGCTACATACGACCGACATTTCTCTTCTACAATTTGACTATAAATAGCTGGGCAGGCAGAGGTGCCCCAGTAAGTGCACTGGCTCACAGCCTGCTGCTCCCTTCTCATTAGCCCAAGACAGGACAACAGTTCTCAGTTAACCGTCAATTTTGTTGAGACAAGCAACTGCTTGATGACGTAAAGGAAGACAAAGAAATGTACATCCAGTACCTCAATGCTGGTAGTTTGTGCAAAATAATCCAGGCAGGTTGTTTTTCCACTTGCAATGTTCCCCTCGATACATATCTGAGGAAAAACAGTACCACCTTTAAACACCGTGCTGTCGCATAGTAACCAACGGCATATGTAGAAATACGCTCCTTCCACCTCAAGCACACTATGCCCTTACAACGTAAACAGATTGTTTTAGAGGAAGACATCAGGGATCAGTCCGGGGTTTATGACTCCCCGCAGCCCACCGCATTTTCTCTCCCTGGCGTACATATACCATCTGTCTCTTCACCCGGCAAGGGGCAGCCTGGTACCCCGCGGTCAGCTGCCTGCCCGTGCTTCCAGCGTCCCAGCCCCTTCCCACGGCCCCAGGAGTTTCCAAGGGTCACCTGCTGGACTGCTGCTCCTCCACACTGTCTGCCACAGCTCACCTCAGAGACTTCAACTTAAAGTAAATGCCAACAGAAGTAGTAATTTCAGTATCCATTAAACAGACAGTTTAAACTGTAAGATGCATTACTTTTTTACTTACAGGAAGCTGCACAATTAAAACAAACCAAGAGAACTTTGTTTCAGCTGTCTTAAAATAAAGTAATTCGATTCCAAACAAAAAAACCCAAACCTCACCAGCAGGGTTGTGTTGGGGAACTCCAATGTAACACTGACCCCGAACTGACGCTCGTCCCTACACAATACCACACATTTGCACAAATCCCTCATGACTTTACTGTGATTTACAGAACTAGATAAGTGTAGGTTTGCACCCAGTAAGACCCAGTTACAGACCCACCACCTGGACATCACGCCCAATGGCTGCCCATACATGTACGCTCAGATTGTAACTGAGGTTGCACGCTTGACAACGTATTCTGGACAAAATGCAAATACTTACAACTGTCTTTCTATCATCTTCTTTTAGCAGATGTTTATCTGGAATGGAAATAAGTAGGAGTTACAACCAAGAAGGAAATGTTCGTAACTTAGTTATACCGAGCATCTTAATGCAAGCCCCTCCATGAAGTTTTTGGGTTCTTTATTACTTAATACAAACATTTGGTAAATTATCAATCTTTAAGGTTTCAGGTAATCATTGGGTCACATAATAGACAGGCTGTGGCATATGCCAACACAGTTGTGGCTTAAGTTCTCCGTTGTCATTGACATTACAAAGAGTCAAGTGGCGAGCACCTACAGCCTTTCAGCAGGTTTTACTGCTCCTCAGTTAGTTTACATTGAGGGAAAATCAGTTTTGGAAAGGCCACTCATGGTGCGACACCCACTGCCTTCGCAAGCCTAGCGACAAAGCTGGGTGGGGATGATTTTAGGACACCTCCAGGACAAGGAACTTAAGGCACCTTACATTCCAAAGCTGCGTATATATAAAACTTCTGCAAGCAATGGTAGGATTAGCAGACCTTGAACAAAACCGAACACAAAACCAGTTTCGGGAGCCCGGCACTGCCAGCGCGGGACCCCAGGGATTATCAGGGCCACGACGTACAGGACATGGGGAAAGGCAGCTCTGCTCAGGCCGGAGAGAGGCGGGCAAGGAGGGCCCTGCTGCTGCCCTGCCGAGAGCCCGGCTGGCTCCTCGCACCAATAATCCCTGCGCAGGGTTCACAACCGGACCGAGCAGCGCTCCCGGCTTCCCCCCGCGCCGCATCCCGTTTGCCGTCGGGGCAGCGGCGAGCCAGGGACGCGCACGAGGGGGGGCGGCCGGCACGGCACGGCCCTCGCCCCTCCCTCTCCAGCGGCCTCCCCGCCGCCGCCGCCCGGGCCTGCGCACCGCACCACCGCCACCCGCCGCCTGCGGGCTTACAGCCGCCTCCGCCGCTCGGGCCGGGCCGGGAGCGCAGCGCCAGGCCGCCCGCCGAGGAACCCGCCGCAGCTCCGGCCACCCCGCTCCGCGAGCTCCGCCGGCTCCGAGCCCCGCGCAGCGCCACGGGCCGCGCCCAGGCCGCACCCAGCCGCCACATGGCCCATCCCCGCCGCCACCGGCCCGGCCGGCCCCGCCCCGGCCCGCTTCCGCCCGCTGCGCGCTCACTTCCGCCGCCGGGGGAGCTCCGGGGCGGGGCCGGCCCGAGCACAGCGCGGCCACCGCCCAGGGCGGCGCGGCCCGCCCCGCCCCGCCCCGCCCCGGCCCGGTCCGCCGCCATGGCGGTGGTAGCGGTGGACAGCGCCTTCCCGCGCTCCCCGCGGGGCGCCCTGAAGCTCGCCCGCGCGGTAGGCCCTGAGGGGAGCGGAGCGGGGCGGGGCGGGGCGCGGCGGGGCCCCTCGCTCCCGAGGCGGCGGCGGCGGCGGGCGGCCCGGAGGGGCGGGCGGGGAGCGGCGCGGCGCTGACCCTCCGTCGCTCCGTCTGTCCCTTCAGCTGGTGGCGTTCGTGACGTTCCTTTGCTTCGCGGCCTCCCACTCCCGCGGGGCGTACACGGCGCTGGCCGCCATGGAGGGGGCGATCACGGCGCTGTTCTTCCTGCTGTACCTGCTGAAGCTGGACGAGAAGATGCGCTGGCTGTTCTGGCCGCTGGCCGTGAGTACGGGCTGCCCGGGGGGCGGCACCCGCGCCGGGACGGCCCGCGCGGAGGGGCCGCTGCCAGCCGGCTCCGCTGCGTGTCTCTGGGGTCCCAGGACGGTCCGTGCGCGGTGACCCGCATGCCCGGGCGGAGCCGACCGCGGGGGCGCGTCTGCGGCGGCCCCCGCACCGCCGGCCTGCGCCCGCAGCGGCCGCCTGGCCGCGTCACGCCGTGCTTCTCCTCTTGCCCGTCACGGGTCAAACACGCGCTTTCACTGAGGTGTTAATGACTTCGCCTCTTGCCTCCCTTTTTTAAATTTGATTGCAGCTTCAGTCTGTCAGGCGTAGCCGAGTTGCATAAATTTGGCTGCCAGAAAAACCAAGGGTGAAATGAGGAAGTTTTATCGCAAACGCTCTTTTTAACATCAAACCACTGGGTGTCACTGTCGATCTTACGTGGACATTAGCGTAATAATTCAATTTTCACAGTAAACCAGCAATTGGTAATGATTCATAGAACATCGGGAGCCATTTCCCTTCTATTTGAGAATAAATACTTTGCTTCCACTGGCTGTTTTAGGACCTTTTCAACTCGGTGATTGCAGCCGTGTTCCTCCTCATTGTGTGCCTGTTTGCAGTAATAATCAAGACCAACAATGGGACGCTGGCTGGAGGAGTAAGTGGGAAAATTATTAACGAATTTCAGTTCTTACAGTACACGTGATGTGAACCTCTTGGTATTCTTACACTGTGGTAAGACTGTGAAAATAACTCTGGTGTGGAAGAACGTAGGTGGAAGTCACAAACAAAAGCGAATACACACTCAATGTATCTCACCAAAAAAATAATCTGCAAATCACTAGTAATTTAAAGATGTTACTAGACTTAGGAATTACTACAGAGAAGTACTAATACTGACAACTCCCGGAGTTTAACAAATTGGAGTAACCTGCATTTGCTTCCATAGCTTGAAATTCCAGATAGGAAAATCATGGGATCATAGAACGGTTTGGGTTGGAAGGGACCTTAAAGATCATCCAGTTCCAACCCCCCAGCCATGAGCAGGGACACCTTCCACTAGACCAGGTTGCTCCAAGCCCCATCCAGCCTGGCCTTGAACACTGCCAGGGAGGGGGCAGCCACAGCATCTCTGGGCAGCCTGTGCCAGTGCCTCACCACCCTCACAGTAAAGAATTTCTTCTTTATATCTAGTCTAAACCTGCCCTCTCCCAGCTTCCAACCGTTACCCCTCGTCCTATCACTGCAGGCCCTTGTAAAGAGTCCCTCCCCACCTTTGCTGTAGGCGCCCCTCGGGTACTGGAAGGCCTGAAGTCTATAAGGTCTTCCCGGACCCTTCTCGTCTCCAGGCTGAACAACCCCAACTCTCTCAGCCAGTCCTTGTAGGAGAGGTGTTCCAGACCTCTGACCATCTTGGCAGCCCTCTTCTGGACTCACTTCATCAGCTTGTGCTGGGGGCCCCAGAGGTGGATGCAGCACTGCAGGTGGGGTCTCACCAGAGCAGAGTAGAGGGGCAGAATCCCCTCCCTCGCCCTGCTGGCCACGCTTCTCTTGATGCAGCCCAGGATGCCATGGGCTTTCTGGGCTGTGAGCGCACACTGCTGGCTCATGCTTAGTTTTTCACCCACCAGCACCCCAAGTCCTTCTCCGCAGGGCTGCTCTCCATCCACTCACCACCCAGCCTGTATCTGTGCTTGGGATTGCCCTGAGCCAGGTGCAGGACCTTGCACTTGGCCTTGTTGAACTTCATGAGGTTGGCCTGGGCCCACCTCTCCAGCCTGTCAAGATCCCTCTGGATGGCCTCCCTTCCCTCCAGTGTGTCAACTGCACCACACAGCTTGGTGTCATCGGCAAACTTGCTGAGGGTGCACTCAATCCCACTGTCCGTGTCGCCAACAAAGATGTTAGATAGCACTGGTCCCAGTACCAATCCCTGAGGAACGCTGCTTGTCACTGGTCCCCACTCAGACATCGAGCCATCAATTGCAACTCCTTGAGTGCGACCTTCCAGCCAATTCCTTATCCACCGTGCGGTCCATCTGTCAATCCGCAGCTCTTTTAGAACTGCCCAGTTTGGTTGCACTATTGAAGAAGAAATGCCTACAATCCTGCTAAAAAGAGTTGAAACTTTTTAACAGACGTGCTGGTACCCCCCTCCCAATGAGTGTATTCTTTTTCCTGACACAAACTGAGAACTCAGAGCAGCTGAAAAGGGGTTTTTGTATTATGATTGTAAGATTTTTTTGTACTTAAGATCAAAGCAGCTTAATAGTTTAAGCAACCAGTATTTTTAATTCAAATGAAAACTAATTAACATCAGTAAACAATAAGGGGGGGAAAAAACCCTCAGTTTTGGAAGTAGGTAAGTCTCCTGAAGCACAAGATAAGCTAAAATGTGCCAGGCAACCAAAAGAGACCCAGAACATGCCACAGGAATTTTTCCACATCAGCTTAAGAGACAGTGAGGTGGAGAGCAGAGCTGGTGTCTTTGCTGGCACTGACATCCCACGCAAAAAAGGAGACTTTCAGCAGACGTGACCATCTGTGCTGGAATATAGTTTATATGCTCAGTTGGGAATTAACAGGAATTAAAGTTAATTTGGAAGCAGGAGACTAAGCAGGTACCTCGGAAAATGTTTTGGGCAGGACGTAGGACATCTTCCGTGTCGGGAGACACAGAGCTGCCCCTAGGCCTGTCCTCCTGGGGCGCCTGAGCTGCGCCCTCCTGGAAGGCTTGCCTCGGCATTACTCCCACGGAGCAGACCGTTCCATTTCAAAGCCTGCACCAAAAAACTGGTGTGCGTGTGGGGCTGGGCTGAAGGGCAAGAGCTGAGCAGGCCAACTCGGCGGCTGTTTTGCAAACACATTTTTCCAGTTCCTGCCTGAAGTTGTGGGTTTTTTAAATACTTACGTACATTTTCTTCAATTTGCAGTGTGTTTCCCGTTCAGAGCTGCAGAGGAGAGCACTATTTTTTCCTGCCAAGCTTGTTTCTACAAACGTTGACTTTTCTCCAGGCCAATACTATTAATTAGGCAGTCCTTAAAGAGACAGAAGGGTTTTCATTTAGGATGAAAGCCGTGTCTGGCATAATGCAGCAGTAGCTCAGCTTTCAAAGAGAACACATCGCTGCCAAGGCTTCACACAAACATGAAACAAGGCCGGAGTGTAGGCTGCTATAGAAAGGCTGATGGGATTTAAATATGGATATTATTTATCGGCTGTCTCAGGCCACGCAGGTATTTAGAAGGCCAGAGGCAAGTAAGGAAGACGTGTTTACTGCTGCTCAGAGGAACGGTGGATGAGTCAGTACGAGAAAAGATAGAGATTCTGTGGGGAAACTAATGTTATTGTCGTTTCTATAGGTGTTTGGTCTTGTGTTGCTCGTTCTCTGTGTTGCCGACGCGGTTCTTCTCTTCCAGAAGATTAGCCTTGGTGGACAGAGAGGAAGGAATACTCCTGCAAAATAATTACCATTTTAGTGAAAGAGCAGCTTCTCCATTGATGACTGTTTCACTGTTTTCTTTTAAATAATTTGTATTTTCATGTGCCTTTGAATTTCCTGTGCCTTTATGTATATTTTTGCAAGTATTGTTCCTGTCTTACATTTACAGCTGTTGTTTCAGTGTTGCAATTTCACAGAACATTGATCTTTTTCTAAACTTAATTATTTTCACCTCTATGAAAATTTTTGTAATTGCCCTTTTTCTGTAATAAAAAGAAAAAGCAAATACCTGTAAGTGCATTATTCAACATTACTTACTTATTGAGTGCACTTATAGTAAAAATTACATGATTTAAGGTACCAGTGCACATCTTTAGGAGACTTTTTTTCCCCCTGACTCTGCTCCTCATTCCACAGATCACCCTCCTGGCCGAGGACCGCCTCACGCCATGTGAATGCCTCATCGCTGAGGCGTTTTCATCCCCGAATTCTCATTTTTGTGTTCAGAATAGCGCTGGAAATAACCACGGTGCCTCCCCGGCGTAACGCCACCACGACGGCACCGCAGCGCAAGGCCGATCGCAGGTCCAGCCGAGTCCGTCGCTCAGCCCCGGCGGAGGGCTGGCGGCCCCTGAGAGCGGCCGCTGCGGCCGGGCCCCGCCGCGCCGGGCGGGAGCCCCCAGGCCGATCCCCCTGCCCGCGGCGGGGCTGGGAGCGAGCGCAGCCGCCGCCCCCGACCGCCCCGCGGCTGCCCGGGCCCCGCAGCCCCGCCGTGGGCCGGGGCCGGCTTGGGTGGGGCCTGCGGGACCCCCCTCTGCCGCCGCCGCGGGCTCGGGGGCCGGGCCGGGCCGCGGGGCAGCCGGCGGAGCCCCCTCCCGCCGCCCCTCAGAGCCGCCCCGAGCGCTCGGCCGCCACCCCCCAGGTTTGGGGATGCTGAAACTTTTTTTCACGTTTCCGCAGTGTCACGATTTCCGCTTCCCTCCTTCAAAAAAAAAAAAAAAAACAAAACACCACCCCAACAAAACCCAACCCAACCCGACCCAGCCGCGGCGCCTCCCGAGCCGCCCGCGCTCCGCGCCAGCCCGCGGCCGGCGGAGCCGCTCGCAGCCATGGAGGAGCCCGAGCCCGCCGGCCCCTCCGCGCCGCCGCCGGGGCTGCGCTCCCTCCTGCCCCCCCGGGAGTTCCTCTGCTCCCGCAAGGGGCAGCTCCTCCTCGCCGAGTCGGTAAGGGCGGGGGCAGCCCCGGGAGGAGCAGCACCCCGGGGGGCGGGGGGGGCTCGCACGGGTTTGGGGCGGTGGCCGGGGCCGGCCGGCAGCCCCCCGGCCCGGGGACAGAGCTCCTGGGGCGGGCGGGGGCTCCGGGCGCGCCCCCTCGCACCGTGCCGGTTACCGGCAGAGTCGGGGGCGGCGCGAAGGGGAGGGGGTCGCCGCGCGGCCGAGCCGGACACAAGAGCTACGGCGGTGCCGTTCGTGTGGCCCTGCTGCGGCGCGGTGGTGGCCGAGGGCCGGCACAACTGCGGGGGGAGGCGGGGGAACGGCCGTACCGACACGGGGGCTGAAGGCTGAGCCGGCTGTGTTCAGGCAGAGCCCGCCAGGGCACCAAGATGCTTGTCCCGTGAAGCTCCCGGCGCCCTAAATGTGTTCCCCTGGGGCAGGAACCTCCGTACAGTTAAAAAGGGCTTTGATTTCGTTTTGACCCGTTTGCGGTGTGACCCCAGTGGCCGCTGCTGACCAAATCTGCATTATCTCCCAGTGCCACGGGGGAGGCATGGTTACCCAGACAGCTTGTCCCGAGCACGTCCAGAAAGATCTAACTCATCAATTTATGGTGTGTGGCATCATACAGGGGACCACGATCTCTCGGCTTTCGTCCTGAGCGCTCCGAAAGCCACGTTTGTCCCTGACCTCACAGAGGGACACACTTGCTCACTGCTACGGAGCCAGTTACCTTAACGTGGAAGTACCAAATCGCGTTAGAAACAAGCTCAGTCCGGTGATGGGAACACGGCTCCCCCAGAGCTACACTGTGGTTTTTCCTTTAGGTCCAAGTTCTGAGATCGGGGCTGGTGGTAATTAGAGTCCTTCGATTTTTGGTGTAATGCTTTATGATATTTTACTTGTAAAGGCTTAAAGCCTGACAGAAACAGTAGCCACTTGGTAGGGAACAAGAAAACTTACCCCCATGGGTAGTAATTGAAAGTTAATTTTAAGAGAAAGTTTGTTGATTGAAATTAGACCTTCAATATCATTTATACTAGAAATAATGAGAAATTTAAACACTTAAGTTGTCTGTAATTTTAGCTGGAGGTTTGGCAGCAGGTAGTCAAATATCGAGACAGCTCAAACTAGTAGTCAGGGATGTGGGGCACCGTTCAGATGTGTAAAGTGTCTCTGGCTATCCTCTGTGCTAGGTCAGAGAAGGAAACAAGGAGATGCAAGCAGGGCAAAGGGAAGGAACGGGCAGGAGGCGGCAGCGCTGCCAGGCTCCCTGGCCAGCCCCTCTCTGCCAGCCCTGTGAGGTGGGCACTGCCTGGTGGCAGACAGCATGGGCAACCGCCCGGAGGTACGGGGCTGGCTTTGAGAGGAAAAACCATTTACTGGAACATGAGGATGAGTTCTCTGGTGGGGAACACAAGCCTCAGACTAGGGAGCAGCAGGCCACGGGCTGTATCAGCTCTACCAAAAATGCTGTAAAAATTCCAGGTACCCCCCGTCACTCCTAACAGCATCTGTCGTTTACAAAACCACGCATTTAGAAGATACCAAAGCCCAACTAACTTTGCTCCTTTGGCACGTGTTTTTGTTACGTACTGTAACATACACCGGAATCTCCTGTACAAGCTTACAGCTGGTCAATGATGCCTTTCAGAGAGCCTGGCTTTTTAACATCTCTGCATGATGACCTATTCGAGGAATACTGTTTCGGTCACAGGATCAGACTCACCCTTTTGTTGTCATGGAGAAGTACTGATTATGCCTCCTTGGAGTAATAAAAACTCCTCTGTCTTGACAAAACAGGGATTTGCTGAAGGCAGCTCTAAAATCCCATCTGCCGAAGCTGCAGCGAGGCTCTCCATGCTCCTTGCAGGCCAGCCCACGTGCTTAGGATGCCGTTCCCTGGCAGAGGAGGCAGCACTAGTTTCTCTCCAGTTGTCTCAGCTTTGCCAAAAGAAATCCTTGAAGACAACACAGGCCCCAGAATAACTTCAGTTTGTACACAATTAGAGAAATGCAGTGCTGAATAATTGAAGATGAGTCCAAGTTTAATCTATCATAGTTTAAATCTGTGTTTCATCTTTAGCTTTGTATTTCTTGTCTTGCATGTTTGATTTTTCCTCTTTGACACAGTACTAATGTGGGGTGGGGTTGGGTTCTGCATAAATGTATGTAAATAATATTCATGGGATGCAGATTTTGAATAACATCTTTTGTTCAGAAACAAAATGCGGTTCTCATTATCGTTACCGAATACCTCTGTCACATTATTATTCGGCAGCTTGGCAAGTCACGAGAAACACGCTTTATTTCTCTGTCTTTCAAGTCTTGCAAATCCTGGCATCTCTGCAGGTAGATCAGACCTCCTCTGTTCAGCTACAGGAAATGCCAAGTCAGTTTTTTCAACATTCAAAAACCATATACTGAAAAATGTATTACCGCCGAGGCAAAGCAGCAACTTGCAAACATATCTTGGCTGGGGTAGACGGTTATACTTCTCTTTTTCGGTCTGTGGCAGAAAGGGAACAGGAGTTGGCTTCAGCAAATTCCCTCAGCCCAGCGACCGTTGTGCACTTGGTGGAAGTAACCTCATTAAAAAGTCTTGTTTTGCCCAGTAGAAGCAGCTGGCAAATGATCGACTCATAAATTATAGCGGACTGACTCAGACTTCTTAAATTAAGACAGCTGCCAGGCTCACGCCTGCCTGGTCCCTTCTTTCGCGCTGCTGGGGGTGGCTGGGAGCGCTGGTGCCCGCCGGGAGCACCGGTGCCCGCTGCGCAGCCCAGGGCGCAGCAGGGAGGGTTGCACAGGCAGCTGCAGCTGGAGCGGTGGGAGCGCAGCGCGGCTGCAAGTTAGGCTGGTGATGAAGCTGATTACTGCTAGGAGCTTAATTATAATCTCAAATTTTACACCACCACCCCCCTTTTCCTTTTCATCTTCCTGCCTTATCAGGTTTTTAGCTACACAGCCACAATGAAGCAGTAACATCAAGTACATGTATGAGCTTTGCTGTCTCTCCTCATCTCATTTATTCTGTCTTGCTCCCCCACTTTCTAATCACCATTCTTTATCTCCCAGGTTAATTTTTTTTCTCCTTTCTCTTTCTGTTCTCTCCCCATACCGTTATTTCTTCCATATATTTTAGCTCTTCTTAAGCTACTCATTTTTCCTAAGTGGAAAGTTAGGAAGTTGCTGTTTTGAAGGTCATCGTGTCATCCGTGCTCGTTTCCCCCCTTAAGAGATGCATTTTTCAGTTTCCTCTGTCCTATGCTGGAACCATTTAACAGCCACTAGAGTTTGTCCGGGCAAGATCCACATTTGTGCATTCTGCTGCTCACCCAGCCTATTTCAGTGAAGCTTCTGTGTTTGTCATGGTGACTCCTTTAATTTGCACCTCCTGTGGCTTCAGTGGCTCTACCTATTTTTTTAATAAAAATGTAGTATGAATATGCAAGGTTGTCCTGTATAAGGTGATGTCACCTTTGTGGTGACACAAAGGATGTAGAAATCATTGTGCCTGTTTTTCTTCTCTTTTCCTGTCTGTCTTCTGTCTTTTCAGTCTTCTCTGAACTGACCTTCGTAACTGAAACTTCCAGCTGCTCTGTGTAAGGCCTCCTTTGAAGAAGACCCCTGTGCCTTTCTCTGGGTCTGTAGCCAGAAGGTGACCCTTGCAGATAATTCTGGGGGAACCAAGAACTTCACCTCCGTGACAGGTACAACGCAGAAGTGACTGAGTAGCAGAGACCACTAAGCAATCTACTTTCTCTCTCTGCCAATTAACAGTAACAAAATCCACTCTCGTCCAAGAGAGATCACCGCTAGTCACTTTTAAAACTGTTGAAGCAAACCTCTTCTTTCCTGTGGAGGGGAAATGAGGAGCAGGCATTTGCCCACATGGAGCGGTGAGCGTAGGGCACCGGGGCGTGTGCAGCAGCCTGCAAGGACGTTAGCTGCTTCCTGGCATCCGCATCGGCCCCAACGGGCTGCAGTGGGTCTGTTCTCCCTGCACGGAGGAAACAAACACCTTCGCGCTGTGCTGTGAGCTCGGCACTTCAGCAGCCTTCCCTCCCTTAAGGAGCACAGTGCTCTCCAACCATTGTAACTAATTATTTTTTATACCTTACATTGCAAGCTGGTTCTGTGATAAAGTACAGCTTCATAATGCCTGGCCAGTTTAAGAAGCCCAGCAACACAAGCAATAATTACATGGGAGCAAATTACTCTTTGAAACACAATTCCTTTAAAAAAGAAGCAGTAATATGTAATAGTTCTTTCTCTTTTATGTACATTCCCATTCCCACAAAAAAAGGTGCTGAGTGAAAAATCAGCCTTCTTTTTTTGCCAGGATTTTTTATAATCTTACCACTGCCAGACTATGAAAAAGGATCCTGTTCTGTGCTTTGCCATGCTACAGGTTTCTGTATCCAGACATTCCTCCTCCATAAAACAATCACACTAACCTTTCAACAGCAGTGCAGGAAGAAGTCAGGCTCCTCGCTGCTATCAGTGCCGAGGATGCAATCCCAAGGGAAAAAGAAACACCCCATGTAAATACAAATGGACAAAACTGATAAAACCTACCTTTTTTTTTTCCTCCCAGAAGCAGCAGTGCTTTCTGAGACTGAAAGTGGTAGAAATGAACTTGCAACTGCATTGAACCTCACCAACTTCCTCTCTGTCTTTTTTTTTTTTAGTATAGACACAGAGCTGTTAGAAGAATGACAAGATCCCATTGCTTGACCTTTCTCTGAAATCACTTTTAAACACGCAGCTTCAGGAAGAAAGGTGCAGAACAAGTGTGATGTGCAGTGGATCATTTGATGGTCTTTAGAGGGGTCAGGCTGAAGGTTGCTTTTGAGTTTGTGTGTAACTTCCAGTGTGCCAGATTGTTTGTCCCAAAGACATGAGGCCTGGAAAAGTAAGTAGGTGTTCCTTATTTCTGGATAGAGACAGGCACATCAATGTTTGTATTGTGGGAGGAGAGGTATATTTTTTAAATTACCAAATTTTTGAAGAAATCAAATGCTTCAGTTAGTGGCACTGCAACTAAATGGTCAGACAAGGTAATAAGATACCTACTCACTTTTCTAATTCAGAAAAGACAGTAATAGGTAATATCCAACATTGCTCGGGAGCCCATGCACTCCACCTGTCAAAGGAAAATGAGCTCTAAACAAACAGAAATGAGAAACCTGTCAAAAGCCAACAGCTTTGTGGGGTCCAGCAGGGCTGTCCCAAAGTTACCAAGTAGATGTTGCAGTAAAATCCATTTCAGGGCTGCAACAGCCACCAGGGAGACAGAAAAAAAGAAAACCAAAGAACAGGCTGTAGCACCTCACCGAGCCTTCAGGCACCTCCTCCCTTTTGTTCCTCTTGCTCTCTCTCATGTCTGCCTGCCTCTCTTTCCAGCCTTGCCCCAAGGAAGGCTGTAGCATCTAAAACTACCATCTTTCAACCTTTCAATTCTCACAAACTGGTCCACTATTTTATAGGTGCATATTTCACATAAAATCTACCTTGGGCCTTTTCAGTCTCTGAATGGCTCCAAGATGACGAAAGATACTTAACTGAAGTGCAATTACCACACTTCATGTCAGATTCTTTCCCTTTTATACTATTATCATCAATAATCCATTGAAATCAAGGGACTTCTTGAAGAGGTTTGTTTGAGCAAGTAACTGCCTTGTTAACTAGATTTTAAAATGGACAACTATATTTCTCCAGATGCAAGCTTCTCCGGCTCAGACCAAATTAGAAAGCTGAAATGCTCAGACTGATCCTTTTGTCTCTTCAGCAACGTACCTTGCAGCCAGTCAGGCATCCCGCCGGTACACCAGCACACTGAAGCAGGAGCCCCTTGGCATGCCCTGGCCCCAAAAGAAGTCTGTTTGCATCCCAGGCCGTGTGGCAGCAGGGTCTTGGGCACTGCACGGCGTTCCAAACCACGCGGACCTGCCCAGGGCCATCAGGGTGAGGGGAAGACAGCAGGAACCTCAATGTACACAAATTACCATAAGGCCACAAAGGCTCTTCATTTCACCCACCAGTTAACGCTTCCGACAGAAAAAACTGTCTAAAGACAGAGGGAGCACAGGAGTCCCTGTATCAAACAGAATTGAGATCAAAGGGATTTCTACTGTGCATCATCAACTTACATGTCTGAAATTTGCCTCTCTACCTCCCGCCGCTGCTGTAGTATGATGTATTGTTTAACACTGCACTTAATCCTTTTATAAGAGATCCACCAAGTTTAGTTCAGGTCTAATGTTCCGCTGTTGAAAGGGAGTTGGTTGCTGGGACCTATCCCAAACACATCTCCCTGCTGCTGTTCATCCCTGCGTACTTCTCTGTCTCTACATCTCAGCTATCACACACTTTCCTTTAGCCAGAAAAAGAGATTTTTTTCTTTTAACCAGATGAAAAAAAGAAAAAAATGTCCTAGCTACATGCTCTTCTAAATCAAGAAGACATGAAACTGCGAGTGAAGCAGATGCACAAAGACCAGTCCTTTCTGTTTTTATTCCATGGGGGTGGGAAGGGAATAGGCAGTGTGACAGGAAGAAGTCCTCTCTCCTCTTAGTACTTTTCAAGTTCTGTTATATCCACTTCTCCTCAGTCAGTACTTACACTTTTCATTCACAGAAATAAAATACCACATTAAGGATAAGATAAGGTGAATGAGTTCCCTCTGCTATACGAAAACTCTAGAAAAACCTGCAAAGAGGCTATGTAAGCAGAAAGCCAATAACAATAGGATAAATAACAACAAATAGTGTAAATATTAACAGGTAACAGGCCTCGATGCAGAAATGAACTCTTATCATACTATACCAGATCAGTTTCTTACAACCCAATGAAACAAGAACAATGCATAGGCATTTTAAGATAAATATAGTATGTTACTAAAAATGTCACATCCTCTCAAACTTCACCACCCAGTCCTAATGCATCAAAACAATACACTCCAGCTATCATCATCCTGGTCAAGAACTGACTTCTTTCCTCCCCAAACAGGCTTAGAATAAAGGCCTGTTAATTAATTAATTTAAGAAGCTATTTCAACAGGGTTGAACTGCTTAGTTGCCCCCTAATCCTAAATGGGCTTTTTTGATATATGTATTTGAGGATTGACTGACCTCTCATAGGAATAATGAATTAGTTAATAATTCATTATAGGAGCCTTATAATTCAGGTATAGGAATTTTTTTAAATTTTTTTTTTTAGTTACAGGTGGTTCCCAGGACCACATGATAGCAGCAAGCAAAGAAATCCATAGATCTGAAATTTAGAGAGGCAACTGCATTGATTATCACAGCCTAAACATTTACGCTTTTCAAGAAGCCACATCTGCCTTCAGACATGCCATCTGGGGGAAAATAAGACATGTATTTTCAGTATTATATGAGTGTGAATGTCAGTGTCCCAATTCAGAACTTCGAAGTTCAAAAAATCCTTGTAATCTCGTGCTCACTCAGTACTTACTGCTACGTTGACCAAAAGCATCTCTGAGCATTGCTAAGGCAGAGATTTGTCTCCAAGAGGAAAAGCCGAATAGAGCAGCTCAGGTGTAAACTAGCACATAACACTCACTTGTAGAAAATGTTTTATTCAGTACACTAGCTACTTTTAAATTTTAAGCTAATTTGAGGAAAACAGCAACCCGTTACTACACAAGGTAGCAGAGCAGTAGGGCTGGAGCCTCTTCTTGGAGGTGACCACCTCCCAGTGCCTCATTTGAAAATTTTAAGTTTCTTCATGTTTACCTTAACCTCCCACTGTCACAAATACAGTAGCTGAAAGTCCAGAAGCGTAGCACAGCACTTTGGTACTGTCCGGTTTAAGTGAAAATGCATTTTCTTTAGCCATTTTCCCATTGTGAAACTTCCCATTTTGAGCCATAAACTATATTCTAAACTTATTTTAGTTGAATGGGAAAACAAAATGCCGTTTTTATTATTTTGTAGAGTTACAAACCATCATGGAGATAAACCAGATCTATTATCTGTCCTACTACTCTCTAAAACAGCTGTCTACACTGGAAAACTAGAACCAGAGACTTCCAGAAGTCACAGAATAATTAATTCTCAGTGCTTTTCTATCCGTCAACAGCAGACTTTTTTTTTTTCTTCTTTCAATGCTGAGAAGATTATAAACGCCGAGTTACTTTGGGCTATCTGAGTAATGATTTGGGTTTCAGATGAGAACTGTCACAGTTGAAAGCTTAAAGCTCTGTTTGCTTGGCAATGCCTCACTCTATTTTCAGAATTACGCTGTCAGAACTGTTTACAATCCAGAGCAAATTACTGACTTGGAGAGATGCAAATCCACCAAGCTCTCCAGAAAGTCGATTTCACGCACATTGAAATAAACACCGTGACTTTAGATTTATCCCACGCTAAACAAGAAAATTCATTTGGCTCAAGAAAAAAAAAAAGTAAGTAGGAAGCAAGATACACTATCAGCAGCAGCACTGCCAGAAACACGCAGGGAGAATAACGCTTCAAAGCTGCTCAGCTGCCTGAGGCTCTGCTATTCCATATGAATAACTAGAGTTTTCCCTTTACTCTAGGTGCTGTCATTTATCATCTTTATCTGCTATATTGCATCTCTAGCTGCCTCTTTCATGATGGCACCACTCCTAGAGTTTCTGCTGGCATTGTTTCTTTTTTTTGCCTATGCCTCCAAACTTAATGAGAAGTTTAAAGGACTCTACTGGCATTTGACGGTAAGTGAAATGTGCAATATAAAACACAGATTTAATTGTACAGTATAGCATGAGTATGAGGAACTCTGTGGGAGTTTAAGCTGACTATTAACAACTTCACCCCTTTATTAGAAACTTGTCTGTACTGCCTCTCATTCGAAAGGTCCCAAAGCACTCTTTAAACTATGCTATGCTACATACTGTAGCTTTCTTGGTGCTGACAGAAAGCATGGCTTTATTAAAGCACAGAATTTATACCTGATTCCAGGCAAATGGCTTAGGGCTGGATCTTTGGAAGCAGGCAACATCAGCCTAAGTAACTGACTGCTGCTGGGGACACCTTAATATTGCCACCCTTACAAACGGGGAAACTGAGGCTTGCTATATGGTAATGCATATACTTGACTACAATGCAGAGCCATACGCACATCCAAAGTGACAGCTACTGTTGTTACGGGGGGGAAGCCCCGCAGCTCTTGCGGCCGATGCTCGTTCACACAGAGGAAGCCACTGGCTGTTCACTGGCAGGTTCGCAGCCGCCGGCGATTAGTGCACAGTGGCCACTGGATGTCTCTGTTGCTTCGAACATACATTGGAAAGGGAGCATTTGTCTAGCAGTACAAATACTTCAAAAAATGCTAATCTAATCGATCTGGATTCTCTTTTGGTACATTCTAGCAACGGTTCTTCATAGTGAGATGTGAATTAGAGCTCTGAATGTATAAAAATAACATTAGCAAGGCATATGGTGGATAAAACAATAGCAGTGACACTGACTGTGACAATGTATGGTTTTCAGTTGGTAATCTCAGTTCCATCATCTTCCCATTTTTGTATGTTTATTGTGTCCATTACTATAATACACTCCAGCCACAGAACGTAGATAAATGACCTTGTCCTGACTTCAGAAGAGTCAAGTTTCTTCTAGGAGTTGTGTTTGGAGACAGTATCTTACTCATCCACCCGTTCTGAAAAGGCTGAAGATCTAATTGTGAACAGAGGTCAAGACACCATTACTCCAGCTCACGTGGTTTATACGTGCCCTGGGAATCACAGCTGTTTATTTAATATACAGTTCAGAGACACTGTTGCTCCGGCACATCGCTGCTTGTATTGTAGGGCATGGCCCCTGCCCTGCAGAGCTACAGCCTCAGCCACAGAAGCACGTATTTCGTGATAACAATGGGTACGTTCACTTCAGACTAGCTGTTGGAGTTACAAGCACAAATCAGTTTTAAATACTAAATAAAGTGGTTAGTTCCTAAATGAGTTCCTGCAGACAAGCCTACTCCTATATAGAAACAAGCACATGCCTGTTCCCCACAGGAGCTGGTACGCTCCTCCAGAGCCTTTGGTACCGCAGGAGTTCTGCTTAAAGATGAGACTTTTTAAGGCATTTCAAACAATTCTTCCGTTAGAGCCCTCGCTGCGCTCCAAGTTAAACGTCACCGAAAGACAGCCCTCCTCAGCCTGAAGAAACATCTGCCTGCCATGAGCATGTTAAAAGTAGGATTTATACCAACATTGTAAGAGCAGCAGCTTATGCAAAGATTTTGGTCATCTCTCATTTAAATATATTTCCCAGATGAACAATTCATCCGCTACCAGGCTGTAGTCACACCCCCGCATGAGGCAATTCCAGTGATGCACCAACAAAGGTTTTTAGTGGTCATTTCTGAAATCGTTTTTAGAAGAGTTTGTGTGTTGGAATTACATGACTAATCTGAGAATGCAACATTGCTTATTTTACAGGATTTCTTGCGGTGCGTCACTGCTGCCATTATTTACTTTGCCATTTCAATTGCGGCTGTCTCAAAATACAACGATGGAGCATCTAAAGCAGCAGGAGTAAGTAGATGTGAGCTTTCCACTTAAGTATTTTGGTGAATTGTGTATGGACGTACTTGGGAAACAATGCAATTTTTACTCCATTGGAAGTAGCAGAAGTTTCTTCAATTAACTGAGAATTAGATTTGCCTAAAGCAAGGAAGAAATGGTCAGTTATTTAGAAAACCAGGGTTTGAATTGATGAATAGTTTTTTCATCCCAAGTTCTGCTCAATCTTACCTGTACTACTTTGAGAAGGCATTTATTCTGCTTTTTAATTTCACCAGCTGTACAGGGAAGATAAACTTCTCTGTTCCTGCAAAGAGGATCAAGATCCTTGAATGGAGGGAATAATAATAATAAAAAAATCAAACCTATAACTACTAAGGGCAGTCTAAATTAAGTCATTTCAACCTCCTGCCTCTACTGCTTGATTTTACTTGGATGAGTTGAAACAGGAGCAGTGTCATTTCACGTTCAATATATGGACTGCCCAGGAGAAAGCCTTCATCGTCAGCATTTTGTGTTCAGAAATAAGATACAGCCTTTCCATCTGCAGCTTGACTCAAAGCATCAATAATGTATGCAACATAAATAACATTTGCATAATGATTTTAAAAGATAGGGAAGAACAATACCCCGTAGTGTTAGCCAGCAACCCTTACCTAGCCTTCCCAAGTCATACACAATTTCAAAACAAAGACCTTGTTTTAATCTTTGTCACTCTGTTCAGACATGGAGCAATGCAACATAGCATTTACCCTACCTTCTCAGACTGAAACCCAGCCTATTCCTGCCACATTGCCGCTTCTTTGACACTAAATAGGTAACTCCAGAATCATTTTACCTCAATCTAGTTCACTCTGCAATAGATATGTCTCCTTGCAAACCTATAAAAATGACTCCCAGAGAAATCGAGGTGATTTTGGGGGCAAAGAGATGCCCGGGGATGGTGGAGGTGCAGGTTATATTCTCCTGTAGCTTCTGGCACAGGGCTGTGCTGATGCTCAGAATGTGCTCACAGCCAGAGAGGGGTGTAGCCTGGGGAAGGGCTCAGGACACATCTGATAGAGCAACTGCAGGGATCACTACTCAGTCTCCCAAATTAGCTATCATTGGGTTGATGCCAATGACTCACGAGACATTTCCCTTCTATGTCTTTTTAGAAAAGCACAGGCCAAAAAAAAAAAAAAAAAAATCAAGCCCAAGTCTTCTTTGAGAATTTCTCTTGTGACTTTCAGGCTTATTTTGGTTTGTCACTGATGGATGTGACTTGTTGTTCAAAGAGAGTATTATTTTGCCATTTCAGGTGTTTGGATTTATAGCCACAATAGTGTACGCCATTGATTTCTACACAACCTTCAATGACCTGGTTACTTTTCTCAAGCAAGGCACTTCTGATTCCCCTGAAGGGCGCAAGTCAGAAGGTAGGTAAAATTCCCTGTTTTAGTTATACGAGCACGTAACGTGAGATTTTCTTCTCCGTTTCACCTTCACAAGGGAGCAAGAGCACTCACTAAGAACAGTTTCCATTCTTGGCTACCTTGGTTTTGTATGCCACAACTATGCTGAATTATGAAGCTGCTTAGTCTTAAAACACAACTACTGGAATTTCAGTGATTTATAAAGATAACTAGCAAGCCAGGAATGTGAAGTTTCTCAGAGTTTTGTGCCATCTAACTTTGAAAGGCCCCAGATCCAATTATAGAAATTATTGTGCAGCACGAACATTATTCCTCCCATCAAAATGTATTGAAAACCAAACAAACTTATCTACCTTTTTTTTTGATAACTTAATAATTAACATCCATCTTTTATGTCTAATAGTGCTTTTCTCTTTATCAGGTCTTTATCATGGTTACCTCTTATTCAGGGTCATGGGGCATGTGGACAAATGGCCTTGAAATCCAAGGGCCACACAGCATAAAATTAACAAGGTTGTCATCAAATGTCATTCTAATGTACGAGGTGCAGTCTACCTCAAATCAGACAGATCCACTTAGACAAAGATCAGAAGAGGGACCCGTTGTTGGGAGTTCAAACCCATTCCAAGTCAAGTCAGGACACAGGTAGCTATTCTGCCCAAATCAGGCATCGTGCCCCTGTGATACTACTCATTGCACCCACACAGATGAAAGAGAGCACTCCGCACATAAAAACAAACAAAAAATCCCAACCCCCCCGCAAAAGACCCCCTACAAAACCCAAACCCACAAAACCCTTCAAAAACAAACACCCAAGACTCGTACAGAATCCTATACGGTATATAGTAACGCTAACAGTCTTTTCTAGGTATTTTAGTTGACTCTTAGATATTTTGCAAGCTTTAGGCCAAAAAGAGAGACAAAGAAAAGAATTAAAGGAACAGATCATAGGAAACAGACTGTTAAGACTAAAGACTGTTTATCCCTACAAACTGAACTGACCTGAAGATCAGGTGACAAGGGTACAAAATTAGGCTAAAGATTAGATCTGATTTCCCTGGAGATGAATAGAGAAATATATAAACTTACAAATATGCAGTCATGCAGCTTTGTGTTGATAATCTGACCATGCAAGAAGGGCTTTGCCCTGCAGCACTGTTCCTCCAGCCCCAAACTCATATTCACACTGGGGCTTTCAACTGCTGAGGCCAGAAATCCCTTGCTTCCTCACAAGCAGAGTCTTGAGCTTGGGCAAACTGTACCTCTACAGGCCTATCGGGATTTCCTAACATCTTAAAGCTGCTGGCAGAGCAGATAGGTTTAACTGGCAGAGCGTAACTGTGACCCACAGCAAACTGCAGTATTCTAGTACAGGAAGCGTGTCTTCAGCAGACTTCCTCTTGGTGGTCATGCTAACAGCAATCTCTCTGCAACTTCTTTCATCTGAACTGTTATCTACGTTGTAGTGGTCTGCGTGCCTCTCGGCAGCGTTTCTCAAGTCCTTTGAAACACCATTTAAAGGTCCATCATGTTAGTAAGAACTGTCATTTTACAAGCCTTTTCCTAAATATGCCGCATTCTTTGAAGCAGACACCTGCTGAAGAGCAGCATATCTCTCTCAGCAGGAGCTAAAGCTGACGTTGAGATTTCCAGTTTTCATTTTCACTGTTGTTCCTTGTTTTAAGTTTCAGATGAGGACTCCGATTCAGACTCTGACTGAAGAACTGAACACCAACCAAGTGTGAAGGAAAAATGATCAAGCACTTTCCTCTTTGCTGAATGCACTGCCAAGTGAAATATCTCCCTTATTTCAGCTTCTGTATCCTCTTTCATCTCACTGTTTATGGAATCACCGAAGCACAGGCAGGGCAGTGATGTGGAAAGGAGACTATTCCCAATGCCATTAGACAGTCTTTCAGAACTACAGATTTTACAGTCGTTCAACCTGCCACATAGGTCTGTATCCAAACAACATGTCTCAGTTCTCCGTTGCCCCTCCTTAGTCAGCACTACAGTGTACTGAGTAAACGGGAACATAGTATTTTAAACGTGTAAGCGGAGCTTTTAATATGCTTTCTTAATTCAAAATCTTTTAACACTTATAGCTTTTATACTTTTTGCGGTGCCAAAGAAGAGGCTTGGAATGCCTCTGCTTTATTTGTATTTTTCTTGATTAACTAACAGTATTTCTTTATCTGAAGTCTGAATGTTCCACTATCTCAAGCACTGAAGGCACAGATTATAGTTAACCTGTTGGGTTTCAATACATTATATCTACTACCTATCTTTGACAAGAGAAAATAACAACTGGAAATCTGCAGCAAGAACAAACCTCAAAGTATAATTGTGCCACAGGGTAGCTGGCTCATCAAACATTCAATATCACTTTTTTAAGGTGCTTGTATGGGGTCACATCCCATCTTCTGCAGTTTCACCACAGATATGAGGCAGAACAGATGAGGCATCATCTTACCAGCCCCCTTTCTACCATTTGTGTGGAATCCCTTGTATGTGTTTGCGCATCCAGATAAGGAAGGCTTGCCAAGTACCATCCAACAGTATCTACCTATTGAAGCCTGCAAATATTTGTGCACAAGATACCACTGTCTGATCTCATGCTCTGTGTTGCAAACACTGGTCCTCCTGTGAGAAGCAGCACTGGACTTAGTCTGCTGGGTTCACAAAACAGCCAACTGTTTCTGTAAAACTCAGGATTACCTGGACCCCGCGAGGGCAATACATCCTTCCCACTGTGAAAAGGCAAAAAACTAACCTCCAGACTAAAGAATGTCTGCAATGAAATTTGTTTTCCCAGACACACACCCCCGCCTTTTTTTTTTTTGCGGGGTGGGTGGGGTTGTTTGGGGTCTTTTTGTTTTGGTTTGTTTTTTTTTTTTCCCCTGGAATTCCATGATTTATCTTGTGGCCTAGTATTCTGGGGGAAAAGCCTTCTGAATTTACAAGAAGGTGTTTTCATGGGTAGCACAACCTACCTTGAAATATTTGTGTCCAACCATCAACACATTCTTCTTGGAAAAAGCATGGCATGCTCCTTACACATGGCATCAGACAGGTCTATTTCAAAGAAACCTGTATACATTAAAAAAAAATGAATCTAGTACCAGAACAGGTGGCCTTAAGAGTAATTAAAATGAGAGCAGATGGTACTAACAGAGTAAATGAAAAACAGGGATAAAACAATAAAGGCAGATTTCCTTTGGAACAAAATTACTGCTTGGGTTCCAATTCCCTGCTAGCAGCTGGCTGCTAACAGGCAGAAACACGGTACCTAACAGCGAGCAGGTGCTTGGGAGGGCACTGGCCACATTCAGAGTTGTCTAAGAGGCAGCTCCTATATCTCCTGTTTCCAGACCACTGAGGGAATAAAAACAAAACAAATGGTTGCTTCTAAATGTGACAAATCATCTTTCCTTTTATGAGAAAGAGCTCTTTGGACCTTTTCCTGTATGAAATTCCACGTTTCTTTCTTTTCTGTTGTCATATTTTACTGACACGCACTGTGACGTCAGGAGACCAGGACTCATTTTTATATTCAATTGGTTTGTATTTCTCTTTTAATTAAAAAAGCGTACTGCATGTCATGGTTAATATTTAGAAACCATGCTAGATTAAACCTCTTTTAATACAAGTGTTGGGTGTCTTTACTTATTTTAAGATCTGGTTTTACTGCCTTGCCTCCGGCCAGCGAGAGTAACGGTGTTTCAAGAAACTCCGTCAGGCAGGAGGCTGTGTGCTGGGGAAGCAGACAAGAGCACAGAGCCAGCACTGGAGACCAATCGCTCATGTTGACACGTCTTGCAAGGAGAAACTTCATCTTTAGCGCATAAGCATGAAAGAATTTAACTAAGGATTAGCTGCAGTGTATTTAGTACACATGGGAGACACAGTGCTCTTACATGGCAACTAATAAAGTTGTAAACAACAATCCCCTTTGGGTTTACCCTTCACAGACGTGTTATAGCCTAAAATCTGCTAAGGTTTTCTAGTTATTTTTTCACATTGAAATACTCCTAAAATCAACAGAAGAGGCAAACAAAATTGCTCATTAGTTGCTTCAGGACTACTTTAGCAGGCATGCAGTGAATTACCTGTCCAGAGAATTTTGGTTTTAACATTCAAGTAGTTGATTTCATTTACTTCTAAGCAGGCTCTCCTGCTTTTTCTCCTAGCATCAAACACTGGTGTAATATTCAAGCCATTTATTTAAAAAGATCTGTTCCCATGACACAAATAAAATACAGTTCTGTATTTTATGAATATAATTTCAGAATTCAATTAATGAAAGGAGAATTCAATTAAAAATAATTACTTTAAAGCAAATTCTGATTTGAGTGGGGGCCTGACTCTGTCTTTTGTTCATCTCCTGCCACTAATACTGCACTAAGCTCAGAGTCTGGTGTAGGGCAGAGGAAAAGTCTGCTTGGTTTTTTGGCTTTTATGTTTGTTTTTCCTCAACTGACAAGATCAAAATAGCAGGAGCACTGGTTTCTCTGCCATCAGGATTCATGACACAAGCATAACACTACACCTGCAGCATGGAGGCCTTACTGGAGTTCTTATTTTGGGGTACCAGCAGGGTCATAATCAAACACCTCTTTTTGGTCATAATATATTCTTGTTCCAAAGAGGAGCCATTCCCAAAACTCATAAACGCTAATAGACGCCTTCATCACAACTAGAGCACAACTATTCTCATTTTGAGTTCCTGTGCTTGTTGAACAGCACTCAGCAGCAGCGATGAGAGTTTCCAATACCAAGCATGGAACAAATTATGCAGAAACAATGCAAGAGGTCTTATGATCTAAATACTGTGAATCAAAGCCACTAACAGAAAGGAAAAATGATCAGCTGGCTTCACAGACAAATGACTTCATACAGCTGTCACCCTGTTTGAAGGTCTCCCACCTTCTCCTATCAAAAAGCTTTTATACTCATCTGTGGAAGATTTGTTCAGTCTTGTGCAGTGATTTTGGACAGGTGATGTTAAGGAATTCAAAAGACCTTTCCAAGCAGCCTTTTTAGATTCTGACTGAAATGAGAGGCTCGGCTGCCCTTTTAACACTCTGTCCATTACTCCACTTAATTTTGCTTTTCACCTGATACCGTTCAAAGATCTGGAAGTCTTAAATTTCCAACTGACAAAGTAATCTCCACAACATTAAGTGAAAAGTAGTGTATCTCGGCATGCTATTTGAGAAGAATGTTTCCACCAGCCTGGTGGGTTGGAAAGCAGAAGACAATTTAATGCTCTACATAGCAAGTAGATTTTTTCATTCTTACACTTCTGGTAAGCGCTCATTGTGCAAATTTCTAAGCCTGCATTTTATAGCTCCATCTTCTCCTGCTAGGAGACCAGCATCTGGTACCAGTAAGTGAGCATATACTTGAAACCAACCACTAACAGTGCATGTTTCTGACACCTGCACTTCTTAAATGCATAAATAAATGAGAACAACATAATATATTGCTACTAGGCCAGGCTAAATCTCATAGCAGGCAGCTTGTAATCAACCTCATCAGAGGTTAGAAATAATAAAATTAAGTGGCTTCATTCCAAAGACCAGGACACAAACTGCCCCTGAGGAGCAATATACTTACCACCATGCATATGTAAAAATACAAAAAGCAGCTCCACCTAGCCATCCCTTAATCTTTTTTTGAGCATGGAGACAGAGAGACAATACATCAAGGAAGCAGAAGAAATTTAGACAAGCACTGAGAATATAAATCTTATTACAAGATACTTGAGACACCTATTTGCATGGAATATTGGTTTACAAGTCAGAATAGAGACAACATCTCTTGGTTTTCTTCCAGATAAACAGGGCTGCACCAAAAAAACCACACTGCAACACAGATTCCTCCTTCTGAATGTTTTGTAAAACTTCTAGGTCAGAAGGTAAAACAATGCAACCCAGAAAATTTAAATGTAATTTTTTTTTTAAAAAAAATATTTTTTAAGAAAAACCCTCAATTTTTCAATCTATTTCCTCAAAAAAGAAAACAGCAATTCCAATGTAATTTTGGCCAGGTAATACTTGTGCTTTGATTTTATTTATTTTGGATATTGTCCATCACATTTCGTTAGCCTGATCCATTAAATAGGAAATCAATTATAGTCTTCCCAGGAGACTGAAGGAAGATTCAGTATTTAAGTTAGGCAGAATAAACTTTTTTTTTTTTTTTAATTCGACAGCTAACAAAGCTTCTCTTGACCAAGGAATACCACGGACAACAACCGCAGCAGCAACATGGCATTAAGTCCAGCACTTTAACTCTTTGTTTTCTTAAACAGCATCATCACATTAAGGCCTGATCTCTAAGCAGGTCCAATGGATGCAACACCACAACTGATGGAAGAGTCCTACTGCTGCTGACAGCCCCACACAGGCAAAATGAACTGGCCCACCTTGTAGCAGAAAAGCTGTACAAGCACATGACTCTCCTTAGGGAATCCTTCTGTAAAAGCTCAGTTGTACCCACCCCCTCTGTCCACCTCCCCAGTCAGTATTTTAAGAGCATCATCCATATTTCCAAATCTTTCCACAACACTCCTTCAACCATCTGTGCGCTTCTGCAGTTCTTACCCTACTAACTCTGTGCTTTCATCTCGCACCTAAAGCGCCTGGACTCCAAAAATCCCAACTGCATCAAGGCAGGACTTGCAACCTACAGTCCATGACGTGGCAGAGTATTATCCACTCACTCTGGCATTTCAGCCCCCAAAACACCTTTTCAGTCCAGAACGTGAAGCTGCAAACCACAGATACAGCATTTTGGCCCATTACGGTGTACCAGATGGAGAGACTTCCACAAGAGCAATCCCACCACAACCACTCTAGCAATAAAGCAGTCCGTGTGCTTTCTGCTACATATAATCTCTCATCAAGGACTGCTTATACACAGTTTTTCATTAACTCCTGCATTTATGAAGTTTGTCTTGTCAGAGACATAGTCACAAAAAACCCCCCACCCCTCAGAGTTGGTTTGTCTGATATTTAATCCCTATGCCATTGTCTTGCATAGGTAGTGCATTTAGCAACTGCACTTACTGAATTATCAACTATTCAACCATGACATTTGCTATACTGAGTTTGTTTATATGTTGCTTTTACAGATGAGGACAATGTTTTAGTATTTTAATAAGTCCATTTATTAAACAGGAAGGCCTTCACAAATGATTCCATACTATATTGATCAAGATAAGTGTTAGAAAACTACCATTTTCCCTACATACAAAAATACAGACTTTTACCACTATGAAGACATGATCAGAAGAGTACCATGAAAATCCGTAGAGCTCAAATCTTCAAATATCGGAAAGAAAGAGACAGAAAGGCAACTAAATTAAAAAAAAAAAATTTACAAAAACTATCGTGCCCATATACAAAAGACTGGAAAAGCAAAATGACATTTAAAACTGATAAATACACCATTTAAATTATGCTATAACAGTATGGATTTTAAAAACAAGACTGCTTTCCGTATTGCAAGACATTACAGTTCTTCAGCTTGTTTTTTGTTTAGCATGAACACCGACAGAAAAGAAGCACACAACATACTGAAAAATTACTACTGGTGTAAGAACAAGTTGGGGGTTACATTTTCTTGTAGAGTTACCTTGCCTTTGAAATTGGTCAAGCATTAACAGCACAACTCGCATACAGAGCTGGAAGATGCTACACTTACACCTGTAAGTTACACCTGTCAACACTGAGAAGACTGTGACCACAGCTGGTAGGTACGGCTACGGAAAACATCTATTCTATCAGCTGGCCTTGTGTGCAGTGCGACAAATTCAAGAACACTTACGAAAATAATGTGAAATTGCTTCAAGGCTGTAAATTGTCTCTATATGAACATTTGCTAATTTGTAATGTTCTTCAAATCCTCAATCAGGATTTGGTGATAAATGGGTACCTGATCTGCAGTCCCCTATGTCAATGGGGAATTTTGCCTGAGTAAGGACAACAGTCAGGTTCTGCATTCACACAGAGTATGTTTGCAAGATTTTCCTTGGCAAAACACGACAAATTTTCTTAGTTCAAAAGCAAAATACCAAGGGTATTACACAGCAGACTTGTGCTCATATGATAAAAGGAAAAGTGCATCCCCTTTGCGCAGCCCAAGATGGAATTCTAACCCACTATTTCAACTAATACCTCTGAGCTGTTCACAATTACAAATCTGTCAGCACAGGACTTATACCCCCGAAGGATAAAGTCTTTCAGTCAGGCCTGGATGCTCCTTCCTCGGACTCCATCAATCACAAGTTATAAGCTAGAACCGGAATGTTTATATTATGCCTGCCATGTTTTTCTACAGGACCCAGAATCAGCACCGAGGATACAGATGTCCCACACTGAGCATCTCTTGACACAAGTCTCAAGGAAAGAAACTTGGAGTGCCTTCTAGCTCACGTCAGCAATGTGCTTTATCTCCATCTTTCAGGTAGCAGCTGAAGGCAGAGCAGGGCAAAAGTGATACAATCTTTTGATTTGCCACGAGATCAGATTTACCATTTAGTGCACAAAGGGAAGTCAATGACTGCAGTAGCCATGTAACTGGTGTTACTGGAAACAAAGCACAGTGAAGCCAGAGATGCGTTAGTGACTCATATTACAAAAATAGTGTTTACAGGTTTAATAAATGTACATCTCTATTTTTGTGAATGACAAGTGTTACCACACATGGAAGGCACCCTAGGTGAAGCAGTTTTTCGGTATTTGTTTACAATTCTGTGAAAAGACATACAAAGTGTCCACTTTCAAATCAAAATTGAGCATTATAATGAGAAATAAATACATACTTTACTATTTTATTGTGGGTTCCTGAACCCTTACAAACTTCAACATATACATATAGTTTCAAAATTACACTAACACAGAAAAGAGTAAGTCTAGACAGATATAATGATTAGCTACGTCATTCGTTATATTATGTCATAAATGTTGTGTCTTAAGCATAGAAATAATTTTAAAATGCAATAAATTGGCCGCAATATATAAATCAAAAATCTTCTTACTCCAGAACTGTGATGTATGAGTTAAAGCTGGATGAACTGTAGTGCTAAGATACACTCTCCCTCCACAATATCCAACAAGTAGAAACCGGTAAACATTCAAGACTAAAGTATAAACAGTAGAAAAATGAAGGTAGCAACTGTTACAATAAAAGGGTGCTAGCCAGAATCACTTTAACCTGTAGACAACAGGATAAATGTAACATTACTAAAAATATTTAGACAATAATACTTTTGGGATTAAAAGGTTTCCAAAAGTGATAAATCAGCCTAGTTGAGAGGGTATTTTCTTTCAAACACATGAAGGTTTTAATTAAATATATCTATTGAGACATCTGTCCAAAGCAAAACAAATACAATACCCTGAAATTTCCCATTTTCTAGACAACAGTCCATGACAGTCAGAAGAGCCAGATGGTCATATTTCATTCTGTTACTCACATCCAGTTGTTATTAAAATAGCTGTAGGGACCAGCCCCAAAGAAAGAGTAAGAAAAAACCCAGATACTCTGTTAATACAATCTGGCTATTGCTTTTTTAAATGCTCTTATGTCCTCATTCTGAATTCATGAAGATAGCTTCCATATATGCTAACTGGCTTTTTAAAATTTTACCCACCTAGTCCATGGTATACAGATAAAACCTTCATAGTAAACACAAAGCTCTATGTTATAAATATGTCAATCAAGGTAACTATGTATATTGTATATAAAATTAAATATCTTCTGTTTGCCAAGTATAATTTAAAAAGGAATATCTGTGGCTAGTTATAAAAAAATATTTATTAACCCATAGAGATTAAAAGGCAATTTCACTAACTCATCCATCCAGTACATCCAAAAGAGTGGCACTGGGATTCTGGATAGGTAACTTTATCTAATCACATTCTCATGATAAATAGACAACTTTCATTTCTGGGCATATATAAGAACACTTCTGAAAGCTGCATATCCCAAAAGAAAATTAGATTGTGTTGTATACTCTAAATTAAAGGCTATCATAAATCACAGTGTAAGCAATTTTTTTAAAGATTATTTTTAGAATACAAATGGTAAAATTACAGACAGCTTTAAAAAAAAGACAATGCAAAAATAAGACCAAAACAACAAAGAAACCCTTTCAGGTTGGACAGCACCACTCTGCACTGTCAAGCAGTTCTATCCAGGTGGCCAAGTGGCTAACAGGGAAAACAATGTACCAGGAAAACTCTGAAGTGGCATTCAAAGATTTCCTGAGTATCTATATAAACTCATTTTTAACCAACTCCCTCTGTTAAAGAGAGGAATATAGCATAATTTCTATAAAGTATTTTCAAACATTCTGCTGGGTTTTGTACCTATTTCAGTTTCATTTTTAAATTTTTATTTTGTTGCCACTAAAATTCATACACATGACATCTCTAACTGCACAGTCTTTTTGAGCTTCGTTTGCCCTCCAACCAATCCATTATTTTATGCTATAAACAAGAACCAAGTATGCAATTTTCAGAAATTCTACATGACGGCTTTACTCCTTTCAGTGGGACTGAGGAGAAATTAGTCTAAAATTATCCTTTCTTGTAGACCCACATAGCCATTCTGATGCAATCCTCTACGTCCCACAGGACTCTGTGAACCAACTACTACACTTCAGCTGAGCAGAAGTTACCAATTTGTCAACATACCTCAGGTTTCAACATGCATCATTAACAACATTGATGTAGAATCTCTCCAACTGCATTACGCAGCCAGCATGGCCCCCCGAGTTAGGAACACAGAAACACTTCTACACCTGCTTTTACTACTGATTCAAGGTGTCTCTCTCTCCTGTGCTATGAAGTGCAGAAGCAATCTTCCCTTCTGCAGTTGGGGGTTATTAATGTTCACATATAATTTTGAAATCACTGGATCATTAAGCATCAAGTTTGAGTTTCTCTCTTCTTCTCACCCTTTATCACATCTCAAATTCATGATCAGATTGTGCCTGCCTTTATTTATCCTAAACAGCTGCTGAAGGTATTTTGCTCCAGAGCTTTCAGTGTAAGACCTGTTCTTTATGCTCCGATTTTTATGTACAAAGTTGTTCAGTATCTCATCTCAGTAGGAGAGGGGATATTATTTTCTACATTATTTGAATTGCTATAAAGTTTGGGGCTTTTAAAATTATGCCCTAAAAACATTACTCTGTTTATTTTGGGTTGCTGGGTTCAGTTTTGGTTTGGTTTTGTGGATTTTTTGGTTGGTTGGTTTATTGGGTTTTTTTCCACAAAAGAGAACAAGTAGGAATGTTTACAAAGTTGTCATGAGACAAGAAAATAACATATAGAACAAGGACTAAGGAAGAGGGGCGGGGGAAGGGTTTGTTAATAAACCACGTATTAGATAAGTATTTGCTGTGCCTGCACATCCCCAGAATAGCACAAAGGCAACAAATATCAAATTTGTTTATGGACCTTAAAGTTCATGGAAAGCTAGTGGTTAATTCACTTATAACAGTCTGCATGCAGCTTGTGGCAGATCAATTCTCCTGCTGTGTTCCATAGCACTTTTAAGAACCAGTAAGTCTGCTGTGTTAGGAAGGGGCAATCATCATATGGTACAAAATAAAACACAGGGAAACATAAAAAAAAAAAAAGGCAAAATAGCATTATCTTAGGGATGATTGGATACTTTTCCCAGTTTTCCCCTCTTTCTACAATCAACATGAAATAAACCCAGACAAAATTACAGACTGTGTCATGAGCTGCGCAGTGAAACACGTGACAAAGCCTATGAAGAAGCACCCCACGTCATTGATTTTATTTAAATTCACACATAAGAGATCTTATAAGCAAAAGATGAGAAGCTGCTTCCAAGGCACAGCTTGTTACTGATGCCATGCTTCTGAATACAAAGCCCACGATGAATAGCACAGACTAAAATATAGGCATCAAACCTCTGGAGTTAGTACCTTGTCTCTAAAAAAGGGCAGAGGTAGATTAATCTCTAATCCTCTCAACCTCTATGCACATGGCTCCTACCAGAAAGCTGTCACAGAAGCACATGCAGCATGCCAACTAGCTTCCAAAGTCCTAGGGGAAAGAATAAAGTTTCCCCATGGCACATCCAGCCCAAACACCATAAGCTTTCATATAAGGGGAGAGTACCATACTTAAGCAAAAGGGCATTTTACGCAGTATTCTGTCTTCCTTATATTGAAGCGGACACCATACAGATCAATGAAGAAGGTTTAACACAAATTAAATATTAAAATGTAAAATAGATGAGGCATGAATATACGAAATGAAAGGAACAAGTGGAGAGTAAGAAGGACTCAACTTTACCAAGAAGCGAGAAAACTGTCAAATCTGTTCTTAATTATGGTTTCAGAAACTTCTATTCCAGGCAATTTGCACACCATTACAAGAATGTATGATCAACTAAGGCTGACAAAACTGAGCATACATAGCATTAAAAGGAAAACAGATTCTTACAACACTATACAATAGTTATGCTGTTGCTCCAATTGTATCTTATGCTTTAATTAATCTTTTGATGTCTGTACATAGGTTGCAAAATTTACTGTCAGTTCTACGTGCAGTAATACATGGAGATTGCATATCCGAGGGCTTAGATTAACGAAAGAGGACTAATCAGAACGATTCGTTTCAAGCATCCCACTCCTACAAGGTTCAATGTTTAGCTTTAATTTAGTTTGATTTACAGTGGGTTTTGAGTCCCTTTATGAAGCTAAACAGCACTCTTAAGGACTACAAGAAATTATCCTTATATGCTGAGTAATTGCAAGCAAGACTAACTGGCTGGGAGAAACAATTTGATGTCACTTTTCTAAGCAAATTAAAAAAAAAATAAACTTTCTACCCTATTCTCTTCCTTCAGAGCTTTTTTTATGACAACTGCAGTTTGGATAACAGTCTTAAAATATTACCACCTCTTCAATACAACGTATATTAAGTGTGTGTGTGTGCATGTGTGTGAGAATCAACCATGTATATATCATATGATGTTAATGCTTCAAGTTTAGTTGTCTCTCACAGCTACTTTATTTCCCTTCTAAATTATCCACATAGTAAATAATGTCTCTGTAGAGTAATAAATGCTTAACTTAGATTTTTCGAAAGTATATACTGTACAATACTAAAATCATATTTGGTCCCCAAAACAAGGACATTACAAATTTAAATTTGTTTTTTCTGTATTACAAAGTGTATCAGATTTTTTTAAATTAATAGTCTTTTTGAATTCTATCCTGAAAGCTGTGCTAAGCTCAAGTCATGATGTAATTAATAAATAATGACATACTCTTCTCAGCTCAAGAAAACTTATTTCACATGTAAAAGCACTCAAGGTCCTTCAGGTATGGTATAGTACATGAAGTATTACACTGTATTAGAAGTATTACTGTATCATTCTGCATTTGTCATTCCAGCTAAAAGATAACAAGAGCTTTTCATGATCTCACTCTGGAAGAAGCTTGCTGAAGTTATCCTTTTTCTAGGTAAGGAAAGGTGTGAGGACTTGAAAGATACCAAATTCATAAACTTACAAGACCTCCCACACTGCTGAAAAACCAGAATCAGCACAGGGAGTACAGGAGAGGATCAGGGGGGCATTCTCTTACGTACACACCATTTCAGTCCTTGTCACTAACCAGCAAACAGGACACACTCCTAATGAAAAGCCTTTGCTATGCATCACCTAACTTCTGATTCTTGATTTCAGATAAGAGTTCCACTCTAAAAGCATGAATCTTTGAGGACAATATTCTGTATCTGAGGAGGAGGGTTGGGGCTTTTTTTGTGTGTTTGGGGGTTTTTTGGGGTTTACTTATTTTTTACCATCTTTATACAAACTGCTTTAGTGCCAGTTTACAATTCCAGTCTAGGTATGCTTGTGCTACTTTTTAAAAGGTTCTTTTAATAATTGACATTATCAACAAACTCTCCTCGCAAATTTTGCAAATACTAGGCAGAGTGCTGAAAAACAGCAGGGCTGTAACAACTGTACGGGCAATAACAAACTTCGTTATTTCACACTGAACATGGAGCTGTCATTTACTCTTCAGGAAATGCACAGTAATCCTGGCAAGACACCACCTCAATAAAATGTCCAAATCCAACACTAGAGGTTGGCTTATACGGTTCCATCTTCTTTTAAACTGGTGTTCCCTCTGGCATTAACTTTCAATGAAACACAATAAAATGTTACTAAACCAGTAATGGTTTACCAGTTACTAAAGAAAATGCAAATTTTCTTTAACCTCATTAGTAACTCTTTGTGAATTTTAATCTCCATCTTAGCCAAGGTGAAATGCACTGTAGACACCAGTAAATTGTAAATGAAAAGACATCAGTTTTGTCATCAGTTTCTCACACATCAAAATAATTCCTGTTGCTCGATTCAAACATTGCAGCATTAGGACCACACCTGTCACTAACCCAGTTCCCTCCAGTATGAAAAAAGCCTAGGCACTTCTATTGATCTTCTGTTTGGTATAACCTGTTTTTCATGTTTAAAAGTGACCTATCTACAATGTATTGCCATTTGTTCTGAAGACACCGGTTAACTGCATTCATCCGCTTAAGAGTACAGCTAAGAAGAACACAATGCAAAAAGTGTTCAAGTCAAATGTGAGATTAATTCAGGCATACATGGCATACAGTTTGCTAACTTCAAAGATTTCATCAACTTGCAGCAGAAAGAAATTAATCTCTAGGGATCTTCTCCCCCATACATTTCCTTAATGTAACATGCAGGCATGCATATGCCAAATAATGGATTACATCAGATTAAAAACACCAATCAAAAAAATCAGAAAAATATCAAGGGACATCTTCCTAATAACATTATGATACTGTCTAACTGATTACTGCAGAATTTGAGCTTTGAGTAAATGGCCTTCTCTTCACTGGAAGTACAATTAAAATAAGAAAACTTCGTCTAGGTAAAACTATCTCTAAACAAATCAATACAACCATATTATCCTCCAATTATCTAAACTCATTTTCCAAAGAAATATTAGGGGAAAAAAAATTGCAGAAACACCCAATAAAAAGAAAATTTTAGAAAATGTTTTACCTAGTACCAACAGTTTTAATTTGAGGAGAAACAACCAACCTTCCAAAACCAAAAATATTTATCTTACATGAATCACAATATTGCAAACTTAGAAACACTTTAGAAGCACATCATGATTTTTTGCTAGTTTTTGCTTAACTTAGGCTTCTCAGAAAGGTTGAACCTTAAAAAAAAAAGAAGCAGCAAGTCATGACTGGAATGCAAGTCTATTGGACGACACCCCCTTCTTTCTCTACCGTGCCCCTCAATCCCCTTTTCTCCACCCTGCCTCCCAAGCATATTTATTTTCCCATTTTAGAATGAAAAACAGAATGCATCCCAACATTACCAAAAAACCACATGCTTGCACTTGATGCATTATGGTGACCAGTCAGTAAACATGCTAACTTTGCACACAACAGATCTGGCCAAGGTCATGCATGAACTGAATACGGCAATTTCAGAGTAACCCATAGGGTAACTACCTCAACGCTATATCCATCAAATAAAAAAATGTGAAATGGTTGTCCATTTCAGCTACATAAGTGCACTAACAGCAAAACTGCAGGAGATCTTGCAGATGAGAACTGAGCTGCACTGCCAAGGCTGCGTGAGGATGGATACAGAAACTTTGTTGGACACGATACATGGCTAAAGTTATTGCTATTTGTCCTCACTTTGCGTGTATTAAATTTACTTTTGGTGGATTTCTTTCCTATATTAACCAACCAATGTAGTGGTGGTCTTAGTGTCTATGACAGACAAAGAAACAGTGGCAGAACATGTATATTCAGAGCTTGCACTTGGGAGAAGGAAGGAAAGTTTGTGCAGTTAATCCAAAACAATAACATACTTCAAAACATATATATATTATATATTATATAAACTATATAATATATGTGTATATATATGTGAACATCTTAAACAGATCTTGCTTTTGAATGACCAACAGCTACTGCCTTCACGACAACAGCTTCTGACTCAATGCATCTCTGCACATACACAGGGCTGGGCATTCTTTGCCACCATCTGATCTTCCTTTTCTTCCTTAAATAAAGAAAAAACCCTTTATTCCATGAGGGACTTAAGCACTTCTTTTCCCTTTGCAGTCCCATTTGAATGTCGCTTTCATGCATCCAGACGCTGAATCTCAGGGCGATGGTCTACTTCTCTGGATTCTGTCCGAGCACGTATGTAATCACTGGTCTGTCGACTATTTTGTTGTCTGCTGTTCATTCGCCACTTTTTAATAGCTAAATATGTGTTCACAGCATACACTGCCATTGCCAAGAAACCAAATATCTACAAGAAGTAGAAAGAATTGTCAAAGACAATTTTTGAAAACAAGAACAACAGTAGTTTCACAACAAATTCCTCAGAAGCTTAGTTTTCTACTTTATTTGCACTGACATATCATCATGGCCCGTCAAATTGATGTTTTTCTTCTTCAATGACCTAGAGAACCTGCAAAAGTGACTAAGATAAATGATCCCGGCAAACAAAGTTCTCTGTCTGCAAACATGACAGTTAAATCCTGCAATGTAACTTCAATGGAAGAACCTCTTGTAAAGAGGAATACAGCTCTTCATCCATCAGTTCATTCCTCAGGACGCCCATAACAGTGAATGAATGACAAGAGAACAGATGATCAGTCCAGACCATCAGCCTGGAGAAGGACCTAATCTGCAGTTCTTCCTGTATGCTTCTGCAGAACTGTTGTATGATTTTCAATGTCCAGGTTTGAAAGAAAAAAGAAAAAAAAGTTCCAACTCAAGCACAAAATCAATTTGCTTGACCTCACTGTTCTAGATTTAAAATCTTGAAGTACTACTACACTCACTCCACAGAATAAAAATTATCTGTAATGAGCAAGAAGAATTCAGCAAATTATGTGTAAGCAGCTCCAACTTCTTGTGAATTTTTGGCTCTATCTTTTCTGTAGGCTTGCAATATAGAGCAGTATCATCTAAGTTAGCTACAGAGAAAGAAGCAAGGCAAGTTCAACTCTTAAGAGTGTTCTCTGCAAGCCATTTTTCCGTTTGTTTTTGCCTCAAGCCTTAAGACAAACAACTCTAAGGACATCCATACTTTTAAAATCAGAATTAGCTTATAGCCAGCTGTAAAATCAGAAGAAAATGGTGATGGCAAAGGCAACAGGAGTATTCAATGAACACAAGAGAAAAGTTATTATTAGTTTTAATAGAAGATAAGAGTCATAGATAAAGAAGTTCAAATTCTTACCACAGCAGCAATTTCTGCTCCAGTTTTATGGTTTAAAGCAGCAAGTACTACAGAGGCAATGAAAAAGAAGAAAGTGCTGAGTCCAGTGTTGACCAGATCCTAAAAAAATAAATTCATTAGCATTACTAAACAATGATTCTTTGCTTGCTTTTAAGTGATGAAACAGAAGAAGGTTAGAACAAGAACTATAGCAATACTTTCCCACTTTCTATACAGTTTATCACTCAGACAAAAGATTATTACACAAAAGTTTATCGCTTACACAAAAGATTATTATACAGGAAACTTAGCATGTGTGCGCATTAGTCTGTCAACCAAAGTCAAACAGCACGTACACATAAAGCACCAGTGCAGATTCTCGATGCATTACCTCAATTACTACTGGGTTTATTAGAAAAGTACTGTCAGCATAAACAATGAGTAAAGATGTTCTACCTCAGCCGATGCCGAAGTAACCTGAATATCACTTTAGCACTCCAGGAACCTCTTATTGCCTTTCACATCACAACAGTGCTCCATGCACTGCCCAGGAAAGAGTAATGAATTTTTCTACAAATTCTTTAAGGCCTTCATTGTAGAAAACTACACACCCTATGCTATTTCTATAAATAACAGCTGCCTGTATTGTAAGAATACACATATTTTTATGTACTTATTGCGTAAAATTGATGTTTCAAGTAGACATTTTAGAACATACGCACAGCAACACCCCAGGGGTACCTGCGTTCAGGGAAAAGTCTTGCTTTGCTCCAAGCACAGAAAAATGGCACGCAACATGCAATTCAGTTATGCTGCGTATGTCAGTGTTCAGATGATTATGCTGCCATGCCTTACATAAAGCAGGGTCATTAACATATCACTGGAACACAAGTAAGAATTCTGAATGGCAGCTATTAGCACAAAAACAATTACGTCAATACAAGACTATCTGATCAGACTTGAGGGGAAAAAAAAGTCAAAAGTTGGGACTTTGAAATAATAGAAGAAAGAAAGTGCTAGATTCATTAGGGACTGGCTGTTCAGTATGTTACTCAGGGCATCTTTAAATTTTTTTTTACAACACAGTATGTATGTACACTGCACTATATATACACTACAGAGATGTAAGACATAACAGACGATCATAACTGAACGAATAGGTGAAGTCAGGGAGCAAGGAGGGGTGTGGAGGAATCGGGGAATAGCATTTCCATACAAATCCTGAAGGAACAAGAAATCAGTGAAAGGTTAATACTATCACAGTAAAAAGTGATGGAAAGAAAACCTGCAGACAAGTTTTCTGTGCAACTTATAGTTTTGAGTTAAAGAAAAAAAAAAAAAACAACAAACAACAAAACCACTGACCATGACAACTCCCACCATTAAAAAACTCCATCACCACTCTTGTTCTACCCGTCTCTTCTTTCACACATAAACCAGGCTCAATTCCTGTTCCTGTTCCTCCACTTGCTATGAGTAGAAGTTTTTTAAATTTTACTTTACTTTTCCCCAAAGCGCATCTTGTGAAGTGCCGTAAGAAGTTAGGCTTAGAAAACTGAAGATATCTAAACTTATTCCCTGGGTATGAATCCCACGACTATGCTCCAGCTACATAGCACAAAAACTTTGGAAAGGCCATCGTCATCCAACCACCCCTAAAAACATCTGTTTTCCTAGCCATGATTGGAGAATGCTTAGAAAGTAATGTAAAAACAAAAGTTTCTGGTGCTGTGTGGTTCACAGGGAAAACTATCTATTCTAAAGGTACTGACTCAGCAACAGCTGGTTATCAAAATTAAGCGTACCTGGGGATAAATTGTATGATGTCTCACTGTTGCCTGACTCTCATCTAAAAGAGGGACCTTCCCAAGAAATCCGAGGCTTCCATTGCTCATTGCTATTTCCACTGACATGTTCAGCTTTCATGAGCCCAGTAAGACCCAAACTGTCTTGCCAAATAGTAAGGAAACAAAAGCGAATTGTGGGTCTCAAACTCCTACCATCTTTTCACCTGCCAGTGTGTAATTAGAGATACTTTTTATCTCTGTTCAAGGTTACCAAAACAGATGTCATCTAGTACTTACAGCAAACAAAATTGGGATTTTTTTTAAATCATTATTGCAGTTTTAATTACATAACTTCTTGTTTTGCAGAGATTAAGTTAAGAAATAGAGGTATTAGAAAATAAATGGCATGTCACAATTTCTCAAAGATGGAGAGAAGGATAGTTGGAGTTTTGCAGCTCCAGCTGTGCTTCTGGGGTTGCCAATAAGAGCTGTGGTTCTCATCTGCACAAACCTTTTCTCACTAGAGGGGAAGTCTCCCTATACGTGACAACAGGTACCAGACAACAGTATTCAACATTTTCATCAAGTCTCTAGAGTAAACATATGTATGTCACCAAGAATGCTGAAACTAAATACTAAGGAGAGGGCAGCTATGCTCCTAAATAATTAAAAAAAAAAAATCATTAAACCCAAGGTCAAGTTGTGTATTTTAATACCAGAGTACATTTGCCACCAACAGGAACGACCTACATGACAGAGACGAAATCCTAAAAGAAATAACTTGGAAGAACTTAGTAATTACAGTAGGTAAGCATCTCAAGATGTGATGCCATGACAAAAAAAAAAAGGGAGAAAAAGCACTTATACATTACTTTGGACATATGGACACGATAGGCGGAAGGTGTTAATCTTACCTTTGCAAGGGACACTGGAATGCTGCATCCTGTTCCGGTAGCCACATTTTTAAAAGTATGTTGAAAAATTGGACAAGGCACAGAGAAGAGCCACAGAAGTTATTTGAAAGGATGAGAAAATTTCTCACAGTATGAATCAAAGAACCTAAACTGCTTCGAATATTAAAAAGATTGAGTGTATACTTGAGGACTCCAATGTTCAAATAATAAAAAAACTGAGGTTTTAAAAGTTTAACATAGAAAAGCACAATAAAATTAATAGTACAACAAAATTAACATCTGCAAAGTTAAGACAAAAATCTATTCAAAATGAAGTAAGTTTTAATTGTAAGGGAGCCAACCATCAGAACAAACCTAATATTCCACCTTTACACTTATAATCCAGATTGTGTTTTTTCAGACACACATTTTGTACTTCCTTAGCACCATACTTAAAGACTAAGTGGATGACACATAATGCTCTATGATTTATGGGGTCAGATGTGCTTATTAATCCCACTGATCTCTGACTTTTTGAATCCGTCAGCTTGATCATCTTTCCAAAGGAGAATAGTACAAGCAAGATAGCTAGACCTATCCACAACATGACAGACATTATCATCTATCTCCATGCTATAAACTGCCTTGAAGGCTTCTTGTAAGTAGTTTGAGATACTGCAGAACATTAAATACTGCTGAAATTAGACCACTGGTGCCTTTGTCATGATTTTTCCAGGATATCAAAGACTTAAGTGCATTAGAGACTTTGTCATCGTCACTGGCATTTTTTAAATTGTATTCTTTACACAGAACATCAAGTTTGTCCTTGCAAAGAATCTAACAATTCAAATCTAAAAATTTATTCCATCTTGAGGCTCCAATTTATTCGTTTCTGCAACTCCATTTTCCCTGTTTAGGTCAAAACCTTATAATGCAATTAATAATTGATTCACATTCATACAGTAAGGCTGATTACTTAAGCTAAAACTAACACAATCTTTCGTATCCAAAGAGCTGATTGTTTGGAGCTTAAGGAGCAATGACATTTATCAATAACATTGTCATACAGCTATATAATGGTAACATCACAGATGCAAATATCAGTGGAGGTTTTTAATCCAAAATTTGGTACATACTACTTAAAGCAGAAAGATAAGAAAAGAAAAAAATACAATGGTTTTGAACTAAGTCAGAGCAGAAACAAAAGAGAATGAACTACAGGAAGAATTTGAGAAGTAAAGGACACTCCCTAAAATAATGCAGCTTTTTTCCACGTAAGAGAAAATGAATAATCGTGACAATAAAAAGAATAAACTAATTGAAAAAAGATGAGCCATTTCAAATCTGGCCATGATGTAGCTGAAGTTCTTGCTATTATATTTATAGACAAAGTAAAAACCACATCACACAGATAGAAGAATTTCTGCTGAAATTACAGCAACCTCATGAGACAGTATGCTGTGCCATAAAATACTGTACAAAGCTGCCATCCATAACAGAGAATAAAATCTATGAGCTGAATAAAATCCACTCTAGACTGCTGCCGCTCCCTTTCTCCTTTTCAAAATGATTTAAAATGAAGGACTGACTTCTGGTCACTTGCTAGTTATTTGCAAATTCAGTCACCAATGGTCCAATAGTCCAAAGGAGAGTATCCAAGGACATGTTTTTGCTACTGCCATGCCCAGCTATCTGTTCCACTCAGAAGGAGCATAAGGCAGAGGAGGCATCTGAACTTGTGGATGACGATGGGTTTATGCCAAGATAGCATTTTATACTAAAAAGGACGAGGCTTTTGTTCTGCTGATTCTGCTGTAAAGGTGGGAAACTCTAGAAAAGTGGACAGCATCCTACAATTTTCCACTTTTAAGGGTTTGGGCAGGTACGGTTCCTGGATTAATGAGGATGGAAAAGCTGAATTGGCGCTATGAATGAGAGGTCTGTTAATAGACCGGAAAACTCCCATTAAGTAACTCCTGAAGCTTCTGTTTAGTAACTTCGAAAGCTACTGTTTAGTCCTCCAGTCTGGTACATTACCAGGAGCTGGCTCTGACCCCAGAGGCATCAGTAACATCCACGTGCCTTTATCCATTGCTCTCCATGACTTTACACATGCAAACTTCTAAGACGCATTCAATCAAAATACATGCACTGCCTTACCATCCTGTCTTTCATGGTGAAGTAAGAAGCTGCACAAGTGACCAGGTACTATTTAGTGCCATATTGCAATCGTAATTTGTATGAACAAAAATATGACCTTTATACCAGTGGTTGCTTTTGTCATTTGCTTTCTGAAATTCAGAAGTTTACATTTAGATGGAGTTTAAAGTAGATAAATAAATGTAATCTGGAAAAGAAGCCTGCACATTTCATCAGCTTGACTTTGTCACAAAAGGTGACAAGAGTTAGTGACCTGATGCTGTCCAGTTTATTTTCCACAAAAAAAGAGTGCTCAAAGTAACATTTCCTTTTAGCTCTGTTTGGAGTTTGGTGGTTTATTTTTCAGTTGGTGGGGAAGGGAAGGGGAGTGCAGTTACTGATTTTTTTTTTTTTTTTTTTTTTTTTTACAACGCCCCTATTTTTTCCTCCAACTAGTATTTTACTTGCAAGGTTTGGGAACTTTTCCTCTTGTTTCTATATGAAGCTATCAATTTGAAGCTTACAAACATATCAGTCAGTCCTTTAAACCAAACACCTCTGGTCAAACTCCCGTAATTTTACTCTAATCATATTATTAGACACTGTATGAGTATTTTTTGCACCACAGTTAAAAAGGGAAACATGGTTTCTCAAGCAAAAGTCCTAGGTAGAAAGAACCAAACTGTATAAGCATTAATTCCCATCTCTTTTTTTATCATTTATTTAGGCTTACACAGGTATGGGAGCCTTTATTCAAACACTAGCTTATGCTACTCCAAGATTCACATAAGCATTGCTTCCCCTTGATAAAACAGTCTGTGACCAACAGTTTCAGAAGTATGTTAGTGACCCAGAGGGCTGGATTCATACTGTGCAGAGGTATCTTAGTGCCCATCTCACAGTGTAGGGCTATGCTGCCTAGCCCCTGAGCAGGGCTGAAGGTCCCCGTGGGTCCCATGTCACATACAGCAGCCCCCAAAGGTCACTAGCATTCATCTGCAGCTTCTCCTGTTCAGCCACTTCAATCTGGTCCCAGGGGTCTGGCACTTGCCAGTTCTACTTCCAACATCTCAAGCAAAGTATGTAAAAAAACCCTGAATTAACACAAGTGACTTTCAAAAACCTTAGCCAGCTCTCCAAAAGGTCAGGGACAAGCTATGATGAAGTAGCCTCAAAACCAAGATTCATATGATTTTATTCTTATTTCTAACTATTTTTGAGTTGGAATACAAGCTCTGTTATATGTAGTAACTCTGCTGCAAATGACAAAACATTCCTGAATGAATGCTTCTACAATCCCCATTTCATTTTGGTTTCTTGAAAATCACCTCTCAATTCTTTCTTAGCTGCTCCTCACTGCTTTCCCTATGCGTTTTTCCAATAAGCAGTCCTACACACAGAAAGGGCCACCAGTTACTGTCATAAAGCAACAGACCTTACTAGCAGTAACTACCAAACCACATAATATTTCTCATATTTAAAATTTGTGCTTTATTTCTTACAGAATAATGCATTGTTTACATCATGCTGCAACAAATGAGAACTGTCCACGAAAAACACTAACCCAGAGGAAATTAATTCTGATTTTTTTTGAAGTTTATAAAATACTCATTTTTATCCTTAATAGGTATTGCTATTTTGACAGCAGCAAACATAGAATTGAAGGATGACTTATTTAATTTCTCATTCAACAGCTAAGCAAGCCAAAGAAAAACAAATTTTTTTTTCAAAACAGAGGGGAGGAAAAAAAATTGAAAAAAAAAAATTATGATTGCCCTGTGAAGGCCTTTGAACTACAGCTTTGTAACTAAACTCTTCACAGCAAGGCTAGCATAAGACGGTTTGTCATTCTGGCACTGCATCAAATTTTCTGCAACTACTTCAAGTGTCAGTTGCTTGCACACAAGCTTTCATTGCTGCAACAACTGAAAAAAAAACCCAGCCCTGCAAAGATGATGAAATAAGTTTTCAGGCAGCACAAAATACAACCACTGATCTATGTCTTCTGAGACACACACCTGACTCCTCAAGTTTCCTCCCTGTAGCAGTGCTTCCCTGAGACTGAGTCCAGGCTAACAAGCCCAGTGGAACTCTAATGTTTGTGCTATGCTCAGTTCTGTGCCTCATCTTTGACGTTGCTCTAGGCTGAAAAACTCTGCATTCAGAACTGCACACACACATGAAACACAGTACCAGAGCTGCACTGGATGTTTAAAATAAAAAAAAAAATTTTTTTTTTAAAATCAATGGTCAAAATCTATTGGAAGATTTTTCCCCCCCTACACACAGACATAAATAGTCCATTCTGCTGGCTGATTATGCAATTATTTACATCCGTAATGACTCTGATTTCTCTCATCATACAGACACTCATCCAAGAGACACTGTCAAATTCCAGTAGTCTCAGCTATTTGCTTCTCCCACTCCCAAAGTCATCTCAGTTGTTCGCCCCGAAAAAAAGGTACTGCAGCATTACAGTGGATCCACTCTGCAGTGGCAGTGGTGTCAGAAAGCCTGGCAAACCACATGCAAATTCACCAGAACACCAAAGTTACTACAAACACTCCTGTTAACTTGCGTACCCTGTCCCTACTTCCAGGGGGCCATGTCACGCACACAGTTTGGCTGCAAGATCTTAAGCTCTCCCTGTAGATCACATGAGATTCAAATGAATTAAAAAAAGGATAATTTAGCCAAACACAAAATTATAGCAAACATTCAGTTATTAGCTAAGTCTGAAAACAAACATTTCAAAGCAGCAGCTCATCAGTTAAGCAGGAATCTCTGCTGTGGTGTGCTCTTCATTCCCCTACGCCACTTGCTAGTTTCCTTGCAGAATAGACTCCCTTTGAGCTGTGAAACATAAAGGAAATGGAAATTTCCACTGACAGGTTCCCCAGCTTTTGCATTTTTGCATAATATTGATAGTGCTGCGCAATACAGACAAGCGAGTGTTCTTTCATCTTACTGTAACAGACTTACCTGTCTCCAACACACCCAGGCAAGGCTCTTTTCCGGCCTCACCATCTCCATGTTTCTTTCATGTTTATCTCAGGAAAATGTGAAAATGATTGGCAAGTCTCTAATTAGGATCAAAGCAGAGCTCTTTTCCTCAAATGGCTAAAAATATATATGAAAAAAAAATTTGCCAATTTGCTATCTGTTAGATGCTAGTATATACCCATCCACATTTTCATTCCAACCAGGAATAGGGGACATCAGACAATATCCACAACACATGAGAAAGAAGACTAATTTTAATGAAGTACTAAAGGAAACAATCCTGTATTGGACAAGAGCAGCTGATAGCCCAGTACTTTCTAATACCCAGGATCATTTGAAAGCAGATGGTTTCAAACGGTTCCTACGAAGTTTGTGCGATGTCGTGTTTAAAGAAAGGCTTCTTCCTAAATTTAAGACTACCAAATTCTTTCAAGCAGTGTAACAGCCTCTATTTCTCTCACAGGTTCTACAAGCAAAGTCTCAGACTTTTCACAAGGGAAATACCCATTACAAAGTCGGGGGGGTTAAAGCATGTATATTAATGAATTTATACATAAGCAGGAGTGACTTCCTCCTAAAGCATTCAGGAGTGTGAAAGCCTGTTGTTTAAGAAGCAACTCCTGTGACAACTGTGTCATATACAGAGACTGCAAAATTACCAAAATAACCATCAAAACATTGGAAAGTACCAAATATTGAAAGAGGCAAATAATGTATGAATATACACCTAAACTGTAAAGAATAAAATGCCAAAATAAGCCAAAAAAACATTCAACCACAACTCCACATTCTTAAATTTCCTACTAACTTTTCCAAAGTAATCTCCCATAGGGTTTGGTTTTGGTTTTTTTATCAGCAGCCTTTGATCTCTCTCTATACATGCAACAGCAGACTACAGCTATATGAGTAACGAAGATACTCCCACACTACTCTCAGAGTAACAGTCCCATCAGACTAATGATTGTTAAAATCAGTAAGCAATACCAGGAAGAAGGATGGTCCTATCAGTTAACAGAAGTCAGAAGCTTCCAGTTCTCTTTTCACTTCTGTTAGAGATCTTTGGTATAATGATGGAAGAAGCATTTCATCTTCAGGACATAATTAAAAGAATGAGACTCGTGAGATCATGACAATTTACTTCTACTGTGTTGATCTGGCAATATGAACTAAAGAAAAAGCATTTGAGGAATATTCCACCTGCCTTTCAGGTTGAACTCTGACCATGTCATGTTGCTCCATGCTGTTTGGATAAAAGGTTCAGAGTGTAACCATTGCCCTAAAACCCAAAATACTTCGCTTTTAAAAAAAACAACCAACCAAAACAAACAAAAGACCACACCACAACTGGCTGGATTTTTAAGCCCTCTTTCCTCTAAAGATCTCTTGACAGAGTGCTACGCAGAGGCAAGTAACACTGCACTCAAAGCAGCAATTCTTGTCGTTCAAACACCTAAGTCAAAGTGGCTGAAAGGACCTACCAGTTACACACTGGTATTTACTGTGTTATTGGGGGGGGGGGGGCAGGGAGGCAGAGAGCTGTATTTAGGCTTCTGTACTTACATATGTTCAACATATTGTCAAAGGGTTTTGGTAGGCAGTAAAAGTGTGCGCAGGGCTCAACAAGAGAACAAAAGGTATAGGCACACAGAACCCAGGGTATGCAAAGTCATTAACTGACTCTGTCAGAGACACAACTTCAGCTCAGTCATCGACACCATGCATACCACTCTGGTCTCTTGATAAAAAGTCTGGGTCAAACTTACTTTGAACATAAGCTAGATCTAGTACTCACTGTGAAACCACACGTATCACACCAGCAAAACCATCATGTAGTTTACATGACACATGCACTGCTACACACTTGTTATCACGCTCTTGTACATCCCACTAGCATGTGCAGAACTGTGTTGTATAAAGAGTTGGTCTTCAATTGCTGTTTTCGGCTGTCAAGCTATTGTGATGATCACTAAATAACGAAGCTGGCAACAGAGAGAGTACCTTCTCTCTGCAGCTGCTGCTTTTCAGCTTGCCACAAACATAAGTGGTGACAATACTGGCAGAGACAAAAGGAGTAAAGGCAAGACAACCCAGTAACATTCCAGTGGTTCCACTGGTTTTGTTTTGCAAGCTATGTGGATCTCCCCCACCTACAGTTACCAGTCACAGTTCTCAGTCCATCTAATCTATCTACCAAGTACTCTTAGGAAGAGTTCCTCAAAAGACCATGCATCCCCAGGGTACAAATGATCATCTAATTCCACATTCCAGTCTCATTTTAGACAAGTCATTTAGGCTTATAAAGAGTTACTGCAAACATGCAAATTGCAACATTAACAAATTACATTTAAAACAACAACAACAACAAAAAAAAATCACACAGAAGCCTAAAAACCTCTGGGACTGGTCTCCAACAGTACTTACAAAATTACTGTTATAAAATAAAACAGAACATACACACATATGTATCTGTACTGTCCAAAGAAGTTATAAATAGTGTCCTCGAAGCTGACAGATCTTTTGCTAGTGACTTAACATGTTGGTTTTGTGACCTGTGTTTATGCAACCCAATCTGAAAGTTTAACTCATAATACAGCATGGAAATAGAGACTTGTACAAAAGGAATGTGCACTGCCAGCAGTTCTCTTCCTAAAACTCCTCATATTTAAGAGCAAATTAAGCACTGCCAGTCAACATTGAACAGTTATGTGTGTAAGCAATTCAAAACACTTGATTTTCACAGAAAGCACAATTTTGTACACTACTACACAATAATTGTATTAAACTGTATAAGAAAATATACGTAGCACGGCTGTTCTAGTAATAAAAAAACAGATTAGGAGAACAACAGGCTACTGTAAATATAGCATCTGTCAAAGCTAAGTAACTACAGGCTGCATTTTTTTTATCCACTTCATCCACAAACAGTAATCACTGGCATTAGCAAGAAGTTTTTCTTTCCAAAGAGAATCTACCAGAAGATAATTTTAGTTCTATTTAACGTAGTTTAATCTCACTATATTTCAAAGCTCGTTCTGCTGTTAGCGTTCAAAATAAATATAAGTAAAATGTATACTTTACTTACCATCAAGAACACTCATACACAATCTTAAACAACAGCAGAAAGTAAAGTTCAAAGACCAAATTTAAAAACAGATTTGCAGCTATTTTTAACAGAGTGACGATTTGTATGAACTTACAGTAAGATTCCAGTTGATCTGCGGTATTCTTGTGTGAAGATTTAGACTGAACATAAGCAACAGAACTCCAGTAACCACCAATGCACTACAGCTCACAAACTCGAAGAAATAAAGGCCTTCGCATGGGGAGCATTCCATGATGGTCTCTATGCAGATGAATGCAATCAGTGCCAAAACCTAGGAAGAAAAACAAGTGGAAAAAATATAAATAGATTTCCACATTTTGAAAGTAGCCACAAATATTCCTGAAATTTCCATTGGGAACATGATCAGTTTACACTCAGGAATGTGTGATTTTAGTTTATAACAGGGCACTGTCTAAAGAGCAAAAACAAAAGCAAATTAATGCAAGATTTTCTGGATATCTCCTGTTCAACAAATTGTATCTTAACAAAAGTAGAAGGAGTCTAACATCAAAATTACTTAAGACACCCAGAAAGGCACGAAATTGCTTCAGGCCATTGGCTTAATACACAAATGGCACCTCAAAACACCTTATTTCATTTTTCACTCATGATATGCTATTCCAAAACTTGAAAATGGAATGCCTTCTATTGGGCCAACCTCAAGCTCAATTATGTAGTATTAATATAGTGTGACTGTAAAAGACATTTCAATAAAGCTACTATTTAATATTTGCTACCAACTTGAGATCTAAATCAATTCAAAACAGAATAGATCCAGGACCTCTACCAGCCTCCAAAAATGCCTGCCTTTTTTATGGTTTTTATCATCAATATGCTATAGTTCATATAAAAACACACTTTATAATTCCCTCATAAAACAAGCAGATGAAGGAAAATAGATGAGGGAAAAACTCCTAGTGCTGCAAACACATACATCTAACCAGGATAATGGTTAAGTCACACTAAATTCAGAAGATATCTTGATAGACAACACAAATGCAGACTTTTGCAAGACAAGAGTTTCATTTACTATTTAGGATAAAACAATGAAACTCACGATACTTAAAAAAATCTGCCCAATGGACAAAACTAAAATATATAAAAACCATACACCAGTATTAGCTACCACTGATAGATACCACTTAGATACCATTACATACCACTGATTAGCTACCACAGAGTATACAACTTACATATGTACGTCTATGTTTCAAACTGATTCCTCTTTAAATATAACTGGTAAAAGAAAAACAGTTGCATGAACACTTTTGTTTTGTTGTTTGTTTGGTTTTTAATTTTCCATGTCAAGCAAGGAAGGCCTTAAGAGTGTTTTGCTTTGTCTTCAAGACAATAATCCCCCCACCCACACACTTACATTTTCCAGAAAGAATTAACTTTTTTGCTCTGCTGCAAAATTCTAATGAGACCATAGCAAGTCACTTCAATTTGAGGATGAAGAACGCAGGAAGATAGCCTCCTCAGAGCTAAATATTCCATAATTTGAAGGTTTTGCAGAAACAAAACCTAAGTTTAAAAGACTGACAGAAGCCACAATACAAACCAACTTCTGCTAAATCCTTCTTTGCCAATTTCAATAATGTTTTGCAGATACACTTTTCTAGCACTTTTTATGCTTCATCCATTAATTTGTCTTTACCTCTTATAAGAAAACTAGCAAAATGAAGAAAAAGGATTTTGAAAGAAGTTACCGTTTTGTCACTAACATCAGCAGTAATTCTAAGTAAAGGACAATACACCGCATGCTTCATTTGCCACGTACTTCAAAATACAGTAGCTAATTTAAGTTTAAAAATGGATTAAAACAAAGGAAAACTGTTTTAACCAAAAAATTCATGCTTGGGTAGAAAGACTCTCACAGCTTGCTTAGCACGTTCTCTTTAAGAGAGCATACTAATTTTTGCCAGCTAATAGAGCAGGCCAATTCACATCGAACAAATTCTGAATGGATACTCAGTGACTAAACGCTTAACTTCAGATTTTATCTTTCACATTGAATTGCTTTGGGGAAAAAAAAAAAAAAAGCAAAAAAGAATATGTGGTGAAATGGAACATTCAGAAAACCAGAATCAAACTCTGATTTCGGCAATGACACACACAAAAACATACTGTCCAGAACACAGCTTTGTTTTACAGTATTAGCTTGTAATGAAGTCCAACTTTTCTGTGAACACAAGCCTCACAACAGAGGATAATATTGAATATAATCTAAAAAAAAACAAGCTCTAAAAAAAGTCTTAGCCATTTCAAGCAGGATCAATATCAAGTATTAACATTAAATGTTAGCTGGCAAAGCTTCAATTTTTAGATGTTCCAATATAATTAAGTTGCCACTGTTTTTGATCTATGACGACACTTCTAAAATTGTTATTCTTTTAAAAGAAATGGTTCTGCATTAATCTCTAGAAATACTGTAGCACAAGGGCAAACTATATTATGTTCATTTTCTAAAATTATGAACAGCTCTGTATTGTGCCACCAAGATTAGGCTGAAGGAGCCAAAAACCTCTGGCACACCAGTCACTACACTGGGCAACTGCTACTTGGCATATGGAGTCTCTGCTGTTTTGCTGATAAAAATCTTACTCTGACTCTTCTCCATAATGATAGCCTTCTTCCAGGCTAACGTACCCATCTGAGCAGTCAAAGCTCAAAAAAGATGAAAGAGTTCCTTGCATATAGCATTAGAAATAAATTATGTACTGAAGAGGCACTTGGAGCAATGAATTCTAATCATCACGTGTTACTTATATACTCCCAAGCTCAGCATTAATAATTAACAAACTTCAGAGCAATTCTACCTTAACACTCCATTTTATCCCTTAAGAGATTATAAGGTACATTTACCTGTGACACACCCCTATAAGGAAAAAAAAAAAAGTTAGTTGTGTACACTTAGGTTTGACCCAACCCAAACCATTTCAAATGCAAGTAAAGATGTGCCATCAGTCTAAGTAATGTGCAGCGGCATTAGCGTACAGTGGTCTGGGTTGTGGCAGCCCAAGTCTATTGATACGTTTATTAGAAAGGCTGGGAGAAAACCTCAACTGCTTCCATTTACAATGGAGATTCTGGCCACAAAGCAGAGGCTATGTTTTGGAAACATGCACAGTAACTGACTATTAACAGGAATATTATCACAGAGTGGATCGGGACACCTGAACACTTGCTGGTTGGGGGGACAGAGAAGGGAGAACACTCCCAGGCATACAATTTATTTGTAACACTTTTGTACTTCAAGTAATAGTCCAACTAAATGTGTTACTATTTTTCTTGCAATAAAAACATATTTCATCCTTCTCAAAGATGATCCATCCTGCCAGTGCTACAGATAATACCTTCCTGTTAACTGACCATTATTTGTCTCACAATAAATGCTATGACAAAAAAAATAAATCTTAATTAATCACCACATGAGAAAAAGCTATACCCATACAGAAACTTTCCTTTTCATAAACACAATATAAATCTCAGTCTTTAATATGAAATATTTTCTCTTTGAAACATCAGGGTAATCTTGTCCTCCTACACATTTATAAACTTGCCAGAAGCATCCTTCCAATGAATTACAAGTAATGTGAATCTTCTACAAAACCACCCTAGTGGTAGTGATGCTTTCACTGGCCATTCCACTCAGAGATTAATCTAATTTTATTTTTAATAAAAGAAACCAAACTACTCTGAACACATGAAATGGAAATTAAATACTTTATAGAATCAAACCCATGATCTACTCAGCTACATTTCTTAAAAGTATTGTGTAAATGTTGCAACGTGAGCCAAAGCAGCTTGCCAAAGGCCATGGTTCATCCAGTGATCAAGTTCATTTAAAAAAACCAACATGTTAACATTGTAAGAAAAATGCTTCCATTTCTCTGCATTTTTTAATTTATGAAATAATTTGAGAGACATGCTATATAATTTACGTAGTGAATTAGTACAATTTTAACACCCAGAACACCAATTGACTGACATTGCCATAGATTGCTGTGATCATAGGCATGGCCCCAGAGCCTCCCACTGCAGACAGACCTAAAGTTAGTCTTGATCTCAGCTACCCAGCTTATTTTCTGAGGGACTTCAGTGAAGGTTTAGTGCTAACCATTTTCTCCTGTTCTCTCACAGGGCTCTATAACTATCATAACATCTTCTTAAAAAGTCACTTCTCCAGAGCTTCTACGCTCTTCCGTCTGCCACACCACACATCCAAGATAAAACTGGTGCCTTGCCTTACCACCTTGGCTATACACACTCTGTTGGGAAGAGCGAGGAAGGACAAAGACCCTCCAGCCCTCCTGGGAAGCCTCCATGCTCCATCCCAACACCATTTGAGGGTGCATAGACTCACACTGCCCCAGGGGACCGAGGTGCAAAGCTGCAGCAAAGAAAAACCCTCACTCACCAGCTGCTAAAGCCTTGTTTTTGCTCTGCAACACAAGTCACCAACACTACACTGGAAAGCCAGGAAACAGGATCTATCTAGGCCTGCGTCTGTGTAACGGGTCTGCGTGGCAAAGTTTTGGTAGCGGGGGGGTTACAGGGGTGGCTTCTGTACAAAGCTGCTAGAAGTTTCCCCTATGTCAGATACAGCCAACGCCAGCCGGCTTTAAGACGGACCCGCTGCTGGCCAAGGCCGAGCCCATCAGCGACAGCATTTTTCGCCTCTGTGATAACGTATTTAAGAGAGTGAAACAGTTGTTGCGCAGCAGTAATTGCTGCGAGTGAAAGGAGTGAGAATATGTGAGAGAAACATCCTGCAGACACCAAGGTCAGTGAAGAAGGGGGGGAGGAGATGCTCCAGGTGCCGGAGCAGCGATTCCTCTGTGGCCTGTGGTGAAGACCATGGTGAGGCAGGCTGTCCCCCTGCAGCCCATGGGCGGTGGAGCAGATGACTGCCTACACCCCGTGGAGGGCCCTCACGTCGGAGTAGGTGGATGCCTGAAGGAAGCTGTGACCCCGTGGGAAGCCTACACCGGAGCAGGCTCCTGGCAGGACCTGTGGCCCATGGAGAGAGAGAAGCCCACGCTGGGCAGGTTTGCTGCCAGAGACCCCGTGAGGGGGGGTTGGTTCCTGAAGGGCTGCACACCATGGAGGAGACCCATGCTGGATTCATGAAGAACTGAACCCGTGGGAAGACTCATGTTGGAGAAGTCATGGAGGGCTGCCTCCCATGAGTGCAGTTACAGAACTAGCTAAAAAAAAAAACTCACACCAAAACGCATCATTGTATCAGAGCACAGGTCTCAGCCAACAAAATGCACACTGCCATTTGTCCAACACAGTAGGCAACCCTCACTTTCGAGTCATGCCTCTTCTTGTGGTTTAGGGTGACAAGTTTTGACAAGTTTTTACACAAGCAGAAGTTTCAAGGTTGGTTTACTAAGGAAAAACGAGAAGTTGAACATGGTGGTGATCATCTCTCAGATGAATTACCGCTCTCTTCCATAAATGACTCAGCTACAGCTTTCTTGGGAGGAGTCAATAGAGAAAGTTTCCTCTGATGGACGAAACAAACATTTTAATCTGTTTTTCTCTGCACTGAGTACTTTGGAGAGTTTTCTATTCCACCCTAATTCCTCCAATGCCCTAAGATTTGTCTAGCTCTTATTTCTATCTTTCTCTTTTTTAACAGTGGCTTTTGCTTTCCCTTCTATTTCCACTCTTACTGAAGTCAAATACAGTGGATACTGTGTTGATACGCAACTTTGTCATGATGGGAAGGAACATCTGCTTATTCTACTGGATGCTCAGGTCCATGCAGAGGCATCCTAGGCCACCTGCAATACCACCCTTTTCTTGAACAAAGATACAAGAGTCTGGTCAACAAAGCAGGTCAACAAGAATGAGCTTCAGGGTAAGCTGAGAAAAGGTCTGGATCTGCCCAGACTTGTAGCCCAATGTGTGCAATACAGCTCTAACTGTGATGGAACAAACATCCCCCTGCCCTTCATCCCTTATCACCCCCCACCGCTACATAAAGCAAAGGCAGAAGAAAAAAATCTCCAAGTAGAGGATTAAATGTGAGATGTATTTTCCAATAACGATTTTTTTTCGCTTTTTATCTTGAATAAACTGGCAAACTGTTACCCAATTTTATAGTTTGGGACACTTAGACCGCTAAGATAACTTATGTACAGTGCAAGGCTATTGCACTTCTATTAAACAGCACTGAACCCCCACAGAAAGGCTCCATTCAGAGTAAAGCAGCCCCTCACTGGAAGGGGATGAAGCAACCACAATTTAGGGCCATTTAACTCCTGAAAGAGAGCCTCTATACCAGGATCCAATGTCCTTTACTGTAGCCACATTCGCCTCCTACCATTATTGTATTCATCTCAACTTTCCTGTAAGTTCCCCTGGAGAAGGGCCCTTAATGAAGAAATCATCTGCCTTAGGGCTATGTAAATGTCTTATATTTACATCACTTTCTTGGCAACACAGGCACATCAGACATGAAACACTGTATTTCCCCAAAATGGAGAAAATGTGCTACGACAGGCACCAATGCCGAAAGAGAGCTTTTAGGAGGTTACTAATGGTGTATTTTTCCTGTCAGAACACATTGTGTTTTATTTTTGAAGAAAATAATCAAACAACTTTGCACTAAAAATAAAAAAGACAGTTCTGCAATGAAAACAAAGTAAAAAAAAAGAGTTTTCCTGTTTATCTAAAACATTACCACAGAAAGCCTTATTGTGTGGTTAAATGACATAATTACGCATGATTTCCAAAAAACCACAAAATGGCCAGCATTTTTTCTGCCTGAAAAAAACCCACAGAATTTTAGTAAGAATGTCACACCACCAAGACATTTTTACATCCAGACTGTTTAAATTAATGGTACAGCAGAATATATATGCACAAAATAGAGAAGAAATAAATTGCTTTTACACCACTTAAAGTAACTGAAGACATTAAACTTTCCTGAATTAAAATCTAGATTTATTGTTCTCATTTACTTGGCCCAGCAGTCCCAACTTAATGTATGAAACCAAGTGGGTCTCATTCCTTGCAAAGCACATGCATTTCCCACATCTAAAACAGCTGGCACAGATACAAATATTTGGGATCATATGGCTTAAACACAGTCCTGCTTCTCCAGCAGGAAACCATCTTTTACCCTAAGCAGAAGAATGACTGATTTCCAGCCTCTGTTCCTAGTCTGCATCCTTAAGACTAAAAGAAACGTGTTATTAACTCATAATTGGACTGCAAGGAGCCTTAAATCACAAATGAGTATTAAACTTTTCTTACAAGACAGAAAATGTAGGAAAACGATGCTTACCAGAGAGGGAAGCTTAAGAAGCACCAGTGATTCAGCACCCTGGATAAACCAAATTGTGCTCTAATGGCACAAACTCAAACACTGAACAAATCCAGAGGGACTCAACCAGACCTTTGAATTCAACTCTGATATGGTTTTGGTGGCAGTGACAGAAATAGTATCAGAATATTACAATTTCAGATCTTCACTGCACCTCTAGGGTTTTACATGTAGTTGAAATCCTTAAGTTTTCATTATTTCTTAGTTCACTTCTAGACATAATGTGGCAAGACTTCAGCACATTAAATATTGTGGAATCTTTATTAAATCAGCTGATCTTTTGCCACCTCCAGCAGTTTTCTACAATCCTTGAAAGATTCAGCTACTGCTGACTTCCCTTTCTCAACTTAGGCAAAAGACCAATTCTAAATCTAGAACATATTTCTGAGGCCAGAAACATTTTGATGGCATATCATGAGAAAGAGTCATATTTAAGAACAAGGGTAATCAATACTCAATATTAACAACAGAACAATAGTTGTTTTGAAACATTAAACACATCAAAACTAAGACATTCTAAATAGACTAAAAATAGTTAACTGGACTGAACTAAGGCAAACAGAAAAGATTCTCAACTGGCTAAAATAGAAATGCATCAATTTTAAATGTGAACTTCATCATAAGGAGTCTAGAATGAAAAAAAAAAGCTGTAGACCTGAAATAGTGACTTATTTCCTGCTAACTATGCATTAGGACAGTGTTTGCTTATTGCCTGGTCACACCTATACAACAAACATTCTTATCTGCTAGATAAATTCCAGTTCAAATACTATTAAATGAATAATATTTTACAGAAATATTTTATATTTGGGGGTTTTTCAAAAGGAAAACCAAACACGGTTCTTCCTCTTACTGCTAAATAATCTAAGATTTATTTTTTCACCATACATTTATATTGTCCTCAAAGCAAATCCATTTTAGCATCTGAACTAATAATTGAACTTGCAGACCATTGCAAAGCCCTGGTTTGCACAAGTCCCATGCGGCTCATGCTAGAGGTGTCAGTGCTGCAGCATCAGACATGGCCGTGGCTGCCACCACCTCCCCTTTCTCCCTCTAAGAGCAAGGTCTCTGCCCAGGTGGCCCCTCACATCACATCATGGCCTTCTGGCAGTAGGGGTGCACCCCATTGGGACTGGAAGAGTCACCTCACAACCCCCACTCTCGGCCCCATCTCCATCGGTATCTCATCCACTGTTATTCTGACACCTGTAAAAAGCTGCTTGTTCCTACACTTCATGGAATTTGCAGACCTGACTGCAAGTTCGTCTTATTTACTTGCACCCAATTAAAATACAACTACCTTCCTAATAAAACTACAGTGTCCTCTCCAGTCCATCTCCGAGTATTTTCTATTAAGTCAAGCTGTAAGAACTCATAACTTATCCTATCTTTGCTATTTAAACAGAATGGATAAATACGTTACCCTGTTTTTGTCTTCAGGCTGCACACCATGTCGTGTATGGTACACACACACGTTCTCTGCTGAACACAGCAAGTTACGGAGACTGTGTTTGTATGATTTTTAAACAAAGTAAAAAAAATTTGGCTATTGCTTCACTTATGAGAATTCTCTACTCAGCTCTTAAAAAAAAAAAAAAAAAAAGAGAAAAATCAACACTTTCAACCTGGCTTTGTGTTCCTATTCACATTCATAGGCCAACCTGTGTTGGAAACCTGGCTAGTCGAAACAATATTAAAACACAGTACTGTAAATCAGTAACAAATAGCAGGATAAATTAATTGATTTTAAGAAGTAAAGGTGTAGTCATAAAATTTGTCAAGTATTTGATCTGCACAGTCTCCTGTTTAACTAGCCTGTTAGGCTATTTTTAAAAGTGAAAGTTCTATTTTAAGACTATCAGAATCAGTCTGTATCCTTTAAAACTCCATTTAATCCCAATTATGAGTAAACATCAAACATCCCACAAATACTAAAACAAGAAAGGAATTTTAATGAGAAAACAAGCAAGAACTTAAAGCAGCCCTAAGGAATCCATTAAAGTTTTGGGGGGTTGTTTTTGTTTAAAGGAAATGGTGCAAAATGTCCTTGCAATCCCAACGTTCCCAAGATTGCAATCTGAAGGCCCCCTTAGATGCCATGCCTTAAAAGGCAAAAAGAGTCTAGACATACTGGTAAAACAGAACACTAAAAAAATAGATGTAGGCCAGAACATTAAAGAGCTCTGCCAGCTGTACTGGGGAATGCATGAAACCTTCAAGCCTGTCTTGCTGTTTAGACTGTCTTAAAAGCGTTATACAGTAGTATCTCATCCAAAATAGAAAAGAGCCCACAAACTTTCATTGCATAACTGCAAATCCACCTACTTGTGATTTTATAACTCAAGAACAGATCTGCCTAAAGACTGCAAACAAACTTGGCACGCTGCAAGCAGAAGACTATAAAATGTTGTTAACAACACAAAAGCCCTAAGACTCTGGCAACAATGCCTTCGCCTTCTCGGTCACGACTCTTACTGTACTGCCACCATGAACTAAACATACTGAACATCCCAAAGACTTAGAAGACTATCCTATAATTCTGGAAGAGCACTTTTTCCAAAATACTTTAAAAATGTTACTAAGTGATAACATCATACAAAATTAAAAGATCCCAACGTTTAAGAAAAGGTTTCATCTACATCAGATAAAAAGTTTCCAAGCATTAAATGCAACAATTAGTTTCTTTTAGAAGAGTATACTATCAAACAACTAATTCATTTATTCACAACAGTCAAGTGGCAAAATCAGTTCCTAGCATGAAAATAATTTTGCTTGCAGAACTTAAGTATTTAATAATATTCACAATCATGCCTGTGCTTTCTTGCATGAACATTTCAGTTTAAAATGTACAAAAGTACAGAAAATTACTAATATAGAAATGCTTGTAGTTGATCCACAAAATAATGTCACAAAAATTTGCCAGAACTGTTACGGGTAGTGTTGTATCACTGGCAGATTTATAGCATCTGAAAATAACATCGTTTAGCTGAAGTGACAGTTACAGCAGAAGTATCACTGTATGCAACTCCAGCTCTAAGCACAGGACATATTTGTACATACTGGGCACATGGTTGCTGTGCTCCTAAGCTATACTGTACTGAAGGGAACTATCACAAACACTTGCAAGCAGAACACTTTGTGAACATAAATATAAGCTAAAGAAAATGTAAAGAAGTGTCTCGTTAAGACATTATTCAAGCATCTATACCTGAATATCAAGGTACATACTAAAAAAAAAAGTTAACTGCAGGCAATGCTGAAGACATTTGTGTAAAAATGCACCATATTCTTCCACAAGCTAAGGCCTTAATTACAATTAATTAAATCAAATAGTCAGAAATGTGAAACTTGGAGTTATAGTTCCAAGTTTAATTTGCACGCAGTCAGATTAAAACACTGAAAGTTACTCTGCTTACCTGAAAACACATTTCAGGCATTATGCCATTCTAGTAACATGCTGCAGCGTGAGTGCAGATTTCATCCTCGACATCTACTAAACAAAACAATGTTTGAGACCTGTCACTGTAAGACTGCACTACTGATTCATGCTGTTGCGTGCTGTATGGGTTTCTCAGTTTGGTTTCTAGTCCTCCTTGTCTTATCTCAAAATGATAATTAAATGACTAGGGAGGCTCGACAACAAAAGACATTACCAGAACGATTACAAGAAAAGAAGGTAGCTTTCCAAACGATAATACCATTAGAACTACATTTCTTACTGTAGCATCTACAACTAGTATAGCGTATCTACTACTATTATACAGGTTCATAATGGGAGGAAAAAAATATAGCATAGTTATTACAGAGATTATAGTAATTCCTTCTGAAAGCAGAATTTAAAACTATCCACCATCTTAGAGATGAATTTGTAACAGGAATTTGGAGTTTTACTGACAGTAGGACACCAGCCCATGGCCAGACAGCAGTTGAGAGAGATCGTGAAAGAGACCAAAACCCATTCACCTTTCTGTGGGAAGAGAAGCAGAGTCTTGTCTTTAGTTGGCACACAGAAACAATAAAAAGCAAAGCTAAACAGAGTTATCTCATCATTCTTCCTTCTATGGTAAATGTCAGTATAAAAGCATCACCACACGGCAATGCAGATCTACAACCTTTAAAGAGAAAACTTTCCAAAGAGAAATCAAGAGTAGCAGAGACACTGAAGAGACATGGTTTACATAAAGAGGATTTCTAAGCATAGCTGCGTACTACAAATTTGATCCTTTGAACACGGTATTATGACAGTCTTTTTCTAAGACCAAATGCCAAAGATCACCAGTAGCTGCTGTCATACTTAACATCTTCTGAACAGGCAGCTACAAATACCACTGAGAATCAAAGCTCAATATACAACACACAAAGTCACAAGGATTTCTTACATAAACGCACACTTATTGTTTGGAAATTATAAGAGAATAAACGATGGAAGATACAGTTAAGCACAGAAACACTATAAATTACCAATGCAATCCTAGGACACAACAGGAGAGGTATCTCCAGCAGAGGCTTGAAAAGCAACATGTCATCATACACCCTGGTAAGACACACTTCAAAGGTTAACTATAGTCAGTCAGATAGTGGTGCAAGGAAGGGCTGCCCCACAGTCCCAAGACCAGAGATCCCCTCTTACGAGCAGAGTCCAAAACAATTTTGTCTTGCCTTGTGCAGCAAGATGAAGGCTGGCCAAGTGCAGACAGCTGTTTCGAAGTGCACGAAGGAGTAAGGAGTAGTTATGGAAAGCGGCCATGTTAATGCAAGAACAAATGGCTATAAATTTGCTAAATTAAGTTCGCACCACAAATAAGGAAGGTTTCTATACCTCCAAAGTGCAGAACAAATGAACAAAAGCTAACTTTAGGGTGAAACTATCACTTACGGAAAAAACAGTCAGGTACAGGGCTGCCTGTGACACCAAAGCTGCCTTAGAAAGCTCAGATATCTCCTGCAGTGCTCTGCTTCTCACCAAGACCACTGAATGCTTTACCTCAGGACCAATGACCGATGACACTGAAGAATGACCTTACCATGCAAAGAACGTCATCTACTGACCTCTATTAGGTACAGTCTAATTTTCCATAGCTTAGTTAACACCCCATTTACATAAAGCCAAACTTTACAATAACTGATGTGAAAAAAATCTCTATTTATTCACATTGCATTTAGTGGCCAACTGGTAACTTCTACGATTTACAGAATGACAACTGCCTGTAAAGCACATGGCTCCCCGCTCTAACAACCCATAAACAAAGCAGATCAGGAATCACACTGCTGTGCAGCTGCACAGGAGCACTGCAGAGACCCAGGGAGAAAGGAGTGGGGAAGAGTTAGACATGCCATAAGATGTGACACACCAGACTGTCCCCTCCAGAAGTGATCAGAATGAGATGCTGAGCTGAAGGCACAAGAAGGCAGCAATAATTAAATATGAGATTACTGAACACTTCATAATAGTTTTCCATGGGATACTAATAGTTAGCAATTAGCTTACTCCATGGAACATAAACATTATTACTGCAACTTTTTTTAATATAATTAACAATGAGAATTCTCGATAGTCTTATTACCCATGTAGGCATGTATTACAGGCTTTTCAAATTTTCTTTTCTTCATTGCAATAGATCTTGATAGCAAAGAATTTTACTGTAGTCCTGGCCTTAACCAGTTTCTGGATCTGGGAATATAGAATGACAGTAAGCCACAAAACAACTTTTTCCAACGTTCAACTACTCTCCACCAATGAAGACGGAACTTTTTATTCTGAAAATTGTGAACATATGAACTGCTATTCCCAGCAGATTTCATTTAGCTCAAAATCTTGCCTTCACTGACGGGCAACAGCATATGCTATAGAGAACAAGACGAGAGCAAGCATGCAGTGATACTTCCCAATACACTCATCAGCAGCTTGTAGCTCAGAGACCTCCCAAGCAGAAGTATTATCTTCTTTAAAAGGAGACTCTGATGGATTTTTGTAGCACTTGGAACAGACAAATGAAGAAAAGAAAGTCTAGGGCTATCTGAGCCACAAAGGCCATCACTAACCACCACAAATGCCATCCTCTTTTAAGCTAGCACATGGTAAGGATCTTCTGACACTTGCTACTTCCATCAGAAGGTGGCTCTGTGATCTCACTGCTCCAGCTGAGCTATTCCTATCTACTGCCAGTGTCACAAGAACTGGCCAGGCACAATTCTTCACATCAATTGTCCCAACTGTTAAAGGTGACATAAGTTATTTTAAATCAAGTAAGTGCCTGGGAAAACCTGGCAGGATCCCAGTGAGAACCAATGAGGCTCCCAACAGGATCCTGCCTGGTTTCCTCATAACTCACCTGGCGGCTTGATGAACAGCTCACCTGGAGCTACAGTTCCCAAAGAAATCAAGCAGTATACACCAGGCAGTCATGATTCATCATGGGAATTTCAGTGGGAAATATGTTTCTTCCCAACTTTAATCATAGTAAGATCCTTGAAGGTGCAGAATTATAACAATCAAGGAAAAATCATCATGCATCTAGAAAAGCTGAAGAGAAAAATAAAGCAGGGAGGGTGGGAGGGAGAGCAGGCAACCTAAAGTGAAACAATTTCCAGCAAAGAGGTGGTACCTGCTAACCAGCCCATCTCTTCTGGATGACAGCAATGGGCTCCTCCTGATTCCTCACATATCCTTCAGCAACCACACAAAGAAAAATGAGAGACTCTCAAGGGACTGGGGAAGAAGTACTGAAGTGAAACAAATCACTTGAGGTTGTCCATAGGAAAGTTTTCCAGGGATATATTTGATTACTGTACAACAATCTCCATGGGAAATATTAAAGCCCCCAAAAGCATGAGAAACATTAAACCATGCCAGAAAGTAATGAAAATAAACTCTAAAGAGCTTTTCTGCTCTATCCTCCAAGGACAGCTATCTAATCTCTCAATGTGCCGTATGGCAAGGTACTGCTCAATCTAAAGGCTGGAAAGTCAGCCAAGACAATTTCCACCTAGATTTCAACTTCCCCAAAGGAAAAACATTTCTTTGGTTAGTACACAAGCGTACTGGCTTCTCCCTGATTTCCATTTCAAGTTCAAACCCTCATTTTTTTTTTAAAAAAAGAAAAAGGCACCAAATCAAACCTGAGAGCTCCATACTACTTTAAGTCTTCCCACCGCCACTCATTTCCCTTCACACTATTTACTTCCAATCTGCCTGATGACAGTCTATCAGGTCTCTCAGCCACCCCAGCAGCCCTGAAAACTCTTTTCCTGACACAGTCCAACACTCACCACCTTCCTTCAAGCTTCTTCTTTAAGAGGCTTACAGCTCCAGCCTCAGTCACAGCAGATGCTGCCTCACAGACCCAAATAAACACACACGCAACTATTCCCACAGAACAATAAGATACAGGCAAAAGAGCTACTTTCTGAAAAGCTCACCTACCTAACTCTCAAAAAGAGGAAAATCAGTTCAACAGCAAGTTGTTCCATATGGATCCTTTTTACTACTTCCTCACTATTCTTCATACTGAATATTACTGACCATTAGCAGGCACACGTATGTACTACATAACTGTTCAGCTTAGCCTTAAATATTAATAAGAAGCCCTAAATAGTAAAATACAGTTTTCTTAAGTTTGCATACCAAATTTAAAATTAACAAAAAACCATAATGCTTTTCTGAGAGTCAAGGGAAAGAAAGCCAAAATAAGACTCAGAAATAAGCTGCACAATACTATATGTGAATCATTATCATAACCCAGTATGTCAGTGCCCCTTTAAAGGGCATTTTAGGGCATATTCTCTTGAAATATTAATAAATGTGAGTTAAAACTATTCTCCCCTCCAGCAGCACTTAAATTACTCCATATGCCTAAAACATCATACTGCTTTCCATCTTGTACCAACTCCTGTAACAATGTTTTGAATCAATAAAGACAAATTACAACAAAATAATAGAGCCCTACAATCACCTGTTTTCAGTGACTTGTTTGTTGTTTTTTTTTTTTTTCCCCAGTCTCTGTCCCTTCTGCTTTTGACAATCAGAAATGAGCATTTGAAAAAAAAAAAGCCATTTAAGCCACAATACCCAACAGTTATCCTTCATATACAGCATTAAGAACCAATTTGCGGAAAGTCCTTCAACTGATGATTAGAAAAAACAACGTTTGTGCAGAGCTGATAATTTGTCTGGCAATTACATATGTATTTTAAGACAAATCCTGATGCTAAATGAAGCACATGCATTGTAATCTTTCCTGTAGCATCCTTTTCACTAGAATATATTTAGAGACCTTTTATCTTAACCAACACTTGGTTTTTTGTGTGTTTGGGGGGGGGGGGTTCTTTTTTTTTTTAGGTTTTCTTGTGTGCAATAAAGGGGATTCCTCATTTTTAAGAGCTAGAGTTCTATACTATTGACTTTGATACATTTTAGTTCCCACAGTATTTTTGTAAAGGTATAACTAAACATTGTAATTAAAATAATTACAACTTGGCAAATAAGAAATTAAGTGCACTGTGGAAGGTATGTCTTTTCTTTCTTTTCCAAAACTGCTCAATTTCCCTTTTCCCTTTGGTTTGCAAAATTCGGTAGTCTGCTCTCCAGTCGTTGCCATGAACTAGACAGAGCTTCTTTTGAGTACAATCGTGCAGAAACCAGATGTGTCAAGATGGTACATAGGCTTCCACCCTATACTTCCGACACTCCATAGGAACCATGCACAATAGCTCAGACCACTCTTATTAAAAAGGCACAAAACATTACTCAGTTCTTCTGGAGATACTAATCTGCACACATACGTCTTCCTAACGATGTACTGGAAGTAGCAACATCTTTGTTCAACAGACAAGAGAACTCCCCTATCTGTAACTCCAGCAGAACATTGTTCCCCCCCCCCCAATCTGTCTTTTTTATAAGACTTAAAAAATTAAGAGGTGTAACTTTGTAACTTGTTCCAAACAAATCAGAGTTTAATAATAAAGGATTCACTTACTCACAATCACTATCATTCACTTTAATTACAAGCTTTTAACATGACTTGCCACAGTTATTAGTGCACTATAGAAAGGATCAGCAGTAGGAACAGAAACAAAAATCCCGAGGGCAGATTATTTCAGCGTATTAGGCAGCACCACCCCAGGATTTCTACCACACGGACAGTTTTTAACAGTTCAAAGACAGGTAGATGTTGCACAGTGATGACAGATTCTTTGGCTTCAGTCCTGAGAACACATAAGGCAAATGCAGCTATTTCTTGTTGTTAGAGTACTCGGGTGACACGCTCATTGCTACCAGTTGCAGACCACAGATTCTGCTCCAAGGAGATGAGAAGAAAACAAATTACACTTCCAAATCCTGGATTTTACTGGGTATTCATAAAAAATGATCATAGATTGATCACTGCAATCATCTATAAACTTGTATCATTGTTGAACCTAGGATACTTTTAATGTATTTTACATGAAACCTGTACGTGCAAGCTTTGTCTTGTACTAAGCAGCACTCGTTTTAAATGCTGAAATATTAAAATGTTGCTGCCATCACAGTCCTCAAAGAACTCACCCATTTTAAGGGAAAACAATTTGTAGTACCCTATAAGAAACTACTTAAAAATTTATTTCAAGCTTACTGCCATTTTCATAATACACTTACTTTAACATATCCTTAAAAACACATTTGTTGATTTAAAAACATTAATATCAAAGTGACTTTGAGAGCAGATCAGATGAAGACAAACATCAGCCTCATCAACAGACAAAAACTGACCAAACACTTAGGTGTAATTACACCTTCAGCTGCTGTGCTGTTCCAAGACCCGCGCGGACTCCGTCAAACTAAACAGTTTAACTGTTCAAAATACACAAATACAGCTTACATTTTATTTCAGAACGGAAAAACCTGGGGTTGAGGGAGGGGGGCTGGGGGGGCGGGTTTCCAGGATTTCTTTTCCTTTACTCTGTGAGCTTAACTTCAGCCCGTTAAAGGCAAGCACGGGAGTACTTTGCAGGCACTCAACTCGACCCCCAGGGACAACCCACGCCTGCAGCCCCTCACCTAGACACGTTAGGTAGCTCCCACCCACCATGCGGCTCTCACCCATGGGCACAGGACCACGACACACGCACGCCACGCCTGGCGGGGCAGCCCGGGGACACCGGGGCAGGCAGCGCTCCGGCCGGGGCAGCCCGGCCTGGCCAGGACCGGCCGTGCCTCCAGCCACAGCCACGCCGCTCCAACACCTCTCACCAACGTGAGATTTAATATTTACACTGAAGTATTTATGCACCGAGAAGTTCGCCCCCGTTCTTTAACCTATACAAAACCTGTAGCGGTGGAGTTCTTTTAATACGGCGGTGACCTGAGGGCAAGGGCAGGCCCTGGCATACACACGGAGGCAAAACCTTTTACTAAAATCAGCCGGCACAACTAAAGACCCCTGCAGCACCCACCGTAATGGAGGCCTAAGCCGGGCCGTTTCCCGCTGCGAGGGGAAGCCGCACCACCTGACGGGAGCAAGCCCGCCCGTACCTCCAGCACCCCCAAACCCAGCAGCGTTCCCTCCAGCGGCCGGGGACGGCAACGGGGCGGCACGGCAGCAGCCGGGAGGGCAGCTCCCGCCGCTCCCAGTCTCCCCCCCACACCCAGCGGAGGTGAGAAAGCCCGGCAGCGGCGGGTGACACGGCGCTCCCGGCCCGGCTGCGGCGGCTCCCGGCCCGCTCCGGGCTTCCCGGCCGCCTGAAATGGAGGACGGTTGGGCCGCCGCCAGGCGCCGCGCCCGCAGGTACGCACCTCGCCGCCGGGCCAGCAGGACGAGGGCGCCTTCCTCCGCTCCCCCGCCGCACCGCTACGGGGGAAGAAGCCCACCGGGGCGGATACGGGGGGGCTCTCCCGAGCGCGGGCGGCCGCGGGCCCGCTCCCCGCCGGCGGTACCTACCACCTCGGCCAGCTTGATCCTGCCGAAGGTGCCCCGCAGGTAGTCCAGGTCGCAGCGGAGGCCGCCCAGCCCGCGGCGCTGGCTGACGGGCTCCGTGGTGGGCTGGTAGGGACTGCTGGCCCCCGAGATCATGGAGGTGCTGGACGCCTCGCCGTCGAAGCCCTCCAGGTCATCGCCGTTCCTCATGGTGCCGGTGCCGCCGCTCTGCTGAGGGGCTGGCGGCGGAGCTCCGGCCCGAGCTGTGCCGCGCTCGCCTAGCGGAGCGCCGGCTGCATGGCTGTCCCCGTCCCCCGTCAGGCGGAGCGGCGCGGGGGGAGCGACGGCAGCATCGTGCTGTGCCTCGGCCCGGCGGCCGCCGCCTCAGCCCCGGCCCCGGCTCCGGCCCCGCGCGGGAGTAGAGGGAGAAGGAGGAGGAGAGCGGCGGCGCGCGGGCAGCCCTCAGCGCCGCTCAGCGCCCCGCCGCTCGGGGGCGCCCTGGCCCCACACAGGGGCGCGGGCAGCCGCCGTGCCCGGGGCCACCGCGGTGCGCCCGGCCCGGGCCCTGGCTGGGACGAGACCACCGGGGCTCCCTCAGCCCCTCCGGCGGCGCGGCCACCCCGCAGCTCGCTCCCTCCCCCGGTCCCAGCAGGGCAGCTCAGCTCCGAGCGGGGACGCTGCAACCGCCGCCGCCGCCGCTCCTCCCCCTGCGCTCAGCGGAAAGGGCGGAGAGAGCCCGCCCCGGAGGGCGCGCCGCGGCCGGGCGGTGCCTCCACCGGCCCTCGGCCGTCCGCCCGCCCCGCCCCCGCGGCCGGCACCTGCCCCCGGCCGCGTCCCCGCCCCCGGGACGGCCCGCCCGCCGCCCGCGGAGCCGTCGGGCAGGGGAGGGGCAGGCACCTGCCCCCGGCCCGCCGGCGTCTGCCCTGCCCCGCGGCCGGCGCCGAGCCTCGCCGGGGGCCGGCGGGTCACCTGGCGCGGCGGGGGTCGTTTGGGGGTGGCTGGTGTTGTCTCCGGGCGGTTTCGGGCGTTCTGGAGGCTTTGGCGGTGTATCGCGTTAACGGCTTCTTGACTTTGGGGGTTTAAAATGCACTGATGTCGATGCTGACACGGAGAAAGCCAACGACACTGACATCTTAAATTGTGCTCACACCTTGGAGCTAATCCTTCGAGGTACATGACGCAGTTCACGCTGCTCAGAATCGCACTTCCAAGCTGTTACGACACGGTACTCGCAGTAGTTCGAGTACTGGAAACCTTCAGGGTGTTCTGCGAATGGCAGAAACATTCTGAAGTGTGATTTTAAATAGCAGAGTTTTCCAAGTAAACATTTACTTTTGACAAGCTCTGAATCACTTTTTGGAGACACTTTTTCTTTTGCTGTGTCACATAAATAAGAAGAAATTGCAACATAATCTGGCAAATACAGGTGTATCATATGCAGCCGAAGAAGTGTTTTTTAACACGGAGGCAGCCGGACTGCTGCGTACCACAGACCAAGCTGAAATTCAAGGTGTTCAGCGCTGCATCCTGTGATCTGCCATCTTTATCAGTCACATCCCTACTCTTGTTCTTGTCACTGACAGTCTAAACCATCTGCTCTTTTTTCACGTTACTAATACAGGACTTCTACATGTACTATTTTTTTCTAGCATCTTCCTCTCGCCTCCAAGAGTCTTTCTTACCACCACAGTTTTTCTGTTTTCTATGAATGCTATAGATTATCAGCCTTGTGATTTCCTGTCCAGTTATTGTTGTGTTTTGCTTCATCTCTCCCTTTCATTTCTCCTGAAGCCCCTTTAATCCTTTTTCTTTTAGAATGTTCTGCCAAATACCACATGATTTTTAGTTTCAGAGATTTTCTTCTTTTCTCTGTCCTCTGTCTAAGTAGACCCTAAGAATTCAGGCCAAAGAGACAGACTCAGAGAGCACACCAGGAACCCTGGATGGAGGAGGAGTTGGGGTTTTGTCTACCATTAACAGTCCTTGCTTGGTTAACTGGAGACCATTGACAGTATACAGCCAACAGAAGTCTTTTCATAGCTTCTCTGGTACACCCTGGTGCAGGAAGAAGCTGATATTCTCAAACAAGACGAGTACTTAGGAGACATGCTTAAGAAAATAAAAACACTGCCCTTTGGTGAAGGGCAAATGGCAGGAAAAGAAAAAAAATTACAAAAAAACCATAAGCAAGGCATAGAGAAGGATGGAAACTCTGTTGCTTGCGTCTCATGAAACTAGCCTAACACTACAAAACCCTAAATGTAAGGGGAAAATCCTGCATTGGCACAGGGCTGGCCATGATGGACTAATAGGTTTTTACAGCTTCTTATTTCAGTTCTTGTATAACTCCAGGGAAATCAGAAGTCTCGCAAAGCTCCTTTTCTTGCAGGAAATATCATGGGTAGGTGGTTGGCACTTCTGAGCGCTTCTGTGGACTCTTTTTAACTTAAGGCTCCACAGCTGTTTCAGGAACCCAGGATTTCCACACTTACCTACAGAGACATTTAACGTTTGTTTTGAGGGACTGCTGTGGTGGTTCTAGAAAACTGTCCCGCACAAAATAATGAAAATACTTTTGAAACAACCAATGAACATTATTTTGATGAAACTTTTGCAGTTCTAACCAAAACACATCAGTATGTTGAAGGAGAATCAGAAGGTGGTATTGCAGGAGGCAAATGAAGGACAAAGGGAGAAATGGTTGGGTGATTTAAGAAAAAGGCGAGGCGATAAGAGATCTTGATTCTGGTTCTTGGCATAGCCACTGCCTCCTGCACAGCCTTCAGCAAACTTCTTAATAGCTTAGTTTTTCCTATACAGTGAATGATGTAAAGTTTAAATGTATTTAAAATCATTAGAGCATCTTGAGAATGACACAAAGTACAGACACACCGAAACCCCTCTGTTCTTTAGTGAGCTAATTGCCTACGTAGTGAAAGCACAGTAAGAGTTCTCTCTGCTCTATCCAAAGCGTTATTTGAACAATCGTGAGGCATGTTTTCAGCGAGGGTGTTGACAGCGTCCCTGACCGTGGTTTCAGACATTCCAGGCAGCTCCTACGGCAGCAGGGTATCAGCATCACCATCCACAGCCATGGTGCCCCTTTCGGCACCGTGGTCTGCACAGCCAGTGTCCCCCTTGCTACAAATGGCACAGTGCCAATACCAAGCCATACTGGGGGATTTTCTGGCATCCTCCTGGACGGGTGGGTGGGCTGGACAGACTTGGCAAGGGCTTGTGTGGTTGCTGCCAACATTTAACAAAGGAATCCTTTACACACATTCTTGCTTGATACGGCACCTTTTCAGCCTGCTCTGTAGCACTTGAAGGAAAAAAATGTCTACGTTCAATATGTAAATAAAAGTACTGATCCAGTAAAAAGGTCATTGCATTCATCCAAGGCAGATCACATTGCTTTCAGGTAACTTTGTTTTTACAAGTTCATAAGCTTTTCAAGCACAGCCTGCCATTTCGTTGTGTGGCTGCATACCAAGACTAGGAAAACGGGGAACCAGGTCAATGGTCAGCACTGAAGACACCACCATAGTATCAAGCTAATCAGATCATGGAATTCATCAGAGGACTTCATATCCAGATAAAATAGTGAAAACAAGGAAGAAACAGCACAGAGGGGAGGACATCCAAGTATGCTATTCATAGACACTATAGTTAAATGATCAAAGATCTGTATTTTTACATGGTTCAGCCAGCTTTGACAGAATTTAAAATTCCCCGTCAGAAAATATCTCCAGGACAGTGGTGATAAATTAAAACCAACTGGTGATGTAGGTGTAAAAGGCAGTGGAACGAGAATCTTGAATATTGTTACTGATCAAACTGAAAAAAACAATCCTCATTTCTCAATTTTCATCTCAGCTATTCATACAGCCTTTAATAAACGGCCTTTAATAAACTTGTGAACTTCTTGTGGGTTCATTAAGCACATTTATTTTCAAGATTAAAGCGTGTGATTCTATTGCAACTGAATAGGAATATCAACTTACAACCAGATTTTTAAAGCTGCATTTATGTAGTATTAACACACTTTAAAGTATTTTAATGTATGTACATAAAATTTTGTAGATCTGAATGGTGCTTACTACGAATGGTGCTTAAACGTAGTTAAGAGTGTGAAAGGAATTAGAATCCTAACAGGAAAGTTACATCTATGCAAGTACCTGAAAAGAGCTGAGAGGTTCTTTAAGAAAATGCTCTGGTATTTCCACATGACCTACCAAAGGGAAAGAGCACTGGTATGCTGCCAAATTCCAAGAGAGCTGAGCAGTGATTAGAGTTTAACTCTGGCATCAGAGAGGCTTTTTTCCTCTTGAATTTCTCAATATAAAAAAACACTGAAGCTTTTTCTTAACTTTTTAGTTGGGGGAAAAAAAAACCCAAACCCCACCCCACCCTAATAAGCAAATAAAGAACTTGCTTTAGGAAAACATCTGGTAGTTTTAAGTGCCTTAGTTCAGTAAATTGTCCGTTTTCACAGTGTGGGAGTGTGGCATGCACACTTTGATTCTGTAGCCATGAGCAGCATGGGAAGCAGACAAATAATTTTGCTGAGTCAGAGTTAGGAATTAATACAACATGAAAAAGTTGCAAGTTCTGACATGGACTTTAAGCAGAAGAAAAAAACGGATAGAATGGTGATGAGTCATGTGGTCAGTTATCTCTAACAGGTAGAAAGTAACTCCTGCTGAATGGTGCGATGATTCCTCCTTCACCGTGTCCAACCACAGCTGAAGTAGCACTGTGCAACCTCCCAGGGCAAGACCACTCAGCATAAAGGCACCTCAGGAACAATAGCAAGAACCAAATTCCTCAGCTAGGAGTCCAAACACAATCGCATCAACTGATGAAAGCACCAAAAGAAGCAGAGAGGAGAACAGAAAGAAACTGATTTGAAAGGCAACCTATAAAAGCTTCTTCCACTGAACATCCAGGCTGATAGCACAGTGCCTACTTCTCAAATCTGATGGTTTGGTGAGGGCGCTTTAGGCACATACTGACACAGCACAGCGAGTGACTCACTTGGCTTTTCGTCTGGTTAAAAAAGAGCAGCTCTAGTAACAGACGGTGTTATTGACCCCTATTCCTGTGCTGCAGTTATAGTACAACATTAGCCCATGCATACTTTCAACCCCTTCACCTGCATTCCAGCCCTTATGCTTTGGAAACTAAACAGAGCTGCCCTGGAAGGCCCTACGGGCCTCATACGCTTGTGTGAAAGCGTCCTCCAATTATGAGCACCATGGGGCAGCTGTCAGGTCTCTCAGTGGGACCAGAAGGCAGTGGCTGCTGGAAATCACAGGACCTGGCCCAAGGAGCTGTGTGGGGTTGGCTTCAGATCTTAAGGGGACGGGTAAAAGTGTGTCACTCCTGGAATTTCACCATCATTTCCCCTTCAAAAACAAACCAACCAAAAGAAAAAATCCCCCATAAAACAAAACCAAGAAGGGCAACATTGCCAATAAAATCAGTTAGACCCTTACTTTGCAGACCTATGAACACAACTTTCTATGCTATCAACAATGAGCCATTCATAGAGCACCTTTTTTTTTTTTTTTTTTTTTTTTACTCCAGGATTAGAGATTGACCTCTCCTTCAGTATTGTCTACTGGTCCAAGTTTGGGTTTTTTCCCCCTGCCTTCATCCGTGATGAAGTAGTCACTGACTCCCTTCACCTCCAAAATCTTAAAGGACATCTGCAATCTGCAAGTGCCAGAGAGGGGTTACCTTGCAGCCACAGCTGGGCTGCAGGGCAGCCGACATTCTACATAGCAGGGAGGTGAAATTAATTTCTATAAAAAATAGAAGCAAAACCTCATATTCTTAAGAAAAGTGCCAGTAGACCTTTAATGGTGCTGGGAACCAGCCAAGACTGTGGGTTTTATTTCTTTTTGAAAGAATCCTGTATAATGAAGCACACTGAAAAATATGCAAAGAGACTGACAGCAGTGTTTATTTTATCCATGGCACTACATTTATTCAGGGAACAGAGGAAAAAATGCCCTGAACCAAGGAAAAAAGGTAGTCTTCTTCCAATTATACCATAAAACCACACAGGCCTAGAATAAAAGGTCAGAAAACACTAGTTCCCTCTGACTGTGTGGGCATGGTCATGCTGCCCCTGTGTTACCCAGTGTTTTTATAGCAAGAGATGGAGGGTGTAGGGTACAGCAGCCCTTTGGAGGGAAAGAGATGATTTTTATTTTTTGAGGAGGTGGGAAGCTGAAAGGGTGGATGAAAAACTTGTATAAACCATGTTTTATAAGCAAAGTTTTAAAGGTCCCTTAGCAAGCTTAAAAAAAAAAAAAAAATGAAGTACACTTACTACATTCTTTCTTTCCATGGATGAAATGGGCCAGCGAAAACAACTGACCTCAACTGCTTTAACACTGTGTTTGTTGTTACGTAACCAAACCAATCAGTCCCTGCACTTCTGGTGGGGAACTGCAAATGTTAAACGTTCATTTTTAAATTATCCTTCTGAATTCGTTTTACTCTCAGCTAAACTGCAGTGTATTGCTAATGTCAGCTAATATGACAACAGTTCAAAGAATATTCCTTTTTTACCAACATCACTTAATTCTTCCATAGGACCAAACTTTGTATTCAGTTAATTTGGCTCATTCCCTTGCAGAGTATTTCTTTAGTTACACAGGTCACTTACATGCAAGGGAATTTTGGCGCTTTTTTTTTTTCTTTATTTATTTCTTTCAGTTTTGAAACAGGAAAAATAATTTCAAGTCTTCCATCACTGGCCATAAACACAAGGCAGGGATATGGCCCAAACTCTACAAAGCCATACATAGCGGAACTAATAAATCCTGATTCCTTGCAGACTTATGTCTTCTCTTCCTACCTTCCCCACCTCACCCCTCCCACTGAGCCCAATGGCCCAGCACCCTCCCGAGGGTCCCTTTTCACACACAGCAGGCTTAGCTCCTATTTATGTCCTCAAACTACTGCTTGAGCAAAAGGAAGCAAGTGCTGTGCCAGGTTCCATGTGTGCAGACTGATGAATTTTTGTTTGGCCTGTCTCGCCTACGAACTAGCCAAACTTACTTGGCAATCCCTACCTAAGGCAGAGGAAGTCTTTGGATTTATTGTCTGCACCAAGCCACTAATTTTCATGCAACTGGTACTAAGTCAGCTATCTGCAAGATCTGCCTCATTACTGAAGCTGACCAAAAGACTTGTGTTATTTTTGAAGAGGGAGTAGAGCAGGACAGAGCACAAATGCAAAACCAGAGGAGACTGTGATAAAAAATATTTTAAATATGACAGCCTTCTCTTAATAGTTGTGTTGTACTTCTGTTCAGCTAAAGGGTGACTGAGAGATTTCAACAGGCTTTTGCTAAATTTGAAGTATTTCAGATCCTGCCAATTTCACTGGCAGTTTCTCAGCCCAGCAAAACAGCATTGCAAGGTATCAAGTCAAAACATAATACAGCTAGTTAAACAGTTGCCTGCTGACAATCCAGTGTTTTTCTCAGGCATCTGTGCTTTTCACGGGAAAATAAACCTGTGCGTAACAATTCAGGTTTAGAACATATACAAATTTCAGTATTAATTCAATAATACAAATCTCTTACGTATAATCAAACGCTAATATACCACTTGTTTATTTCAAACCCAGCCCACTACAACAGGAACTAACAATTATTACCAAAGGATATTGTCAGTTGACAGCTGTTGAGCATTTGTGAGTTGAATCATGCAGTGAGGTTACAGCACAGATGATGGAAGTCTCTATCATTCTCTTGCTGACCTCCACAACTAAGCTAGAAAAATCCAGTTCTGGGTTTGGTTGGAAGCACCAAGAGCTCTCCCCGTAGCTTTTGCCTTTGTTTTGGATTTACAAGATTTTTCTGTGCAGTCAGTGACTGATCTTTAATAAAATGATTTTTTTCCCTACCTCTCCCTCTCTGCCTACAGGCACAGTACTTTTAAGTCTTTGAGACCACCTGAAAACTTTGAACATCTGCACTTTCTAATAACCTCCAAAGCAGTCAGTATACCAAGTCCTTCATGGATAATAATTTAATTCCTCTGGAAAAGAGAGGGTTTAATTTGATAGTACTTAGTGATTTATCATCAATGTAAAACAGTTTTTATCAACCAACCACAGCAAGTAGCACTCATCTCCACTTTTATCCTACCATTTAAGACCTACCTGACCAATCTGGTCAGTTAAACCTGAGCGCAACATCCAAGCTTGCTCTGCAACCAAAACATGCGTTAAGTGTGTGTTCAGACAGAGACGTGCATTACCCTCCTGCAACGTGTGCCCACTATTCCTGTTTGCACTGTGACCATGTTGTGACTTCGCTGTACCTGGCTCAGGCTATCCCAGACTGCCTTGCAGGACAGTCAAAAGGCTGGTGTCAGACCAAAAACTTGGCTGGGCTCTTTCACAGAGGGAAATGGGCAACATAGGGCAAGACAAAAATTGCAGCTGGTCATTTGGGCCAACACATGCCAGTGACAGAGTAGAGCACTCTGTCCTCTACTCCCTCAGACTCTAAGTCCAGTGAACGATATGTACAGTTATCTGGTCCAAGCTTCAGCAGCCACCTCCATGCATTATCTGTTCAGTGGTCTATGCTGTCATTTAATTCCCTCTCTGAAAGGAAGTCACTGGTTTTTGGAATGCTGTCAATCTGGTAAGCTGAGTGCCAGAGATTTACAATTGCATGTTCCTTTTCTCAAGGACTTCAATATTTCACTGCACATTCTTGTGAATATTCATGCAAGACTATTCCTAGCACCTTCTAGTTGCAACCACGTTTCTGGCATATTTTGAAGGATTTTTTTTGGTTTTAAGCATTTGGCAAGTCTGAGACAAGGATGACATTTTTACATGCGTCAAAGTTACACTGAGTGTTACATACAAACAAGTACCAACAGTTTCATTAGTGAATATTCATACTGAAAAATCAAACACTTTTCAAAGGCAGCTTGTGCAACCTAATTCAGCTCTCTTGTGCACAGATGCAACTGTTTTCTTTTAGTGCTGGACACTGCTATTTCAGCTTTTGTTCTGAAAGAAAGGAACCAGAGTGTCTTAATTAAGACAACTCAAAATTAGAAAGAAAAAAGCTTAACTCATATTAACAAAATTCTTAGAACTGAATGAAACTGCTTTTGTTTGGGGAAAAAAAATCAGCAATTCACTTTGAAAGATACTTAGCCTAGAAACCACTAAATTTGCCAAACAAGAATTATTAAGGGAACATCACAAGCCACACATCATAGGATCTTGCAGTGGCACGTTAAGCAGCATTACTGACAGGCATTGATCCTAGGTCTGCCACCTTCTGGACTTGGAACATTCATCTCCAGAAACCTTCAGCAAAACATAATGATAATTAATTGTCAAGGGAGAGGGGAGGTCAAGGATCTTTTTCTTCTGGCAAGAGGTTACAACTAGCAATGTTGATTCTACCACACAGTAAGACTGCAAACAAAGGCAACAGAGAAACTTAACTGCTTCCCTTGTTTACAACATTATCTTACAGACCTCTTCCATGTAACTGTTAGTGTGGTTTCAATATAACCTCTCTAACTCGAAGTCTCTGACTATGAATACTGAACATAACCAAAGTGATTACATAGCTATTTCAGAGGGCAACAGCGCTACATATCAACTTACACTGACAAGTCAAATCTTTCGCATCAGTCATTTCTAATAATGTCAGCACCACGCTCTTAGGTGCATTGCTCTATTTAGCAAAAGAAATCTCTGTGGTGCTAATACTACTAATCACTTTTTAAAGATAGTTTAAAGCACATTTAGGTGCCCTATTCTTAAGATTTATGGAGACAGGCATGATTTTGAAGCGTTGTAACACATTTATACTACCACATGTAAAGCACTTCATTTGAGAAAATTAACTTCCTAGAGTTTTTTTTAAGCATACGAATTTCAAGAGGCATTGATGTAGATGTGCAAGTCAGAGCTTACTTCGTTTCACCTTTCCAGAGAAACGAAAGCATGCTAGATCAGATTCTGCCCTCACCTGCACTTCTGTAACTCCCGTTGCATGGAATGGTGGTTTATAAGCTACAGTTACATTTGACTGCAGAATCTCCAATATTTGTGAAACCAGAGCCACGTCGTGTCCCAAAGCATTCGTTCAGACTGTTGGCTTTCTTAATCATTTGTGCTTACATTATCTTCTCCACACAATCTCAGTGGATCAGAGAAGTAAGTAGTTATTATGAAGGCTGTAGTAGAACAAGCTGTAAGTTTTATGTCAATGCTTCCTTGAAGGGGAAAGTGAATTCCAGCCAAAACGTTCTTTTGGAATTAAACTGCCTCTACCCTATGAACATAATTTTTTTTTTTTTTAATTAAAAAAGATCAAATAACAGACAAGTTCTGCTTTTCGTACTAAATATTCAATTTAAATATTCCATGCAGGTCTACATACAGACCCAGACAACCAGAGTCTGGTTTAGGCCATCAGTAACAACCTAATAATCTACAGCCTTTCCCTTGTACGTATTTGAACTACAAAGGCTCAAAACCTGATTATTTTATTCAAGCAAAGGTTCTAATCTGAGAAGTTCATTCCCTAACAAAATCCTGCCATGGCTGTGAAGCCAGAGGGGTTAACACCACCAGCTGGAACAGTACAGGCAGTGAAAGACTCATCTTGCAAGAGTAGCTTAGAGCGTCCAGCAAGATGTCTCCCACACCAAAACCTTATTATCCCAATTATTTTTAAATTTGGAGACATTTTGCTTTCAAAAAAAAAATTAGAATTGAACAACAGCAAAGTAAACATAAGAGTTACGAAGGTATTCTTCCATTTTGATGCCCTGTTACAGTCTTTCTGAAAAAAGTCACTTTCAACTTCAGTACATCCCAAATTAACGTAACAGATAATTCTCTTAATATATTCAAAAATATTTTCTAAATCCCACCTTAAAGGACTAAAACTAATTCTTCACATTAATGAACCCATTAAAGCATAAAGCATTATAGAAATTCTAAAATGAAAATTGTTTCATGGCCTTATAAGAACTCACTTCTAGAAAGACTGTATTTTAGAAAACAAAAGCTTAGTTGATTTATATTTCAGAGGCAGGGTGACTCAAGAAACATTAATAACTAAAACTTCAGTCTATGCAGGGGAATATATAGGCATCCAGTTAAAGTAACAAGTAAACAAGTAGAATCCTAATTAAATCAGTCTACTCTTTCTATGCTTACTAGGAAGAACTTGTTACACCCACCGAAGGGATAAAACTTAGGTTTGCTATTGGCAGAGAAGAGGCATTTGTACCACTCAGGCAATTTACTCCTTAAACTTCTCATGACCTGGATTTTAATCCTGCAAATTTAGGACCAGTGCTCTCCTTGGATACAGTATTCCACAAAATCTATCAGAAGCTATACATCTTAACCTGGGAAAATATACAACTGTTTCCCCATTCTCAGGAAATATATTACTTTGCTGACGTAACAGTTTATGTGTAAACTATCGCAAGCACACCTCTCTGCAAAGGTAGCTAACTTACAACTTTGCTTTACTTACACAAGGTGCATGCTCTAAACTCCAGAGAGGGGTTGCATTAGCAAAGGCTGGTACAAGAACTCCTAAGAAGGAAGTTGTCCTTACGGTCCACCACTGTACAAGCCAACTTACTTCTCCTGTTCACAGAACTCACCAATATTCTGCTCCTGCAGAAACCGCTCTAGAAGGGGGATCTTAAAAACAACAACAAAGCAGCACAGCATAAAGCAGTCTGGATTCGTGTTTATTGAAGCCAGTAATTAAAGACGTCCTCATTTTGCCAGCACTAGAAAGCAAGATTCCACATGACTGCATACTGCACCTGGTTAAAGCCATACAACTGGACTAAGGTTTGTTTCATACATTTGCAGTCCTAATTGTAAGTTGGAAAAAAACCCAATAAACTTAGTATACAGGACAGTGAACTTTCATTTACAGCATGTATATTGTTAAGTTCATGATGTACAGAGCAGTCACTTTCAACGTAGTTAAATTAAATAAAATACGAAATTCTGTTCAGTTTAAACAGTTTTTTAAAATGCCAATAAAAAAAGTGCAAACTTAAAATCAAGCAGCATAACCACAACATTTTTATGGAGGGCCAATCTTTAAACTTTTCCATTTGCTTCAAGTTGAATGCTTTGATCTTTTGTTTTCTTAGTTTAAACGTGAACAGTAGATGCAGTCACTATAATGCATATAAATATAGTCATATAACAGTTTAAACAGTCTACCATACAAGTGTATCTGCAAATAAAATGAAGTTTCACTTGAAAATGTAAAGGCTGTTTGCAATTTGGCCTTTGGTTCCAATGCTTGAAGACACCAGAATAACAACTGTGCAGCTCGCCAAAGTTGACAGACTTTGGCAACCACAGGATGCTACATTACTTACAACTTTCTGTCAATAAACTAGGAGCATTCACTTGCAATTAGAAACCGGAAATCTGTTTCTGTTTTGTCAGAAGCATCTTTCTGCAAAGCTGGTTAAGTTATCATACATTATCAGTTTCAATCCATTTTAGTATATTTAACATTTTTATAGAACTGGAAAAGTACTTCAATTTTAAGTTTTAGCCATTTTGCTAGAGAAAGTGCTTATCAGGTTAGATGACCAAAAAAAATGCAGTTTCAGACTGAGGTTTTCAAACTATATCCCATTACGATCACACACTTTTTCAATTTTCCTGTTGAGTTTTTGATGTTTTAGTCTCTAATCTGAATTCTCAGTGTCAGGAGGACAGTGTGTAATTACTTCTTCCGGTGTGGTAACTTGCAACTGGCACCCACTGCACCAGGAAGTACATACACATTACCCATCAGCCATCCACAGTCTTAATCTGTTATCTAGACAACTGTGTAACTTCAGGTCATACCGTTTATTTAAAAAAAAAAAGTAAAAAATGAAGAAAAATATAGTATTTTCAACAAAAAAACTGGCACAAATAACATACGTTAATGTTTGTCAAAGAGGCAAGTAAATACTCTTAGCTTTCTAGGTAATGTTTAGACAGACTTACAAGAACAGCCTCTTGATGTAACATAGGATTTGAAGTTAACATCCAGTACTGTGTTAGTGGTCAATCTAATTCTGTGTATTTAAGTAACAATATATATTAGGGAAGTTATATCCAGACATCAGATTTAGTACAACAAGTTCATATCAATAAAAAGTAAACTCTGCATAATTCAAATTGTGGTTTTTCCCTTCAGCATTAGAGCACAGAATATGCTTGGTATTTTTAATTTACGGTAGTGTGTACATGTAAAACAAGCATACCATATATAAAATCAAAGTGCCATTTCAATAACCGTAGCAGTTTTGTTTGCTTTTACAGAATGATGGTTTTATGTGACCACGGACAGAGCTCCGTTACAGCAACGGGGACAACCACAACCCATCTTTCCAAATGAAATGCTACATTAAAGAAAATACAGAACAAGTTACTGAGTATGTTCATCATGTACACATTCATACTTTTTAGATTACCTTCAGAATTGGAGTTGGCTGCACCTGCAGCAGATGTGGCTGGAACTAGGGCCTTGAAAGTTTCTTTTAAAAACTTCCACAGGTGTAAGGCAGGAATCAATTTTAGCTTGGTAGCTAATATTTAGTTACAAAAAGTAAGAAAAAAAAATACTGAGAATGTTCTGTAGCACATTTCATTATGGGAAAATGATACGTCACCCACCATTCTTCATAGGCTAGCCTCTTGGCATAAAAAAAGGCAGAAGCTATCAGAAAACAGGATTTAAAATTAAATACAAATTGCCAAACTACTGATTTTAAAATAAAACCAAACAGTGACTGTTTGTACTACAGTGCACAATAAGTTCAAGCACCTTCTAAAGACACATCACACACTGTGCCAGGCACTTGGATCTAAACAAGTTATAATTTCTCCCTTTGTCAGCTACACCAGAAAGGGCATCCACACTCTTAGACTTCTTTTTAAAAACTAAAACAAGATTTATAACAAGAATAAATTCCCATGATGCTTAGTGTTTGGCCTGGAATTCTCCAATGTAAAGTAGTCTTTTTAAAACAGTGATTATTTACCCTATGTGAAACACAGGATTTAACAACATTGCTCCTCTCCAGTCAATCCAACATTCTAGTTTCTCACTGTCCCAAATCTGCTTCCCCATTTAGGGCTCCACTCCCTACCTAGGCTTCTTTCACCTCATTAATGCTCTGTTACACCACCACCATCACCACCACCTTTCCAAGAATATAACGCATTTGCAAACATACAAGTAGCCAATTCCAGTAACTCTGAAATAGGAGTTCGTTTCTCTTTCTTGCCTTGTGTGCAGTCAGTAGTAGTATTTTAGTAAGAATTCTCCATTTTGCTTCTCTATGTTCTTCACAACAGGAAATGCAGCTGCACCTGCTTACCTCCAAAACCAAAAGAATTGCCCTATATAAACTCTAAATGGTTATCTTATACAGAGGGATTTTATATGCAAACTTCCTGAATGTGCACTTTTTACTGGGACAAGGCAATGATGTAGTAAGCTCATTTCCCCTGCCCCAAGAAAACTGATAGCATCTGCCATAGCAGAAAATTCCTGGTCTTATCAGATCAATATACATAGTTATTTGGTCATTTACATATGCAATTTTTTATACGCTATCAAGCTTCGTTCTCTGTTGGAGGAGAGTTTGTTGTTACCATAGAGTCTGGCTTGCGAGTCATCCTATCCAATTCCTCTTGAACGTTTGTCAAAACTGTTTTTTGTCCTAAAACGAAAAAGGACAAAGTTAGAGATCTAATTTCAATGAAATGTTTTAACCAATAGAGTGCAAGTATTCATAAGATCACTTTTATATGACAATATATTATTTAGTTTCTCATTATTTTGCCACCTACCCAAGAATTCAGGGCCTGACACAATGCAAGGTAACGTCTATGTAAAGACCAATGAATACTAAGGTTTGATTCACCTTAAAGAGATAAAACGCTGCAGCATAAAGCACAAAAATATCTGTGATATATCTTACAGCAACCAACATTTTAAAAACAACCACATTTAGAAGTTTCTATAAAAATCAACTGTACACAATTCTATTATTAGTATCGAGAGCAAGCAGTTTAAACACAGATTTTAACCACAAGGTTTCCAAGGTATGTAGGACACCTGCTACAAAAATCACATTTGGTTGGTCACATATTTGCTGTGTTTTAATATTAAAACACAGCAAACAGGAAGAACTCTTTTATGTCTGCAGACAATGCTTCCCTTAAAAAAGGGGACATGAATTGCATATTCATGTAATATCTCAGAGCAGTCATTTCAAAGGACTTCTTCAATTGGAAACAGACACACTGAAGTATTTCATGGAGAGGCGTATCTTACATTTTTATATTAGACTCAGAACTTTTTAACAATTCTCTAACTGAACCATCAGTTTAATTCTCATTCTGAAAATTATAAACCCACAAATTAATTGCTGAAATTGGAACAATATATTCTAATGCTTAGAGCATACAAGCATTTAAGATTAAAAAGCTGTATTTTTAGACAAGAAGTAGATTATATAACCATGTACAGCTTCCTGACATAGCCAAAGAATTTAACAAGCATCTGTTTTCCAGCTCAAATGTGTGTGAAATATTAGGTGGATTTTTTCCAGGGTACATGCTGAAAACATTAAGAACGCAAGATTTGACTGTTAGAGATTTAAGTGTTTTTTTCCCAAAGACAACCAAGTTAAAAGGTTACCTTTAATCACTATAAAGGTTTTAGTCATAAGCCACAGTACTCTTAATAGCATCTATTCAAAGCAGAAGTATTTAAACAAAATTTAAAAATTAGTACATTAACTGTAATATAACTTAACAATACAAAACACTTTACATGTAGACTAATGGTACCTTGGAGTTTAAAAAACCTAAAACAATAAAACCCACACAAAATTCTTGCTCAAACAAAAGTAGGTCTAAACAAAAACTGTGGGTTTTTTTTATGCTAGATGAACTGGATCCTTAAGCCTCCAAAATAATATCAAGCAGTTGTCTCCTGCAACTACCTCACTGGATAGCAAAAACATTGCTGAGCTATTCAGTGATATGTAGGTTTACACATACTCCCTTTTCCCACCACCGTAGGTGAGCATCTTTCAAAGGAGAAGAAATACAAGGAGCTGTATGGGAGAAAGTAAAAATTTCCCCTCCATTATAAATTAAATTGATACTTGCTTTCAGTTTCCCTACAAAAATACTGTCAAGGCCAGTAACGCCGTTAGTCAATTAGATGTGTTCTATACAATCATATGTAACCTACTTTCTAGATTAGAGCGAGAGCAGGGAACCCTAGTTCTTTATCTATTGCACAGGAATAGAAGGGTGAAGGTAAATCTTAGAATCTGCAAGAATCTTCTTGTGAATATATATGAAATAACTGCTTAAGTCTAGAAGTCCATGCAAAGAGAAATAATCCACCACAGAAACCACCAACTGAAGTTCTTTGAAATATCACAGTCTACACATGCGGAAGAAAGACACTCCAGAAACATGAAGGCAAATAAGATGGGTGAGGAATTACACAGCGTGAAAAATGGGCATGACATTGCAGCATCTGCCCAGATGAGAGAGTAAGAGTTAACATAGCAGAAACCAATTAATCAATTAGGCTGACCAGTAGGCTGAGATCCACAATGTCTCCCTCATCCTGTGACAGAATCTCAACATTTCAACCACAGGATATTCATAGCTGTGGGAGAAACAGATGGTCTCTTTAAAGCTAAATATTTTTACTGTCAACCTTCTGAAAACTTAGGGCTCTTTACACAGTTTAGATTAGACAATTAAAATGCCTGCAAAGATCATTTTAGCACATTTACTCACACAGAGGATGCTGCTGTAAGTAACACTTTCTCCAAGATATTCTCAACTCTTCCACAAAAGAGCAAGTAATCTTCTTTGTTATCACCAGCTACCTTATAAACTCAAGAAGAGCTTTTTAGATACCCATGTTAGGAGCCTTTACCTTCTCAGGAAAGTTTAATCTTATATTGGCTGAATATGACGTGAGCACATCAGCTGACAAGGAACAGTCATATTCTCTTGTGAGTGAAAGCCGATTGTTCTGTTCCAAAAGTCAGGGAATGAGTATGAGTTGCCAAGAAAAGCCAACTGTGATCTTGAGATCACTCAGGAGAAGCACTTCCACCGAAGAAAGAGCACTGCTGTACCAGGCACTACAATGAGCTACATCTGCAGTGCTGCATACAATTGTAACCACTCACGTTCAAGAAAAGATAAGCCAATGATGGGAACGAATGAAGAGCTCAACCTCTAACAGAAGTCTAGAAGAAAACTTTTTAATTTAGTCTAACAAAACAAGAAAGTTAAGAAAGGACGTATGACCACTGTCTCTAGATGTTTCAGGAGAGAAATGATCTATTTAAATTAGAAGTTAATGCTGACACAAGGGAAAAAAAAAAAGGTACACAGAGCCATTTGTTATCTTTGAAAACTCCTGAAAGGCACACAATGTTCTAGAACACTGAAAGAGGAATGACTAGAGCCCACTACAGACTAGGTAGTTTTCACTCTAGTATTTTTCCAGAAATTGCAATTATGTTTTAGGTGCTTACAAACAGCCTACCAGCACAACAATCAAAACAGATCTGTTACCAACAAGTTGTGCCAAGCCAACCAAATCTCCTTCTATGAGAGGGTAACAGTCCCCTGGGGAAAGCAGAAGTGGCCAATATCACAACTCACCTAACCTTCATATAAATAAACTAGAAAGAATAGACTTCATAGTTCAGAAAAATGCATGTATTGTAATTCATAAAATTACCCCTTAGTAATCCACAGTACTAGTCAATATTTTTATTCAGCAGTCTACCCTGTCCAATTGTTGAAGATACCAGATCTGTAGGCAAGCCTGCTTGAAGGGACTACAAAGGATTTTGAAAGACAGGATTGGAGATAAAAAGTTATTTATATAAATTATCAAAGTGGTGCATAATAACAGAATGGAAAACACCGATTAAGCAACTGTATGACCTTTTGAAATACTAAGGTAATTTGATACAAACTAAAAAAACCTCCTACTAGGAGGCAGAAATTGTATTGAACTGGCTGTATTGTTACAACAAATCCCGATCAACATCATACAGATGCAAAACACCTAGCATCACATCGAGATGTCTAAACAGAAGCACAATACGTAACACAGATCAAGTAACCCCTACTTAGGGCAGTCAAAGCCTCGTCTGATGTCCTGCATTCATTTCTGAGCACCAAAAGAAACAGGTCATCTGACTAGAGTGTCTGAAGGACAACAGTAAGAATTATCAGAGCCATAAAAACACTGTCCTGTGAGGAAAGGCCCACAGAAGTGTATTTTTGTAGCCCAGACAAAAGTCACGGGCAAAAGGGTAATAGCTTTCAAATATGCAGAAGACTGCTGCAAAGACAAAAGGGCTACAGTGATCTCTCTCTCTCTATTCGAACAAGACAAATAATACTGGGATTAAGAAATACTGACTGTACAAGAGAAAAAATAACTAAGAAATTAAGTATTACAATAGGCTTCCTGGAGAGATGACATTACATCTTTTATTTCAGAGCTTGTTCGCTTTTTAATCACTAACCAGGAACTCCCTAACTGATTCTGCCTTAGATGAAGAGCATGGATGAAATAATCCCTAAAAATTATTTCTAGTCCTATTTCTATAAAAAGTTAATTTGACATTGTGGTCAGTAATAGCACGAGGCTGCACTTGACGAAGCAGGGGACACCTTTCAGTGTTTAACTTCATTCCGGATTAGGAAAGAATTAATTAAATATTTTCACAGTGTAGCTAATATCATATTATGCAAATAATATATAATACAAATAATTATTTTATTGTTATCTTTATAATAAATAAATTTAATAAAGATAAATTACAGAATTTATCATGCTAAACCAAAAAAACCCACAAAACAAAACAAAATACTGACTTGCCATTAAGTCAATTTCTAACCATTTTTGAGCTTTAGGAGCATGGAATGTCATATAAAACCCTTCCCAATTAAAATAAAAATAAAAATCCTTACTTCCCCTCTCCAGGGACAGTTTCAGTTCAAATACCCACACTCCAACAACTGCTCTGGTTCTCTTACTAGCAATATCATCGTTGTGACTAGCATCAAATATTTTTCTTTTCCAGTTCAGAATGTCTGGGCCTTACACTCTCCTCTAAGCATCAGAAACCGTGGGTTTGGCATCACCATTATATTTTACATGACTTCACAAGTCTGGGATCAGAGGTAGAATATCTATCAATAATTCAGTAGTGCAATTACTTCTGGAAGGAAAGCTCCTGAATGTGTGATGGGAATGCCAATAACAGAAAGAAACAGTTAAATAATCAAAGCAGTAAATTTCTAATACCGTGTGGAACGCCCAGGTGTTTCACAACACTGAGTTTTGCATAGGTACCAAGTATTCTGACAGGTTTCTTTTATTTTCATCTAAACTAGTGCAATCACTTATCAGCAAATATCTCATACAACGCAGTCACAGGCACACAGACAGAATGAATCCACATGATCAGCTGTGTTGGATCACAATAAAATACTAAATAATTAATGAGATAATAACTTCAAGCTGTCATAAGAAGTAACTCATTTAAACTTGAACTCCTGACAGACTTAAATAGTTTGAGTGGAAACTTCAGTCCAAATGCAATAAACTGCATTTCCTTCAAGCAACAGTTAAGTGTCAATAAAGGAAGGAATTCTAAAGTAAAAAATAAATTAGCACTTTCTGAATATGACCAAGACTCAAATGTTATTTATATCCCAGCAGTAAAACGTCACTCGAAGAATCACGTTACAGCAGGCTTAATAAAAGCCTTGGAGTTGTGAAGTTGCAGTAGTTTAGGTCTTTTTTAAAGACTGCACGTTTTGGCACTGTCATCTGTCAAGCTCTGGCACTTCACTTTAAAAGATAACACGCAGTTAAACCAATGTGGGCCAAATAAAATACTAAAAATATGCAGAACGGCCTGTAACAACAAGTCCAATACCTGATTTCTTGGCTGTACTTTGCACTCCTCCAGCACCAGGACTCCCAGGAGAGCCAGTCTTTTTGCTCAAGAGACTGTTAAAAAAACTAGCCAAGACACCTTCACTTGCAGCATTATCTAAATAAAAAACAAATATATATATATATATATATCACAGAAGAGTTATTGCTGGTAAATGATAGAAGTTATTTTTCATATACATACATAACTCTCCTACCAATCAAGGAAATAAACGTCAAATATGAGAGTCTCTCTTTCCTCAATTTAAAGACACTAGTCCTCTACATTCTTTAGCAAAATCAGAGATGACTGAAAGCACATTACTGCTGTCCTGGAATGGGGTGGTCACAAAATTTTAATCTAAATATTTGTATGCTTTTGTTTTTTTGTAAGCGTAGAAGCCAAGAAACAAAAGTATTAAGGATGGATGTGCAATTCAGAGATTTCCAAGTCCATTAACAAACCACACAGACGTTTTAGTGCAGTCTTTCATGCCATTCTACTTTTCATAAATCAGAACTTGGATATACAGCAACGAGACAAGATCCAGAACCGCATGAATGTTTTCTCCACTGTAAGTGAGGTGTGGCACCACAGTGCATAATTAAAAACCCTACCAACTTTCTGAATGCACAGAGAGGAAAGAAACCACTCAACAACGTGGAGCTCCATCTTAGGGCTGAGGGAGGGGAATGGGTGTACCTTCCAAGCTACTTCATGTACTATAGAAAATTACATTCTAGAGAGGGCTTATAACAGGTTGCATTGTGGATTCCAGAGGAAGTGATGATACGAGGTATAAAACTGTGTGTATTTTAAAGAAGTCCCCATGCAAATAATCCACCTGATGCATAATAAATTCATTTAGGCAACTTAAGGAAATAATGGTTTTGAACTCTGACTGCTTGGCAATAACAGATCTCTACTTCAAGTCATATGAATGACAAAAAGAAGAAAATCAAACCTGAAGCTATGTCATAAATTCATTCTTGTTCTTAAACTAACTACACCATTAGTTAATAAATTCCAAAATTTTTCTACAAAAGAGGATTTTTTTTTAAAGTGTAATAACACATGATAAAAAACAGTAAAATGCTTATTCATACTTTTAATATTTGGATCTGGTTTCTTAACTGATGTGATTGGTGAGGCACTGGGTACATTGGCGGGACCAGCTCTGCCTTGAGTTCTTGGGGAACCTGCAGGGCCTCTTGCAGGAGATTCCTTTAAAAAAAATCCAAATCACACAAATCAGGGAAGAAATTAAATGGATTAGTTATATAAATCAAATGTAACATTACATACAAATTACTTTTTAAACCTTTATATTAGCACTGTAGTGTACACACACTGGTGAAAAAACACCCCAAACAAAGCAGCACCAGTTATTTTGGGCATGTGCCTCCACTAAAAGAAAAAATGAATCTTCAGTTCAATAACCATCAAATATTTCTATGTTTCCACAGTGAATTAGAATGAAGTAATTTGTAAGCAACATTTTAAAATATTGCCTTTTTTTTTTTTTTTTTAATTTACTTCCTGTAGTTAGGGCAGACCATGTGTTTTACATTTATATTTACAAATGAACCTCTTCAGCTTCCCTAGAAGGAAACAAAACACCTCCTACTCTTCTCTTGGACCTACTTACTGATGCTCTTGTAGGCGTTGCTGGCTGTTTGGCAAGGAATGACTGCAAAAACAACATATGAAGAATATTAAATATATTTCAGCAAATATAAAGGAATAAAAGACAGTGAAGCTGACTAACCATTAATTTGTTTGATTTTTTTTCCTGATATTTACAGGCTTCCTCTTTGATATTTATATACTTCCAGCCTTTACCACTAGAGGACAGAGTTAAAATGAGTAAATAAGCTTCAGTCCTTTTGTCTTACATAGCCGTTCCAGAACTATAAGCCAGAACCATAGACGAGTACTCAAGTCTGTAACCTATACGATATTTATAGTCAATTCTACAGGAAAGTATTATTAGGTTTTTTAAATAATAGAGCAGTAAAGAAAATAACAAGATACAGCATAGCTAAATTTGACACCTTGAAGCCTTTCAAGCCTCTGGCTGTAAGAAAACAGCAATGCTAAGATGTTGTTTTAAAAGTATTTCTATTTTGCAGATTAATACATCTATGTTGTACAATTTTAAATTATCTTCTTGCTCTTCTCCTTTGAAACGTAAATTATTTCCATGCTCAGCATCTTTCCCTTTCAGGTCACCAAGATAAGTGCCCGTATATTCTACTCGTATTTGCTAAAATAAGAAAAAGTCTTGTTTCATAATTACATCTGAATTTGCAAAGCTGAAAAGTGGCTATCTAGTGATTTAAATGAGGAATGAAAAACTGAAGGCATTAACAATGGAGAGCTTAAAGTGAAATCTTATTTAAGGACTTATTTTCATTCTTCCATTCTTACCTGCTGCTTCATCAGAAATACTTGTTCATCTTCTGCTGCCAGCTCTTTATCATGCACTAACTGTTGAACAAAATATTTCATTATTAGAAGTAAAAACTGCAATTACTGTAACTGTTTTTGTGTTGTTGATCAAAAGAAGAGGCAAATCTTTAATACTATTCTTTTCTTTTTTTAAAAAAAAAACATGCTTCTTTCACGTTTAAAAGAGTAGTAACATCAAAAAAGTTGTCATTAAAAAAAATTGTAAGTGAATGGAGTAGACTAGCATTGATGCCAGCCCATGAGCATTCTCCTAGAAAGATGAGTACTTGGCAAGTAGCCATATTCATCTTTTTAAGTTTAGCTATTAATCTCATCAGCATCTCTTCAAAGACCTGAGACTACCTTACTCCGTAAGACACCACAGGCAATCCCTCAGCCCCCAAAAGCACTACACTAGCTCTTATCAGTCATAACACTGCTATTAGGCAATGACTATTTCCTATAGGTGCCAGGATTAAACCCTTCCCTTACATGAAAGCTTCAAACAGCTCTTCCCTTTTTCAAATACTTTCCAAATACACATTAAGTGAGAAAGTTGTAAAAGCAGCTTTCCAACACAGACCAGAATTCAATTCCATTTTACAATTTTCCATATTATCCATTTTATACATATACTATTTCCTTTGTGCCTATACTCACAAAATCAGCAATATACAGAATTTATATGGATTATTTACTGTTCTTGCCTTACATGAAGAAATCTGTCATTAACTGTATGCAATGCAATAGTGATATACTGCCTTGTTTTACAAGATTCGCCTTTACATGGTAACCTCAATGCCATGTGTGTATATATGCAAATTGTTGAAGTCCTACAACAATATTCTCTATTTTTGAAAAGCATTTTTGCCCCACACATGCAAAAAGGTTCATGTGAAATGGTTACTTTTGGACTGCCCTTCATTCACCAAGGTGAATGATTTCTATGTTTGCTTGCACTATTTTAAACAACTGGAAAATGAAAGCCTGATATTTCACACATTTGGATACAAAAAAAAATTTTATTTAGATTTGGAGTTCCTCAATATCAATAGTTAGCAGTCATTCAAGCAAACTGCACTTATTTGTGGTGGGGCAGGGAAGAGTTTACCCCTTTTTACCTTTCTTACAGGAGGTTTTACAATGAAGTCCTCATATGCATCTTCTGGTTTCACTGTTGTGAAGTTTTCATGTAAAATGGCAATTTTCTTTTCATTGTCCCAACCGGCAGGTCTATAAAAAGAAGGAAAGCTTTGCCTTCTCAGTCACAAAAAGCACTTCTACATAGACCATTTATCTACTGTCTTCTACCCGAATAAGGCAATTTTTCTATAGGTCAGTCCTAATTCTCAGCTAAATTCCAAAGATACTAAAAGCTTGGAATGGTATGCTCTCAGTCAAGTAACCCAAGCAACATACACTAAGCTGTTTTTTTAATTCAGGATTTCAAAAGACTCACATACTAAACTTTTGAATGACACAAACCATTAAAGTTATTTTTATATATATATATGTTATATTAAGTGTAGTGCTTAACAGAAAACAATTTGAAACCATGCTGCTTATACAACTAACTTACATAAAAACTGCATCCTTTTCTACCACTAAGGCAGGTGTGGTAAACTGAAAACCATATGTTTTATGTACAATGTACTTATACAACAGATCAAGGTTCTTTTCCTCCTTAACTGATGTATAAATCAAGGCAGCCCCATCTGATTATTTATTTAAGGAAAATTACCTAAGACATAGTTGTTAAAATTATAGTAAGAATTTCAAAACAGGAGCTCCTAATGGATATACACTTACTAGACCTAATTTTGAGAAGTAGTTCAAGGCAAAAGCTACAGCCATTTAGTATTCAGGGAAAGGAGGGGGGTGTAACAGGAGAAGACTCATGATACTTTTCTTTGACATACACAAAAGTTACCTACCCTCCCAGGCACTTAACTTTGAAAAAGTCAAAAACTTAAGACAGCTGAGATCTCAGGTTGACATGGAAATTACAAGTTCTGAGGGGAAAACCAAGAAAAACCACCCCACAAAATGCAAGACAAATCCTGTGAAAGCGAACAAAAGCTCCAAATCTGATGTGCAATTTAAAAACTGTAAGAAGTTTTTATACATCTCTCAACATTTTCAAAACAACAAATGCTACACAGTAAATAACTAAATACCAAGCAATCTTGAAGTGAAATTTCTCAGATTAACTTTGTGTGCAATTCAACACAAAAAAGTTATTTTCTTGCTTCCAGATTACAGCAAATCCCTTCAGCGCAGGAAAGGATACACTGTAAGCAGAATCTACGAATGTGTGATTGAATGAAGTCGAAGTGTTCTTCTCTGTAATCATGCTCCTTCTCTAGTACACTCACGGCATCGCACTGGAATAAAGGGAGAAAAACAAAAAACCAGGCATTTAATCCCAGCACATCCTAAAATATCTTCCTCAATATTACACATACACCAAATTTACTTTGAGCCTTTGGTTTTAAAATGCCACCAATAAATCAAATGATAAAAGTAATTAACATACGATTGAGAAGGTTACTACCCTTCTGCAAAATTAAAAATTGACACTGATGGCAGAAGCTTACTTTTAAAATAATTCCCTTCACTATTAATCAGAATTCATTATGCACATCTGTATAAAGCATGCCTTCTAAAAGAAAAGTAACTAAACTTTTCCATAGTAGCAAACAGAACCAGAAACTCACTTTTGTACAAACTACCAGCACAGGAATACCAAGGTTGTGAGTCAGCACATTTTCTCCAAGTGGCAAAGAAACATGTTCATCCTCTTGGCCAGAAGAAGGGCCTCTTCTCTGCGGTGATCCTTGGTAGCCTTCTTCAGGTTCTACATACTCTTGAAACTCCTTTATAACTATTAAGAGAGAGATCTTCTTAAGGTATAACAAAGGAACTAGTTATTCTTTTTAAACCATAATTAATCTATAACTAACTAGAAATCTCAATTTTCTTTTTCCTTTTATAATGAGGCACTATACGAGAACAAAACACAAGCTTAAGCCTTGTTGCCCCTTCAGACACAACAATCCTCCTCCACCAAAATATATGGCAAGCTCAATCAAGTGCAATTTGGAGCCATTACAAATAATCAAAACTAGCTGCAAGAGCTATAGTATGCACAAATGCACATTCCTCAACTCGATGCATTTCATTATAGGGGAGCTGAAAACAGAAAACATAAATGTACTTTAGCAACATGGCCTATATTCAGGGCAATTTGTACCTAGTTTTGGAAGAAAGCATGGCAAAAATGTAAATGGACATAGAAACACCAAGCTGAAACGGCCACTCTTCCTTATAAACTGTTACTCAATTTAAGTTTCTATTGCTCTCCATTTCTGTTGCACGAGTCCAATGCTAGAAATATAAAAAAAAAAAACCCTGCAGAAATACAGACTCAAGGACTTCTAAATGTTATCTGAAGAGACCCAGTTATATTCTGGAAAACTACAATGGAGTCCAGAGGACACTAGATGCTTTCTGTGTTTTCAATGCTTCAATTTTATGGCAATGAAGAGTGTTCCAATAATACTGAATACAATCAACTACTGAAGTGCCTAAGAAATAGTATTAACACCATTTTGGAAGCGCACTGTGACCCCAAGCACGCTTTATCAAAACTGGGCTGAAACTTAACAGCTTTTATGTCTTTTTTCAGGATGAAAGCCACACAGCAGATAAGTCTGCCTGCTGGATGCATCTGTTCCCAGGCACAGCACTTCCCGAAGGCCCAGGGCTCTCCCTCACATGTCAATCCCACCTGAAGCCTCCTCCTCGCTCAGCCACGAGGAGCCTCCAGGAAAGAGGCAAGCAAAGCTCCGTGATTTACTCTTATGAAGGTGTCTTTTATTTTAGAAACAGTGGGAGCAGGCTGACTGTACACACAGTAAGGAAAGCTCTTCAAAAAAGCTCCCAATCTCCAGCACAGTCACAAAGAGAGTGTTGTTCAGTACATCCATCCATGTGACAGGGAAGGAACCGCAACTGTACTGCAGGTCATCTGATACTTCTGAGGTTTAGGAAGTGGTAAAACCTCAGAAAAGTTTATAATACAAACCTTGCAAAATGAAGTCAATGGACCTTCTCAAAAATAGGAACCATTCCTGTAATGGAATGGGCATGTGGAAGGAAGAACAAATCAGAAAAACACTTCTGTTCAAAGCTGCACAATCTACAATTTTTATTTGAATTATAAATTGATGCATTCTTGTGGAAAACAAGAGAAAAGCTTAGAAAAAATCTACATTAAATACAGATAAGACTTCCAATCACCTATTCAATATATGCCAAGGTCCAGGAAAATAAAAAAAAAATTTGAACACAGCTGCTTTTAAACTTGGGGAGACAGTGCCTTCTGGTGGAGAGGAAACAACAATGCTTTCAAAGAGCTGCTTTCCTCAAGCACTGTTCATATTCAGCAACTGGAAATCAAAATTCCATCATAGATTCTGCACATTAAATATGTTTACTGTCTATGTCACAGAAAGCAAATTAATTCCAGAGCATTTAACTAGAAGAGGGTTTTTAAAAAGTATTTATTTAATTACTCAGACTCTTACTAGCTCAGAATAGAAAAAAACCCTATTGAAGACAAGTGTATTACAGCAGTTAAAAGAATACCATTTATATCCACTACAATCATTCAGATAAGCCTCTCTGACTTAATCAGATGTAAAAGAATATTTGACAATACTGCTTTCAATTTACTACAGCATTATAATCAGACAATACTAGTTTCCTACGTTTCGTTCATATCAAAGCAGAAAAATCTTTTCTTTACTGACATATCTATTAGTATAAAGCCCCTCAAATTAGGGAAAGAAAAAACTCTTGAAAACATTAAAACTCCGACAACACAATACAAATCATTATTCTAGATATCCCAAGAATTTTACTAATATAAAGAATAGCAAATGCAACACAGAAACTTCAGAAATCTGATGGCACATCCTCATGAATTTCTGCTGAATGGGAATGAAGACCACAATCTAGAGAGCTGAGATTCCCAACTCCTCCCTCTCCCTAGGAGTAAGCAGCACCAAACGCACTGCATCCCAGACCAGTGATCAACAAGGCCGTATCTCACTCTGGTTGATCCACGCACGGAGAGAGGAAAAAATCTTCCCTGTGGAGATGAACTGTTGTTGCAGACTGTTAATAATGCACATGGTCTGGCATCAATCCCTGACCAGAGACTGTGAAATGCTACAAAAACACTCAGCTTCAGTTAACATAAGCATCTGCTGAACAAGTAACTACTAGGGTTAGAAGAAGGTAAAAGCTATACTAAGAACTTCTAACTACCCTATCCTGAACACAGATACATTTGCTTCTGAATTAAAGTGGTTTAAGTGCCTGTTAGTGATAGGCTTTTAAACACTTTTCAAACACTCTCATTCAACCCCCATTCCCATTCAAAATTTACTCGTTAAATCCAAGTAAACTTGTATCACAGGTGCTCTCAGACTACCTCTTATGAACAAACTGCATTCTAAGCAGCTAATAAAGCAGCTCAATTCAGTTAAAGTTTCTTTGTCACACAGCAATATAATACTTTTTCCTTACCTCTCATATCTATTTCTTACTTGATCTCCACTCTCAAACTTTTAATGGACAAAGTTCATCATGTGCCCAAATACCAGAGAGCCTGAAACGGATTCAGCTTAAATGGGACACTTAATTTTCAGAAAAATATGTTATTGTGTTTCAAGTCTTTAGCTTCAAATGCTCCAGAGGACATTAATATAATAGCCATTTTACCAGTATACTTCCTTTCTGCATTTCTTGATTCTTGACAATCTTCTTTTCTGCTTTGCTGTCATAAACAGGGAGGCAAAATTTAGATCTTCCCTGAAATAATTATTCAAATGTGTATTATTTAAACAATGATTTATCATAATTGAGCCTGAATTAAAATAGAACATTTGAACTGACATTACTTATCTGAATCCACACTAGCCAAGCTTTTAGCAAGGAATTTCTAGAGCAGCTCAGTGATAGGAGTACAGACAAACAATGGTCTTGATATACTCTGAATAATTCAATTTCTTTCAAAGCAGCCTGTTGCTTCCATATGTGTGTCCTGCCTCCCATTCTGGAAGCTCTTGAACACAAAAGGAAAGCTTCTCCTATACCAGATGGAGCCTAGCATCATCCACCCAGTAAAGCCAAGACTCAGTATCTCAAACAGCAAACACAAGACAAAAGGCTGGGTGGAGAAAGGCCATGGAAACCTTGAAAGCAAAGACAAGCATTCCAAAGTTCAATTCCATTGAGAATGGTGAGCTAACAAAAGGATTTCTGGAAGCTGGTAATAAGATCTTAGTCATGGAGAAAGAATCACCTAGCAGCACTTTAAATGGGTGCTAATGGGGTAATACTAGAAAACGTTTCCCCAGGGTCAACGGTAAGTACTGGTTACTGGTACTGAGTGTAACAGCCAGGCAAAGCACTGTGGACGTTCAGCCTGGCCCACACGCCCCAGCTAGTATCTAGAAGCAAGTGTAAGGGAATACGGTTCTGCAAGCTGAAGTCAAGACACATCTATACCCACGTGGTGTTATGCTGCAGCGGGGCTTTACTGGAATGAATTTAGCACGTCTCTTCTCTCTGCACCCTGTTCCTACGTTTCAACTGCCTGCTTTGCAGACGGCTTTATCATCCCCGTTTTGTTCATCTCCAGCCTCTTGCAACACAGTGATTCTCCATTTTCTAAGTGGCAGCTTATCTCGGGAAGCATTTGCAGTGGGATTTTAGTACGGAAAACTTTGCTGGTGTAGCTTTATTAATGGACTGTAGTCACAAGGCATTATTCAGACTCTATATTGTCTAAGCAGTTACACTAATACAGCCACAGGTGTAACAGGAATTTCTTTTAGCACAATTTGCTGTTAAGCTACGGTGGCCAAAGTTTTGAGCATGGACCTGGTCTTAAGGACAGTCTGCAGGAAGTCAGAAGACAAGTACCTGAGATGACACAAGTGTTCTACACAGTGACTGAGAAAAGGAGTGAGATGGAAGTTGGGAGTGGAGACATGAAGGCCCCTGTTTCACCTGCATGCTGACACTGGCCCGAGGTTCACCGCTCAGCCATAGGATGGCAGCAGAGTCCTGCAAGCGTGTGAATTAGCAGCTCACAAATTTTCCTTTCCCCTCGATTCTATTAAAGTGCAAGAAGAAACTACGAATTTCTGTGGTACTTTAACTTAGAAATCCCTAAGACAATACTACGGGAATGTCTTCTAAGTTCCCCAAACACGGTGCTAAAGCTTTGCCATAGCTGTAACTGGCGCCTCCACACAGTACACTCTTAGTGAAGGCTGAAAACACTTCTCTCTTCAAAAACAGAATTTAAGTGCACAAACTCCGTATTTATTTGGATAATAAATATATAATAATATTAATAAAAAATAAAATTTGGTGTGTCTCAGAAAAGTGAAAATCAGATTTGCTGCTGTATTTTGAGACTAGAACTGCCTTTCCATCTCTCATTCCCCCCAAAATCTTTCACACATACCCACAAAAAAGCATTTTCCCTTAAAAAAAAGTAAAATTGACAATTTTTAATATAACCTGAGGATTAAACCCAGATGGTTTCAGTCACTAAATTTAAACTCTAGCTAGTCTGCTATAGGCACAAGCCTTTTGTAAAAGTAGTATTTAGTATTCATAAAGGAAATCAGCTATACAAATATATCTGAATGCTCCCAGGCCAAAGAGATTACTCTCTTCCCTAAAGTGAATCTAAGGAAGCTACCAGACAGTACTTGCATGGTTTAAACACTCCAGTACAGCAGCAACAACAAGCAGAACAAAAGCAGCAACCAAGAACGATCAGTCTGAATCTATATTTCAGCTGAAAAGGAATGCATGTTGCTAAGGTCTTTTCCACAGAAGGAATTTATTTTGGAGTAATTCAATATGAAAGCAGAAAAAACTCCCAAGAAACATTCAAAACTAGGAAAGAAGCGAAGCTGCAAGAAACAACAGTGCAGAGATGAGTGCTTGGCAGTGCCAGATTCTTTCCTGCCACAGACATGCCAGGAAAGACAGTTAATTTATACAACGTTCCTAAAGTCACAGGGCAGGAATGGCTTTAGTGACAGACGATTAGATGTACCAGGATCACAGTCTGAGCCTCACGGAAAACAACGGCAAAGAGACCTACTGAAACACAAACTCAACCAGAGAAAGCTCACTTCGTTACTGAATTTTGTCACTATTTTTAAAAATGACTCTGTATGAATTTATCTTTTAAAAACTGGCCTTTTAAAAAAATCAAATTATCAAAACCTCATTATTGCAAGGGATTTAGACGACCAATTCACCTTATGTTTTGTTAGCACAGCAAAACTGAAAGAGTTGTTTCAAAGCCCAATACAGTCTATCTGAATTAGAGTTGAAATCACAACTTCAAAGTAATTGTTATCCAAGCCATTCTCAAAACACTAACCTGAAGAAATTTATCATTACAAAAGAAAGCTGCAAGAACTAGTGAAAAAAAAAAAAAAGCTCAGAAATGTATGGATGCACAAGGACTTACACTTCTGTTCCATGTCTCTCATCTCTTCTGGAGGAATTTTCATCTTATCAATATGTTCTTGCAAGACACTGGCCCATTTCTGTAAAGACTCCATAACAGTCCAAGGTCTAGACATATCTGCAACAAAGACTACAATGGTGTCTTGCAGGGATTCTGCAGAAACTGCAAACTTCAACAGCCCTTTATGGTATAAGTCTCCATCCAGAATCCAAACATTACAGCGAGTGTGATCTGAAAGGAAAAGGTACAGTCGTAACTCAACAGATGCCGACTTTTTGCTTTGCTAGTCTACCAGTAAACAGACAAGTACACTACTGTTAAATAGAAGACCAAAGCCCAGCTACAAACAGATCTTGCCTATTTCTTTTCAAGACAGGTGCATGTGCGAACGTCTACATTACTCGGCAGATGATTTCATTCAACAGGATTTTTTTCTTGGTTCAGAATCTTTTAATTTAAAAAAATAACTTCTGGTTTTTGGCTTTTACTAATGACAGCTGACACAACAGTTTTTAGATACCATACAACACTCCTGAATTTGAAATATGTATATTCCAAGTAAAACCAGAATACATGTGACACACACGTAACTCCCAAGTTCAAAAGGGGGTGGTTGTAGCTGAGTCCAGCAGGGAAGCCTTAGGTGTCCTTCAGACACATAAGCTGGTTTAACATACTAAAGTCATCTCACAACAGAAATAAGCTGCAAATAAGATACAAGCAATAAGTAGCTTACGTTTCTAGCACAGCAGGAGGAGCAGACACAGGATAAAATTACAACCTACCGAACTCTAAGGTTGTGCTACCTGCTCTTAATTCACACTGACTTAACATTGGCTCCTACTTGCAGGCTGCTTACTAAATGAGTACTGGACAAACAACTTGGTATTTTAGTTTTTGTGTTTCTCCCACCATAGTGTTTTGATAGCAACCGGACATTTTTTGCTGAAATGCAAGGCGGGGGGGGGGCGGGGGGGTGGGGGAATCAGCTGGGACAGACAGCTAGCATGAGAAGTTCTACCCCAAACCTGAACTTTGGCAAGAACAGAAGAAACTGAAACTGGAGTATCATCCAGGTACTCTGAACAACTAATTCTGTCCAAATTAAAGAAAAAAAAAAAAAAAGAAAATAATTGCATTATCCTCAGAACTTCCTCCTGAAAAGAAACAACGCCATTTGTTTCTACCTTTAGACTCTTCCTAGCACCTCTTCCAAAGTATTCCTTATTCTACTACAGCTGCCCAGAGGGAACAGTGGGTCTCCACAGGTAGCACATTCAAGATACACGAATTCTGAAATACATGCATCAACAAACCAATCACTGCAGAGCCCAAATTTTCAAAACAGCTACTGAGCTTCATAATTACTCTGCCTCACTATATTTCCCTGCTCTGTGCTTCAAATCTTTTAACTTCACAAAACAAATCCAGTTGCTGTGGCTATTGTAACTTCACTCTAGGAAAAAATCCATCAGGATCAAAAACGCTGGCTCTAGAAAAGGGCAAAAACTTCATCAAGGAAGTTGGAAGGAGAAAAGAGTACAGAGGTACACACACTACCCTTCTCATCAGGTCTTAGATGAAATTACTGAACAGCCAAGTTACAGACAGATTACATCATGATGCTATACGAGGGCAGTCTTCATTTAGCATTTGTTATGCTCCTACTTAAGTACAGTTAGGTTGTCATAAGACATCCAAACATCAGTCATCATGCAAATGGGCCAACAGTTACACTTTTAACTTAAAGACCTTCCTCTTCCAACCGCACATCTCAGATCCATCCTTTGCAGTAAACAGTTACGATAATCGCTGTGTATCTAAGAAATGCACCTTTGCATATTCATTGTTTCCTCCCTCACTCCCCCCCACTTCAGGACACCGTCTCACTGATATCACACAGGATTCTTACACCACTGAATGTACAAACCTAAAGCTCTTGGAAGACCTCTAAGGACAGAAGGAAAGTCTGGTAAAAGTTTGAAAAAACAGAAAGGAAGCAAGTTTTAAAAACCTAACTTAAGTCTACCTATACTCTATGAAAGTTTACAACTCTCATCAGCATTTTCATAGATCCTGCTGTAGTGAGAGCTTTGATCACAGAAGTCTTTCACACCTCAGCAAGTAACAAAAATTGACAGGTATCTTAATTCACTGCTTCCAAGTCACTTTTTTAAGCCAGTATCTAAAGGTTACAAAGGTTTTGCTTCCTAAACACCTTTGCCCTACTTAAGGATTCGTTTCTGCTTAATATCTAGAATACACACTGGAACTAGAATAGAAGGGGAACGAGAATGCAGTTGGAACTATCACTCAAACAGAATCAATCTGCTAGGAAGACTGGAAGCCTCACATTAAAATGTACTTTAAAAGGAAGAAATAACATTGTATGAAATGAAAGGTTTTCCTCTCTTCTTACAGTAAAGAGGCATGGCTTGTGATTTACATTTGCTACACACTTAAAAATACAGTACTAGTTGTTCACAATTTGGCAAGGACTTGATGGCAAATTCAACGTTGTCAGCACCACATCAAGCTCCTCGTTAGTCATATGATGTGAATGTTAACCGCGCCTTTCACAGTGGCTATGACATGAGACACCAAAACAGAGCAAACAATCACCAGATCCTGTTGGAAAAGGAGGTGCTACTTATTAAAGACAATTACAATAGCTGCTAAAACTACATTTCTAAATCCTGTCAGTATTTCGTTATCCCTTTAGCCATGAAAAAGATTTTCCAGCTTTGATGAACTTTACTGCAGATGGTTGATTCTGTGAACTGCGACTACATCTCCTGCATTTATTCAAAAGGTATCAGTGGTAATTACAAGCTGTGAAGAGAAGCAAAATGAAAAAATAATATTCAAGAGAATTACTTTAAAGATGTTGACAAAAAGACAATTTTCCCATTAGAAACCAGAATACCAGCAGCACTCGGCTCAATCTGGAACAACCAGTTCAACTGGAATATGCATATGATATGACTGTGGCCAGTCCAAACCTGAGGCAAAACACCAAGACTACTTGGTTTTGTTACAGGTAACAACACAGCAACAGAATGGCTCTACTTCACTGGCACATTTGGCGCAGTCCAGACAACTGTATTGCATTTGTAATCTGAGGCAGTTCACCTGGAAGTTCTCCATGGTGTTCGTAATCGCCAGCTAACCCATACAGTACCGCTAGAAAACCAGTCGATGTAGTTTGTCTCACTGTCTTGCTGCACGCCCTCACTTAAACTCTGCCCCATCACTGCAAAAGACTCTGAAAGCTACTCTAGAAATACACATCCTTTAGAAAATTACGCAGAGCCTCTCTTCTCCCTCCTACGAGCAAAAATTCTCAGCTCTCAAAAGCAGGCTAACCAGCATCGACACAAAACCTCTGCTCAGCACAAAGAAAGGCAACAAATTAAAACTGGCCACACTCGCTGAGAAATTCCACCAACAGAGGACTCTCGGGCCTGAGCTCCTAGGTCCTGTAACATTCCCAGTTAGCTCTACAGCCAGTGCTGTAAGCGCTTTCATCCAGATGAACTACGGCGTCATGTACGCAGAAGCAGCCATATGCTCCAAGGATATTGTACCTGGGGCTAACGATCTAGGAGGATCCTCTCTCTCTCAGGACTGCTTCTCGGGCACCCCCAAACCTCTTCCTGAACAAACGCATTAGCCTAGGCAGAATTTGGGACAGTACCCTAGGAAGGAGATTTCTCAGGTAGAGATTCAGTAGCAGACTTACTCTAAGTTATCCTGAGACCTGGGGAGAAAAGTACTGCGTGCTACATTGAACGACTGACACCTAACAGAACTGGACCTGCTCATTACCAACGCGGTGGTGATGCGCATCTTGCCATCCAAGCTAGGCATCAGCCACTGCCAAGAAACAAGCAGGTAACAGTGAAAACCAAAAAGTTAGTGGGCACCTGTATTAGCCACGGGGGTCCTTCAAAAGAAAGGTGCTTTCTATGCATCTGTTTAACTTTCCTACCAAAAAAAGAACAATTTAATCACTGATCTAATCTTACGGGGAAAAGACAAAATTAACTGTAAACTAAGATATGTACCTAGCAATCTAGAGTAAGCCTACTTCAAATGTAGGAGGAGCCCCTTAAAGGAGGAAGGGGCGGGTGGGGGTGGGGATAAGAAGCAACACAGATTTTCTTTAAGATTTCCAAAGGAAGGTGGGAGGTAGATAATGACTCAGCACTATGACCAAAATATTTCTCCTGGACAGAATAAACTCTTCCGAAATGAAGAAGAAAAAGGCAAAGACAGGAAAGAAATCTTCTAGCACCTGGGAAAGAAGCTGAGAAGATCTCACTCCACTACACAGTTTCAGTTTCCAGTGTTGATTTGACACCCCAGGAAATCCTTGTGGTTTGCTAGTCTTGAATAGGTTGGAGTACAATAAAAAGCAGATACCCTCAAAAATGAGTATGTGATAGTCAGCTCCTGAATGCCTATCTTGAGTTTCTTTATGGTTTCCAAGAATTGTGGGTCAATTATAAAGGCTTTGTTCCCAAATCTGTATGGGAGCTTACACACATCTAAAGCACACACAGAGTTTAAAGAAACAAACTCAAACCTGTCCTAGAGAAGGAAGAGTATTATCTTTGCCTGCTGGGAGGTCCTGACCCACTTTGCTACTTATTTTGCTTGCTGATGACACTAATGAGACAGAAAGGGAAGAGGCATGTATTATTAGATCCTAACACATCCATTAGAGGGATGCATGAAGACCTGAATTCTCCAGCTGAGTCTGGCAGTCAAAAAGGTCTTTTTTTTCCAGCTAGTGCTGCCTGAGTTCTTATGACAGGCTTCTCCTAATCACCTTAAATACTTATAACTTCCAGATACTTAGGCATAGCCCCAAAATTTTTCCAAAGTAGGGACATACTTAAGGTATGATAGACAGCACCAGGAAAAATAGCACACCAAACATTTTTCTGCTTATAACACCACCTCCTTTGATGTTGCAAGAAGCCTGATGTCACAGGCTGTCTTAATCGCAGGAGTTTTTCCCCTCTTAAGTATTTATGCAGTACTAAAGATTGTGCATGGTGAGAAAGCACTTACATCAAGAACCTCAAGAAGCCAAGAATGGCTCAGCCCTTAAAACTACAGCACAAAAGATTTTTAGGAACTACAAGATTAGGCAGCCACTGAAGACACGGGCAACGTACCCATCCTTTCATTATGCCTAACTTAGTATCCAAAGACAGTTTACTGCCATGTGAGCCCAGAACCAATCTCCATAACAACGAGTCACATATGGTACTTAATCACTCGTGCAAGCCTTCAGTACATTTCCATTTCCAAAATACCATTATAGGATCTTCCTAGTTCATTTATTTTCAGGAATATGGATGAACCACCATCATTGCTTCCCTCTTCTGAACCAAAAACTCAAAAGGAAGTCATGAATAGGAAGACTGTCATTCCCCATTTTTGAAGACAGTAACTAATGCAAAGAGGTCCAGCAGTTTGCCCAAAAAGAGACAAGCAGAGGCAGATTTAGGAGCAAGGATAACGAACTCACTCTCCATCTCTTCCTGTCCTTAACCTTCCTAAAAATAGCATTCTGAGCATTAGATCTGCTTTTAAACAGCCTCTTGTCGTCATCCCCCTCCCACATAGCAGAGAAGAGCAATCAACAACAACAAACAGAAAGGGGCAAAGAGACAAGCTCCGATCTGACAAAAGGAAATACTAATTTGGACTTTAAGTTCTGTTCTTCACTCACTCAACTCTTAACAAAACATCCCAGTTATAGTTAACCAAAATTCCACACACAGCCCCCACCCCGAGAAATCCATACTGAAAATTAAATTCTCACAGATGTATCACTTACTTTCTATAGTTACCAAGCAGTCATACCAAATGACAATACATCTGCTGGTAGCTGGTAAGTCAACATCAGCAAATGTATCGACCCTAAAAGTAAATGGATCCCGAGACCTGCTCAAGTGTACTTTTTCTCCTCACACAGAGGTCAAGCTGCAAGAAGGGCAAGAGGGAGAATGTACACTGAATGTAAAATGCATTTCACTTTTAAGAAACTGATATAGCTTCTAAAACATACAGAACAGTGCTGGAACCAGTGACCTGGGTACAACCCAAAATACACTGATGAAACTACAGTTATTAAAAAAGCATGTCAGCTACTTAATTACAGAGATTACATATAAAATGAACTTACCATCCCTGTCTTCATCGTGAATATTTAGATACAAGTATTCCAGCCCTCTTCCTTTCTTGCCATGCTCTGCTCCCTGTATTTTAGCCATAAGTGTGGTTTTACCTGAACCATCATCACCTGCCAGCAAGTTTTTACAAGGAAAAAAAAAAAAAAAGACATTCAGAATTAATTTTAACTTCACAGAAAAGATTTTTCAAAACATGTTTAAGTAATCAGAAGTATCGTTGTACATTTTTGGATCATTTGTTGTCTTCTTTCAAGTATTGCAGCTAAATCCATTGGCTCATACCATGATAACAAGAATGAAGCACTTAAGTTATTCCCTGTTACATTCCATTTGCTTAAATATGTTATACGTCTAACAGTGTAAACCATAAAGAAAATAAATCTACCAGCCTGAAGACAGTAATACCGTAGATCACATCACATCACATAACCTAATTTTAACAGAGGTGTCAGTTTGTTCACATCGTTGTTTTAAACGTGCTTTGTTTCTACAAAAAACTCCAACCACCCATATGCTTGCATATGTTACTTACCAAAAACAAGAATATTCTTGCCTGATGGCAATTTAGATCTTGACCGGGTAGAAACTTCACTGAGTATTGAGGACCTAGAAAAACAGGATCACTCTTGTTAGACTGACATATGCATGCACACACACAAAACACAACTCACACGTTGCCCATTTGACAGCACTGATGAGCTCAGCAGATCAGCACGGACCAATCCAGTTACGTTCATTCTATTTACAAACTAGATATGATGTTACAGTTGAAGATCCAAATCCATTTTAAAAGAACAAAAGTATCCCACCCTTTTGAGGAAAGCTTTCAGAATTTCTAAAACACGTACAGTAACATTTTTACTCCCTTATAGGAGGCCACATTACTGCAAAAAATTGCTTTCAACTGACGTCCACCTCTTCCCACAATGCATTACTGTATTTTATACGCAGCGTTTTCTGCCGTTATTAGTACGTTTAAGAACGTTACTCGCAGACAAGCAACGGTAAAACAAGAGCTGGAGCCTGGCCCGCAGAGCCGAACGTCTCGGCTCCGCACGCCTGCTCTCCCTCGCCCTCGCAGCGACGCTGGCCGTCTCCGGGCGGGTGCGGGGCTCCCCCCACGCCCGCCGGGAGCACCCCCGACCCGGGAAGGACAGCATTCCTCACCAGCCCCGGCGCCTCAGCCGCCGGGCGGGCCGGCCCCCGCCGCAGGCAGCTGCGTGCCGCGGCGCCGCCACCCGCCGCTCCTGTCAGCGGGGCCCAAGCGCGGCCCCGCAGCCGGCGCCCACCGCCACCGCCGGCCCGGCCCCGGGGCGCACGCTTCACGCAGGCCGGCCGAGGCAGGGGGCTCACGCCCGCCGCGGGAGGGCCGGGGCGGCTCGGCAGAGCAGGGAGACCCCGCCGTGACAGGCACGGAACGCCCGAGAGCAGCCGCTCGCCTCCGCCGCCGCGGTGCCGCGGCCCGGGAGGCGCCCCCCTCGACACCCCCGCGCTCACCAGAGGTTCTGCCCCTCCTCCTCCTCGCTGGGGAGCTCGGCGCCGCCGGGCCCGTCCGGCCCCAGCAGCTTCTTCTCCACCAGCACCGGCGCCATCTTGCCAACTGCAGCCACAAAGAGTGACCTCACCCGGGCCCGCCGAGGACCCCGCTCCTCCCTCTCCCCGGCCCGCCCGTGCGGGCGCCCCGCGCTGCCGGCCCCGCCGCGGCTCGCCGCCGCCCCCTGCCCCCCGCGGCCGCACCGCCGCTCCCAGCCGCGGCCGCGCCGCTTTCCGATCAGGCGGCGCCCGGGCAGCCCCGGCAGCGCTCCCCGCCCTGGGCGGTGCCTCCCGCGGCGGGTGGGGCCGCCGCCGGCAGCGCCCCCCGGTGCTGGCGAGGCGCTGGCCGCCGCTCCCTGCGGCGGGGCCCGGCCGGTAGGTGACGGGTGCCCCCGGTAACTGGTCGTGCAGCCGCCGCCGTCCGGGAACGCGACCTGTCAGCGAGCTGCTGGCACGGCCCCGGCCCCAGGTGCTGCGCGGCCCTGCTGCGCTGCCGTGCCGTGCGTAGCGTGGGGGACGAGCTGATTCATCCGTGCGGGCGACATGGGCTAAGCGATCTCCTGCTAAAGCAAGCTTTAATTACCACCCGGGTTCTTAATCTCGGTTCTTCTACTAGAACTACAAAGCAAGTTCAGGTTTTGCTGTAAACATGCTTCCCTTCCTGCTTTGTCAGTCAAGTCAGCTTTTCAAAGCACTAGGCTAGGTAGCTTAAGCAGCCTGAAAATTACATTAATTATTCTTAAGCAGTTATAGTTTCATGATGCCCGTTATGTGTGGATTTCAAAGCATTTTATGCAAGAAAATAAGATTATCAAGATTATACAGTCAATCAAAAGGAAAGAAAAAGAGTAACTGGCTTGTACAGATTCACACAACAGGTTTCTGCTTGCTTCTAGTCCATGACTCTTCCCTTCTGGATTATACAAGAATGTTTGGATGATGTCTTTTCCAGCAATTTGCGCTACAAGAGTAGCTGAAGCCTCAGAAGAGGTTGTGGGAATTTCATCCTGGAAGGTTTTCACAACTTGCCAAGGCACTGAGCAACTTGACTAACTCTGAAGCGAGCCCAGCTCCAAGAAGGAGATTAGATCATGGACTCCAGAGGTCCTTTCCAACCTACACTATACCTAAGATTAGGTAAATTGTCAGTATTGGGATATTCTAACTTTGTGTCAAATAAAGATTTATGCCTTACATATTTTCTCCACTTGAAATGTGTTCAGGCCATAACCCTACGGATTACTAATGCACACTCAGTCAGCAGATGAAATAGCGGCTTGTCCAGACAAGCTTTTGAATCTCTGGAAAATCGTAGGGTGTGCGACAGACCTCAACCTCCTTGGGGTGCGTACCACTCCACGGCAGCCCTTCCAGCTCATGGTCTGCAAATACCTCTGCCAATGTTTAACTACGCCGCTTTGAACAGCTCCATTCCACGACATCTTTTATAGATGCCTGGATATTTTAATAACACAAAACCCAAATCGCAACAGCTGAAAATATTAGAAGAGCTATTTATTATATCATGACATCTTTACTCAAAGTCTTTCACTTCAGTTATCTTGCTTGTTTTAAGCATTTAAGCTACATCACAGTGAAAACCTAGCTCTAAGAAGAGAACTGAACTTTTTCCATAACAAATTAACTATCGGTTAATCATTCCTTTATCACAATTGATAAAAAATACAAACTAAATATTAACACTACCACAGAAAAATCAAGTTACTAAGACTTTCACTAAAGCTTTCTATAAAAACCTGTGTAATTAGCAGAAATGATGGTTCTGCTCACTTGAATAATACACCAAAAAATGTCCAGCTGTAAACAGAAGCCAAAGTTTGCCAGTACCTGCATTCTACATACTTCAACATTGAAATATTTAATGTACACGGTCCAGGAATGTTATCCCAGCCATTAATATCCGTCAAGAAATATTGCAGCTGAACCACACACTAAATCTTCTACCCAGAAGTTCTGACATTTCCACAAGCTTTCTATTCCAATTTACTTGCTCTACTGACATAAGATTTGCCTAACACATGCAGCAGTGTTTAATGATACATTTGGTGTTTTCTGTCATAGGTGTATTTTTCTGCACATGCAGCACATTAAACATATGACAAAATATTTTATCTGCTTGAAATATTTCTCTGATTAAGAGGAAACAAATTTGGACACAATAACATTAACACTTACCAGTTCCTGACAAAATACTCCTTTTTTAGCAATATAGCCTTTTCTTACAAATGGTATAAAGCAAATTATTAAAAAAAATTAAAACAAAAAGCCAAATCAAATGTCACATAAATCAAATGTTCAAGAAAGTTAAATCATTTTTTAAAAAGCCATAAATTTTACTAATATTGTTAGCATTATTTAAAAAAAAAAAACCACCCACACACCAAAACTTATCGTTACATGTAATTGAAATTTACAAAGCATAACAACTCTGTCAGTGAATGTTATCACTGAAAAACACGAGTCCAAGCCAATCTGAAGTCTCCAAGGCCTCATATTGTTGTGAAAATACCTCACTGTTAAAAATGCTCCTGTTCAACGTTCTGCAACAAAATCGAAAATACTCTCGAAACATGTTATTGATGATCTTTGTTTTTTTCTTGCCTCTATAAATGGAGATAAAAAGGAAAATATCAAGGCAAACGTTGACACAAAACTGCACAATTTTAGAAAACATTTCAGTAGAAAAACGCTTCCCACTAAGCACTCCCGCACTACCCAAAGCCCAGCAGAAATGCCATCTACCCCGCCCACGGACAGCATCTCTGTGTAAGGACTGCACATACTGAACGTGGGGCAACCTGCCAGAGAGAATTTCACAAACCATCATCAGAAAAGAGACCGAACAGAGAAAAGATCAACTTCCTAATAAACGTAGGGATTCATTAGAGTCTTTAGCTTAAATTCTTATCCTCTTTGTATCCTGTCATGTGCTCCTGGACAGTTCAAAGGTTCTCTAGTATTTTCCCAGTTTAGTTCTCTCCCTCCAAGCACAAGCCCCAATTGCATTACATCGGAGACCACCCTAACGCCTGGCGCACCTAGCACTGAACTGACACAAAGCACAGTCCCACGGGTCACAAATTCTGACAGCCTGTCTCTTTTCTTGGCAAGTTTGTTCAGATGCAAAAGCTGAAAACTGAGCTGACAGCATATATGATCAGTAGAAAATCAAAGTATGATTACTTGCAACTGTAACCTGTAGTATTTCTTGGAAAGATCAACACTTATCCGTCCTTTCTGAAATGGGTAAGACCACAAAATTGAATTCCAGTGATTACCCATTTTTTTTACTCCATCAAAAGACAGTTAATTTCTTCAGTCGTGAAATCTTTTCGGGTTCTTCTTCTTTTCTTTAAAGGTCTTGTGGTCATGTCCAGGGAACATATTTCATTGTTCTGCAAATATTTATTTTGGTGTAATTAAAAATTATGTAAATTTACACACGGTTCTGCATTTGGAAGTAATGCATTGTTACTGACAATATGATCTTAAGTCGTTCTAAAGAAATGATCACTTTGTCAAGATAACCAGGTTATCTTCAAGGTTTCTTCACTGTCACCCACTTACTGAAATACAGCATTTTTCCATCACCTTTACCTTCATTTCTGTCATGCCTACATAGTTTATACCTTTAGTATGTTTATTCCTTTGGGTTTCTATTATTCCTATACCCCACAAATTTTCATTAGCGCAGGAAGAAGCACACCTCCATACCCATTATTCAGAAGGCAGCTGAGAAATGCTTAACTCATTTCAGGGATAAATCAGTGTGACTGGAGTAGAATCAACAGAGAAATATCTTTTTAATAAGGTTCACTTTGCTACTGGGCTCCTGTTAAAGGTGACTTAAAAAGAAATTATGCAAGTCATAGTGATTTTATTTGGACATGTATAAATACGCAAGTGTATGATCAGGCTTTGCATAACTAACCTCATCTTTGTCAAGTGAATATATGCAATTTTCTTTTAAGTGCTGACATTGCTGGTTGCACATTTCTTTGACTGTTCGTCTCTTCCAGTTAGCATCTTGGGTTTTTTGGAAAGCTATGGAATGGTGAACAAGGCCATCTCTTAGTTACTTTGAACTAACTGAAATCTACCGTAAAACTGAATATAGTGTTGTAAAGGAACAGTTCTTCTGATGAACTTTAATATGTAAATGTTGCTTTATTAGTAATATCTAATTTTCATTAGCTCTTTTTCTCATCATTAATACATGAAGATTATTTATGCATTGGAAACAACTAGCAAATAATAGGAATTAAATCAAATGTCAATAATACTATGACTGAAGGTACAAGAACGTACCTATTGAAATTCTTAGCCACTTGTCTCCAATAGCAAGCACAGGTGCTTTTCTCAATGCCCTGATCTGAAGGCAAAACCTGTAACTAGTCAGTTACACTTACAACAGAATTAATTTTCTGGTAATACTCACAGTTTGCATACGTAGGTATCAAGTTATAGTCATCAGTCAACCTAGTATTTTTACTATGTCCATCTCTATTTGAAGTATTAGATTTGTTTTTTCTAATCGGAGTCAAAAGAATACCTTAAAAAATCCAAACAGTAAAACATTATGCATCTTTCTTAAAAACAAAACCAAACCAAACCAGGAAACACAGGTAACGTTTTAAGAATTCAAATTTAAGAGAACCATTTTTTGAGCCATGCTACTATCTGGTCTTGGAAGAAAGACTGGGAAATTCCATTTACTTCAGAAAATGTTTACTTGCTAAAGGTAATATATTAGTGTAATGGGCTCTTGAGACAAAATAAAGTTGGAGGTGTTTTTAAATTTTAAAATACCTCCATAGCTATCACAGACAAGTTAATTATTTTCTGAATCTGGAAGGGGGAAAAAAACTTAAAAGTCAATCTACTAGATTTTACCAAAAAATAATTAATTAAAATAATGATGTAAACAAGGTTTTTGGAAATAGGAGACTAAAAATGAAGTCCAGACGGGTGGGCTGTTTTTTCAAAAGGGAATGTTTCTTAAAATAATATTAATGTTTTAGAATTTAAGTACTGATTTAGAGAGCTGCTTCAGCCTACTTGAAAATTTCTGGTCATCAATCATGAGAATCAGTATTGGTTACTAGTTGATGAATGTAGTAATGTATGACTGTAGTTGGAGCTCTGCAGGATGTACCCACAAACACCACATTCTGAAGAAAATTCCTTGTGAATTATGTAAAAAATATGTATCTGCAGAGTAAGGGGAAAAAATTTAACCACTAAATTTTTTGCTATATTACAGAATAAAATGGTGTAAAAGAGGTGTACTCTGCTATTTACAAATGGACAGTTGTTGTGTATTACAAAAAAATACCATTTTATGTAAATACAGGGTTCCTAAACTGCACTGCAGAAACTAATGGAACTTACAGTCATGTTTCCATCTCTACCTTGTTAATAACATCTTATTCAACACCTCACAATATAGGACAGGTAAACTGATCTCCTGTACTTAATTCTCAGTTACTTGCTCTAGTATTGTTGCATACGTTACGGTTGACCCTTTTAGCTGTTTAGCACGCAGAGACCCAAGTCCTTAGCAGAGCTCCAAGCAGGCAGAGAAGCAGGTGTAACAGGATAACACGGCTCTAACTGTATAACAGGGTGATGCCAAATCCAGGAACAGGCAACTGCACTGCGTCCTGACCCTGCCTATACCTCTCCATTTTAAAAATCAGTGCCACGAAACTGAAAAAGAGCAGATGGCATGGAAGTAACCCTGACAGGATTCAAAGCAGTCAGCTTTGAACATACAAAGCAAGCGCGAGGTAACTTCGTTGTGAACTCATGTGCACAACACCATTTCCTGATTATAGAATATGCACTTTCTGGCCTATTAACATACAGATTTTTCACAGAATCCACAGAAAAAAAAACCCCACATAATTTGCTATCCACAGCCTCCCATGGTAAGTCCTGCAAAAGAATTACTTAGTCAGTAAAAGCTTTTTGCATTAATTTCCAAACCAAGCCCTCACTTTGGAAACTATCCTTTTTGCTCCCACAAGTTGATATTTCTGTATGCAGTCTGTCTTTCTTCACTGGGGTCAGCAGTATTTCTGGAAAATAGAAGATGGACACCGGTACAAATGCCAGTAAGTAATAACTGATTAATTTTCAAAATGGCTCCATAAAACCAGAAAAATACAGGATGTGTTTTTATTTAATTCATTAGGAATTATAAGCCCCTATCATCCATAAGTATGTAATGTTAGAATGAAATGACCTTGTTACGATGTCCTACATCCATTCACACATTTCAACTTAATATATTCCCTTCTATTAGTACTTGACTAACTGGCAAACGGGACAGAGTCTCATCAAAGCCTATAATGAGGATATATCACCACTGCCAAGAAATACACAAGATCATCAAAAACGAAGTGGCTAGTTCTGATCTTAGTACAAATCCTCAGTAAATCAAATTAAATGAGTTTACAAGAGCTGGACAATCAGAATCAGACCAAAAAAAGTTCAGAATTTTTAAGGAAGATTGAAGAAGATTTAAAACAATAGTTACAACTAAAAAAAATAATAATTACTCTTGTGAGTTGCATATCTACTGTTGTTACAAACAGCCAATTTGCAGCGTTCCTTTTTATATCTTTCTTCAGCTTCCAGAATGACTTTGTGACGGTCACACTGGTATGGACAACTTTGCAACATCTTGGTAAAGGTTTTACTATTGAAGGGCAGTCCTCCTGCTGCACAACCTGGAAAAAAAATAGGATATTGCAGAAACAGCAAGCACAAATGCTATAGAAGCCATCACAGAGTCCAGTGTTTTATTTTGCTCACTATGATCCACAATTTGACCTCCAGTTTCCAGTATACACATCTCAAAAGAGGTTACGCTTCAACATGACCTATGGGACTAAGTTATACTGCACTTCAACTCCAGAAGTACCAAATGAGGCACGGATCCTCTCCAGAAGTAAGAATATTAGTGGGATGGGAAGAAAGGGGCCTCAGTTCCCTTTGCACATTTATCCAGGAGACAAAACATAAAAGATGCCTTTGCTACAATTTGAAACCTTCTCTGTGTTGTAACAGTTACCTGTATCAACCTGAACAAATGAGAAGTCTAGCTTAGGTATGAACTTCCTCACAGGAAGTCTTCCTGTTTGTTTTTGAGGACATTCCTGGGGTAATTTATGGTTTAGTTATTGGATGTTCTCACAGTTAGTTACGTCAGCTGAAGGAGAACTTCTGCACTGTGAGGAACTGTAAGAAGGGCACTGGTACTGGTATCTGCAGTATTCCTGCCTAAGATAAAGCAGTGCTAAAGCTCAGGTTCAATTTAGTTTGACAACTTGGATTCATACACCTAAACGATGTTAAAAGGTGGGTTGTGTGCTTCCCCCCCCCCCCCCCCCCGCTTCTGGTGAAGGTTTTTGGGGTTTGTTTTGTTGTTGTTGTTGGTTGGTTGGGTTGATTACAAATCCACTTACAAATCCTGACTACCAGCAGCAAAGAAGTACATAATAGGTAATCCAATAGATGTGTTAAAATCTCTGTAATGTCAGTTCACTTACTGCATCGCTGACTCTTTAAGGCTTCTGTTACGGACTCAAGAAAGAAAGATCTAAGATAACATTTACCTAAACACCTTAAATCTGCCATTTTATGGGATGCAGATGTAGTTGAAGTACTTTTTTCTTCCTTGGTTATCTCCGAGTAGAATAAATGTTGATCTAAATTAGGAAGGAAAAGAAAAACCACAAAGGAAATGCAGTCTGTCTTCTGCCATGGTAATCATGCATCAATGTACCTATATTCAATTGTCTTTTCTATTTGTAGATTATTAAAGTTTAATTTACATAACAGCAGAAAATCCAAATTAAACTCCTGAAGTTAAATGGATCACATTTACATTTTTGTAAATCCAGAATAACTACAATTAAGTGATTTTTCATCACTCTCCCAAAGCATTTTACTTCAACTTGAACATAGCAAAATAACCCTGTAAACTTACGTTGCTTAATTAAGCCCTGTAAACTCTATTTCTATTCAGAATCAGATGCTGAAAAATGCGATATACTGGAATAATACTTATTCTCAGTTTAAACAGGTATAACCTGGAAATCAACTTGGTCACCTGAAAGCTACCACTCTGGCAAATACTAATCTAATGAATAATTATAAATTTCATAAAGTAACAGTAAACTAAATTATTAATAAAGATTTGATTGAATAGATCCAATTCTGAAATAAATGTATCAGACTAAGAAGATCAATGCAAATCTTAAAAACATTTATCTTAAACACATGTTCAACATACAGGAATAGCTTCAGATAAAAGTCACTACACAGGTAGGTTCCATCCCCAAACCAGCATCCTTACTCCTTTTGCGTTAATGGCTTTCATTGTTCAGTACAGATTGCATTCGGACTAAACTTAAAACATTTATCTGTGATACATTCATTTGAATAGTTAAAATCAATTTTTAAAAGCTAAAATATGTATTAGAAGGAAAGTAGAATAAATATTCTCCTGGTAAAATAGTATACAACATAAAAATCCAAAACTATGGAAACAATTAACGGATATTATATATAATGTACCCTGTCATCTAATGATACATAACATCTGATAAAAAGTAGTGAATAACGTGCACAAAACTAATCAAAATCTCATTGAGAACAAAATTATCTAAGAAAGGAATATGTTTAGCTATTTGTACCTGGTCTGCATGTTTGTTTCATATTTTTAACAGTCTTTGCTGGTTGTTTAAATAAGTGTTCACTGGGAAGATCAAAATGTGAAAAAAATTAAAACCCCAAAAAACGTCACAACATACATTTACCTGTAAATTAATACGCACGTTCCAAAAGCAAAGCAAAAACCACATTATATATTTAAAAGATAGAACTCTCAAAAAATCACTCTAATCATCCCAAGTTACTGGGCTTGTAGTATCCAGCGTGTAATCACTGTGGGTTAGAAACCTGGTTACGGGAGATCTGTGATTAGCATTCCTTGCGGTGCAGTTCAGCGTGTCTGTCCCAGCGTTCGGAGTGCAGAGCTTTCAAAAGATGCTGGTTTCCAGAGCCCTTTGCAATTCTGAGTCACGTAAAGATTACATAGTACACATAAAACTTTCACAAAGTCTTCAAAATACTGTAGCCTTCACCAGATGTAGCAATTGCTCTAAGAAATAATTGATTTTCTTTTTTTCTTACATTGATTAACTTTTATGCAACCAACATGCTCCTGTGATGTGGTGATCATGCATTTTTCTGTCATTGACTACCTCCTCCCAATGCTGCAGGAGAAAGGAGCCAAATTCATGGTTATGCTTGGGTAACTCCTGTTTTCACACAAATACATGTGCAAGGAGAGAGCTTTTTCCCCCCCAAAAAAATTAATTACTTAATAGTTTTGTGCTTCAGGGGTCAGAACAACAAATAAACCAGCTGTGTGAAATTATGCTAATCAGTAGCAAAGCAAAATTTACCTGAATGAACCATGGAAAATATCCTAGGTTTTTGATAATTTCTGTGGTAGTTGCAAAGTTACAATATAATGCATGAAGGGAAACTGCATAGAAGCAGAGTCCAGCCAGCCACATCAAAAAAGCACAATAAAAATGTGAAACTCAAAAAAAGGAGAAATGTATTTTTGTTCATACTCTGCCATTGCCTGTCTCAAGGGATATTCCAGATACAAATTTAAGATAATGGAATCTGTATTTATCCTTGCAAGTTGCCTACAATTATTTTTTTGTTTAGAAAAGATAACCACAAGAAGCAAAAGAAAAAAAAAAAAAAAGAGGAAAATAAGAATTTGTGCGAGAGCAACGAGCAAGAGAACAGTGAATGACTAAACAAGGCTGTATCCTTCTCTTCCCATGCAGGGAAGCAATTGAGTACAAGGGGAGAAAGGCCGGGGGGAGTTTTTTTCACTAGTTTGTAGGCACTCCAGTTTCAATTTTTGCAGAGCAGTTCTGTAACGCCATCTTCCTACTAAGTGCCTATTAGAGAATTCTTTATGGTTTCAGCCAAACCAATGGGTCAAATCGTGTTCTACCGAACTAGTGAGAATTTTGAGGCAAAAAACTATGGATGCTTTTTCCTCATTACGTTGAGGGCATCAGAACACGGCCGGTAACAGGCTCTCTACACAATCTGTCAGAAGCCTACCATTCAGAGAAGAAGATCAGAAGCTTTTATTACTACAATGTCTATAACCTTGGACCTGTGATGTCAAGAACACCACAGAATATTCCCTAGTGAGCCACCAAAAGGCTATGTCTTTTCACGAGAAGAAAACCAGAAAATCTAAAAGGCTGACATTCAATTTGGAAATCACTAAAGAAAAGCAACCTACTATTTCTGCTTAAGTATAACACACTTACCTTACTTGAAGAACAGACTGATTTTTTACACGAGCGGTTTTTTCATTTATACTGTGACTCTGAAGTACACTGTCTGTCTGCTCATTAACTGCATGTGGAATATTACTCTGTTCACTTTGTCTAGTAGAAGCATTTACTGGATCCACAGTGTTCACTACTTCATTTTTCAGTCGAGAAGAACGTACAGGTGGAGCAAGAGCCTGATCATCCAACTCAGAGGTCAGCTGTGGACAACGTACTTCTTTATGTGTTCTTTCTATGTAAGTTTTTGGATCAGCAGGATTCACTTCATGGTATTTTGATGCTTCAATATTGGCTTCTGATCTGTCTACAAATACTCTTCCTTGCACTCTTTCCTGTATTGAAAAATACTACTTAGTGACTATATGAGCTCTATAAAAATATTAAATAAATCTAGTAACAAGATAAACTAGGACGGACCAGTCTAACTTTGAAGGTAAAGCAAATTCCAGAGAAGCTTCAAAAATCCCTGACTGAGTGGAGAGCCAACAAGACAGCACTGCTGCTGAAGGTGTCGAAGGGGTAGTTATTAAGTGATAATTCCAGACTGGAGCAATGGATTTGCTACTAAAACAAGGCACTTGAAGAAATAAAAGATTTAATTAACTTAAGATCCAGCTAAATAACTCAAAAACTTGCTGTTCCACACCCAGAGATACCAAGTAGTTATACAGCAAAAGGAAAATATGAAACAACTGTAATTTCAGTTTATGTTCAATCTTCCATTATCATCTAATCCCTTTGTAGCTGTGCAATCATGGGCGTTTCATGCATGCAAATACTAAAATTATAGGTTCAAGTGATTTGCTATTAAAAATAAATCCAACTCTTGCTTCTCCAACCTAAACGATCTCAATTTTGTAGAAAATCTGGTTTTATAATAAACTAAAATGCTTCATAAGAATATAAGTGCCTGCATTCTCCGATTGCCTTCCATATTTCTAACTTTGTAGGATACACAGTAACGGTAAAAGTTGCAGGTTGCAGTTTCACACACATCCAATGTTTTCCCTACTTTTCTAGCTCACACTGAAGTTATCTTAAGGGTTTACTTTCCATTTCTCCCTAAACTCTGGAAAGATTTGCTTAGTTTTATCCTACTTTGGTAAACAGGCCAACCTCATCATGTTCTTTTTCAGTGAAGTTTATTCTGTGTAAAATTTCTTTTGCTTTCTTCCAGTAGTCTTGTAGACTTCTTCTTCTGACTTGCACATCCGGCTCTTCTGCATTGTTCACATTTAATGAATTACTGTTTATTTTCAGAGACAACTGTTCAGCTTTATGAAAGACAAAACAATATTAATATTCCAAATTTTATCAGTGAATACCTTAATAAGTTTTTATTATGCTTTAGTATGCTGAGGGACAGTTCAATACTGTAATGCAAAATATAACCTCTTAATAATAATTTTTTTACAACTTAATTTAAATTTACACATAAATATTAATACACTTCAAATACAAATTGCAGTTACAAGAGGTGAGCTTGCAATTACTATCACTATAAGCTGTTTACACAATGATGCTGCGCTCTAAAAAATGACTTTATCATGGACTTAATCCTTAATCTATATATCGTTTATCAGTACACGTCTCTCAAATAAAAACTCCATATTAATGGACACTGAAACTCACCACCCCTCCTCCATCTTAAACAAAACTCTTGGTTATGTTTTCAGTACAAAAATGTAGATACATGCTTTTTAATAATTATCAATTGCACAATACCTTCCATGCTTTAGAGATTAAAGGACAAGGTGTCTTTCTGTTTCATTGGTAGTATTATACAGTCATTAAAAAAAACACAACAACTAAACAGGATATTTCAAAATACACTCTACTTTAAAAATAAAGATCAAGATTTTTTTAATATTGCAGAATAATTGTAGTCATGGTGGTTTCAGGCTTCATTATCTACTGGTTTAGTCTCTATATGCAATGGTACATGCCCAGCATAGAGTGCCTATTGCATGTTAAATGTCAATGTTAATATTTTGCACGTAATTTATAGATGGGAAAGCTTTGAGGACTGGCCTGGCCATACTTATATAGGTTTCACAAATGCATTATTGCAGCATCATCGGAATTCTTACTTTTATTCTTTCTGCCTAAATGCCACAATCAGTCCCAGTGGCAAATACACAACTTCTCTGCAGAAAACAAACATCTCTTGTACACAGAATTACAGAGCTGCTACAGTTACAATAATTTAGAAAGTCAACAGAACTTAAAGATGGAAATAATCTCTGTAATTTTTAAAGCAAAGACAGTAATCTTACTCATTTGTTTGCAGTTTTGCAGCACAAAAGTAGCAGCTTTGTTTAATTCCTCATCCTGAGACTCAGTTAATACCTGAATCATAAGTGTAAGACCATTGTTCTGGAGCAGTTCACACTGGTTTTCTTCTAAAACAGGACATTGTGAAGGAAAATAGGTTGGTTTCAGCCTCATACACAGTTAATCTTACAGTAATTTTAGAAACTAATACTAGTAACTTTCAGAAAAATTCCAAAAGAGAGATTTTCATTAAGGATCCAAGCCTGCTATAATGACCTACTCCCGGGGTTGCAGCAGGAGCGCTCTAGATCACACAGGATGGTTTGACTAGAGCTTGTTCTTGTAAGAAAACTGAAGGAGGACTGAGACAAATTATATGACAGAGCTCCAAACTCATTTAACTTTCACCTAAATATTTGAATTATGGCTTCTGTATTTCCTTTCCTCTGGTATGCACTCCTGAAGTATGTATGTTACATCTATGTAAGCCTTGAGATGCAGAAATATCAAAAGCTTAATGTTTGTAATTAGCAAAATTAATAAAATTAGTAGTTTAATCCTGGTTTGGCTAATTTGTTCCTCCTCATTAATTATATAATTAGCTGAACTTTTTTATAGTGATCTCATTTGCAGTAGGTATTTACAAAAATGACAACTTTCTAAAAATAGTTCTTTGTCATCTAAACTTGATAAAACAAAGGAATCAACAAAAGATTAAATATGATTATTTGTCAGTGTTGACACTTTATGAGAAACTTTTATTCTGTTGGTTTAATCATATTTCTATTTGAAAGGCATTTTCCATTAAGCTTTGTTTCAATTAATTCTTAATCAAAAAGTGCCTTAAAATACCAGATTTATGACCTACTGAACTAATTATTGAACTTGTTATTGACATTTAGAGGATGATAAACAATCAGGATTTTTTAACATAATCCCTTTTTCTTGCATTTCTGAACATACATAAGAAAAAACAGTAGTATAAATAAACAATGATCAGCATGGCAGAGCTTTCCATTCTGTTTGCTTGTACTGCCACAAAATACCAATGTAAGTGTTCTGTTTTCACTTGGGAAAGCCCCGAGGAGCCTAGCAAAAACATTTCAGGGTTACCTACTGCTTATGTTATTTCAAAAATAATACTGTTATATTGCTTTTAAAGAAGTTCATAGGTATGTAAACACTGGACAGGAGCTGTAGATATCAAGAGCCATTAAAACAGAGCTCAAAAAGGGTTATTTGGTATGTATGTATTGTAGTAGTTTTCAGGTCTGGATGAATTATACCCTGTGATACCTAAGCCCAGCTCTGAATCCTTGCATAACAGTCTACTTTTTTGAAGCTCTTAAATATACTATCTGTCAACAGGTTTTAAAATTTAAAGATGGAACATTATAGCAAACATTTTTAATGAATGTTACTATTACATCATTTAATAGATCTTGCCCTCATGTTCCAGTCTTGATGAAACACCACCACTGAAGTAGTTACTGTATGAGAATTTAGTAGAAACTGACAGAAAGAAAAAAAGAAAAAAAAAAAAAAATCTTACCACAAACTTCAGTACAGTGTCCAATTGTTAGGATAATACTAGTTTTTTCTCCAGTATCCAGAGCGTCATTGGACAGCAGCTTCAGTAGCTCTGACACAGTGTGATACTTCGTCAAGATAACACCCGTGGCAGCTATTATATTGAAAATAATTTGAAGCAAAGTAAACCATATAGTAAGGAATCATCCAAGCATAAAATGCTGTTGTCCAGGGGACCTCTTCAGACCTCTAAAAGCCTTGGGCCTGCACAGTCCTTCTCTTAACTCTCTTTCCTTTTAACACTTCCAATTACCACATCCTTCCTAGTGCAGTAATTCTGCCCGTGCTGCTCCCCATATCTGACACTGCCCTTCCTCCCAGACTGCGCTGTACAGAGATGTGGCAGAAGATGTGATAAACAAGGGCTTTGCCAGGTGCAAGTTTTGTAGGCCTCTGCTGAGTTTCTCCACATCCTTTATCAGTTTCAGAACAGAGCAAGAAAGAGTAGAATAAGGTCTGACACATAGTCTATCTGCCACAAGAAGAGCTAGGAATGATTCTGGTAAAGGGCAACCTCCTCCTGAAACTGGGAACACCACTGCTAATACATACACGCTGAAACCTAATCCCGTCACACACCAACTTCTTTGAAACTAGGCTCAAAACTAGTGCAGTACATGCTTTTAAACTTTTTTGAACTTCCGCTAGCAAGCATTTATGGCAGAAGTGTCAGGCATAATAATCATGGCTGACAGCACAGATTCATCAGGCTTACAGGTATCTCAAAATCTTCTGATGGAATACACAAAGACCTCACATTGGGACAACCCACCTCAGATGAACTGAATCATTCCCCACATACACGTTTGAATTTTTAAAAATCTGCAATACAACCTGGGATGTATAATAACTTAATTGCCTTTTGGCAAGCATTTGTATCATTTTTCCACTGAAACCAGATTTTAAAATTACCATATATAAAAAATGGTAGCCGTCTTTTCACTCACAGGCATTAGCAATGCAGGCATCCAGAGTCTTTGTTACCACTACCGCAAGTTTTGTGCTTGAGTGACTCGCACAGGAATCATGCATCAGTTTGACGAGAACTTTAGCTAATGTATCCAATCCTCCAATAGAAACAAAATATTTCTGCACATACGCTTAGTGGAAAAAAAAAAAATTGTCGTAAAAAAATACAAGTTGCCAATTGTTTTCACATTTTGTCAGTCATCACAATCCTTCTGTGCATGTATTAATCATTACATTTCCACCCATACAACAGAACTGAAGTTGGATACACATTAATCTTGAGAAACGCAGTAACTGTCTTATAAAATAGTTACAGGAAACACATGGCCCTAATACACACATACAACCAACAAACATTAGGCCTGAGTTCTACCTAAGTCATTGTTTTCAGAGATGTAATAATGACTTGTATTTGTAAAATACTTTTAATCAAAACAGGTTCCAAACGGTTTCTACTGACCTTACTAAATGTTGCCAGTCGGTGGCTATTTGTGGACCTAAGCACAATGCAGTGTAAGCAAAGATGGTGGAACACAGTTTTCAGAGTAAAAGTTGGAAGAATAGCAAATGAATTTGTAGAAATCAACAAAAAGAAATCAAACATTTAACTATTGAATTAAACTTACTTTTATAAAAGAAAAACTATTTAAAGCTTGAGCTACACTTACAGTTATTTGCAACTGTGAGACCAACAAATGAACAAATAGGACGAACTATCTCAGGCTCTGTGCAATATTCAAGCCACTCTTTGGCATACGGAAAAACTGAACAGCAAATGTTTTGATTATCTTCTGGAAAAGTAAAAACAAATAACCCCAAATCAAAATGTAATATGAAATTTCAGTTGAAGTGTAAAAATGAAAAAAAAAAACCTGTTGTCACTTTGTAGAAATACTTTTTTCCCAATTTCAACAGCAACACTTACCATTCTGAGGATTGTTAACACAGGCACAGAGAGTACTGCAGACTGAAGACCACAGCTGGTAGCACTGGTTAGTATTTTCATCTGACATATTCATCTCAGATGTGGAAAGAGTTGTTCTGTTAAGAACAATGCAAACAAGTCCAAAACAGTCAAGCAAACGTAAGCGTGAAATAGTCCATCATTTTCCCTGTTTGAATTGCGACTGTTGGTTTACCTGAATAACTGCAGCAGAAGTCCAATGCAGCCTGTATCTCTTACATAGGTTTGCCCACTTTCTAAAAAAGAACACAGACAAGACTCTGAAGAGACATGCCACTTGAGACAAATCCCAATGTCAAGTTTAATTTACATATGTACTTTCTATTTCCATTTCCTAAGCATATATCCCCCAAAAACCCAAATACAAAACCATAACAACACATTGGCAAAAACATTCCATTTCTTTCTACATCTATTTTTTCTATACATTGTCAGAAACTCTGCATTATATTTAAAAAAAAAAAAAATAAAATTCATTTTTAGATCTAAACCACTTTCTGCTATCTAAGGAAATCCCAGTGATCTATGATCTACTTGCATACTTCAGGTTCAGCAACATGCAACCATTCATCTTTATAAATTAACTTTACCAAAACATTACTTATTGAGTGTTCCAAATTTCTGTACTGCAGATTGACAACTGGAAAAAAAATGGTGTTATAACACAGAAAAAAACCCCAACTTACTATTATTTGAAACCAGTACCAAGATGACATAAACAGACATTCTTTTCAAGTTCACACCAGAATCCTTATTAATTAAAAACAAAATGAGGTCTTCGAACAGTGCAGAAGTACACAAAGTTTGTTGACAATAAACTGAAACCAGAAAATAAAAACCATTAAGTCCTAAAGCAAGTCATTCATCATCCTAAATTATTTTTGTAGTACAGTAACTAGAGTCTCAGTTGCATCCAACATGTGGTGAGTGGAGACAAAACAGGGCAATAAAGTGACTGAGGCCTTCCCCCCGCAGTCAGTTCTAAACCAACCAGGACCTAGGCAAACTTTGGAATAATCTATGAGTCATTTAACACTTGTTGCTGAGGAAGAGAAGTAGTACAGCTGTCTGGTGGCATAAAGACATGCTGTTTACACAAATCAGCAAGTGATTTCTCCAAATCTAGGGATGGACAGTGAAACAGTGGCACCTTTACTGCCCCTCACTCGAGCTGATGATCTTGTCATCTGAGATTTTGAGACCAAAAAAACCAGAGACAAAGCACAAGCTGAAGTAATAACATGGGATCATAACTCACCCGGAAACACAAATAATATTACTTATTATTACCATTACTCTCTATTATAACTCCTAATGTAAATAGAGCTGCTTCCTTTACTATGCAATGAACACTTGACTTTGCAAGATCATTTATAAACATCAAACCACCAATTTCTCGAAAATATTCACTTGCTTCACCTATAACAGAAAAAAAAAAAAAAACAAAAATTAAACTGCTTTTGTTTCTCTCTAAAATGAAAACTTTCCAAGATTTTATAACTTCTCAAGCCTTATATCATTTAGATTTTTTTTTTTACAGTGACAACCAGCTTCTTAATGTAAATTGTGTGGTTTCTAAGGAAAAACACTTCTTACTGTTCTGTTGACAAATTGAATAAATAGTCATCAAAGCCTCTTTCTGAGATACAGGGCAGTCCATCTGATATTTAAGGCATTCAAGCAGTAAGTTCAGATCTGTTTTCATATCTAAGAACAAACATAAAAAACCTTCATGTAAATTGTTATCTTTTCTTTCTATTAATCTATTTAGTATTACAATAAACCTGCCCAAAAATTAATTAAAAAAACCAAACAGTGAGCAAAAATGGAGCTACACCACTTCTATCCATCTATAAATAACAAACATACTTAACCTAAAAATATTCCTTTCCATAGTTTGTTATTTGAGCATGATTTCCTTTGTTAAAGTAACAACCTCCTTAAATATTACTGGCCTTTAATTACTAGTAACTATTAGTAAATGTGATACAAATTACTAAGCATTACGTTTGCAATTGCAAGGTGCATTAAGTGTCTTTAGTGAATAATATAGAACCATGAAAATATTCAGAGTGAAAATACAATTGAAAATCTACAGACTGATTAGGGAAAGAATCCAACAACGCAAGGCTTCCTATAGGAGATTTAGTTACAGAAGACTTCATCGCTTACCACAGCAGCTCAAGGTTGTTAGGTTAGCAAGCTAGTAACACAAAGCATTTCCTGGGCACCTACATACAACCCTAGGAAGGTAAACCACTTTGAAAATCTGTTTCTTAGTCTTTTGGGTATAATAAAAGTACTTATTTGATAATTATTTGCAACAGTAACTGTAGATACTGTGTATTTTAAGCACTTGTAAGGTTTTGAGTTTCTTGAAGTTAAAATACCATAACAATGTGGGTAAATATTAGCAAAAAAAGGTGACACTGTGGTGGTATTAGTTACTGTTTGAAAGTTTGTCATTAGATTTGCCCTTTAGCTATCCAATACAGAATCCAAATCGCTGGCAACAAGGAAAAAGAACATTTCCCCAACAGCTGACCACCCCATGATGGACCTACCACAGCCTAACAAAACTTTGTAAAATTGATGCAGATAATAAATGACAGATTACGTTAGGTATCTTACCACACTGTTTTTTCTGCACCTTTTGATTTTCCATTTTTGGTTGTATCCTGTTCTTGTTCTATAATGGCAAGGAAAAAATATTTTCTTTTCCACTTAGATTAGCAGTGTTCATAATATCATACGCAGCATAAATTAAATAATTTTTATTAAAATACACTCCAACTTTCTGGTTTTACACCATGGTCTGACACACACAGAATTTCATATGCTTTTGCATGGCAAATATTTTCTTTGGAAAGAGTATTTTATAGTAACACTGCATTTGTAACTACTCTGTTGTTGTTTTGGAAGTTAACATTTTGCAGAAATCAGGTGATTCCATGCTACCACTGTGGGGCACCAAAACGTCCCTGTTACAAAAAACATACCCTAGCTCTGTGCCATTTATCACAGTAAATATCACTGTGACAAATTTCCTTATAACAGGTCGCCAACTTTGTCATCAGACAACAACTGGCCGTAAGACCATCAAGTAATGTTCTGTGGAGGATCAAGTGTGTCTGACATCCACTATTAAACATTCAGCCTCCTCCTGCTACCCAGTGAGCCACCAAACTGTAACTATGTTGTTTGATCAGTATTGATCAAAACCAAAGACAATGAACATGAACTGAGACATTATTTCTTAAACTAAGAATTTATTTGAGTTCACCAAAGAAACTACCACATTACATGAACCATGTAAACCAGAAAACCCCACAGCATTGATTCCACACAAACCTAACACGCCATCATCTGAGAGTTAGTTGAGCAGCAGTCAAAGTGAAATTCGGGCTTGGAAGTAGAAAGATGGTCCCTTACCCATGGCCCAAGTCCCAAACACAAAGAAAGGTTGGTGCAAGCATCACAGTAACCTATTTCAACCTCTCAAAAGTTATTTAGCTCAGGCAGAATCTTTAAGCCAGTGATAAATCCAGCTTAATAATGAATTAGTTACCCTCCCTCAAAGTAGAGCAAATTCTCTAAGAAACGTCACTGTCATCTTAATGGAGAGGGCTAGCCCTGCTTTCCATTTAGAGTTAATGGTTGTTCCCATTCCTTTGCTGCTTCCATCAGTTCAAACGCTCCATACATATCCTTACAGGAGCATCGGTGAAATGCGTGTTTTGAGAAGGAAAGTTTAGAGTTCATCTTCCTTTACCCTTTCAGAAGTGAAAACATACATGCATTTAATTTTCTTGCAGATCTAACTCTGCCACAATAGCTGAAAGCTTTCAAGTCTTCCTCAGCTCTTTCTGCCCCTACCGATACCACCCTGCTAGCCTAAGAGAAAACAAAAACTACCTACATATTCCTTAACAGAAGAAAAGCTGTAAAAATGAGCTCACTTTGGAGCTAATTTCATTTCAGTAAAGTTTAATTAAATACACATTTACATTATTTGAAGAGCCCTTAATATAAAAGCACAAGTTTTTTAAAATGCTATAGAAAGAGATGTCTTGACCTTAACTGGATTATCTTCTTTTGCAACATACAGAAGATACACTAAATAATACTTACAAGCCAGCTTACATTAAAAAGCAAATAGCTCCACTCTGTTGTTGCATCACAGGGCAGAGATGAAAAGACAAGTAACAGGATTTACTGCAAGAGACTTCTGGCAAATGTTGCATATAGAAGAAAATAGATTAACTCTTCTCATCAGTTATGGAAAATAACCCAGTAACATCCCTTCGAACTTCAAAAAACGTCTTAAAAAAAAAAAAAGAAAAAGAGTACATATATATTCATCTGTGTGTTCAGCAGCATTAGAGCACACAGCTTCAACATCCAGAAAGACGGACAAGGGAGGTTGGGGAGCTCACATGGAGGCTGGTGGGAACGTCCCCAGTCAGTCGAGGCCTGGGCTGCCAGACTCGCCCCCGCGCAGCCACACCAGGATACAAACAGCCAGCCTCAGGGGTGCTTTTCCTTTTTAACAGCTAGTGGTCAAATCCTGCACGTTGGAAGAGATACAGATTGTTGGTGTCCTGTTGAAATCAAAATTCACACCCGCAGCCGAGGATGCGTCCATTAATTTTGAGAAACACTGTTCAGTGTAACAGACCTTTGAAGTCTTCCAGTGCTATTTTAGCGTTCATCCCATCCCTCCTCCCTCTCAAATGAGCTGTGTATGATTTATAGCTCATTATCAGAGCTCGACTTTGAAGTAGAAGTCTTAACAAGTACTCCAGATCATCCCAAATATAAAAAGGAAAGAATGTACAAAAGATTTAAAGAAAAAAAAAAAAAGGGCCAACAGTCTAAAGATGAAACAGCAAAAGCATTCTTCCGCCCGCTTTTGGGAGGAGTGGGGAATATCAAGAGGACGGGAAGTAGGGCACAGATTAGCTACCTCTCGGTTCGGCAACGGGAGCGGTTCCAGTCAGCCACGGAGGTGACTGCGGGCCTCTCCTGCCGCGCGGGGCCGCCACCCTGGCACCGGGCCGCCACCGCGGTACCGGGCCCTGCCCGCCGGCCTGAGGCGAGCGGGCCGCCGCCGGGCCGCCCTCAGCCGCGCGCCTTTCCCGCCCCGCCGCGCGGCCCCAGCCCCCCTCAGGGGTCGCTCGCAACCAGCGCCGGAGGAGCGGGGCCAGGAGGCGCCGCCAGACGCGGCTGCGCTGGCGCACCGGGAGATCCCCGTTACTCTGCTCCGAGCACTGTCCGAACCGGGCGTGGGGGAAATCACTCGGTTTTCAACGCAGCCCAGTTTCCAGACCCTGCCCGTTGGAACTACCACACCGCCCCAAAACCCAGCTAGCCCTCACCTGAGTTGCCAGGCACAGCGGCTGCAGCAGCAAGAACGCTTTACTGGCTGAATACAGCTGACAGCACCAAGCTTTCAGGCACAAGCTCCCTTTCTCTCATGTTGCTGAACTCAAGAGAAAGTACTACAGCTTTCCTCAGCTCTCCTCCCAGTTAGCTCCTCAGACCACCATAGTTACGTTAGCCTTTCGCGAGTCCTTCCCCCTCAATGTGAAAAGCAGGTTTTATGAAAAAATTCAGCTCTGCTGCAAACCAGGTAAGCCAATTTGTAAACACAACCTACCGGGCCAAAGAACAGCTGCTGCCTTTTTCTTTCAAAGATGAATCAGAAAACTCTAGATTTAAAAAAAAAATTCAGTATTTGGTATGATTTTATTTGTCCTCAGGAAAAAAAAAAAAAAAAAAAAGATAAAATCATTACAAATAAACTTTAATTCGCAGGTAATACAGAACAGTCCAGTCAGTGGCAGAACATCACTGTATTTACAGGACAGCAGCAGCGCTTGGTGGCAACAAACGCAAGATCATTACCCTACAGCTGGAATGTCGCTGAAGTCTGTGACATTCCACTGTAAATATAGGTGTTATTAAAAATTACAAACTGCCCTGTAATGACTTTGATAACCTCCTGTGCAGCAGCTCCTGTAAAAGAAAAAAATAGTAATTTATAAAACAGAAGGTAGGTAGCAGGTCATACTTAAAAATCAGTAAAAGAATGTTATTTATCTAGAACTCACTACACTGGAATTATTTCAAAAGCACCTGATACAGCTCCTAGGAGGAAAAAATGCCTTTCAGTATTCCCAGTATAAAAGAAGTTCAGAAAGCTGTTACTTCAAAAGTCAGCTTTGCATACACTTTGCTGTATATACCTTCTCTCTCCATGTACAGACACACACACAGAGCAAAAATGTCTGAGCAGACAGACCCATGCAAGTTGTGATGTCTCTAAATGAAACTGAGAAGTTCAATTGAAAAAAATTATGTAGAGTTAAACTTCATATAAATTGAAGGGTCACTTCACTGTGATCCCTTTGTGTTCTCCTGTAGTATGAAATATTCTGTAATTTCTTCAAAAGTTATCTTTATATATTTTTCTAAAGCACTGCACATACCAAGTTTCACTTAATCAGAAAAAAATCCTACATCCACAGAGTATTTAACATTTAATTACCTTCAGCACCACATGAAGCCAAATAAAGAAGCCAAGTTAACTGATATCTCGATTTTGAGCATCCATTAAAATGTATTTAGTTGTGATAATCCCCATAGGTTGAATTAAGGTAAGCAGTCAAGGCTATTTATATTTAACAGATACTTAACATGAGTGTATTGTGTTAAAGGAAGATGTGTACTATGTCCATTTTAATATTGCTCCAATTATTCCTTTCCTTTGTGTTTTAAACTCAAAGCCTCTTTCACGCATTTTATTTTTAAACAAATTTTTAAGCTACTAGAATTTATTATTTTCTAACTTTCTTCAGTTTGTTTCACTGACTTTAAACCCTTGCTGTGTCCACTTCTTCTATACACCACAGGAGGTCCCATCTGGAGAACGAAGAGGGAGGATTTTGTTCTCATACTACCTTTGACTACAGTCTGTGATCAGAGTCTTTGCTCCGACAACACAAAGTAATTAAACCAGTGGAGATTCTGACTCAAGTATGTACTACAGCAGACTAGTTTGTCTGTAAGGACCTCAGAAATACAGTGACACCCTTACCTCCCATGAAGGCAGCAACAGCATGTGGCTCAGCAGCTCCATAGCGACAACTGGACAGCAAAGTAACAGTTAGTATTTTCAGGTCAGTTTTACCAACAAAGTGACACTTAAGATATATAATACTTACAACTCATGAACATAGTCATCTTTTACCACCACAGACAACCCATGTTCTTGTAAGAAACCAGTAAGGCATGATTTTAGTTTTCCAATATCATCTTCTACCTGATAGTTGTAGACACCTGGAAAATAAGTTAACTGTTTCATCATCACAGAACTGTAACACCATATTCAAAGTTAATGGGTTTAAATGGCAGCGCCTTTTATTTTTCTGAAAAGATTCTAAGTCGATTAACATATTATTAACGCTAGACTAATTAAAACTGAATATTCTGTTGCTAGTCAAGATCATGACAAATTACTGCATAGCTGAACCGACTCATAATCCACGCAACTCATTTCAGTGGTATCAATTCAAACAAATTCCTCAAGTTCCCAAAGAGAAAAATGTCTCACTTTAATTTTCACATTCTTGAAGTTATATTAATATGGAAATGAAACCACAACCAATGCTATATTTGTAGTTTGTAACTAGTATTATAGTAACTATAGGATCTTTGTATTTCTTTTGGTGACATTAAGCAACTCTGGTATTAACATACCTGGATATCTACCATGCTGCTTGTAAAATCGATCTACAGCCCGTAGCATCAAGTACAGCACTACTTCACTGTCTGGGTTATCCATATGGGAAACTGAAAACAGCAAGAGAACTGGTTAGCTGGTAGAGATGAAATGGAGAAAGAAAGGTTTTGAATAACTCAAAATCAAGTATTGTGTATTCACAGTGAAACTGTAAAATCTGCAGTTAATGAAAACAACCTGCAACTGAGAATCTCAATGAGTCAACTGTCAAATACACAGCATTTTGACTGCAGAGTGTGTAACAAAACCATATTGTATGTATTTGATATAAACTATTCAGTTAAGATATTCACGTTTCAACTCTGACAGCTGCTGTAACACTGAATGGGATATTCCTTAGTCATAACTTTGGGATTTGAAATACATGCTTCATGTATTTCACTGTAATAATAAAGTAGGTCTTAAATTCCTTAACATACAGCTAAGTAGTCTTTCTAAATACTAACTACTACTTAAATCACATTGCATATTACCAACTAATTAGCTTTCACTTAAATTATAAACATTACAAACCATATGTATACACAAAATGTGTATTCTTTGTACATCCATTTTGACCAAAACAGAGGACTTGTATAAACTTGAACAAACTTTGATAAAAACTATTTCCAGCTTTTTTTTTTTTTTAATTTACGCCGGTTCAAAAAATGAAATGCAATATTACATAACGAGCTTGCTAGTTTACATACTGAAAAGGTAAGCTGAAAGGAGCCAAGACAATTATTCCCATATCTTTGGTCAGGTGAAAGCACCTTTCCAGCTCTGTCAGAAATAACTGAGGTACAGAAAAGTCTGAAGAAAGCAATGTTTTCTTTATGTGCTATCAAAAATAAAATCTGCAACAAAAAACTGAAACGTGCATCTATCCGTAGGTCATTTTTGAACTTTCAAAATCAAATTGAATTCCAGATTCTAGACAAAACATACTTCCAGTTGATGCCAAGTTATAAAGTGGCATCATGAAATAGAACATGCAACACGCAATTCTTGGTCACAAAACCATTTCAAGTTGAAAACGCAACTAAAGTATGTGCCAAAAAGGAGTACTTACTGATTTCATCCTTGTTAAAAGTGTTTAGACCGTATTCTTCAGACAGAGATCTACATCGCACCACTCTGAGAAAAGCCGAGTTGCTGCCTAAGGAGAGAGCGCAGAAAGGGGAGCGTTACCTACTTGAATGCGTCGCCAATTACTAAGTCTGCATCTCCAATGTGTTAAACACGAAAGACTAAAATTTCTCATATAATTTAA